>NC_057861.1:527162210-527809210 GCF_019393635.1 Dromiciops gliroides | reverse complement strand
CAAATTTGAACTCAGGAAGATGAGTCTTGATGGCTCCAGGCCCAGCAGTCTATCTACCCTGTTCCACCACACTCCCCATATATACTGTATTACCCTTCTCTAAATTTCAGGGCTATCCATCCATACAAATTTATCAAGTGTTTACTGTGTGTCACGTTCTGTGTTAGGTGGGGGTGGGGGATGGGATGGGGGGGATGCAAAAGTAAAAGTGAGACAATCCCTGCCCCCAACAAACTTCATGTGAGGACTTTCAATAAGACAGGTCTGCTTCCCTCTGGTTCCCAAGGTCATTTCCCATTCCCAGTCATGATTTTAAATGTCTAAGTCATAAGCATATAGAATGATAGATTGGGAACCTTGGGGTCTAACCTGATCATCTTATAGATGTCCAAGGTCACACAGGTATTAAGTGGTGGAGTTGGGATTCAAACCTAGATTCTCTGACACCAAATTCAATATCACTTCTTTCTACCACACCACATGTCTCCCAGAGAGGCTAGTATATATTTTTTGAGACTAATATTTTTGTTGTTGTTTTGGTTTGGTTTGGTTTTTTGCAGGGCAGTGAGGGTTAAATGACTTGCCCAGGGTCTCACGGCTGGTAAGTGTCAAGTGTCTGAGGTCAAATTTGAACTCAGGTCCTCCTGAATCCAGGGCCAGGTGCTTTATCCACTGAGCCACCTAGCTGCCCCAGGCTAGTATTTGTGTGTGTGTGTGTGGCAATGGGGGTTAAGTGACTTGCCCAGGGTCACACAGCTAGTAAGTATTAAGTGTCTGAGGCTGGATTTGAACTCAGGTACTCCTGCATCCAGGGCTGGTGCTTTATCCATTGCGCCACCTAGTCGCCCCCCCAAGCTAGTATTTTTTAAAGTTTCTTTTAAATGTATTGACGCCTTTCATTTTGGGATAGATACTTTCCAATAAACATTGCCCTGTAAATTATATCATCTAGGTCATTTGTTATTAAGCAGCCAGTGTTAGTCCCTTTTTAAATTTAAGGCTTTACCCTGTTATCTTAAGAACAGACAGACCCTTTGGTCAGCTAGCTGTGACATCCTGTTGGCAAGCGTCCTCTCTCCCTAGAGCCAGGCTGGAACGGGCCTGTTAAAGAGGCTGAGCCTGCCCAGTTCTGCTCTAGGCCTTGCTGAGCTTCCTCTTCCCGTTTTAAGCCCGGTGGGGAACAGCTTTTTCCCTGCTGTAAGGTGCTTTCCCACCCCCCCCTCCCATGTGCTGCAAACCTCTTCATCCTGAAAGAGGCCTGCCCTGATAGCTTTCCCCATTGGGGAACCCAGCTGCCATAAAGCCCCTATCACAGCCTGGTACTTACCAGGGGGAGATTTATCTGTCCAATTCCTCTGAGGGAGAAGAGTGTCACTGGAGATTTACAGAGAGAATACATAATTTAAGGAAAGCTGCCTGAGGGGGAAAACCCATCTTTGACCAGTGCAGAGTGTAGTGGCCTGTCATTTCTTTTAGGATGGGTTTTTCAACCTTTTTAAAAAACAATCCTGTTTTTATTGATCTATTTCCTTTTTACCTGGTCCTTATTTCCAAATACAGCCTTTCCCCTTCCCCAGATAGGAAGCTGTTCTAAGCTATTTCTTATCATAAAAAAGAAAGAAAAAATTCAGTAAACTAATTAATACATCCACTGAATCTGACAGTGTATGCAATATTCCATGCCCACAGTCTTTCTCCTCTACAAAGAAAGGCGGGAGGTGTATTTTCTCCAATCGACTCTTGGGGGGTAGTGTATTAAAAAGATCTTACTTCTTCTCTTCACATCCTCTGTGCTTAGTTCCTGAATGTGCAATTAGAGTTAGGGGCAAGGTGTTTTGGGGGAGAGGAAAAGGAACTGATTGATTGATTTTTAATTAATTGATTGATCGATTTATTTTATTTTATTTTTACTGCTTTATCTCTAACTCCCCGAGAAACTAGGGTGAATTCAGTATTTTAATGCGGTCATGGGGACTAGGGGTGGGGCAAAGGATTGCAGTTTCCTCCTGCACACAGCTCAGTATTTTGTTCCTCTTCTTTCTGTCTCTCACAATCTGACTTCCTTCCCAGGCCCTTATTAAGAGAAGAAAACAAGCCCAGAGCTTTCTGCCTAGCCCCACCCTCTCTTACTGCAATCCCCAGTCTATTTTCTCATCCACAATCCACCCCTAGGCCATTCACAGAATGTCAGAGCTGGAAGGGACTTTAGGAGATAGGCCGAGGGTCTATCTGGAACTAGTGCCCTACCAGGCACTCTGCTGAACAAGTTTAACAGATATGACCAATCAATTGGCAAATATTTATAGAGGTCTGACTTTATGCAATAGAATTTTTAAGGTGAGGTAGACTGGAGTAGCCAGTCCAGAAGGCTGTGTGGATTTCAGTGTAGGCCCTCAGACAGGATTTCAGGCAGATCTTGCTGACATTTTCAGGGCAGGCAGAAGAAGCATTTTAGAGAGAAGGGAAATCCCATGAACAAAGCAAAAAAAACCCCATGGAGTTTCCAATCTAGCTTGTCCTTTCTCCTGTGGTCCCACTATCCGTGGTCCTTGAAGCCAATCCCAGAAGGTCTCTTTAGGCAATGTCAGGCTATAATATAAATCCTCTGCTTAAACAAATCCCTCCAGCAGTGGATAATGCACCAGCCCTGGATTCAGGAGGACCTGAGTTCAAATCCAGCCTCAGACACTTGACACTAGCTGTGTGACCCTGGGCAAGTCACTTAACCCCTATTACCCCGCAAAAACAAAACAAAACCCTCCCTTGTCACCCACCCTAAGGGAGTAATGTGGTCTCCTGAAAAGGGTGTTGGACTTAGCTTGAGAAGGTAGCAGGTTCAAATCTCTCTGCTCAGCTACTTATTCTCGGTGTGTCCCTGGGCAGGTCCCTGAATTCCTCTGGGCCTCAGTTTTCTCACTTGTGAAATGAAGGAGTTAGACAAGATAACCTCTAAGGAGGGGTGTGCTAGAGCCAGCTCACCTTGAAAGAAGCCGTTGTTCTATTTTCAGTTGTGAGCATTTACATCTCAGAAATCTGCAAACAAATAAATCAAGGCTTGTTTGGTTTTTTGTTGTTGTTACAGTTGTTGATTGTTTAGACTTTAAAAAGTGATGAAGAGGGGCAGCTGGGTGGCGCAGTGGATAGAGCACCGGCCCTGGAGTCGGGGGGGACCTGAGTTCAAATCCGGCCTCAGACACTTAACACTTACTGGCTGTGTGACCCTGGGCAAGTCACTTAACCTCAATTGCCTCACTAAAAAAAACCAAAAAAAAAAAGTGATGAAGAAAATATTAATAATTTAGCTTAAACTTAAAAGTGTGTCAGTTTTGTACTTGTTTTTGGAGAGATGATTGGTTTTTTTGTTTTTGTTTTTGTGGGGCAATGGGGGTTAAGTGACTTGCCCAGGGTCACACAGCTAGTAAGTGTGAAATGTCTGAGGCCAGATTTGAACTCAGGTACTCCTGAATCTAGGGCCAGTGCTTTATCCACTGTGTCACCTAGCTGCCCCAAGAGAGATGATTGTTAAACATTTACTGGCATACCCTTGCTCTAAGGTCTTTTCCAGCTTAAAATTTATGGCACTCTCCTTGTCTCTCCTCTCCTTAATCCAGTAAACGCATCTATCATGGTATCTGTACAATAATACTGACTTTGGGGATATTGGCTGAAATACAGTATTTGTTAGTTCCTCTGTTCTAAGGGACATAGTCAAAAAGCCATCATTTTCCTGGGTGACAATAAGTTAATATCCTGAGCTGAGAAGTACCTAGGAAATTGTTCTGATCCTAGTCTGGGGACCTGAAAGAGTCAGGAGGTTAGGAAGAATTTTAGGGGAAGGAGTAGGGAAACTTGTGTTGCTGCAGGGAAAGAGAAACCCTGAGCTAGCCTTTTTCGAGAGATGGACAGTCCAGGCCTTTCCAAACTCTTTAGGAGACGGGAGTTTTCTACCACAAATTAGGAATAAGGCTTTGGGGAAAATATGAAGAGAGCTGATCTCATACACTCCGTGATATCTGCCAAGATATCCAGTGAAGGTGCTCTCCAAGATGAATCTTCAGACATACCAATGGAACCTATGCTTTAAGTGATTTCTCCAGAAATGAAAAGAATTTGAGGCTGCACCATCCATGTTCTCTCTCCCATGGATCATAGATCTAGAGTTGGACTTTAGGGGCCATCTGGTCCAACAGATGACTAATTGGAGGACAGGGGGGAGGTAAGCATCACAGATAATATTTGAACCTAGGTCCTCTGACTCCTGTTAGGGGCCTTCTTAATTAGCATTACCTTACCACATAGTTGTGCAATATGTATCCCATGGATCTAGGAGAAGCTAACTGGGCCACAGGGGGATCAAATTCATCACCTTGGCCTCACTCAGAAGGTATGCTGACCCACCAAATTAATTGAATAAGACACATATGACCTTACAAAGCAGAGCTGTAACTAGGGCAAGGTGATAAGGGCTTTGCCTCAGGGTACTAAAATTTAGAGGGTTTTGCCAGTACTTTAACTCCAACAGAGGAAAAACTACTGAATTTAGCACCTGATTAGCAAAAATAGTTAAAATAAGAAACTAACAGATGGTGTACATGTTTTTTCTCCCAACTGCCATATCTCAGGTGAGCTCTCCCCCTCATCCCATGGTAGAATAGCTTTGCTATGTCTCAGGGTTTTCATCCATATGGATCAGTTATTGGGGTGCTCTTTGTGCTACCTGCCCTGGTGTGTAGTATAAAAATCTCCCCCAGCTGTGAAGATCCTAGGTATGGCTTTGCTAAACCTGGGTCTATAGATAGAGATTTGGAAGAGACATATAGATTTTCACACATAGATAATACACCTACACCATAGACTCTAAATATGTAAAAACTTTATTTAAATGTCATAGGATATTTCAACTCATTGGATATGTTTATAATGGGTTCTATGGAAGTCAAGGGAGGCACAAATTTAATTGTGATTCTTCACTTAATGAAATCTCAGACAATTGGCTTTGGAAGGACCACAATTCCTTTGGCATTAAATAGCTTCACCCAGCTATCTGTCTTATTAGCAAGGAGCCAGCTCAACACATGCTATTCCCAATTCCTTTCCCTCTGGGGTTTTGTGTTCCAGTGCTCTTTTCCTGGATACATTGGGCAGAGCAAAAGATAAGAGGGCACATCTTGCAGACCAAGTCTCCTAGGAACCAGATCTTTTTCCAAAGGGTTCTCTAGAATCCTAGCTGGACAGCTTCCAGAGCTATGATAAGCTACAGATATCTTAGCCCACACTTTTTCCCTAGGGCTGGCCTGGTGATTTCTGACTACCCCAAGGGGAAAAAAAGGCTTCCTGTAGTAGGCATATGCTTACTGTCAACTCTTGTGAAGAGAGATATGAGCAGTGCCAGCCCCAACTATAGGAAGGGACTGTGGGCTCTTGGTCCTGGAGCTGTCTGGTGTAGGTAATGGATGCTATATGAGATCATGTTTTGAGGGGGGGGGAATATATGTAGAGGAGGGATGCCATAGAACTCAATAAATATCTATTGATATGTGAGACCTGCTAGATATGAGACACTGCGCTGCGTGCGGTGGTAATTCTGGAGACGGGGGTCCTGCCCTCAAATAGCTTAGAGTTTGCTTGAGGAGAGAGAATAAAATCTGCATGTACATGGAACAAAGTACATCAAACAGGAGAGTATCAAATGCCAAGATGAGAGATACGCAGGTTAGCTGCTATGGGATTTCAGGGAAGACTTCCTGAAGGAGGAGGACTGTGAATCAGAAGGAGAAGAGGGCAGAAGGTGGCAAGTGTACTGGTTGGGCAAATCACTCCTCTGAACCTCAGTTTTCTCATCTGTAAAATAGATATAATAATACTTTTGGGAGGGCATCATGGACACTTTTTGCAGTATGCCTATGGGCCCCTTCTCAGAATGTTTTTCTTTTTTTTTTGCAGGGTAATGAGGGTTAAGTGACTTGCCCAGGGTCAAACAGCTAGTGTCAAGTGTCTGAGGCCAGATTTTGAACTCAGGTCCTCCTGAATCCAGGGCCGGCACTTAATCCACTGCATCACCTAGCTGCCCTCTCAGAATGATTTTCAATGCATAAAATAAAATACCTAGGATTACAAAGGAAACCAATTACCTTCAAATATAATTACTAAAGAAAAAAAAATCATAGACCCCAGGTTAAAAATCCCTATTCTAATGCTTTGCAGACTTTAAAGGAGCACATGAAAGTCAGTGATTATAAACAGGCAGGGGGAAAAAAAAAGAGGGGGCAGGCTACTTCAGGCATGAGGAAGTGCCCAGAGGAAAGAGGAACAGTGTGGTTTCCCTTCCAATACCCCTCTGAGGTTCCTAAACTCTCTGTTCCTTGGCGGCTTTCAAGCTTGACTTTGGTTCTGTTTTCCAAACCTTCTGCAACCTCCCCAGGCTTCCTCAATCTGGCCAGGCCCTGCTGGGCTGAGACAGAGTCTGAGCTGCAGACAATTCTTGGCAGCCAAGGAGAATCGCTGACTGGGCTTACAGGAAAAACAGGTCTCTGGACATCCTAGGCCCAGGGTGGCCGATGGTGGAGTGTTCCAGAGATGTGCTGGGGGGCGGGGACGGGGAAGATGATTGAGACAGGACTGTCCTTTTGCCTTGGAGCGGGTCCCAAGGCTACAGCTGACAGGTATCATCGGCGAGCGGAGCCTGTAATTGCATTTAGGCCTGGGCTAAAGAGACCAAAGCAGCCCAAGCCAAGTCACCGAGAGGTGACTCAGCAAAATTCCAGAGAATTCCAGAGATGGGGGGGGGGGCCCATCTGCAAGAGGGCTCCGGAATGACATGATGTAGGCTGAAACAAGGCAGGGTGTTGACTTATATGGTGTCTGTCCCTTCTTCACAGCTGTAAAAACACACCCTCACTCACTCACTCACTTACTCACTCACTCACTCAGGGCAGGGCCTCCCAGGCAGGGAGCCAGCAACCTCCAGTGACACATCAAGGGAGGGATGAATCGGAAGAAAAAGATTCCTGGGGCTGGTCTGTGTGCTGTTGCCAGGGCCAAGGGAGGAGGCCGGGAAGAGGAAATCTAAATAAACCAGGTCACTTTGGGCTTTTGGCAAGTGCCTTGCTCCTGTCCCAGCTCCACCCTGTTAGGGAAGAGATTTTTTTCCATCAGTTACAGACATGGAAGTTGGTCCTGTTGGATTTTCAATGGGAAGAGAAAGGGGCAGCTAGGTGGTGCAGTGGAAAGAGCGATTGCCCTGGAGTCAGGAGGACCTGAGTTCAAATCCGGCCTCAGACCCTTGACACTTACTAGCTGTGTGACCCTGGGCAAGTTACTTAACCCCAATTGCCTCACCAAAAAAACAAATAATCAATGGGAAGAGAAGCAGGAAGAAGGTGGAGGTGTTGTGGGATCCAGGATGGAGCTGGATGGGTCGGGGAAAGCCTGCCACCTACGTGGCAATCAACCAATAAGGATTTATTAAGCACCTATTATGTGCCAGACAGCGACTAGGTGGTAAAATGGATAGAGTACTGGGCCTGGAGTCAGCAAGACTCACCTTCCTGACTTGAAATTTGGCCTCAGACACATTAGCTGTGTGGCCCTGGGCAAGTCGCTTCACCCTGTTTGCCTCAGTTTCCTCATCTGTAAAATGAGTGGGAGAAGCAAATGGCAAACCTCTCCAGTATCTTTTTTTTTTTGGTGAGGCAGTTGGGGTTAAGTGACTTGCCCAGGGTCACACAGCTAGTAATTGTTAAGTGTCTGAGGCCGGATTTGAACTCAGGTCCTCCTGACTCCAGGGCCTGTGCTCTATCCACCTAGCTGCCCCTCTAGTATCTTTGCCAAGAGAACCCCAAATGGGGTCACGAAGGGTTAAGACATGATTAAATATCAACTAAACAACAACAAAATATGCTAGGTGCCATGCTAGATGCTGGAGATACAAAAACAAAAATGAAATGACCCCTGCCCTCAAGGAACTTACATTTTATAGAGGAAGACAGCATGGAAACATAAAATTATATACAAAATATAGTCAGAGTACATGCAAGGTAATGGCAGGGGGGACCCTAATAACCAGGGGGAACTCAGGCAAAGGTTTGTATCTGGGGGGACTTGGGTAGGGTGGTGTTTGAGTTAAGCTTTAAAGGAGACAAAAGACTCCAAGAGGAAGAAGTGAGAAAGGAGGACATCCCAAGTAGGGAGAACAGATGTAGCAAAGTCGAGGAGATAGCCAAGAGATACCTGTGCACTGCGATTGAGAGCTGGATCCAAGCCCAAGGTTCTCTGGGTCTCAGGCCCCCATATTTGGACTGGATGACCTTGCTTGATGGAAGGAAAACGCTCCCTTGCCCAACTGAGAAAACCAAAGCATCCCCAGCTGGCTGAGGGCTAGGACTTGGCAACCCAATACTAAATAGAACACCTGATGTGTGTTCAGTGGACTTGAGCCAACCCTTCCTTCATTGGCTGTGATAATACCTGGATCCGTTTAGTTGCTAGATGTCAGGTAGCCAAACTCACAGTATATCAGTGTCATCTGTTTCATGTCACAGGCCCAGACTGAGGGATGGATGGATGGACGGCCCCTGAGCTGAGATAGACGGACGGCCCCTGCGCTAGGTTGGTCTTTGTGCAGTCAAGAGAAACTGAGGAAGTGTCCAACCGTGTTGAGGTCTATGGTTAACTCATGGGAGGGAATGGAGAAGAGATACACTGTAATAAGAATGTTTTCAGGGGCAGCTAGGTGGCGCAGTGGATAAAGCACTGGCCTTGGATTCAGGAGTACCCAGGTTCAAATCCGGCCTCAGACACTTGACACTCACTAGCTGTGTGACCCTGGGCAGGTCACTTAACCCCCATTGCCCCGCAAAAAAAAAAAAGAATGTTTTCATATTACAGATGAGGAAACTGAGGCATATAGTGGTTAAGGCACTTGCCCAGAGTCACACAGATTGTAAGTGGCAGAGGTAAAATTTAAATAAAGGCCACTTGACTCTAAATCCAGTCTCTTTCCTTGTTGAAATGAGAGAAAACAAAGCTTGTATGTCATTCTGACTGGAATAATCCAGTGCTGAGCATGGAGATTTGCTTAAGATGCAGTTTGATGAGTGCATTCAGCATAGAATCATAGATTGAGAGCTGGAAAGCTATTGTAGCCCTTAGGGGCCATTTAGCGCACCTCCTCATTTTACAGAGCAGGAAAATGAATCCTGGAGAGTTTAAGTAACTTCCATCCTGAAAATGGTCCCTGTTTTTATCTTTCTTTGTATCCCCAGTAATTAGCACAGTGCACCAAGAAAGTGTTTATAAAAATGGTTGTTGACTATTGTCTGACTGACTACTTGCCCCAGTTTACACAGGTAGTCCAGTCCCAGATACTTACTAGCTGTGTGACCCTGGGCAAGTCACTTACCCTCTGTTTGCTTCAGTTGTAAAATGTCTGTAAAATGAGGATCATAATAATAGCACCTACCTCCCAGGATGTTGTGAGGATAAAATGAAATAGTAATTGTAAAGTGCTTAGCACAATATCTGGCACGCAGTAAGTGCTATATAAATGTTAACTAGTAGTAATAGTGGTAGGAATTATTACCATAACTATTAGTACCAGTACTACTAGCAATAGTAAATGTTAGCTAGCAATGGTAGTAGTAGTAGTAATTATTAGCACTAATAGCAGTACTAGTAATAGTACTGCTACTAGTAGTAATACTACTGCTAGTAATAGTAGTACTGCTACTAATAGTAATACTACTAGTAGTAATAGTAGTAATAATAATAGTAGTAGTAATCCAGCTAGTTCCAGGTACCAAATTTAGCCTTCTTTCCACTGTACCAGCACCATAATTCATTCCACTACTGGAGAAAACAGAAATAGAGTGGTTTGTAAGGAATGACATAGGAGGCCAAAAGCATAAATAGAACATATATTTAGAAGGGATGTTAGAAATCATCCAGTGCTTTCTTCATTTACAGGGGAGGAAACAGATCTCAGAGAGGAAAAATGATCGGCCCAAGGTAATTTAGTAGCGGAATTAGAATTAGAATCCAGCTCTCTTGACTTCCAGTCTAGTCTTCTTTCCACCTTGCCATGCTGCTGCTGGCCCTCATGTATGTATGTATGTATGTATGTATGTATGTATGTATGTATGTATGTATGTATGTGTGCATGCACATATGTATCTGTATATATGTGTGTATGCATGTATGTGTATATTATATACATATAATTCAATTAGATTCAACAAAGTTTGAGCCCCAGTTTTTTCAAATATAAATTGAGGGGGTGGCCTAGATGAGGTCTAAGGTTCTCTTCCAACTTTACATCCAGGCTCCTTTGAATCTCTGGACGCAGCATGCATCGAGTTATCTTGTTAAAGTGACCCCTGCCCTCTTCTCAGAGCTCTGTGGGCTAAATCCAAAGAAGGGGAGAGATCCCCCTTTTTGTGATCCTTCCTAGGAATCAACATCACCAAACCTGACTAGAGGCCCATGGAAACACTCCCTTCTCACCAGTTCTTCGTGAGTCATCCTTCTTTCCTTAGCCTGTGAGCGATTCTCAATCTAGGGAGTGGAGAGCGGGGCGTGGCAGGCCCACTTCCCACTACGTCAATCCCTGATGCTGGGGTGGCAGAGGCTGGAGAATCTCCAAGCTCAGGAGGTGTGAGGAGCAGCGGGCCAGGCCAACTAGGCATTCACACCAAGTTCAGCATTACTATGGTGAGGACCCATTAATGGCGTTGTCTGAGTATGGGATGGATGAACCGGCTCTGGGTGGAAAACAGAGCAGGTCAAAACTCCCTTGCAGACCAGAGAGGAATCTGGCCCAAAAGCGGCCAATGCTCATCCAGGCCTGGGTGAGATAGGAAGAACCAGTCTTTAAAAAACAAAGAAACAAATAAGCCATCTGTGGGTGAGGAGGGGTGGGGAGTGACCTGTCAGTTCCCCACCTATGGGTGCCTCCCATCAGGAGGGAAAAAATGAGCCATATAGACCCCTCTAGTTTCTCTGCTTAAGGGTTTAGGGCAGAAGGAAAGAAGCTAAGGATGCTGGTGCCAAGAAGGGGCTTAGGATTATTTTTAGACTTCAAACATACAGGCCCTTAGAAAATAGTAAGGGGGAGGTGGGGGCAGCTAGGTGGCACAGTGGATAGAGCACCAGCCCTGGATTCAGGAGGACCTGAGTTCAAATCTGGCCTCAGACACTTGACACTTATTAGCTGTGTGACCCTGGGCAAGTCATTTAACCCCAATTGCTTCACCAAAAAAAAAAATAGTAAGGGGAAGGTGGGGGCAGCTAGGTGGCACAGTGGATAGAGTACCAGCCCTGGAGTCAGGAGGAACTGAGTTCAAATCTGGCCTCAGCTGTGTGACCCTGGTCAAGTCACTCAACCCCAACTGCCTCCAAAAAAAAAAAAAAAGAAAGAAAGAAAGAAAGAAAATAGTCTGAACTTCAAAGAGGTGTTGTAAGGATCAAATGTGCTTTGTAAACCTTAAAGTGCTATATAAATGTGAGCGGTTTAAAAGGGGGAAAAACCTTAAATGTTTCATGGATAATATCTAATTTTATCCTCAAAAGAACCCTGATTGTTATACCCGTTTTACTTATTTAAAAAAAAAATGAGGCAGAGATTGAGTGATTTGTCCAGGACCATAAATTTAGTAAATACCTGAGGCAGGATTTGAACTAAGGACTTCCTGACTCAGTCTCCTGCCTTCTATATTATGTCCCTAGTTTTAAGAAGAATCCTGCCTTCTTGAAAAGGTGTGTGTCTGTCACACCACAGACTCCTGTGATTCTGAAAAGTGTTTTCTCTGTTAAGAACCAGGCTGCTTCCAGGCCAGGCCTCTGCAGCCCAGAGGATTCTTGGCCTTGCCCCTTCTTTGACAGACATTTTTAGGGCTGGGGCAGAGGATCCCTGGATAAATTTTCCCAGAGCTCTCTCTCTAATCTGTGCCTGAGCCCGAGGCAGGGGTTGAGGTCAGAATTGGGCAGTGCTTTGGTAGCTTTCCCTGAGACATGGGTGGCTAGTACATAATGATCAGCTCAGAGGGACAGGTATTGTTTTGCTCTGATTACCACACATAGCTAGTTCCTTATAACCTCTCCCAGGCAGGCATTCTGCCTTAGGAATTCAGGTACTGTGGAAAGCATGCTATATCTGGAGTCAAAGGGCTTGGATTCAAATCCTGCTTACTGCCTAGGTGAGTGGGGTGCAGGCAAATGTTTAACAATCGGCTCTCTGAAATATAAACACAACCCACTTTTAAATTTTGTGGAGGTTTTTGGTGGGACAGTGAGGGTTAAGTGACTTACTCGGGGTCACACAGCTAGTAAGTGTCAAATGTCTAAGGCCGGATTTGAACTCAGGTCTTGTGAATCCAGGGCTGGTATCTTATCCACTGCGCCACCTAGCTGCCCCCACAACCTACTTTTTCCATTTAGTCTTCATTATTAACATTTTCTCCATCCCTTTCTTAAGTCTAAGCAATCAACAAAATAATAAATCAAACCCTGCTCTGCAGTCTTTGCTGATTTCTTACTGTCCTCAGTTTGCAGCTGCTTTAGGCATGTTGGACTTCACTTTCTCACCTGTAAAATGAGGTGACTGGGTAGATAGAGCACCGGCCCTGGAGTCGGGAGTACCTGAGTTCAAATCTGGCCTCGGACACTTAACGCTTACTAGCTGTGTGACCCTGGGCAAGTCACTTAACCCCAATTGCCTCACTAAAAAAAAAAATGAGGTGACTGAACCATCTTCCTTTTCTGGCTATGTCTAGGGGAGAGTTTCTGCTAGGAGCACTCCCCCTACAGGCCACTTCCTGAAATCATGTGAGAATTACAACTCTATATCTGTAAAGGACCTCATTTTTACACATGAGGAAACTGAGGTCCAGGGAGAATAAGGGATTTGGGCAAGGGTACACTGGCCTGGTCTACACTGTGGCCTTTGGCAAGCTTGTCTGACACCTCTAATCTAGTTCCTCCTTTTACATATAAGAAAACTGAGGTTTAAGGAGTTAAAGGAATTTGCTCCAGATTATAATTCAAACTCAAATCCTGGGACTCCAAGTTGGATCTACTTCCTACTATTTCATGCTCTCTTTCTCATGAAAAGCTAAATAACAATATAAAAGTTAAGTATCAACATAATATAATATGATATGACATAACATAATGTAATATAATATTTTTTTTTTGGTGAGGCAATTGGGGTTAAGTGACTTGCCCAGGGTCACACAGCTAGTAAGTGTTAAGTGTCTGAGGCCGGATTTGAACTCAGGTACTCCTGAATCCAGGGCCAATGCTTATCCACTGCGCCATCTAGCTGCCCCATATAATATTTTTTAATGTCACAAGGTTAAATGAGCTCGACATGAGCTATATATGAACCATGAAAGCTCTGAATTCTAGAAGAGGGAAATGTCATTATCAACTGGGGTGACCAAAGAGACCTTTTAATGGACTTAGCCTTTCTAGTTTTTAAGGATGGCAAGGATATGGATAGCAAATAGGAAGGACCAGGGGATTTTAGATGGGAGAAAGACAAGAAATTTCACTCTGTGTCTGGGGTAAAGTAGGTAGGACAGCTAGGTGGTGTCATAGTGTACAGAGCCCTGGGCCTGGAGTCAGCAAAGACTCATCTTCCTGAGTTCAAACCCAGCCTCAGACACACACTACCTGTATGACCCTGGGCAAGTCACTTAACCCTATATGCCTCAGTTTCTTCATCTGTAAAATGAAATGGCAGACTATTCCAGTATCTTTGCCAAGAAAACCCCAAATGGGATCACAAAGAGTCAGAGAGAACTAAAATGACTGAACAACAACAAGATAGGGCTCATCTGGTTGGAACAGATGAGTTCCCAGAGGATTAGAGAAACACATGTTTAGAACTGCAAGGGCCTCTAGAGACCATAAAATCTAACCCAATGATTATATACAGGTGAGGAAAGTGAGGCTTGCCCAGAGTCCCACAGCTAATGTCAAAAGCAGAATTTGAATCCAAGTCTTTGTGACTCTTAGTTCAGTATGCTATCCACTCTTTAACACCATTTCTTCCCTAAAGGGAAGCAGTGGGAGATACCACTAGAAAAGTAAAGTAGGAACGGATTGTAGAGGGCCCAGAATGACAGGCCACAAAAGTGGCTGACCCTAATGTGTGGCTTAGGCAAGAGCAATAGTGTGTGTATATGTATGTGTGTGTGTGTATGTGTGTAATATCTTTTATATATATATATATATATATATATATATATATATATATATATATATATATATATATATATATATATATATATATATATATATATAATACATATTACACACACTTATATACACACACAAAAGTATAATATCCAGTAACCAACTTTGTGGGTCACTGACTTCCCTGGCTTCCTTTAAGTCCTAACTAAAATCCTCCTTTTTACTGGAAGCCTTCCCCAACACTTCTTAATTCCAGTGACTTCCCCCTGTTAATTATATCTTCTGTCGTGTATAGAGCTTGCTTTGTATCTCTTTGTTCCCATGCTGCCTCTCTCATTAGAGTGTAAGCTCCTCTTGTATCCCCAGCCCTTAGCCCAGTGCCTGGCACATAGTAGGTGCTTAATAAATCTTCATTTATTGATCGACAAAGAAGAAAAATAGGGTAGAAGGTAGACTGAAATAGAGAGCAAAAGGAGTGGGGAGAGGGAATGGGAGCATTGCTAAGATGTTATTGGGACTTGGAAGCAATTACTTGTCTGGGCAGAGTGAAGTACCTAGTACCATGGAGACAACGCTGAATTACTGGTGACATGAGGGTGAAAAAGAAAGTGATGCTTCATTAGTAAAGAAGCCATAATTCTCCTGGGTATCTACTGAAGGCCAGAGGGCATTCAGGAAGACAAGCACTGGAGCTGGAGTCCAGTATGGCTGAGGGGGCGGTCATGATTAACAAGCCTCTCTCCTTGCCATATAAAGGGGAGAAAGGAGAGAGAGAGAGAGAGAGAGAGAGAGAGAGAGAGAGAGAGAGGAGGAGAAGAAGAAGAAGAAGAAGAAGAAGAAGAAGAAGAAGAAGAAGAAGAAGAAGAAGAAGAAGAAGAAGAAGAAGAAGAAGGAGGAGGAGGAGGAGGAGGAGGAGGAGGAGGAGGAGAAGAAAATGAAGAAGAGGGAGAGATGAAGAGAGAAAAAGGGGAGAGGAAGGAGAGGGGAGAGAGAGAGAGAGAGAGATTATTACTAAGTGGCTGGCACTGTGCTAAGCAAAGCATTGGGGATGCAAATACAAACACAAGACCATCTCTGCTCTCAAGGAGCTTAGGAGCTTACTTTTTTTTTTTTTTTGATGAGGCACTTCGGGTTAAGTGACTTGCTCAGGGTCACACAGCTAGTAATTGTCAAGTGTCTGAGGCCAGATTTGAACTCAGGTCCTCCTGAATCCAGGGCTGATGCTCTATCCACTGTGCCACCTAGCTGCCCAAGGAGCTTACTTTCTAATGGGGAAAGGTAACGTAAAGAGGAACTGGAAAGGGGGAGGGGTATGCATGACAGCATGGCCAGGAACAGTCTGGGAAGTGGTGTTAGAGGTCTGGGTCAGGTCCAGATGACGCAACTGAGGCTAGAGGGGTGGAGTCCAGGTCACTTGTGGGGAAGACTAGAAGATGGAGGTGATGGCCCCAGTACATTATATAGAAGCTGTGCTGCAGGAGTAGTCCAGGAATGCTTGATGACTAGGGATTCCTCAAGTGCAGTCTCCTGGGTAGTTAGGGCAGAGAAAGGGAAAGAGATGGTGGGGAAGCTCCAGATGTGGAGTAGGAGAAGATCCCAAAGGCCTCTGCTTTTCCTTTCTGTCTCCTGACTATAGGAAAGTATAGTCTTATATACTACTCCTGAATGAGCTATTGTGACAGGTATTTAAGGGACTGGCAACCTCAATTGAGGGGAAAGTAAATTCTTAGACTGACCCTGGAGTAATCGTCTCATCCTAAAATCACCTTCTTAGAGACCCGCTAGAAATTCTGATCTCCTTTCACAGGACTGAGATTTAGAAGGGGTCTTTATTTTTTTTTAAATAAAAGTATTTTAGTATTTTCCAGTTACATGTAGAGGTAGTTTTCAGCATTTGTTTATATAAGATTTCCAATTTCAAATTTTTCTCCCCCCCTCCCCTAGACAGCAGGCAATCCAATATAGGTTATATATATTAGAAGGGGTCTTAAGGATCATTGAATTCAATTCCTTTATTCTGCAGGTGAGGAAATGGAGGCCCACAGAGGTGTAATCACTGTAAAGTGATTTGCAGAAGGTCCTGTGGGTAGTAAATAGCAAAGTTGGGATTCTAAGCCAGCCTCAACTCCAAATCCATACGCTTTCCAAGGTACCATGTTGCTTCTCTTACTGCTTTCTTTATCACTTGATTAGTGACTGTGTTTCTAAATATTCAACAAACCTTTATTAGGCATCTGCTACACTAGGCCCTAGGGATAATTGTTGTTGTTCAGTCATTTTCATTTCTGTCAGACTCCTCATGAACCCATTTGGAGGTTTTCTTGGCAAAGAGACGGGAGTGATTTGCCATTTCCTTCTCCAGCTCATTTTACAGATGGGGACACTGAGGCAAACAGGGTGAAGTGACTTGTCCAGGGTCACACAGCTAGTAAGGGCAAATTTGAACTCAGGAAGTTGAGTCTTGCTGATTCCAGGCCTGGCACTCTATCTACTGTGCCACCTAGCTGCCTTAGGCCCTTTGGATATGAAGACAATAATAATTTTTTTTTTTTTTAGTGAGGCAATTGGGGTTAAGTGACTTGCCCAGGGTCACACAGCTAGTAAGTGTTAAGTGTCTGAGGCCGGATTTGAACTCAGGTACTCCTGACTTCAGGGCCGGTGCTCTATCCACTGCGCCACCTAGCTGCCCCGACAATAATAATCTAACAATAATAGCTCACATTTATATAGTGTTTATTATATGTCAGACACTGTGCTAAGCACTTTATAGTTATTTTACCATCTGATGCAGGGAAGAGGGTGCTATTATTATTCCCATTTTATAGTTGATGAAACGGAGACAAAGAAAAGCTAGGTGACTTGCCCAGGGTCACACAGCTAGGAAGTGTCTGAGGTCAGTCTTCCTGATTCCAGGTCTAGTGCTCTATCCACTGCACCACCTGGCTGCCTCCAAACACCAAAAGGCCCCTGTCCTCAAGCAACTTACCTTCTACTGGGGGCGGGGGGGGGGGGGCAACAAGCACACAGATAAATAAATACAAAATAATATAGGGCTCTGTGTATAGAGAAGATATTCCTACCAAGGATGTACTGGTAAGCATTTGGCAATAAGCTCTCTAAAACAAAACAATATAGTTTTAAGTTCAATTTGCATCAAGGGAAAAAAATTTAATATGTTGGAAGGAAGCTGGTCTAATAGCACGCTGTCTCAAATTATACTACAAAGCAGCAGTTATCATTAAAACAATTTGGTGAGGGCAGCTAGGTGGTGCAGTGGATAAAGCACTGACACTGGATTCAGGAGGACCTGAGTTCAAATCCGGCCTCAGACACTTGACACTTACTAGCTGTGTGAGCCTGGGCAAGTCACTTAACCCTCATTGCCCCCCAAACAAGCAAACAAACAAAAAACCAATTTGGCACTGTTTAAAAAGTAGAAAAATGATCCATGGAATTGATTAGGTATTACAAAACCCCAAAGCAACCAAACATAGTTAACATAGCATTTCATAAGCCAACTAACTGGATACCAACTGCTGAGGAAATTGGAAAGTCATCCCGGAAGAACTAATCTTTGACTGGCCAAACACTTAATCTCCCTGAGTTTCAGCTTTCTCATCTTAAGTCAGAGGACCTGGCTCTGAATCTAGACTTGCTCTGTGTGACATTGGGCAAGTCATTTAACCCATTCAAATGTGAGCTCTTTGTGGGCAAGGGCTGTCCTTGCCTTTCTTTGTAGCCCCAGTAATTCGGAACAGTGCCCAACAGGTAGAAAACATTTAATAAATGCTTAATTTGACTTGACTCAGCGTCCCCTTTTGTAAAGTGAGGAGCTAGGGGTTAGGATCTCTCCTTCAGCTTTCCATCCCACACTGTAACATTTCCAAAAAGGATAAGCCCTCAAGCATCTGTCTCCCTCATTCCTAGACAAAAGTTGAGGGTCATGACGTTCTTGAAGGAACTCAGAGAGCAGAGGTCAGAGGGGGTCTGGCTGGCTAGGCTATTTCCTGTCTCCTGGGCTAGATCAGCCAGCCTGTTTCAAAGTCTAGTTCTGAATCAAGACTCTTATTCTCCTGTCTCTCACACCCCACCCCCTACTCTTTTATTTCCAGATCCTTCCTGGCCTGCACCCCCCACAGGCCTCTCTGGCCCCAGTAGTTCTGCCTGGGGCTAAAAAGGCTTCCGGTCTCCAGCTTTTTCCTCTAGGGGTCAGGATCAGATGATCTCATCCTAGCCAACCAGGAGAGTTGGCTACCCTTTGAATGGGCTGGGCCTGGGAGGGAAGTTGGCTTGTCCAGTCAACCCACTCACCTGTGGACTCCCAGCTGCTTCTGGCCCCCAGGTCGGGAAGGAAAACTCTAGGCTCAGAAAGCTAATGCCAAGGGGTTGTGTTGAGGATGTTGCTAAGATCCCATTAACTCTAGGTAGCCAGGGCTGGGAGGTTTTATTTATTATTATTTTTTCAATTCACAGGCTATTGTGCCAGAAGAAACAACAAGAGGGGATTGTTTCAGAGAAACTCTGTATGAAATGATGTGGAGTGAAGTGACCAGAACCAGGAGAAAATTTATACTGCAACAATGATATTGTAAAAGATGAACAACAGGGGCAGCTAGGTGGTGCAGTGGATAGAGCACCGGCCCTGGATTCAGGAGAACCTGAGTTCAAAAACAGCTTCAGACACTTGACACTAGCTGTGTGACCCTGGGCAAGTCACTTAACCCTCATTACCCCACAAAAAACCAAACCAAACCAAAAAAAATGAACAACCTTGATGATTTTTTTTTTTAAGTGAGGCAATTGGGGTTAAGTGACTTGCCCAGGGTCACACAGCTAGTAAGTAAGTGTCTGAGGCTGGATTTGAACTCAGGTACTCCTGACTCCAGGGCCGGTGCTCTATCCACTGCGCCACCTAGCTGCCTCAACATTGGCGATTTTAAATATTAATGATAATACTAGCTAGCATATATATAGCACCTATTATGTACCAGGCATTGTGCCAAGCCCTTTACAAATATCTTATTCGATCCTCACAATAACCTTGGGAGGGAGGTGCCATTTTTACTGATGAGGAAACTGAGGCAGGCAGAAGTTAAGTGACTTGCCCAAATAAGTATCTGAGGCTGTATTTGAACCCAGGTCTTCCCAACTCTAGGCCCAGCATTCTATCCACTGTATCACCTAGCTGCCTTAGTTTCCCTTGTTTGTCTTAGGCAAACCCAACCCCTTTCTCTATTAGAAGTTCAGGAATTCAAAATCAGAGGAATACAGAATGAGCCAGGATCAAATGCCCTACCTTCAAGCTCTCCGGCCCTAGATTAGGGTTTTATGTTTTATTTTTTGGAAGCAGTTGGGGTTAAGTGACTTGCCCAGGGTCACATAGCTATTAAGTGTCTGAAGTCACATTTGAACTCATAACCTCCTGATTCCAAGACCAGTGCTCTATCCACTGTGCCACCCAGCTGCCCCAGATCAGAGTTTTAACTAGCAATCTTTGTATTTAGGGCAAGCAGCACTAAACCAATTCTCAATTCAAGGACAAAGAAGGGTCATTGGAGAAGATTCTGGGATAGCTCAGAGACCTAGAGACAATGGAAGAAGAGGAGGAGAAAGCAGAGTGGGGCAGAGAAGGACCTCAACTTGTATGTGGCAGCTTTTGGGGAAGAAGGAGAGAGGAGAAAGGAGCCACCCAGTAGATTCCCATTTTTATTAATTTTTCTTGCAAGCAAGAGGCTAGCAAAGAGGAAATGAACAGAGAATTGACCTCTGAGTCAGAGTTCAAGTCCTGCCTTTGATAGCTAGGTACTGGCTAGGTGATCTTCATGACCTCTCAATGGCCCTCGGTACATAAATTGCAGGGTAAGTGCTCATCTGTATTAGTAGAGGGAGTTTCCTCACTCTTTCCCTCTTCCAATAAAATTACAGGTCTAATACCTTCTTGTTAACAAGGTGCTAAATTGCTCCTATGCTGCTAAAGGACTGACACTGTTGTCTCCACCCCCTTTAAATTTCAGTGCACTGGGTCAAAGCCCCGCCTGCCTCATCCAAATTGTGACTCTTACTCCAAACTGTATAATACCGGGACTGGCAAGACAAGACAAGCCAGCCCTGACCCCTGAGATGCCACAGTGAATAGAAAGCACTAGTGTTTCTTTGATAGAGGGGGAGGCCCCTCAGGACTTCCGGTAACCTGTTGTTTATGTCTGAAGGATTTCTCCCTACCCTGGAAGTTTAGGAAGACCACCTGCTGGAAGAGAACTAACATACTTTATTTCTAACTATAGGAGGGCCCCCTCTGGGGAGAGGGGCCTAATGAGACATGTTCTTACAGAGTGAAGGGTCTGACATTCCTTGGCACTGCAAGGAATCCCCTCCTCCTCCAGGAAGCCTTCTCTGACTCCCCTTTAATGTGAGATGGTGGAGGCTTTGTCCTTCTGACAATTAATTGGAGAGGGAAAGGGGTCAGGATGAATCCAGAACAGACCTTCTTCCTTCTCTGTGCTTATGCTCACCTGATCTCCCCCATCCCAGAATGCCTATACCCCCACTCCTTATTTAAATCCTTCAGGGCCCAGCGCAGGTCATTCTTCCTCCAGGAGATCTTTCCATGGGTCATTCTCAGACCTTGGTGAATTCGATCAACATTCCCTCCTCCGACTGCCTTTAATCTGCTTATTTCTGCTTTTCTTGACATTTGTCAAATATTGCCTTGTCTTTTTAGGTCCCTTTTCTTATAAATATATTGTTTCGGGGCAGCTATGTGCTCAGTGGATAGAGTACCGGCCCTAGAGTCAGGAGGACCTAAGTTCAAATCCGGCCTCAGACACTTGACAACTTACTAGCTGTGTGACCCTGGGCAAGTCACTTAACCCCAATTGCCTCACCTATATATATATATATATGTGTGTGTGTGTGTGTGTGTGTGTGTGTATATATATATATATGTATATATATATATATATATATAGTTTCCCTGAAAGAGCCATCCTTGAAGCTAGGAGGACCTGGATCCAAGCCTTGCTTCTGATACATACACACTGACTATGTGATTTAGCATCTATTAAGGTTTTAGAACCCGACTGGATTGCCTGTGTGACCCTTAGGCAGGTCACGTACATCCCTGGGCCTCAGTTTTCTCAACTGTAAAATAAGGGGAATGGACTAGCCGGCCTATAAGGACCTTGAGTTATATCAGTAGAGGGAGTGTGATACTGATGAAGATTAGTCTAGACTCATCTGGGGCCCATCTCCTTCTCTTACCCTCCATGTAGTAAGCCTCACTCATGGCTTGAGACTGTCCCACACAGTGACTGGCCCAATATTCTTTTCCCAGTAGGTGGTCAATAAATGGGAATGGAACATTTCTATTCTTTAGAAATGCCAAGGGGCAGCTAGGTGGTGCAGTAGAAAGAGCACCGGCCCTGGATTCAGGAGTACCTGGGTTCAAATCTGGCCTCAGACACTTAACACTTACTAGCTGTGTGACCCTGGGCAAGTCACTTAACCCCAATTGCCTCACCAAAAAAAAAAAAAAGAAATGCCAAAATATTTCATGGAATAAAGGAACAGCTCCCCGGTTGCTCATCTTCTCAAAAATGGGGTCAGTGACATTAAGCAAGCCAAGTTGCTTGAATGTGGATGGGTGTGGTGTGGAGCGATTGCCCCAATTCCCCAGCTTTGTCAATATCCCTTCTTTCATCTTCTCCCAATTATATTTGCATTCACTGAAGCTCACACTGTCTACCCAACAGCCACCTTCCTGCCCCCCCCCCCTTCCATCCTGCCTTTTTTTCACCTTCTGGACAAAAACTGGCCACCAGGAAGTGAGGAATCTTGGGGCCTTTATGATGCCTATAGTTTTCTGTAGAATGTCAGGGCTGGAATGGGCCTTAAAACATAGAACACAGAATGTTAGAGCTAGAACCCAGTATTGTCAGAAGTGGAGTGGGAGGAATCTAAGAACCTAGAATATAGCACGCCAGAGCAGAGAGTTTAAAACTTGAAATGTTAGAGCTGGAGGGAGCCTAGAACACAGAACATAAAAGGCCAGGGCTGGAAAACAACCCTAGACATTATCCTAATTCCAATCCTGATTTCCTGGAAGAGGAAACTGAGAGTCTGAGAGAAATAACTTACTCCGGGGGCAGCTAGGTGATGCAGTGGATAAAGCACTGGCCGTGGATTCAGGAGGACCTGAGTTCAAATCCAGCCTCAGACACTTGACACTTAGTAGCTGTGTGACCCTGGGCAAGTCACTTAACCTTCATTGCCCTGCAAAAACCCAAAACAAAAAACAAAACAAAATAAACTACCCAAGGTTATTTAGCAGTTCAAACTCCAGGGCATCTGATCCTAAGGCCGATGCTCTTTCCACTGAACCTCACTGCCCTTGCCACCAAAGTATGGGCCAATCACTGTCTCATGCTCAGTTTCCTCAACTGTGAAATGGTTATAATAATAGTGCCTACCTCCTGGGGTTGTTGTCAGGATCAAAAGCACTTATCACAGGGCCTGGTAATATAGGAAGCACTTTAATCAATGCCTGGGTTTTGTTTTTGTTTTTATTATTATTATTATTATTTTACTAAGCTGCATTGCCTCTCATATATAAGCCCTTGTGGATAAGATGGGCTAGGCCCAGTGTTATCATAGTGATAACCCAGTTCACAAAGCAGGAGATAAGATGGGCTAAGGCTGAATCCTAAGTACCCTTTTATTTTTCTCTCCCAACATGGCCCGGTAGGCCGCTGCCACTGAGATACCTAGGCTGGTCACCAGATGGCACCATTGAGGCAGGCAACCCAGGAGTCTCCATGTGACTCAAGAATGGGGTCTGGGAAAGAACACTTGGTTGAAAGCGTTGACTGGCCACCCTGGGTTAGGTCCTCTGGGGATGGAAAGGAGGTAAAGGGGCGGGGAGAAGAGGGAAGGAAAAGTTTGCTTGTCTTCTTTAGCAGACGTCTCAGCTTGTTCCTCTGCTCAAGGGACGTCCTTCAGTATTTCAAGAGAATAGTAACAGGATCCATCCAGGAGGCCCTACTGTCTGCCTTGTAGATGAAAAGTGATAAACTCCCCCCAGCTCCTAGTGCCTTCCCCCAAAGTTATCTTGTATTCATGTCCTTGTTTTGCATATATTTTGTATGAGAGGCATCATGTGGAAAGACAGCTAGCCTATGAACCCAAAAGACCTGGGTTCAAATGCTGCCCAAGATAACAGGCACTTAGCACAATTCCTGGCCCACTCTAAATACTGACTAAA
Source organism: Dromiciops gliroides (assembly GCF_019393635.1). Classification (NCBI taxonomy): domain Eukaryota; kingdom Metazoa; phylum Chordata; class Mammalia; order Microbiotheria; family Microbiotheriidae; genus Dromiciops; species Dromiciops gliroides. The sequence goes on along the minus strand of NC_057861.1, from coordinate 527,785,758 downwards.
CACTCATTGATGGTGATACTGGATGACAGATCCTGGGCGAGACCCTTAATCTCTAGGCACATCTCTAGGGTCATCGATTGCATACATTTTCACCTGTACTGGCAAAGGGAGTTTCTTCACTAGGAAGTTCCTTATACTAGTGAAATCAGAGATTTGGCCTCTATCCCTGGATTTCAAATATACAGGGGTATGATGGAGCCAACTTGAACTGCTTGGGGAGAGCTGGTTGTTAAATTGTCAGCATGAGCATCTACATCTCCAGAAACTAGCAAACTGAAAATCAAGACTTGATTTTATTATTGTTATTATTAGTATTAGTATGGCTATGATTATGGTTATTATTATTTAGACTTTTAAAAGTGATAGAGGAGGGCAGCTAGGTGGCACAGTGGATAGAGCACCAGCCCTGGAGTCAGGAGTACCTGAGTTCAAATCTGGCCTCAGACACTTAACACTTACTAGCTGTGTGACCCTGGGCAAGTCACTTAACCCCAATTGCCTCACACACACACAAAAAAAGTGATGGAGGAAATGTTAATGCAGATTAAACTTAAGTGTGTTGTACATACTTTTTTTGGAGAGTCAGTTGTTAAATATTTACCAGTATAACTCTGCTTATATATGTACATACTTCCTGATAGAATATAAGCTCCCTGAGGACAAGAATTGCTTCTGTGTTGTTGTTTTTTTCTACTTTGTATCCCCAGTGCCTAGCACAGTGACTGATCCACTTAAAAAAAACCAGAACAAAACTTGTTCAATGACTGGTTGTTGATATCATCCTATCAGGTCTTCTGGCAGGGACAAGGGACCCGGGGAATGAGGGGTTGAAGGGAGCTCCACTTCTGGCCAGAGCAGCCTGTGGAGAACTCTTAGTCTACTGAGGGCCAGAGGAAACTTCTCCCACTTTTTGCCTTCTCCTCATCATCTGTTGTTGTTGTTCAGTCGTGTTTGGCTTTTCATGACCCCACTTGGGGTTTTCTTGGCAAAGATACTGGAGTGCTTTGCCATTTCCTTCTCCAGCTCATTTTACAGATGAGGAAACTGAGGCAAACAGGGTTAAGTGACTTGCCCACGGTCACATGGTTAGTGTTTGAGGCCATATTTGTCTTTTCTTTTTTGTGTGTGTGTGTGAGGCAATTTGGAGTTAAGTGACTTGCCCAGGGTCACACAGCTAGTAAATGTTAAGTGTCTGAGGCTGGATTTGAACTCAGGTCCTCCTGACCCCAGGGCCAGTGCTTTATCCACTGCACCACCTAGCTGCCCCGAGGCCATATTTGAATTCAGAAAGATGAGTCTTCCTAGTGGCCAGCCCAATGCTCTAACCACTGTACTACCTTCCTGCTCCTCATTATGTGACAGCATTTATGAGACACAGAAGTGTACACAACACCATGCTGGGAACTATATATAGACATCCTGGTCCTGCAGCAGAATGGACATGTCTCTTGGGATGACCATGGTTTTTCCATTTACCCCAGATTTCTGCTCTCACCTCTTCAGTTCTCCTCAGCTCCCTATATCCAGTTGGTTGCCAAGTCTTGAATGTTACCTGCCAGCATCTCCTGCTTTCATCCCTTCCTTTCTATCTATCTGGCCACAATCCTAGTTCAGGCCTTGTTACCTCTCACCTGAATTATTTCAGTTCCTTCTTTGTCTGTCTCCTTGTTTCCAGTTTCTCCACACAGCTGCAGGAATGATATTCCTTTTTTTGGGGTGAGGCAATTGGGGTTAAGTGACTTGCCCAGGGTCACACAGCTAGTAAGTGTCAAGTGTCTGAAGTTGTATTTGAACTCGGGTCTTCCTGAATCCAGGGCCAGTGCTTTATCTACTAGGCCACCTAGCTGCCCCCCAGGAATGATATTCTTAAAGCACTGGTATGACCATGTCATGCTCTTCCTCCATAGACTCTCCTGGCTCCCTATTACCACTAAGATCAAATGTAACCTTCTGTGTTTGGCATTTAACCTCCTTCCCACCCTGACTCTAGTCTAGCCTTCCAGGCTTATTCTACATGACTTCCCTTAGGAGCTGCAGGTTCCAGCCAAATTGGCCTTCTCACTGCAGCTCACATATGGAATGTCTCCCATCTCGTGCCTTTGCAGTCTGTCCCCCATCCTTGGAACACACTTTCTCACCTCCACCACTTGGTTTCTTCAAAGCTCTGCTTAAATGCCACCTCCTACAGAAAGTCTTTCTTGTTCTTCTAGCTGCCGGTGCCTCCCCCACTAAAGCGTTCTGATATTTATTTGATATATAGGAAAGTGTATACATGCTGTTTCCCCCAATAGAATGAAAGGGACTTGAGAGCAGGGACTGTTTTCTCTCTCTCTTTCTCTCTCTTTCTGCTTTGCAGCTTCTGTGCTTAGCACACTGTTTGCTTGTTTAAGTCATGTCTGACTCTTCATGATCTCTTTTTGGGGTTTTCTTGGCAAAGATACTGGAGTGGTTTGCCATTTCTTTCTCCGGCTCATAGAAGGTTGTTAATAAGATGCTTGTTGATTGACTGATAGAGGCAGCTTATCTAGGTTAAGATGGGCATGGCAGATTTGAGAGCATACTAAAAAATTCCAGATTTTTAAGGGCTAGAAGAGACATCAGACATCACCCAGTCATCATTTTTCAGATAAGCACAGTGAAGCCCCTAAAAGTGATGGGACTTGTTCAAGGTCATATCTCAAGTTAGTTAGTTAGTTTGTTTTTGTTTTCTAGGGGCAATGAGGGTCAAGTGATTTGCCCAGGGTCACACAGCTAGTAAGTGTCAAGTGTCTAAGGCCAGATTTGAACTCAGGTCCTCCTGAATCCAGGGCCGGTGCTTTATCCACTGTGCCACCTAGATGCCCCCCATATATCAACTTAGTGACAGAGATAGGACTCAAACCCAGATCCCCCAGCTTCCAGTCCAGTGCTCCCCGCCCTAACAGCCTTGTTCCCATCTCCACACCATGCTGATGAAGCCGCATCTACTCAGATTCAGGACTGCTGGCTGTCCCCCAGCCCTTCCTTCCCTTCTTGTCAGATTACCAACCTGACTGCTTTGTCCCCTTCTCTGGTTCTCATTCCTCCCTTCCTGTTCCCCTCATCTGGTTTGTTATTTAAGGCTGTTCTGGCCACCTGGCAGGCCCTAGCAATGACCTACAACACTGCTACCTGAGTAAGTCAGTCAGTAAGCTCCCACCCCCCTTCACTGTCTTCAACCAAGAATCCTTATTCTTTCTGAGAGGAGGTGCACATGAGGTGAAGATGCTGAGGGGGAGGGACAGATTGGGGATCAGGGAGGTAAGGAGAAATCGGCCAAGGTGTACAAAGTTCTAGCTCTTTCTTCTTTAAAAGAGTTATTTTGTTTTCAATTCATGGAACAAAGCAAGCATTTCCATAACACAATACAATAAAAAAGACGATTGCCCATGAAACCGCAAATCTACCATGTACAACTTGCTATTCCTTCCAAATATACAATAAAGTTATCATGTAAATTTCTTTTTTTTCTTCCCTTTAGCATACATGTACTCAACACGTAGGGCAATATGAAAACATCAGACCCCCAAGGGGCTATAGTCTCTCTTTTTTTGGGGGGGGGTGGCTATAGTCTCAAGGGAAGGGACTGCCCATTTTTCATCTGCATCCTTAGCATGGGCAGCTAGGTGGAGCAGTGGATAGAGTGGCCAGACTGGAATCAGGAAGACCTGAGTTCAAATGTGACCTCCGATACTTAACTAGTCGTGTGACCCTGGGCAAGTCACTTTACCCTGTTTGCCTCAGTTTCCTCATCTGTAAAATGAGCTGGCGAAGGAAATGGCAAAGCACTCCAGTATCTCTGCCAAGAAAATCCCAAATGAGGTCACAAAGAGCTGGATACAACTGAAAATGACTAACAACAACAACAAAATAGGACTAAATAAATATGAGACTCCAGAGAGGTAGCTTTCATAGGAAAAGCATTGCTAAAGGGTCAGCAGAGAATCCAAAGACCTAATTTTTTTTTTTTTGTTAGCTGGGTTTAAGTATCTTCTCTTTTTTTGTTTTTTTTTTTTTAATTTTATTTATTTATTTATTTTTTAGTGAGGCAATTGGGGTTAAGTAACTTGTCCAGGGTCACACAGCTAGTTAAGTGTTAAGTGTCTAAGGCCGGATTTGAACTCAGGTACTCCTGACTCCAGGGCCAGTGCTCTATCCACTGTGTCACCTAGCTGCCCCTGTTTGGTTTGGTTTTGTGGGGCAATGGGGGTTAAGTGACTTGCCCAGGGTCACACAGCTAGTAAGTGTCAAGTGTCTGAGGCCAGATTTGAACCCTGGTCCTCCTGAATCCAGGGCTGGTGCTTTATCGACTGCACCACCTAGCTGCCCCAAAGACCTCATTTTTTAAAACTGATTTAATTTTTTTCCAATTAATAGAAATCTATTTTCCTTCCCTTCCCCCCGACAAAGACAAACAAAAACTGTGAAAAACATTGATAGAGAAAACATTCCTTCATCAGCTGGGTCCAAAAAATATTTGTCTCATCCTTTTGGGCCCATCAGCCTTTTGTTAGAAGTAGGAGTTGTGCTTCATCATTGCTCCCTGGAATCATTGTTGGTCATTACTGATAACCAGAGTTCATAAGTCTTTCAAAGCTGTTTGCAAAAACTTTATTTTAGCCTCAGACTTTTGTAGTAGTAGATCAGCTTATAAAGCATCTATAGTAGATAGCCTAGTGGACAGAGTGCTGGGTTTGGGGTCAGGAAGACCTGAATTAAAATCTTACCTTAGACATTTACTAGCTACGGAATTTGGGGCAAGTCACATAACCTCTCTCAGCCTCAGTGTCATTGTCTGTAAAATAGAGATAATGATAGTACCCACCTCCCAGGGTCATTGTTTTGTTTTGTGGGTTTTTTTTGTTGTTGTTGGTGGTGGTTTTTTGCAGGGCAATAGGGTTAAGTGACTTGCCCAGGTTCACACAGCTAGTAAGTGTCAAGTGTCTGAGGCCAGATTTGAACTCAGGTACTCCTGAATCCAGGGCTGGTGCTTTATCCACTGTGCCACCTAGCCGCCCCTTAAGGGTCATTATTAAGATCAAGTGAGATCAAGTTTCTAAAGCACTTAGCCCAGTGCCTGGCACATAGTAGGTGCTCAATATATACTTGTTTCCTTCCTTTCTTTATTTCTCTCCTTCCTTTCCTTTCATTCCTTCCTTCCTCCCTCTCTCTTTTCCTTTCCCTTCTTTCCTTCCTTCCCTCCTTCTTTCCCTCCCTTTCTCCTTCCTTCTTTCCTCCCTCCCTTCTTCCTTCCTTCTTCCTTGCTTCCTTCCTTCCTTCCTTCTTTGTAAATGACATGGGAGCTTGAATCAGCCACACTAGTTAACACTCCATTCTCTACTATCAGGATATTTCTATGGCCAATCCTAGCACCTCATCCTCCCACAGAATGAGTTCAGGAAATGCAAATATGGGCCAACCATTTTAGAACCCTTTACTTCCCTCTCCCCATCATCACAGTAGGGGTTCTTAATCTCTTTGGTATTATGGACTCTCTTGGAAGTCTGATGAAACTTATGGATCCCTTCTCAGAATTATGTGTTGGTTTTTTTTGTTTTTGTTTTTTGTTTTAGTGAGGCAATTAGGGTTAAGTGACTTGCCCAGGGTCACACAGCTAGTAAGTGTTAAGTGTCTGAGGCTGGATTTGAACTCAGGTACTCCTGACTCCAGGGCTGGTGCTCTATCCACTGTGCCACCTAGCTGCTCCAATGTTGTTTTAATGCATTAAATAAAACACATAGGATTACAAAGTAAATCAATTCTATTCAACTACAATTAGCCCCAGATTAAAAACCTTTCATATCTAGCAAAATTTTAATGACCATCCATTGTTTGGAATTTTCTGGGACCCCATACCCCCTTCTCCATTGAGAGGGAAATGCTAGAGTGAAAAAATCCTAGAAGCCTGGCATCTGGGCTCTGCCATCAATTATCCATGATCTTGGGCAAGCCTCTGTGAGACTCAAATTCCTCATCTGTCAAACGATGATGATGCCAATCTTTTTTATCTCAAAAGACAGTTGTAAAAAAAGCTTTTTCAATCATGAAGCACTATAGAAATTATTATTACTACTCCAGCCCAACATTATTTTTCTTTCTTTCTTTTTTTTTTTTGTTGTTGTTGTTTTGCAGGGCAGCAAGGGTTATGTGACTTGCCCAGGATCACACAGCTAGTAAGTGTCAAGTGTCTGAGTCCAGATTTGAACTCAGGTCCTCCTGAATCCAGGGCCTGTGCTTTATCTACTGCACCACCTAGCTGCCCCAGCCCAACATGAATAACTGAGTTCATATGAGTAACTGAGAATTTGCTATTTGGTTTTGGTTGAGCGCAGTGAGCTGGGCTATTGGCCATAGCCAAGAGGGTTCTTCAATCCAGTCCTTGAACCCCACCCCTGCTCCCATTGGAATTGGTCTGGAAGGGAGCCAGGGCCGCTTGTGAAATGGGAACTGCCTGGAGAGATGACGGGAGGGACAGAAGAAAGTAGCGGATGGATTCTGCTGACTTGCTTGGCCCCTGCCAACCCAAAGCTAACATTGATTTTCTTGCTGCCCTAATGGGGAGCCACCCATCTTGTGCCTGGCATGCCTCCAGTTCCCAGGGCTACTACCCTGTACTATTCTCTGAATCAGCCACCTCATGCTGATTTCTATCCCAGCTATCTGAATCTACCCTATCCTGCTAGGTGGTACAGTGGGTAGAGTACTGGCCCTGAAGTTGGGAGAACCTGAGTTCAAATTTCACCCCTGGGCAAGTCACTTAACCTCAACTGCTTTAAAAAAATCCAGGGCCATCTCCAGTCATCCTGATTATCTATCTATCTATCTATCTATCTATCTATCTATCTATCTATCTATCTATCTATCTATCTTTTTTTGTTTTGTTTTTGTTTTTTGCGGGGCAGTAGGGGTTAAGTGACTTGCCCAGGGTCACACAGCTAGTAAGTGTCAAGTGTCTGAGGCCAGATTTGAACTCAGGTCCTCCTGAATCCAGGGCCGGTACTTTATCCACTGCGCCACCTAGCTGCCCCCCTGATATATATCTTGCCATTGGACCCAGATGGCTCTAGAGGAGAGAGTGAGGTTGGTGACCTTCCATAGCCCTCCCTCACTTAAATCCAATTCATTGCAAGTCATAACATCACTTTTTTTTGTTTTTTGGTTTTGTTTTTGTTTTTATGCAGGGCAATGGGGTTAAGTGACTTGCCCAGGGTCACACAGCTAGTACATGTCAAGTGTCTGAGGTTGGATTTGAACTCAGGTCTTCCTGAATCCAGGGCCGGTGCTTTATCCACTGCACCACCTAGCTACCCCTATGACATCACTCTTATGACATGGTCCTCTTTGAGAATGAAGGCCAAACAACAACAAGGCCCAGCTTAGACCCTGTTGTTTCCAGGAAGGCTTCCTTGACTACCCTAGGCCACCTTAGGCTCCTTTAGCATGTAATTCAATTTGGCAAACACCCAGTGACCAATATGAGCTAACAGCTAGAGATACAAAAACAAAACGGCAAGTCTCAGCCTTCAAGGGGTTTACATTCTTGGGGAGGATGGTGTTCTGAGGGTATAACAGAGTAGAGAAAGCAGTTTCTAAAGGGAAAGAGTTCTAACAACATAGCATCTGTACCGTTCAGTTCAGCATTAAACTATATTCAGTACTATACAGTTTGCTGCTCTTTTCATTTGTCTCGTTCCCACAACTAGACAGTGATAGGGCAGACCCTGTGTCTTCTGTTGTTTTGTTTTGTTTTGTTTTGGGTTTTTTTGGTGAGGCAATTGGGGTTAATTGACTTGCCCAGGGTCACACAGCTAGTAATTGTTAAGTGTCTGAGGCCGGATTTGAACTCAGGTTCTCCTGACTCCAGGGCCAGTGCTCTATCCGCTGCACCACCTAGCTGCCCTCACCCTGTGTCTTCTGTACTCCCACAGAACCCTGGGAGCACAAAAGTTGCTCAACATAGATTAAAAAAAAACCCCAACACCCAGGAATTATAAGATGAAGGTGACAGAGTATAGGTGGGTGTTGGAACTGATGGAGAAGGCAGTGCAGGCCTTAGGATAGGAACCCACCCCTGCCTATAGGGGGAAAGGGAAGGGGAAAACCCATCTAGTCATTTGTGACACAGACTGGTAGTGTGATAGTGGTTAACAAGAAAACATGACCTGGAGTTGGGAGATCTGGGTTCAGATCCTGCCTTTGATACTACCTAGCTGTGTGACTTGGGGCAAGTCAATTTTCTCATCTATAAAATGGGGCTAATAGTATTTACCCAGGGTCATAGTAAGAAAAAACACTTTGCAAGCCCTCAAAAGATATAGCATTGTGAATTAAATGAGTATATAGTTAATGATTGTTTCTGCTGAACCATCTAATTGGAGAGGTGGAAGGTTTGGGGTCAATATAGTAATAGGTCTAACCTTGAGATGTGTGTGGGGGAAGGGCAGAGGTGTGCTGGTAAAACAACCAACTCTCTGGGAAAATAAATGTCTGCTCCACATATCTTTTTTTTTTTTTTTGCAGAGCAATGAGGGTTAAGTGACTTGCCCAGGGTCACACAGCTAGTTAAGTGTCAAGTGTCTGAGGTCAGATTTGAACTCAGGTACTCCTGAATCCAGGGCTGGTGTTTTATCCACTACACCACCTAGCTGCCCCCTCCACATATCTTTTTTTTTTTTTTGGTGAGGCAATTGGGGTTAAGTGACTTGCCCAGGGTCACACAGCTAGTAAGTATTAAGTGTCTGAGGTCGGATTTGAACTCAGGTCCTCCTGAATCCAGGGCCGGTGCTCTATCCATTGCGCCACCTAGCTGCCCCCACATATCTTTTTTAAAAATTTTATTTAATTAAAAATTTTATTTCCAATTACATGTAAAGATTTTTTTTTGAGTTCCAAATTATTCTTCCACTCTCCTTTCCCTCCCTGGTCTCAAGGCCAGCAAGCAATCTGATATAGCTTATACATTACAATCATGTTAAACATATTTCCACATTATTGACATATCTTTAAATTCAATCTGGAATATTAATATTTTCTCCATCACTTAAGTCCAGACAAATCAACAAAACAATATAACAAGCCCTGCTTCCTAGGGTTGCAGGTTTTCAAGTTGTAAAGCCTCACACTGAAAATTTAACAATCAGTTCTCAAGAGCTGGTTCACGCTTGCTCCAACACACCAACCTCGACCCCCCACCTCTACCCCAATCCCAACCCCTGGGACTACCTGTGGCCTCTCTCCTCCAGCAGAAAGCATTTTAAGAGAAAAAGCAAGTCAAATTCACCTATGCCCCTCACCCCTGAGAGGGAGAACCTACCCTGTTCTAGGGCCCTGATGGTGCATGGGGAAGACAGGGGAGGGAGGGTGTCTGGGGTCAGGCACCCTGTACAGCTGTGGCCTCTGGAAGGAAGAGATCTCTTCCTGCCATTGTGAACATTTGCTTCAATTTGGAATCCTGCCTCTGGACACCCCAGGGGGGTACTCCTTTGCTCCTATTGTTGAGCTGACAATGACAAGAAGATGGAGGATGCTGTGGGGAAGAGTCTGCCCCTAAAATAGCCTCTCTTGAAGTGGGAGTTCCCCTTGGCAGCTTCTCTGGGCATGAAGGGAAGGAAGACAGTTCGGGTGGCAGCGATGCTCTGGGGAGTGGGTGGCCATAGCCACCTCCCCCTAGCTCCTCTCTCTAGTCCATAAGCTACTCTGAAGTGGCTCCCTTGGAAAGTCTCAGGCCTGCTTCAGTCACCAAAGGGTGAGGACAGGCGAGCTTTCTTTCCTTTTCTCCAGGGCCTGACTCCTGAGGGGGAGAGTGGTTGGGTTCTTGGGGCTTGGCTGGAAGAAGGTGGCACCTTCTTCCCTTCTGGTCAAGATCAAAGATTTCACTTCCTCTTGTAGCTGCTCCCTTTCTCCATCTGCCCTCAAAGGCCATTCACATTTTAGAGCTCTGTGTGTCCTTGAAATGTCCTTGAGAGGGCAAAACAGGGCCTTCAACTTGCCCTGTGATCTTGGCTGAGTTAGCCATTTTTCTGAGCCTCATTTTCCTTATCTGTAAAATAAAGATAACAAAACCTGCCGTATTTACCTCCCAAGGTTTTTGTTCAGTCGTGTCCAACTGTCTGTAACCCCATTGGGGTTTTCTTGGCAAAAACACTGGAGGGGTTCACCAGTTCCTTCTCCAGATCATTTGACAGATGAGGAAACTGAGGCAAACAGGATGAAGTGACTTGCCCAGGGTCACACAATGAGTAAGTGTCTGAGGCCAGATTTGAACTCAGGGAGATGAGTCTTGCTGACTCCAGGCTGGGCACTCTATCCACTGAGCCATGTAGTTACCCACACCTCCCAGAGTTATGAGAATTAAAAAAGAAAAAACCCTGAAAGTTCTTGGAAAAGAATGAAAAACATTATACAGATATAAAGGATTAAGTGCCAAAATTTAAAAAAAAGTATAGTCAATGCACACTATGGGACTTTTAAAAAAGGAAAGATGATGGTGAGCTAAACTAGTTCCTGGAGGCTTTGTTTAAAGGAAAAAGGCCTTAAGCTTGGGATGGCTAGAATATGGACAGGCTGGGAGAGCAGGAGGCATTCCAGTTGTGGGAATGATGGGAGCAGATGTGAAGAAGTGAGAATGCACCTGTGTAAGTGGGGGGGGGGAGGGAAGAGAGAAGGGAGAAGGGAAGAAAGAGAGAGAAAGGGGGAGGGGGAGAGAGAGGATGAGAGAAGGAGGGGGAAAGAGGAGGGAGGGAAAGGAGAGGGGGAGAAAAAGAGAGAGAGAAGGAAGAAGAAAGAGGAGGGAGGGAAGGGAGAAGGGGAGAGACAGAGAGAGAGAGACAGAGAGGATAGAGGGGAAAGAGGAGAGAAGGAGGGAGGGAAAAGAGGAAGGGGAAGAGGAAAATCTTGAGGTAACGGGTGCTGGAGGCAGTTTTACTCTCCCTTTGTTGGGAAAGGAGACCATGAGAGGCACTAATGGGGCGCTGGGTCACTGCTCCCCACTATTCTGTCCATGTGGTGCCAGGAGCACCCCCACCCTGGCAGGAAGTAGGCAATGACTCAGGAGCTGGCTGGTGTCCCAAGCCAAACCATCCTGACAATGCTGTTCACAGTGTCTTCCTTTGATTTTCCCACAGCCTGTTCCAAAGAGCAGGCCAAAGAGAGATGTGGTGGGGGAGGAGCCGAGGGGTTCACCAGAGTCAGTGGCAGGGGACTCGGGTCCTTTTATCTTGGGAGTTCTATGTTTCTACATTGTGTGGGTGCTCAGTGAATAGATACAAGGGATTTTAAGAGCTGTTAGCATCCTAATTCCAATTCCTCACTTTGCATCAGAGGAGATTTGAGAGGAAATCAATTGATCGATCAACTAACAAACATTTATTAAGTTCCAACTATGTGCCAGGCACTGGTCTAGACACTGAGGAGACAGTTGGAAGAGTGAGGCAATCCCTTCCCTCAGGGAGCTTGCATGGGTTCTTAACCTGGGGTTCACAGACTGTGGATAAATTTCAGGGAGTCTGTGAACGTGGATGGAGAAAAAAAATACATCTTTATTTGGACTAACCTCTGTTTCCTCTGTATTTTATTTTATAAATTTTAAAAAACATTATTCTGAGAAGTGGTCTATAGGTGTCACTAGATTGCCCAAAGGGCCCAAAATACAAAACTGATTAATTTTCCCTGTACAGGGTGAGGGTGGGGGGTGGGTACCACAAACACTAAGCAGAAGTGGCAGCCTGGGTAAGGAGCTTTGGTCTGGAGAGTCACAAAGATTCTGAATGAAACAATAAAGCAAAAGTACTTCCTTTCCAGTAGCAAAGATTGTATGGATCTGATTATTGTTCCCTGAGCAAGCAGTGGAAGGGGCTGTGTGCATGTTTGGGGCAGGGGGATGGATTTGCAGTAGGGCAGAGGGAAAGATGCCAACTCCAGCTAGGCTTTAATATCATGGCACCCTGGTGGGTGGATGGATGGATGGATGGATGGATGGATGGATGGATGGATGGGATGAAGTATCTTGGGGCTCACTTGATATAGCAAGGCTGAGGTGATGTTTGATTCACTCACCTTCCATATTTAGTCTAACTTCCAAAACTCCTCCAGAATTTGGATGGAGGTGGAGGGGTCTCTGGGATTCTAAGCCCAGACTGAGGCCAGTCCTGATTGGGGAGAGTTGGTGAGCTGCAGGTTGCCTTTCCTGATCTCCCCAGTTGGAAGTGAGTCTTTTCTTAGGCCATTGTTTGACCTCTTTTCTACCCTTCATCATACTCCACTTTGCATTATAGTATAATAATGATGTTTCATCCTATTATTATGTCAATTCCTTCAGGGCAGGGACTATGTTGGGCTGTCTTTTTCTCCACCTTGTATGCCCATTTCCTAACATTGTACTTTATATGTAGCAGGCACTGTATACATACATACATACATAATTCATACTTGGTGTTAGTTGAGAATATTCATAGAATTCTCTCTATATATTTATTGAGAATTCATACTCAACATCTGCTGAAAATACTTATGAAGTTCTCAACAAATTATGTGTATAGACATACATAGGACAGCTAGGTGGCACAATGAATAGAGTGCCAGCCCTGGAATTCAAATCCTGCGTCAGACATTTATTAGCTGTGTGACCCTGGGCAAGTCACTTCACTCTGTTTGCCTCAGTTTCCTCCTCTGTAAAATGAGCTGGGGAAGGAAATGGTAAACCACCCCAGTCTCTTTGCCAAAAAAACCCCAAATGGGGTCACAAAGAGTCAGAAATGACTGAAAATGATTGAACATGAACATAGCTATAGATATGGATATATATTATATCTATCTATACACACACACACACACACACACACACACACACACACACACATATATATATATATGTTGAGAATTCATACCAAGGTATAATTGACAGAGAAGAGGAGGGGGAAAGAGCACAAGGACTCTGGGCATCTATGGGGAATAAACCTTAGGAATGGTAGAAGAGGACGAGATGAAAAAAGGGTAATTTAGGGATATAGGAGGCATCGTTGCTGGCCTTACTAAAGAATAAACCCCTAATTCTACCCTGTGGTTTACTGGGGCATCAAAGTGTGAGAGTATGCATTCTCACCAATGGGAAAACAACACTAGTTTCTGCCCCATGGTGGTCACTGTCTTGTCTTCATATTCAAAGGGCAGACTTTGCAGTGGGATAAGCCCTGATTTAAGTGTCTTTCTTCCCTTTGCACTGTGGAAAAAGAGCTCACAGAGGGCCGCACCTCGCTACCATATGTGGGATGGGATCCTATTTCTTAGTCATTCCCCCAGGGCTACCTAGTCCCACAGGAGACCAAGCCTATATGGCAAAGTTCACCCTCTCCCTGTCTTTTGCAAAGCCTGCTCCCTGATCAGACACTACCTGAAAGAAAACTCCAGATCTGGTCCCAGAATCACCTTGATCTCTGTGGACAGAAGTGACTTAGGGGGCAGGGCCTTCAGAAACTGAAGAAGCCTCCTGGCTCCACCCAAGAGCACCTGAGCTCTGCTGTTTACTAGCTTTGTGGCTTTGGGTACAGCACTTAACATCTCTCATCTGCAGAATGAGGATGGCACGTAGTTCTTGGCATTATTGTGAAGAAAACATCTTGGAAACCTTAAAATGCCGCATAGGAACGTGGCTCTCTATTCTATTTGGAGGCTGGATTTCTGACTGCAGTTCTCGAGATGTGCAGCCCCCCCCACCTTCTGCCCCCCGGGCCTGGCTCAACGGCCATTGGAGGAAACCTTGGCAGCTCCTCCCACTGGGCATTGCTCCGCTGGCCCCCATCCTGTCTGCCCCTCCAGGCTTCCTCCAACAGCAACCTGGATTCCGCTGCTCCAGGTAAATTTCTCAATGTCTTTGAAATGGTAGGAGAAGAGGATTCGAGGGGAGACATCTCCCTCTCTCAGCCTTCTCTTCCATATCTCCATTCTTCAGGCCTGTTGTCTATTTATTTTTTAATTTTAAACAGCGTTGCATCGTCTCTTAGGTCCCAAAGAACCATGGGATATGTAGTTCAGACCTGTCTTCCCAGAAACAGAGCTCCCTGATCCTAAAGCATTATGGGAATATCAATCTCGGAAGAGACTCCTTTCACAACAAAGAGGAGTCTACCCCCTCCCTGCCTCTCTCTCTCTCTCTCTCTCTCTCTCTCTCTCTCTCTCTCTCTCTCTCTCTCTCTCTCTCTCTCTCTCTCTCTCTCTCTCTCTCTCTCTCTCTCTCTCTCTCTCTCTCTCTCCCCCCCCCAATACCCTGGAAAAGATTTGGGTTTCTCTTTAAAAAAAAACAACACAAAAACACAAAGGAAGGCCAGGAGGCGTGGCCCCAAGCCTAGCTTCCATGACTCCTCACACATATTTGAGTCTTTCTTAACATCCACAGCTAGTGACCTAGACAGATGACAGGCAGACACACTCCCACACCCCACACCCACGCCTTCCTTACATCACCCACAGCTGGGCATCTCCCGGTTTGTGCATGGGACTTTCATCTTTTGCTAACTCAAACAACTGTTCAATCAGTGCCCCTTTTTTTTTAGGGAACCCCACCCTCTTACAGGTGTGGCTTTCCCCTTGGAATGGGGGAAACAGGAGCAGCTGTAGACCCGAGGCGCCCCCCCCCCCCCAACACACACACACAGTTTGAGCTGGGTTTTGTTTGCTGAGAATCTGGAATAACCTGTAACTTGTGCATTTTTCCCTGAGGGAAACAAAGGAAGCAGCTCTGTGTTGTAAGCTCTAGAAATTCAGGTCTGGGGTATGAGGGGTGGTAGAATTCAAGGAGGTCCTGGCTGGAGCTGGAAAAGGAGGGGAGGGGAGGAAAGGGAGCACTGTCTAACCCTTTTCCCCCTTCCTGAGCCCCCCAACCTACCCAAGCTCTCCCACAGGCTTGCTTCCTGTCTCAGGGTCTCAGTGAAAGAATGGCATTAGACTTCAGGATCTCTAAAACTACTTCCAGCTTCTAACAGCCTAAGATTTTTGGTTTTGTTTTGTTTTTTCTTTTCGCTTTTTTTTTTCCTATCTCTCTAGCTTAACATCCAAGGTTCTCTCCCAGTTACAAGGCAAACCCTGCACTGACTTCTAGGCCTGCAGTTTCATACTCTCATCTCTGACATTCCATTTTGTCACCTTTCCTTCCCCCCAACACAGACACAGACACAGACAAAATTCTGTTTTTAGCTTTCCGTAGAGTGTGAATACATGAGTGCATGTGTGTGTGTATTTACACATGTGTTTGAATGTGGACACATGTTTCTCATATGTATTTGTGTACTATCATGCAGGTGTGTGTACACCAGAGTCCTGTGTGTTCCTCTCTCTATTTTATTCAACGTATCTTTTTTTTTGGGGGGGGGCATGGGGCAATGGGGGTTAAGTGACTTGCCCAGGGTCACACAGCTAGTAAGTGTCAAGTGTCTGAGGTTGGATTTGAACTCAGGTACTCCTGAATCCAGGGCCAGTGCTCTATCCACTGCACCACTTAGCTGCCCCCTTCTATTTTATTCAACGTACCTTACAAAATCCCTTCTGTCATTTCTCTGCCCTTTGAAGAATTTAGGCTCAGGCTGGCCTAGTCAGGGAGGATTGAATTTCGTGTTACAGGTTTCTTAATGGGAAGAATAAGTTAATTTCTTGATTTTGTCCAGCTCTTAGAAAGGGGAAGGATTCCCTGTAGACCCCAAGAGTATCACTCAACTCAATTCAGACCTCAGTGACACTTGGATAGGAGGCAAGGAAAGGTTTAGCCAAAAGCCAATAGGGAGAGTGGGAGCTGGACAGCCTAAGGGTGGGTTGAGGGGTACTGTAATTTTTTCCTACACCAGAAAAAGACAGGTTTTGAAAAATCAGAGGCACCAAAAAAGAGCAGCTACAATCTAAGGCCTGTGAGGGTAACACAACCAAATACAAGGAAAATGCTGCCCCCAGAGTTGCAAATCCCTCCTTTGGACAGTAGAGCCACCCACACTCCAAAGAGTAATTTGAGTCTACAATAAGAGAATGAGGGAGGTGAGGGTCCCACTACATGCTGCCCAGGCTAGACTACATCTGGAGTTGTGTGTTCAGTTCTAGGGATGAGGGGGGCAGCACATTTTTAGGAAGGGCATTGAGAAACTGGAAAGGGTCCAGAGATTCATGAGAGGATTGATTTAGAGCCGGAAAGTACCTTAGAGGTCATCTATTTCAATTCTTTTCACAGATAAGGAAACTGAGGTTCAGAGGTTAAATAATTTGCCCAAGGTCACTGAGGTAGCATGTGGCAGAGTGAGGACCACTCTTTCTGCCACACTGCACTGTCTCCCATGGTGGTAAGGATGATGAGTATACTGGAGAGAATGTCAAATGAAGAAGCCAGGGCACTGGGGAGAAGGGGGCATGGCATGATGGCAGTCTTTTAGCACCTAGTGCTCCCTCCTCAAATTAACTTGTATTATACTTATCTATTTAAGTGTTATATCTTGGCTGCTTGCCACCCACCCTCCCCCAAGTAAACTCCTTGAGGGCAGAGATTATTTTATCTTTGTCTTGAAAAGTTTTATAGATGCCTTTTGTTTTCATTTTGAGATATACATGCAGTCCTCTCTCCCCCTCCCTTTCCCTCTTATTAAATAAAAACAGTTCATCAAAAGAACGTAGGTATCATTCCACACCTTATCTCTCCAAAGAAAGGATGATTTATTTTCTTATCTCCTCTCCTGATTAGTCGTTATAATTAGAGCAGCCTCTGTTTTAATATTCTTTTTAGTTATATTATTGTATTCCACATGTATATTTTTTCCTGGTTCTGCTTATTTCATGCTGAATCAGTTCATACAAATCTTCACATATTTCTCTAAATTCCTCATATAACCCTTTCTTAGAGTTGTAGCCACAATGAAAAGCTTCCAGAAATTTATGATGTAGTTCTCTGCATGAGGGGGCACAAACACATAGTGTTATATTTTTTCACCACATTACCTGAAGGATTCCTCTCTGTCTAGTGTCTGGGATCCACCTATTTACAGTGCAATCCAATCTTACTCCAACCATTTCTCAGCGCCCCCAAACTTTGTGCTGCTACCAGATCTCATCTCATAACCCAAATTTCATGTATCTGGTGAGCTCTCTGTTACTGGAGGTCTTTAAGCAGAAACTAGATGTCTAGTCTACTTATCAGGCATATTATGGAAGGGATTCATGGTTCAGCTATGGGTTGGAATAGATGACTTCTGAGATTTTTTTCCATATCTAAATGTTTATGATATAACATGGCACTCAGGGAAGGCAGGGAAATTTGCCCTAGTGGCTCACCCAGACAGAGTATAAAGGGGAGGGGAAAACTAGCCAGGGACAGAGCTGTGAGATAACACTGGAGGGCACAGGAACTTACCATTTTGGGGGTTGCATGGCAGCCAGAGATGCAGCACCACTGAAATAGCTGAGAGGATAAAGTTGGGGAGAAGTGAAAATTTGTCAGAGGGATGGGGAAGGAGAAGAGGGACCCCAGTCAGAATTCAATCATTCATCAGTCAGTCATACCAACTATGCACAAGGCACTGTGCTAGGCACTGGGGGTAATAGAGTCCCTATCCTCAGGGAGTTTTCAGTCTAATGGGTGTGACATTGTGGTTGCCTTATTTCTCTCCCAAGTTTAGGGAAAATTAGCTGGGGTTTCTAATATATCTGTTACTTATAAATTAGAAGCTTTAGCACCAGTTTTGGGCATTAAGCATTTATTAAAGCATAGCAAATATTAGTAAAGAAAGAACACTTGGCTCAGAAAGTTAAGAAAAGGTCTATCAGGGGCAGCTAGATGGCGCAGTGGATAGAGCACCAGCCCTGGAGTCAGGAGTACCTGAGTTCAAATCCACCCTCAGACACTTAACACTTACTAGCTGTGTGACCCTGGGCAAGTCACTTAACCCCAATTGCCTCACTAAATTAAAAAAAAAAATTAAAAAAAAAAAAAAAAAGAAAAGGCCTATCTAGCCTAGAGCTCAGCTTGGCCTGCTTCTTCCTCCAAGTTCTCCACCACAAGCCTGTCTGAGTACCAAACTCAGAGTAGAAAGCTTCCTCTGGGTCTGGAGGAGAGGCGGTTCTTATACACTGCTTCAAGCTAATTGGCTAGCATCACCCAAATCCATTGGTTCACTGGACTTGAGGGCAGTCCATGTGGCAAGGTCAGAGTTCAGAGAACTCCACCCCCCACCCCCCCACCCCCAGGGCCAGGCCTTCAGGTAGGTGTGTTTCCAATCAAGTTAACTTCAAGTGAGTCAATTAGCAAAGTGTAACAATTGGAATGACACCACATGCTGGAGACTTACTATAGGAAAGCTCCAACATGAGGAGAGGGCCTCTGAGGGCAGGACCATGCGGTTTTTCTTAGGCGACAGGAAGTGATGTTGGCTTGTGGGAGGAAGAAGGGCGAGGCTGGTGCTCTGACTTGCTCTCTTTCCTGAGGACTCTGGTGGAGAAGGGAGCTAGAAATGTGCTCTCCCTTTAATAGATAGATGAATCTAGGCCTTTCTCTCTCTCTTTACTAAATTCTTATTCTCCTTAATAGATGCTTAAAAGTCTAACTCTTGCTAAAGCTTATAATTTATTGACGACCACTCATTAGATATTTTAGACAGTATAGCTAGAATTTTAGCCCCTTACAAAAGTCAATCCAATCAATCTTAATATAATCCTCTGAGCAGGTCCTCTGGTGTCCCCAAACCCATTATTTTCTCACATGGGGGATAGGACACAGACATAGGTAACTATCATACACAATATTACATAATAAATGAATTAGAGCGCAGTGGAAAAAGCACTGGCCCTGGATTCAGGAGGACCTGAGTTCAAATCTGGCCTCAAACACTTGATACTTACTAGCTGTGTGACCCTGGGCAAGTCATTTCACCCTCATTGCCCCCCCCCCCCCCAAAAGTATAATAAATGAATTAGAGAGATGCAAAACACAAGTGAGAAAGTGAAGATCAGGGAAGGTTTAGCTCATTTGGTCCCTTCTGTAAAATATTTCTAAAAGCACCTAGAATACCCCCTTTTACATATAAGCCCCCAAAGAAGCTAGCTACTCTAGTTTCAAAACACTTTATGGGATCCAATTCACTCAAAAATATAGTTAATGAGCCACCACAGATGGATTCACTTTTTATTAGTTAGCCAGAGGATATAATTAGTTAAAAAGCAAAAGTATTAAATAAAATAGCAAAGTAGTGCTAGAATTCCCCTCATACCTGGAGCATTGTCTTAATGTAGTTTAAGAGAAGTTCAGAATTCCCGGATACAGTTGAAGGAGAGCACCACAAGATAGAATATGGCATGAATTGAGAGCTAGCAGAGAGTAAAGCAAGCTAGCTTTACTGAAGGAAAATACAATGCAAGGAGGTAGGCAGGAAGGATGGAACCAGGTCAGGTCAGCTGGGGCTTCTAGTGGAACAGGGTATCCAAACTGGTAAAGGCCAGTGGGTTTTTATGGGACTTATCTATGGGTCAGTCAAACAGGATTAGACATTGGTGAGTTGGAACAGGGAGAGCTAGGATTGGGTGTGTAGGTCAAGGTTTGGGGACTGGTGCTGGGGGAACACCTGGGAAACGATCAGGCTAGTTGATAGCAATACTTCTTGCTGGTAGGAAAAAGGGATTTTTGGCTATTACCACAGTATGGGGAAGGATGATGAGATCATTCCAGCAACCCTCCTTCAAATATTCCATCAGTGGGAAGAGTAGCTGTGTTCAGATTATACATGGAGGGCGTACATATTGGATGTGTGGTCAGGACACACAAGTGGAGAGGCAGCTAAGTGATACAGGGAGTAGACAGAGTCCAGGGCTTAGAGTTATGTGTGGCCTCATACACTTCTTAGCTGTATGACCTTAGGCAAGTCACTTAACCCATTTATCTCAGTTTCCTTATCTGTAAAATGGGGATACTACTTAACTTCTTTAAAAAATTATTATTTTATTTTTTACTTAACTTTTTTTTAATGGGGATACTAGAAGCATCTACCTCTTAGGGTGGTTGTGAGCACTCAGCACATGGCAGAGTGCCTGGTACATAGTAGGTGCTCAATAATTGCTTTTTATCTATATCATACCTCTGAAGTCATACCAGGTCTTCTGGTGATGTCATCATTATTCTCTTTGGGGCCTGTTCCTTTCTGGGAACAATGTTATTGTTGCTGCTTCGGCTGGGTATCTCTGCTGCTCCCTACTGGGTGTCCCCATTGTTCTGGGCCCCACTGCGAAGCATGTCACGTCTCTACTATTTCTTGATGTCAAGCTTTCTGTATGTCTCTGTCTCCCTCCCTCCCTCTCCCTCTCCCTCTCCCTCCTTCTTTCTCCCTTTCCCCCTCCCTCCTTCTCTCTCTCTCTCTCTCTCTCCTATAAGGCTGTTCTTGCTACTGTCACCACTTACTAGACCCCAGCTATAACAATATAACAAATCAATCAATAAACACTATTTGAGGATCACCTTATTATGCTAGGTGCTATGCTGTTAGTCACTGAGGTTACAAATCTGAAAATGAGACAGTACCTGCTCTCAAGGAGTTTACCTCACTGGGAAACTAGAGGGATTCTACCTGTTCACAGAATATATGCAAAATAAATCTATGGTGATTCTTTAAAAGCTCATACCTTAGAGGCTAAATGTAAGCTCTCTTAGAAAGGTGGGTAGGGGGCTGCTAGGTGGCACAGTGGATAAAGCAGTGGCCCTGGATTCAGGAGTACCTGAGTTCAAATCTGGCCTCAGACACTTGACACTTACTAGCTGTGTGACCCTGGGCAAGTCACTTAACCCCCATTGCCCTGCAAAAAAACAAAAAACAAAAAACAACAAAAAAAAGAAAGGTGGGTAGCATACACTCAATTATAAATGAGCTTTTATTGTTTAGTCACATCTGACTCATGACCCCTTTTGGGGTTTTCTTGGCAGAGAGTGGTTTGCCATTTCCTCCTCCAGTTCATTTAACAGATGAGGAAACCGAGGCAAAGAGGGTTGCCCAGGGTGACAGTAAAGTATCTGAGGCTGGATTTGAATTCAGACCTTCCTGATTCTAGGCCAGGTGCCCTTTCTACTGTGCCACCTAACTAAAGAAAAGTAACTCAGGGGCAGCTAGGTGATACAATGGATAAAGCACTGGCCCTGGATTCAGGAGGACCTGAGTTTAAATCTGGCCTCAGACACTTGACACTTACCAGCTGTGTGACCCTGGGTGAGTCACTTAACCCTCATTGCACTGGAAAAAGGAAACTAAAATAAAATGCTTAAAGCAACATATTAACAAGAAAAGTAACTCTCCCTCAGGAGAGAAGGGCTTTCAGCTCCAAAGCCTTAGTCCCAGAAACTAGGCTCCTTTGGAACACAGGCACAAGAGATCAAAAGCATTTTAGTCTGTCTTTTGAAATTCCATTCCTGTAGCTGGTAGGTTCAAAGTCTTTTCCCCAAGTTCCTAACCTACTTAGGATTAGAAAAGGTTATGGGGAGGGGCAGCTAGGTGGCACAGTGGATAAAGCCCTGGAGTCAGGAGGACCTGAGTTCAAATCCAGCCTCAGACACTTAACACTTACTAGCTGTGTGACCCTGGGCAAGTCACTTAACCCTCGCTGCCCTGCAAAAAAAAAAAAAAGGTTGGGGGGGTAGGGTTAAGAAGTCCTTTTAACCACTATTTAACCTCTCATGGAGATACTGTGCTCTCCCAAAATCTTTTTTCAAGTGGTTCTACCAAAGAAACCCCACAGGAGCTGTGGAGAAGCTAGGACTAGAAAGCTCACTTTGCTCATAGGATTGGAATGCAAATGAATCTGAACTGTTAGTCAATCAATAAGCAGTAAGTGGGTCAGTCAGCAGACATTTCTTAAGCAGTCACCATGTTAAGCACTGAGGGGTACAAAGAAAGGCAAAAGACAATCGATGTCTTCAAGGAGCTCATAATCTAATGGGGGAGACAGCATGCAAACAACTATGTATAAACATAAGCTCTAAACCAGATACATTGGAAATAACCCATAGAGAGAAGGTAGAATGAAGGGGGCTGGGGAAAGGCTCCCTGTGGAAGGTGGGGTTTTAGCAGGGACTTGAAGGAAGCCAGGGAGCAGAGATGATTTGAAAGAACATTACAAGCATGGAGGGAGCAGCTAGAGAAAACACTGGAGCCCGGAGATAGAGGAGGCACAAGGCTGGGGTAAGAGGGCAAGGGCACTGTCCTCCACCTTTCTGTCCCACATTCCTTTCTTTATTATGCATTTTTTTTTGGCAGGGCAATGGGGGTTAAGTGACTTGCCCAGGGTCACACAGCTAGTAAGTATCAAGTATCTGAGGCTGGATTTGAACTCAGGTTCTCCTGAATCCAGGGCTGGTGCTTTATACACTGTGCCACCTAGCTGTCCCCTTTTATTATGCATCTTTATCGACAGCAAAGACAACCCTGGCTTTTGTGCTGCCCTCTGAACAGTACAGATCCCTACATTCCCAGTTCTTGATCTTCCCAAAGGGCTCCGATTGTCCCTGGACACTGCCCTTGCCTCAGCACTCCCTGGCCAGGCATTTCCTGCCCTTCCAAATACACCCCAACCTTTCTGTCCCTCCCTCACCCCTTCCCTCGGCCACCTTGAGCTCCTGGGCTCAGTGTAAATGAGGTTCTCCTTCTAAGCATCTCATGTAAGAAAACTCAGAACTGAATGGAAACTTTTTCTCCCATCCCCTTCGATGCCTTCCCTATTGTCCTGGACAATGTTTCAGTCTGTCTCCTCTTGTCATCTAAGGACACGAGCCTTTCTGAGGTCCCTCCCTACTGCAGCTCAAACCTGAGATTCTCCCAACGTTGGACGATGAGTGCTCTCGCCCTGTGTCTGGATGCACCCGAGTGGCCTTGGAAGCTTCCCCAGGGCAGAGCCACCAGAGAAGAAGGAGACATAATTTGGGCTTAGAAGCAGGTACAAGTATCCTCCTTGACAAGGAGTCAGCCAAAAGCCACAGTGTTCAAAGAGAGGCTAACCTGTAAGGACAGGCTTTCCCTGAAGCAATCTGGGACGACCTTTTGATGTAAACTAGGCCACGATGTAATTAGAACTGAAAGGGCAAATCGCCTTTGTAAAAGGAGTTGAGAGAATCATTCTGTACTCTTGGGCAGTGCTAAGGAAGGGGGAGACAGCCAAGAGGAACCTTTGACTGCCTTGGGCAGATCTGGTCTGATGGGGATCTTTTTCTTTTCTTTCTTTTTTTTTTTTTTGGTGAGGCAATTGGAGTTAAGTGACTTGCCCAAGGTCACACAGCTAGTAAGTGCCAAGTGTCTGAGGCCAGATCTGAACTCAGGTCCTCCTGAATCCAGGGCCGGTGCTCTATCCACTGTGCCACCTACCTGCCCCGATGGGGATCTTTTAAGCTCTGCTCCTATAACTCACCAGTCAATCAGTCACACTGATTTACCAAGTGCCTTTTGATTTACCAAGTGCCAAGTGATTTACCAAGTAAAGCCATGTTCTCCAGACTTAGGGGACAGCCAGACTTCTCAGACATATCCCTGCTCTTGGGCTGCTTATCAGGTTAGCTGGGGAGAGGTGAAGAAGATAATTAACAACACTCCACAAAGTCGATGATGCAGTGGAAAGAACAATAGTCAAGGAGGTAGGACACCTGAGGCCCGGTCCTACTTGCTCTTATAATCAGTTACTGTGCCTCAGTTTCCTCCTCTGTAAAATAAATCAGCTCGACTAGATGATTATTAAGCTATCTTCCAGTTCTGACATTCTGGGGGTCCAAGTGATGACCCTTGGTCATCCCATACCTATGACTTCCCTTTGCTTTGGTGGACATGGGCTCTGTACTGACCAATCTATGTCTTAGAACTACCCTTGTTCACAGGGGAGCAGGACAATGGAGTTACACAACAACCAGCCAGTTAGAAGGCTTTCCAAGGCTCAGATCTGCTTGACATTCCAGTGATCCTTTGCGAGTGAAACTCTAGCTGAATTTGGAGATGCCTGCAGCTGCCAGAAACCACAGAACTGGCCTTGATCAGCTCAAGGGAAGCTCCAGACTCAAGATCTTGCTGGGGACTTTCTAAACATCCTGCTGTCTGGCTTATTGTGTCTACAGATGTCCTCTACCTTAACCCCTGATTGCTGCCTGAAAGCCTCTAGAAACTATAACATCTCACCCTTTTCCCCTCCCCTATGAGCCCCAGAACTCTCTCTCCCTCCCTGCTCCCTTGTAGGATCTCCTCTCCCCTACAATAAGTGCTTTTAATTGGTGATGGGACTGTTTCATTCCAAGTCCCTTTATGAGCCTGGGGGTCATTTGTTAACCTTTTTACCACTCAGGGCTGCTGGGCCTCTTCATTTGGTTCTTCCCTCCTCAGAAGCCTGTGAGTCCACTTTATTATCTAATTCACCCTGTAAATGATTACATTGGCTTGACTGTGCAGCATCCTCAGAGGAGGTTTGGCCAAAGTGCTCGACTTCCTCAGGGCCAGCTCCTCTTAAATAAACAGATTGCTGATGTTCTAGACCAGGATCGCTGAGAGACCAGATGCTCCAGTACAAAGAAGGAAGCAGAACTGTGAAGTTTTTCTCGCCAATCAAACTCCACATTGCTTTAAGGCCCTGCCTTCAGAGTGTTTACAATCCATGTGTGGAGAGAAGATAGATGTAATTAATTTAATTTAAATTTTATTATTTTTTTGTTTAGTTTTTTTGTTTGTTTTTGTTTTGCGGGGCAATGATGGTTAAGTGACTTGCCCAGGGTCACACAGTTAGTAAATGTCAAGTGTCTGAGGCCGAATTTGAACTCAGGTCCTCCTGAATCCAGGGCCAGTGCTTTATCCATTGCGCCACCTAGCTGCCCCCAGACAGACATAATTAAACAACCAGGGGTTTTTACAGTGAGAAATCCAATAGACATTTCCTGAGCACCCACCATGGCCCTAGATGCATGCTAGACTTTGGAAGGGAAATTAGAGAGGTGTAAGCCACAAACCCTGCTCTCAGACAGCTTACAGTTAAATTCGGTAGATAAGACATGACATGAAATAGTTTTAAAATAATTCAGTGCTAAATGTTATCGAACAGACTATTACTGAAGATTAGGGAGGAGGACAGCTCTATGTGGGCTGGGATAGTGAGGAAAGGTTTTGAGGGGGAAAGCAGGGCCTTGAAGGATGGGTAGGATTTAAATAAGAGGAAGACATAGGAGAGAATCAAGGGACAGCAGGAACAACAACTTGACGTTGGTTCATTGTTGGCAGGGTTTGTAGGGGGTGGGGACAGGACAGTGAGGGCATTAAATTGACTATAGTACAGAGTAAAAAGCAGTCGTGAGAAATCAGGTTGATGGGAAGTCATACTGGGGTCACAAAGAATCAGACGCAACTCAACAACAACATATTTAGATTACAAATGCTATAAGTATTTCCATTTTACATATGGAGAAACTGAGATTGAGAGAGGATATGTGACTTGCCCAGGATAATATAGGTAGTAAGTATCTGGAGCTGAATTTGAATTCAGGTCTTCCTAACTCCAGTAAGAACTGGTTGAGTGGCCTGGTACAATTAGTAGTTTACGCAGTTATCTCTTCCACATCTCAGGGGTTAGGGTTGCAACATCCCAGAGATCTGGAAAATCCGCATAACATTTTTTTGGCCCTTCCTTCGTACCAGAGAAGAAGTATGAATTATTATGGTATTTAAATATAAAATATGTTAATATTATATAATACTATACATATTTCATGCATTTCTGAGTTTCTAAACTTCTGTGTCTTTGGTTTCTGAAAAACACCCCCCAAATTTCCATTTAATTTCTTTCTTTTTTTTTTGCAGGGCAATGAGGGTTAAGTGACTTTCCCAGGGTCACACAGCTAGTAAGTGTCATGTGTCTGAGGTCAGATTTGAACTCAGGTCTTCCTGAATCCAGGGCCAGTTCTCTAGCCACCACACCACCTAGCTGCCCCCTCCATCTAATTTCTTATGCCAACCTGTGACATACTGAAATCACGATGGGGAAAGTTACAACGTGGAAGGGATAACGGTATTTCCATGTTAACTTGACAGTCTTTAATAGGATACTCCAGGGATTTGTACTTAGCCCTATACTATTTAATTTAATTATGTGTGTATGTATGTATGTATGTATATATATATATATACACACACACATAATTAAATTAAATATACACATATGTTTTGTTGTTCTTCAGTCATTTCAGTCATGTCTGACTCTTTGTGACCCCCTTTGGGGTTTTCTTGGTAATGATACTGGAGTGGTTTGCTATTTCCCTCTCCAGCTCATTTTACAGATGAGGAAACTGAGGCAGACAGGGTTAAGTGACTTGCCCAGGGCCACACAGCTAGTAAGTGTCTGAGGCCAGAGTTGAACTCAAGAGGAGTCTTCTTGATTCCAAACCCAGTGCTCTCTCCACTGTGTCGCTTAGATAGATCTGGGGTTTTTTTAGTCCCTGAGGGCAGAATCAGGAGTCACGGGTGGATGTTGCCAAGGCAAATTTAGGCTTGATGGTATCTAGAAAAACTCCCTAACATTTAGAGCTTCCCCAAAGTAGAATAGGCTGCCTGGAGAGGTGGTAGGTTCCCCTTTAGTGGAGGTCTGCAAGCAGAGGTTACTGATCAGTGAGGATTCCTCTCAGTATGGGTTGGACTAGGGGCTGCTGAAGTCCCTTTTGACCCAAATTCTATGACCCTGTAGTTCTATGAGTTTCCTACTAAGTCCTATTCCAATGCCTCATGGTGGTATGGAAGAGACCTGAGGATCTTACTGGCTATGCTATAGCAGCATAAACTCTAGTAAGTGCTACTATGTTGAAGGAGTATTGAATATGGCCCCCAAAACAGTTCAAGGGCCAATTAAGCCAAGTGGGGGGAAAGGCCCCTTTTTATATAATAGAATAATAAAATCTATTCAATCTAGTTTGGCCAATGGTTGAAGAATTCTTTGTCCATGGAAACTAAAAGAACAAAGAAAAAATTTAAAGTGCTGAGAGTCAAGTTACATTTCCCTAATAATATGGTGGTGGTGTTATTGTTGTTCAGTCCTGTCCAACTCTTCATGATCCCTTTTGGGGTTTCCTTGGCAAAGATATTGGAGTGGTTTGCCATTTCTTTCTCCAGTTCATTTTACAGATGAGGAAACTGAGGCAAAGAAGGTTAAGTGACTTGGCCAGTGTCACACAGCTAGTAAGTGGCCAAGGCTGGATTTTAATTCAGATCTTCCTGACTCCAAGGCTGGCACCCTATCCATTGTGCCACCCAGCTGCCAATAATAGTGGTAGAGAGATACAAAACAGAGTAGGCAGCACAAAGAATCACAAAGTTTACTGACTAGCTAGAAATACTAATTTAACTTTTAGCATCCTAAATGTGAGTCTTTGTTCAAAGATAAAAAAATCAGTACAGCAGAGGACTATGAACAGTGTTGCCTCATAAAACAGTAATAAGCAACAGACATAAAATTAAATCTACAAAAAATTGGATCATAGGTAATGGCCTTGCTCAGTTCTGATTCTTCAGCTAGGAGACACAATGAATAGAGTGCTGGGCTTGGAGTTAGGAAGATTCCTCTTCCTGAGTTCAAATCTGGCCTCAGACACTCATTAGCTGTGTGACCCTGGTCAAGTCACTTTACCCTGTTTGCCTCATCTTTAAAGTAAGCTGGAAAAGGAAATGGCAAACTACTCCAGTATCTTTGCCAAGAAAACTCCAAATGGGGTCACAAAGAATTGGACACGACTGAAAAAAGCAATAGAAAAGGTAGAGTGGCTGGCTTGGAGTCAGGAAGACCCTAGTTCAAATTCTACTTCAGACACCTACTAGCTCTGTGACCGGACAAGTCACTCTATTTGCTTCAGTTTCCTCATCTCTAAAATGGGAACAATATTTTATTATTATTATTATTTTTTTTTTTGGTGAGGCAACTGGGATTAAGTGACTTGCCCAGGGTCACACAGCTAGTAAGTGTTAAGTGTCTGAGGCCAGATTTGAACTCAGGTCCTCCTGAATCCAGGGCCGGTGCTCTATCCACTGTGCCACCTAGCTGCCCCATGGGAACAATATTAATACTTATCTTGTAGGATTGTTGTGAAGATTAAATGAGATAATACTTGTAAAGCACTGAACACAGTGCCTGACACATAGCAAACACTATATAAAATGTTAATTATTGTTATTAATTATCAAATTATCAATTATTATTTATTGATTGTTATTAACTATCAAGTTAGTTGATAGTTGATATTATTATTGATGTAATTATATATATAAATTTTTTTTTGCAGGGCAATGAGGGTTAAATGACTTGCCCAGGGTCACACAGCTAGTAAATGTCAAGTATCTGAGGTTGGATTTGAACTCAGGTCCTCCTGAATCCAGGGCTAGTGCTTTATCCACTGCGCCACCTAGTTGCCCCTGTAATTATATATTTTTAATCATTGATGACAGAGTCACCACCATATTTGGACTCTAACATTTCAGCCCCTGATTGCTTTATGAGAAAGTAGAAATGGTCCTTGTGAAGGCAGTCAGGATGAGTAGCAAACCCCATCTAAATATACACCTGAAGAAAGTCATATTGGAGGAAGCACAACTTGAAAATATTATAAGATCACTTTACAAGACAGTTTTGGAAATGGAAGAAAAGAATGAGAAAAACCCCACACATTATATGTCTACCCCCAGAAGGCAATTGACATAACATCAAGGGGCAGCTAGGTGGCGCAGTGGATAAAGCACCGGCCCTGGATTCAGGAGTTCCTGAGTTCAAATCCAGCCTCAGGCACTTGACTCTTGCTAGCTGTGTGACCCTGGGCAAGTCACTTAACCCCCGTTGCCCTGCAAAAAAACCAAACAAAGACAAAAACAAACAGACATAACATCGACTGACCCATATTCATGCTTTCTCATTTTTATAAAATCTTTATGAGAATGATCTACATGTAGATTGAGGATATCATTAATAAAAGCATGGGAAGGGAACTGTCATTTCCACAAATTATTTTTCTATCATTTTTTTTCGTCCGTTAAACAAAGACAAAAAATACCCATAGTGCCTACCTCCTAGCACTGTTGGGAAGCTTAAAAGACATACTGTATTTTAAATGATTTGCAAACCTTAAAGGGCTATATAAATGTCAGCCACTATTAATAATAATAATAATAATAACAAAGAAATCCAAATCTTCAGTTGTGTAACTAACTAAAAGACAGAGAGTGAGTTCAATGCTTGTTGGTGGTATCGTTGGTTAGACTCTTGGACAAGGAATTAAGAAGATGAAAGTTACAATCCTGCCTCAGACACTTACTAGCTCTATGACCCTAGGAGCACCACTTACCCTCTCTCTGCCTCAGTTTCCTAGCGATACTAACCACAGAAGATAATATTTGTAAAATGCTTTGCATACCTTAAAGCCTTATACCAATGCTAGCAATTATTACTTGTCAATTCCAAAAAAGCCTTTGAATGGCAGAGCAAAGACAGCCTTAAGAGCTTTCCTCCAATGAGAGAGGACATGTCTATGTTAAGGCTACATAAAATCCTTTAATAAATGCAACCACAGAAATATCTTTGTTCCATATCTCTGTTGTTAGTATCAGTCCAGGCATAAAGTAGGTCGACGTATGCTTGAAAAAACGTGCTTGACACCATCACAGAGGGTGTCCCAAGTAGAATCCAAGTGGAGGAAGGGTTCAGTATAAGTGGTCAGGTTCTCTAGTCCTTCCTGTTTGTGAATATTATGATATATCTTCTATATATACTTAGACATGGCCTTGCAGTTGTCCTCATTCTAATACAAGGTGTCCCAAAAGTCTTAGTGCAACTTTAAGCTTTTATAACTTCAGAAGTATAATTACTACAAACTTAGCAAAAATTATTTGTAAGTTCATTTATGTCTTTTATACTTATTTAATTCTGTTAATGATGAAATATAAATTTTAATTTTATCAAGATAGACATCCCATCTGCACGTGTAACAGTTTCTGGATGACGCTTGCACAGACTGGTGGATTGATAGGTGAGATTGTTTTTCTTGGCCACCTTGGTCAACTATCTCCATTAGAATTTTTATCATGGATTATGTCAAACCTGTCATGTATTGTATTATTTAAATTATTTGGGGACTAGGCTGGGTGTACTAAGATATTTATATAATAATGGCGATTACACCAGTTTTGGCAGTAAGCATTTATTATTAATTAATATCACATATTATTAAAGTATTGACCATGTGTCTCCTTGACTTCTCCATTAGCCATAGGTTTACAGGCCTAAACAATGACATACCCAGTGTATTGAGCCAAGAGGACAAGCAGCTAGAGAGAAACACAGAGACAGAGACAGAGAGACAGAGAGAGACAGGGACAGAGAGACAGAGAGACAGAGAGGGAGAGTGAGAGACAGAGAGAGGGAGAGGGATAGAGAAGAGAGAGAGGGAGGGAAAAAGAGAGAGAGGAGAAGGAGAGAGAGAGAAGCTGGGGGGGGGCACATAGAGAGTAAAAGAGAACAAGCTTCTCCTGGTCCAGTCTTTTTATCATCTTTTGGTAGAGGTGAGTCACTATACATTCATTGATCTAAGCTAATTAGCGTCATTCAGCTCCACTGATTGACATGAATTGAGGGGTGGTCTTAGAGAGGGTAAATTCCTGCTCTAGGTGTGTCTTCCCCTAGCTCATCAAAAGAATCAATCTGGGGGGCAGCTAGGTGGCTCAGTGGCTAGAGCACCAGCCCTGGATTTAGGAGGACCTGAGTTCAAATCTGGCCTCAGACACTTGACATTTACTAGCTGTGTAACCCTGGGCAAGTCATTAAACCCTCATTGTCCCACAACACCCCCCCCAAAAAAAAAGGGCAGCTAGGTGGCACAGTGGATAGAGCACTGGCCCTGGATTCAGAAGAACCTGAGTTCAAATTTGGCCTCAGACACTTGACACTAGCTGTATGACCCTGGGCAAGTCACTTAACCCCAACTGCCTCACCAACAAAATAAAATAAAATAAAAATCAATCTGCATTCCTTTGGTTAAAGTGAACTCATCCCAGGCCAGTTTCTGGTGTAAGGGGAAGAGAGCAGCAAAGTCTAATGTCTGGATTTCTCCTAGAAATCCATTATTTATTTATTTATTTTTGGTATTTTATTATTTTCCAGCTACATGTAAGGATAGTTTTTAACATTTCTTTTCATAGGATTTTTAGTTCCAAATTTTTCTTCCACCCTCCCTTCCCTCCCTCCTCCCCAAGACAGAAAGCAATCTGATATAGGTTGTATATGTACAACCACATTAAACATATTTCTGCATTAGTCATATTGTGAAAGAAGAATCAGAGCACAAGGGAAAAACCTCAAAAAAGAAGGAAAAAAATAGCCCCAAAGTAGAAACCATATGGTTCAATCTGTGTCCATAATCCACAGTTCTTTTTTCTGGATGTTGAGAACATTTTCTATCATGAGTTTTTTGAAATTATTTTGGATCATTGCACTGCTGAGAAGAGCCAAGTCTATCACCATTGTTCATCACACAATGTTGCTGTTTGTGTATAGTGTTCTGGTTCTGTTCCTCTCAGTCAACATCAGTTCATTTAAGTCCTTCCAGGTCTAGAAATCCTTTTTTTTTTTTTTTTTGGTGGGGCAGTGAGGGTTAAGTGACTTGCCCAAGGTCACACAGCTAGTAAGTGTCAAGTATCTGAGGCCAGATTTGAACTCAGGTCCTCCTGAATCCAGGGCCAGTGCTTTATCCACTGTTCCATCTAGCTGCCCTAGAAATCCATTATTAATAATTATTTTCTTACAGTATGCATGACTGAAAAGCTAGTATTACAAATGCAATCCTTTTATTTATTGAGTGGCAGCAGCAGCTGATAAAAATTTTTACAAAGTTAAAAACTCAACTAGAGCATAAGACAGTGGTTATGTAGAATTTGAATAAAAACATGTCAATATTTTTAAAATGTAAATAATTCTTCTCTAAAATGTTGCTTTTTGTAGCATTTAAACCTCTGAAGTTATTAAATCTTGAAATTGCACTAAGACTTCCGGGACAACCTGCATATGCTCCATGTGAGTAAAGTTTGTTTATATGTCCAGTGCCTAGCACAGTGTCAGACACACATGAGGTGCTTAATTAATGTTTGTTGATTGCTTTTTGATTGTATCAAGTTGCATAATATTATAAAGCTTTTCAGATGAGAGCCATGACCATTTAAAAGAGATCAATCAAGTAATTCATACAGGAAAATCTGTGTGGATAAAAAAATGCCCATTTGCCTAGCCTGTGACAAACACTGGGAACAGCTGGGTAGCAAAGTGAATAGAGTGCCAGTCTGGAAGACCTGAGTCTGAATCTGGCCTCAGACACTTACTAGCTATGAGACCCCGGGTGAGTCACTTCACCCTGTTTGCTTCTGTTTCCTCATCCATAAAATGGGCCAGAGAAGGAAATGGCAAACCACTCCAATACCTTTGCCAAGAAAACCCCAAATGGGATCATGGAGAGTCAGACATGATTGAAATGACTTAACAACAACAGCAATGACAAACATTGGGCTATCAGTCCATTGAGTTAGCACATCCTTAGTCATGCTTTACCCAGGCACTGTAGATTTAGTTGGTCCTAGAACTGAATCAGAAGGTAATGTGCTAGATGATGGTACAGTGCTTCCAATGATACCAAACAGCTAACTGACCCATGACACCTATCCTTTTATTTTTATTCTTTTTGAGACCTATCTTTTTAACCGGTGATGCTACAGGGTTGTGACTCTTGAGTAGGCTGCTATACCTTTGAAATGATTACCTGCAGTACATTATATGAATTAATGTAAGGGATATACATTATCCAGGAAACATCCAACTGAAGAAGATGAGCTGGCCATGTATCAAAAGGGAAGGATAACAGGTGGTCATCAGTCTAGTTGATGCCCTGGTACCCACAAAATGGATGAGGAAGGAACCTGCGGCACCTTGGGAGCATTTATAGGAGAAGAAGGATGGTGATAGGAGGTGACAGTGTGAATTCGACAGCCCCCTGTGCCAGCAGTCAGAGTACCATGTGGGAATGAGGTCACGGAATCTTTGAAATACTGAATTATGAGTCTGGTGCTGATGATAACCAGGTGTGTGCTGAAAGGTTCAGAAGATCAAATGAGCTTAGTGGTTAGACCACTGGTCCCACAATCAATCTCATCTTTCCTATATCTTTAAGCTGTTGAAAAGGCCAGAACCTCCATTATTGAATTTGCCCACAAGGCATTGTGGTAAGAGCTTGGGACTTGGAAACAGCAGATGTGGATAGGAACCCTAGCTCAGACTCAGATTGACTGGTCATGGTACCATTTAACTCCTCTGAGGCTTGTCATGTGCAAAATGTGGAATGGGAACTCCCACATTCTTTAAAAATGATTTTTATTGATTCCTTTTGTTTTTTAATGTCAATCATTTCCTAATGTCCACCCCTAAGGAATCCTCCTCATAGCAAAGAAAAATAAACAACGAAACAACTGTGCTCATGTTGTATGCAACATTTCACCCCTGTATTCCTTCACCTTGTCACTAAGAAAAAGGGAAATGTATACTCTTTCCATTACACTATAATAACCTATAAAATTAAGAGACCCACATTCAGTGTTTGCTGGAATCTCTTTTGGTGTTTTTTCTATAAGTTGAGCTAATACTTAAGTCAGGTCAAGAATATATTTTATCCTCCCACATGCCAATTAGCTTCTTGTTGTTTCTCCCAAACCTAAGAAATGATTCCTGTCCCAAACGTGTACCCTGACTGTAAGAGGGGATGGGCATGAGGATGTGGACGACTCAGTGCAATCAATCCCCATTCCTGGGCAAAACATGGGCTCTCCAGGGAATTTGCTGGTAGTCTTTAGTATCAGTTTGAAAACTAAAAGAGCTTGCCATATCGGTCCAAACAAATTGAGTGTATGATGTGTAATAAGATTATTGGCTCTCTTACCCTGGATGCCTCTGGTATGAAAATTGCCATAAATGACATTTTGGGGGGGCAGGGCAATGAGACTTGCCCAGGGTCACACAGCTAGTAAGTGTTAAGTGTCTGAGGCCGGATTTGAACCCAGGTACTCCTGACTCCAGGGCCGGTGCTCTCTCCACTGCGCCACCTAGCTGTCCCTAGGCCCCTTTTATTTTTAAAAATTATTGAGGGGGGCAGCTAGGTGGCGCAGTGGATAGAGCACTGGCCCTGGAGTCAGGAGGACCTGAGTTCAAATCTGACCTCAGACACTTGACCCTTACTAGCTGTGTGACCCTGGGCAAGTCACTTAACCCCAATTGCCCCACAAAAAAAAATTATTGAGGACCCCCAAAACTTTTGTTCATGTGGGTTACATCTACCAATGTTTCCAGTTTTTAGAAATAAAATATCTTTAATATTATTATACAGTTAGTTTTGACTTTTTGTTCTAAGGCTATACATTTCAGAGAAGGTGCTGATCAGCATGATAGAAAGAGTTTCCTCCTCTGGGAGTTCCCTATATTAATGAACTCACAGGCCCAGTCCCTAGTCCCACCCTATAAGCTAGGCATTGGGGATACCAAAAAAAAAGTCTCTGCCTTTCTAGGAGTTTGCGTTCCACTGGTGGAAACAACAGATGCAATCAATACAAAATATGTAGTATGTATAGACAATAAACAGGAAATTATTATTCTTCTAACAAAGCAGATGGCCTTTCCACTGTCACAGGTGAGGCCCAGATGCATTGTACCCATTTGCCTTCACCTCCTGGTGCATTTCTCAATATATACAACCACAGACCGCTGCTCTTATAAGGGATGTCAGAGATCAGCCAATCCACATCACTAATTTTATAGAGAAGGAAACCATCCCAGAGAGGAGGAAGTGATTTGATTTGGAAATGGGCCCAGACAGGAAAGTGATTTGCCAAAGGTCACATAATGAGTTAGTGGCAGAACTGAGGTTGGAATCCTGCTTTGCTTAGGCAAGCAAAAAGCCAGGACCCAAGAGGAAGAGTCAGGAGGAATGTGGGCCCTGGCTCACACACATTCACACACTCTCTCTGGCTGTGTGTGTTTCGGCTGCTCTCTCAAACTGGGCAGCTGGAGCAGCCTGGGGAGGGGAGTAGGGAGGGGTGAGGGCAGGAGGAAGCAATGCCTGCTGGGAGGGCCGGCATGCCACATGAAGAGCCACTTCTGGCCCCTGACAAATAGGCTCTTTTCAGCAGGGACAATGCTGCTGCCCATCTGGAACTGGAGATAAGTGTGGGAGGCACTCTCAGGCCATGATCTATGGGGCAATCACCCATGAAACCCGCCTGGGGAGAGTGGGGAAGAGGGGCCCTTTGTTGCTGATGGTGTCTGGGCTCAGCCAGGGGCCTGGCCTGCAGACAGGGGCTCTCCCATTGCCTCTTACCAGCTCATCTGCCCTACTAAAGTTACCCTCTCTGGCTTCTTATGAGTTAAACCAATAAAACGTAACACTGATCAGCCCCAGACCCTGGGAGACTGGGCGTGTCAATGGAAAGAACCCTGGCGGGGAAATCAGGAAACTGTTATCTGACTGGCCCATAGCCTGATCCTCTATCCTGCCTGTAAGAAGGCAGTGGTGGAAATGAACCCTGGGGGTGGGAGGGGAATAAATCAGCTAAGAGTTACTGACAAGCAATGTGCTTGGGAGCTAGTCTCAGGTCTACTATATTACAAACTACATGGGTGACCTCTACCATGTCAGAACACCCAACTTGGAGTAGAGGTGGCCATACCAGATGCTTTTGGACTTGGAGTCGGAAAGAACTGAGCTCAAATCCTGCCACAGGAACTGACTAGCTGTGTGACCCTGGGCAAGTCAATCAACCTTTCTCAGCCTCACTTTTCTTCATCTGTAAATTTGGTATTATAATAATAGCACTGGGGCAGCTAGGTGGCGCAGTGGATAGAGCACTGGCCCTGGAGTCAGGAGGACCTGAGTTCAAATCCTGCCTCAGACACTTAACACTTACTAGCTGTGTGACCCTGGGCAAGTCACTTAACCCCAATTGCCTCACCAAAATAATAATAGCACCTACCCCACAAAATTGGGGCAGCTACGTGGCAAATTGGACAGTGCTTGGTTTGGAGTCAGGGAGACCTGAGTTCAAATCTGACCTCAGATACTTACTAGCTGTGTGACCCTGGATGAGTCACTACACCCTGTCTGCCTCAGTTTCCTCATCTGTAAAATGAGCTGGAAAAGGAAATGGCAAAGCACTTCAGTATCTTTGCCAAGAAAACCCCAAATGGGGTCATGAAGAGTCGGACAAGATTGAAACTACTGAACCACAACACCTTACAAGATTGTTGTAAGGATAAAAAAAAAGTGGATTTAAAGCACTTTGCAAATTATGAAGCACCATCTAAATGCTTATTTTTACTATTATCATTATTCACCTGCAGTCAGCAGGTTTCCTACCTGATGATGACTTTATTCCTCAAGCCTTCCACTGTACTCAGGCTGGGATCCAGCAATGCTGGGGTATGCTGGTGAATGTTTAAAAGCCCAACTCTCCAAAATGTATACACTTTAAAGTTTAATCCTCACTATTAACATTTTCTAGACAGTCAATGAAACAATAAGCCAAGCCCTGATTTGTAGCAGACACCAACTTCTAAAGTGTAAATGCTCACGCTGAAAATTTAACAGTGGGCTCTCAAAAGCCGGAGCTGGCTCCAGCCCATCCCTGGTGTCAAACGAGAGAGCTTGTGTCAAGTGCTTTGTTAACCTCAAAGCATCATATAAATTCTAGCTATTTTTCTTTTCTCTCCTGGCTTCAGTTTTCTGATCTGTAATCAATCAAGAAGCATATATTTTGTCTATCCTTGGGGTTATGGGCTGTGAGAGATTTTCAAAGGAGAAAAAATAAAATGCATAATTTTTTTTGACAAGAGGTCATCTGCCTACTTTACATTAGTGTTTAAGCTGAGCTGGGGTATAAACATATATATATAATTATATTAAATATATGTTATATCAATATATTATACACATTTATACAATACACACACAGGCACATATACACATAACACTCACATGTGTATACATATGTGCACATGCACACACATGTAAAGTATGTCTAGAACTATGTATATACACATGCACACATATATGAAATAAATCTAATAAATCCTAATAAATAAAATATATAGGATTTATATATGAAATATAAACATTATATCAAACATAAAGTACACATGAATATAAATAGTATACATAATCTCTTTTATACATATTTATATCTGATATGCTATCGAGTATATTTAATATGTAAATTGGTTATCTAAAATTCACATATATATTTCATCTATTTCTATTCCATATTTCGTTTATGCTTCACATAAAATTGGTCTCCCCTCAGCTCTAAATGCTAAGAGCCTAAAGCAGGAGGGCTCTGTTCCCAGAATAACCAGCATGTGTCAGCTCCCACTTGGGAGAAGCTTCCTTAAAAGGCTGACTCATATATACTGGATCCTCTGGTGCAGCCTACACTTTATATATTCTTATCCTGAAAATAGTTTTGACTTTGAGAACCACTGCTCTAACACTCTAAGCTGCAGAGAAGCTGCTGATCAGCATCGATGGAGGAAGTTTCCCCCTCTGGGAGATCTCTGTATCCCTCATACACTGTATCCTCTCCTAGAATGTATCCTCTGGGACATCCTCCACTCACCACACCCACCCACCCAGCCTGGACCCGACCTGATGGCAAGAAGACTGACTTGGGTCTTGGGCCTCCTTTGTCAGCAGACTCTCTCATTGGCCTCATGGAAGAAAGTACAGGACATCTGTTCTTCTGTGACCTAGTACTTGAGCTGAATTCCCACCCCAAAGCCCTGGGTTCCTGGTCCTCTATTTGTAGATGATGCTAATAAACCTAGTATGGGTCAGGTATCCCCAGGGCTGACCCAGATTCCAGCTTTACTGAGGGCAAACCTTCAGGCTGATTCTTTTTTGGGTTTGTCTTTAGCTGTCCACTGCTCTGCTCAAAAACCTGTCGTAGCTCCCCAACTACCTAGGTGATGCAGTGGATAGGGTACTCTCAGTTTCCTCATCTGCAAAACAGGAACAATGATAGTATCTACTACACAGGGTTATTATGAAGATTAAATGACACAACATATGTAAAGTGATTTGCAAGCCTTAAAGTATTATATACATATCAGCTATTATTATCAAGTCCAAACTCCTAAACCTGGTTTTCAAGGCCCTATATTATCTGTTCAGGTGTATCTCCATAATTGCTCAAACCTAACCCTCTGCTCTCCAGATAGACTGCACAAGTACCTGCCCTTGCCCCAAACCTTTCTTTCTTTCTTTCTTTCTTCCTTCCTTCCTTCCTTCCTTTCTTTCTTTTCTTCTTTCTTTTTTGGTGAGGCAATTGGGGGTTAAGCGACTTGCCCAGGGTCACACAGCTAGTAAGTGTCAAGGGTCTGAGGTCAGATTTGAACTCAGGTCCACCTAATCGAGGGCCGGTGCTCTATCCACTGCACCACCTAGCTGCCCCTGCCCAAACCTTTCATACACATTCTGCCTAGACTTCCTTCCTTCTTCCTCTGCCCCTACCTAAAACCTACTTATCTTCAGGGCTCAGCTCAACCCTACTTCTTCATGAAGTCTTTTTAAAAGCTTTTTTTTTGATTATCAACTTAGCCATCAACAAAAATAGAATTTCACTTTTTATTTATTTGTAACATTCATTTAAAATTTTTTTTGAGTTCCCAATTCTCTCCCTCCTTCTTGCCTCTCCTTCACCTAGAGAGGGCAAGGAATATATCAATTATACATAGTGAAATCATGCAAGACATATTCCATATTAGCCAAGTTGCAGGAAAGAGTAAGAACATAAATTTTTTTTTTTAAATATGCTTCTGTGGGAAAATTGGAACACCTAATCATTGTTGGTGGAGCTGTGAACTGATCCAACCATTCTGGAGAGCAATTTGGAATTATGCCCAAAGGGCGATAAAGCTGTGCATACCCATTGACCTAGCAATACCACTTTTGGGTCTTTTTCCCAAGAGAATTCATGGAAGGGGGAAAGGAACCCACATGTGCAAAAATATTTATAGCTGCTCTTTACGTGGTGGCAAAGAATTGGAAGTTGAGGGGGTGCCCATCAATTGGGAATGGCTGGACAAGTTATGGTATATGAATACAATGGAATACCTATTGTGCTATAAGAAATGATGAGCAGGAGGAGTTCAGAGAAACCTGGAGGGTCTTGCGTGGCTGATGATGAGTGAGATGAGCAGAACTAGAAGAAACATGTACACAGTAACATCAAACATGAGTGTTGATCTACTGTGATGGACCTATATTCTTCTCTCACCAATGCAATGGCACAGAAGAGTTCCAGGGAACTCGTGATGGAAGAGGATCTCAAATCCAGGAAAAAAAAAAAGAAAAGAACTGCGGAGTATAGATGCTGAATGAACCATACTATTTCTTTTGTTTTTGATGCTGTTGTATTTTTTCTATTTTGAGGTTTTCCATCATTGCTCTGATTTTTTTCTAACATGACTAATGCAGAAATAGGATTAATGTTATTATGTGTGTATATATATGTATATATATAATCTATATCAGATTACCTGCTGTCTAGGGGAGGGGGGAGGAAGGGGAGGGAGGGGGAAGAAAAATCTGAAATTGGAAGCTTGTATAAACCAAAGGTTTGAGAACTATCTTTACATGTAACGGAAAAAAAAAAAAATACTTTATTAATTTAAAAAAATATGCTTCATTCTACACCCCAGATTCCATCAGTTCTCTCTCTTTGGATGTGCATAGCAGTTTTCACCATTCGTCTTTTGGAATTCTCTTGGATTATTGTATTGCTCAGAATAGCTAAGTCATCCATCATTTTACTAATGCTGTAACTGTGTACAATGTTCTCTTGGTTCTGTTCATTTCACTTTGCATCCAATTCACGTAAGTCTTCCCAGATTTTTCTGAAATCATCCTGCTTGTCATTTCTGGTGGTGGTGGTTGTATTTCTCCTTCGTTTTTGAAGAGGACCAATGAATCATGGGTGATGACTTGCATGTGAATTGGATTTAAGTGAGGCAGAGTGGCACAAAAGTCCTAAGTCCCCCTCAACTCTCTTCCAGAGTCACTGAAGTCCAGTGCAAGATAGAAGTCAAGATGGACTGGAGATGGCCTGGGGGTGGAGTGGATGACCTTAGCAGCTTTGCTGTCTGACTAAGCTCTAAGTCCTCCATGGCCATTGGAACAAATTGTACTCATCTGTTCATTCTGCCAGGGGAAGTCCTTCACATGCTTGAGGTAGGACACCCCCCTAACTCACCGATGGGTTTGAGGCCTGTCAGTTACCCTCAACTACCAGGGTGTGAGCATTGCACATGCTACAGCTTCTTGGTGCCACAAGGGAGAGTGAGTGACAGGTAGACACCAAAGGTAGATGACAACCCTAAAAGGGCTTGGCAAGCCCCACACCAGATATGCTAGTCTTCACAGTAATTATTCTATCACAATATATACCCAACTTGTTCAGCCATACCCTGATTGATAGGACTGCCTCAATTTCTAATTCTTTGCACCACAAAAAGAGATGCTATAAATATTTTCTGTACATATAGGTCCTTTTCCTTTTTAAAAAAATCTCTTTGGGATATATACCTAGTGGTATTGCTGGATCAAAGGGACTTTTTCATTATAAAAAGATTGAATATGACACAAAACTATTATGGTAAAGTTTCTTAAAAGTATAAACTATATTTAACACAGAAATGACAGTATTACCCATCTTATGTCCCTGTGCTGAACCTCTTTTTCCTGTTTTAGGTGTATTTTTAAAATATTTTATTAATCCCCTTCTATCCCCTCTATAATTTCAATCACTATCTCACAGAGAGACTTTGTGTAGCAAGGTGAATAGACGCCCAGCCACATCGGAAAGGAAGACATGGTTTTGGGTGACCCCAAGGATGTTCCCTTCACCTTTAAATGCCCCAGGAAACTCTGGGAGTTGAAAGTTGCAGAGTAGGGGCAGCTAGGTGGTGCAGTGGATAGAGCACCAGCCCTGATTCAGGAACGACTCATCTTCCCTGAGTTCAAATCTGTTTGGTTTTTAAAAATGTAATCATACAAGTATTTTATTATTTTCCAGTTACATGTAAAAATAGTTTTCAACATTTGTTTTCATAAGACTTTTAGTTCCAAATTTTTCTCCCACCCTCCCTTCCCTCCCCCCTCCCCAAGACAAAGCAATCTGATATAGGCTATATATGTACAATCACATTGAACACATTTCTGCATTAGTCATGTTGTGAAAGAAGAATCAGAACAAAGGGGAAAAACCTCAAAAAAGAGAAAAAAACCAACAAAAAAGTAGAAACCGTATTTTCAATCTGTATTCAGAATCCACAGTTCTTTTTTTTTTTTTTTTGATATGGAGAATATTTTCCATCACAAGTTCTTTAGAATTGTCTTGGGCCATTGCATAGCTGAGAAGAGCCAAGTCTATCACAACAACAACCAGAAATGACAAGCAGGATGATTTCAGAAAAATCTGGGAAGATTTACGTGAACTGATACAAAGTGAAATGAACAGAACCAGGAGAATGTTTGTACATAGTAACAGTCTATATTTAATAAATGGACTGTGATACACAATGTTGCTGTTTACTGTATACAATGTTCTCCTGGTTCTGCTCACTTCCCTGAGTTCAAATCTGACCTCAGACGCTTGCTAGTTAGATTTTACTAGACCTTAAGTAAAGCATATGATCCTGTTTTCCTCGGTTTCCTCGTCTGTAAATGAGCTGGAGAAGGAAATGGCACAAACCACTCCAGTATCTCTGCCAAGAAAACCTCAAATGGGATCACAAAGAATTGGACAGAAACACCAAATGGCCTTGGGTAAGTCACATCCTTTCTTTGGGTTTTAGCATCCTCATCCATAATCTATTATAGGTCAACAAAGATAAGCTCCTACTTAGTCCCTGCTCTTGAAGAATTAGCAATCTTGTTAAAGAAGATTTAAACATATAAAATTAAAGAATCTCAAGAGGTAGAAGGAGACTCAAGGGTCATCTAGTTTGTACCATGCATCCAATGCCAATGGTCCCCGAGCTGTTCTAGGAGAACAAGATACTCTGTGGGCATGTTCACTGGCTGTCCCCCATGTCTGGGATACTTTCCCTCCTCATCTCAGCCTCCTTGCCTTCCTGGATTCCTTTTACATGCCAGCTAAAATCCCACCTTCTACAGAAAGATTTTCCAGATGATCCCTCGATTCTAGTGCTTTCCCTCTGTTGATTATTTCAAATTTAGCCCGTGTATTGCTTATTTATACATAGTTGTTTGCATGTTATTCTAGCACTTAGAACAGTGCCTGGCACACAGTAGTTGCTTAATAAATGTTTAATAATTGACTGACTGAAAGTGCTTTTGAAACCTGAAAGCACTGTTGAAATGTGAATTATTATTTTGAGCTATGAGCTGTGAAAATGATGCACTGCCACACTCAGGAAGTTTCTTTAGAACTTCTATGGCTCTAACTGGGGCCAGTCTCTCCCCTTGGTCTCCTGACCATGAGCCCTCTGGAATCATGGTCTCATGCACTGTATGTGCTGAAGGAAGGAAGCTCTGGTGACTGAGACTTCCCCAAAGTCTGGGGATGTGTGGATATCCGCTTCCACATCCTGCTGGGCTGCAGTTTAATTAAATAGAGTGGGAAAAGCTGACAGTTGATGCTCTTCTGCCCTGAATTTGCTTTAAAATACAGTCGTTTTATATCTATTTTTTATTTTTTTTAAATTAACCCTCTTTTTTGGGAAATTAATGAAAATTTCTCTTTTCTCTCTTCCACTTCCTCTTACTCCCATTAAGAAAGAAAGGGCAGCTGGGTGGCACAGTGGATTAAAGCACCAGCCTGGATTCAGGAGGACCTGAGTTCAAATCCAGCCTCAGACACTTGACACTTACTAGCTGTGTGACCCTGGGCAAGTCACTTAATCCCATTTGCCTCAGTTTCCTCATCTATAAAATAAGGTGGAGAAGGAAATGGAAAACCATTACATTATCTTTGCCAAGAAAAACCCTAAACGGGATCACAAACACTCAGGCATGGATGAAATGTATGAACAACAACGTAGTCAGACAAACAAATCTCTGAATTGGACATGTCCATTTCTATTTGTGCTCTGTTCTAAGTCCATGACCTCTCTATCAAGAGTTGCAGTCTTCTAGAACTATGGTTAGTCACTGTTGATTGGAGTTGCTAAGTCCTTTTAACATTGTCTTTACAATATACAATTATTATGGTATAAATTGTTTTCCTGGTTCTGCTCACTTCACTCTGCATCAGTTCATACTGGTTTTCTCTGGAAGCATCTACATAATTTCTTACAGTACAATAGCATTTCTTTCTTTCTTTCTTTCTTTCTTTCTTTCTTTCTTTCTTTCTTTCTTTCTTTCTTTCTTTCTTTCTTTCTTTCTTTCCTTTCTTTCTTCCTTCCTTCTTCCTTCCTTCCTTCCTTCCTTCCTTCCTTCTTCCTTCCTTTCCTTCCTTTCTTTACTTTCTTTCTTTCTTTCTTTTTTCTTTCTTTCTTTCTTCTTTCTTTCCTTTCTTTCTTTCTTTCTTTTTTCAGGCAATGAGGGTTAAGTGGCTTGCCAGGATCACACAGCTACTAAGTGTCAAGTGTCTGAGGCTGGATTTTGAACTCAGGTCCTCCTGAATCCAAGGCCAGTGCTTTCTCCACCT
The DNA here is from genome assembly GCF_019393635.1 of Dromiciops gliroides. NCBI lineage: Eukaryota > Metazoa > Chordata > Mammalia > Microbiotheria > Microbiotheriidae > Dromiciops > Dromiciops gliroides. The sequence goes on along the minus strand of NC_057861.1, from coordinate 527,742,010 downwards.
GCACCACCTAGCTGCCCCAGTACAATAGCATTTCATTACATACATATATCATAATTTGTTCCACCATTCCCCAACTGATGGGAAGTCCTCAATTTTCAGTTTCTTTGTCTCAAAAGATTGCTGCTATAAATAGTTTTATTCATATGGGTCTTTTCCTCTTTCTTTGATCCTTTTGAGGCATAGACCTAGTAGTGATATTGTCAGGTCAAAAGGCGTGTGCACAATTGAGTAGGTTTTGGGGCATGGTTCCAAATTGCTTTACAGAATGGCTGGACCATATCGCAGGCCCACCAACACTGTATTAATGTACCTATTTCCTCACAGCCCCTCCAGTATTTGCATCCTCCATTTTTGTCAATCTACTCAGTGTGAGATGGAACCTCAGAGTTGCTTTAAGTTGCAATTGTCAATATCAGTGATTCAGAAAATTTTTTCCCACATGCTTATTGATAATTTGATTTCTTTCTCTGAAAGATGCCTCTTCATGTCCTTTGACCATTTATGAATTGGGGGAATACCTCTATGGAATCATTTTATAAGCCCCAGAATTTGAAGGGACTCAGAGAAGGCAGAAACCACATCCTGTCCCAACTCACAGAGTGTAAATAATAAATAATTATTCATTCAAGAAATATTTATTGGGGCAGCTAGGTGGCGCAGTGGATAGAGCACCGGCACTGGAGTCAGGAGTACCTCAGTTCAAATCCAGCCTCAGACACTTAACACTTACTAGTTGTGTGACCCTGGGCAAGTCACTTAACCCCAATTGCCTCACCAAAAACAACCAAAAAAAAACCAAACCAAGAAATATTTATTGAGTGCCTGCTATGTGCAAGACCTTTTGTTAGGGTGAGGAGTGAGGGATATAAAGATGAATAAGGCATCTGGCCTGCCCTCAAGAGGCAGAGTGGCATAATATAAATGCTCTGGACTTGGAGACAGAAGGCTTGTATTTAAGACCTGGCTTTTCTATTTAACAGCTATGTGAATTGAGATAAATTGCTTAAATTCAATTGTGTGATTGTCAAGTGAGATAAGTGATGTGAAAGCAATGACATCCCAAATCAACTCTTGTGCTACCTTTGTGGCAATTTTGTCTTGTTTTGTTTTGTTTTTGTTTTGGTGAGGCAATTGGGGTTAAGCGACTTGCCTAGGGTCACACAGCTAGTAAGTGTTAAGTGGCTGAGGCTGGATTTGAACTCAAGTCCTCCTGACTCCAGGGCCGGTGCTCTATCCACTGCGTCACCTAGCTGCCCCTTGTTTTGTTTTTTGCGGGGCAATGAGGATTAAGTGACTTGCCCAGGGTCACACAGCTAGTAAGTGTCACGTGTCTGAGGCAAAATTTGAACTCAGGTCCTCCTGAATCCAAGGCCAGTGCCTTTATCCACTGCCCCACCTAGCTGTCCCTGCAATTTTTTAAAAAAGTAAATATGGATGTTGATGGCTCTCAGTTTTCCCACCCTGTAAAATAATACATTAGCTACCAACCTCACAGGGTTGGTGGGAGGAAAGTGCTTTTGAAACCTGAAGGAGATACAGGGAGAAGAGATGTCACTTTGATCAATGAGCTGTGAACATGATGCATTGCTTAGGGCACCTGCCAAAATGATGCATTATGTAAATGAAAGCTGTTATTAATATCATTATCATTACCTAGAACAACTCCTCCATTCCAGTGTCTAGTGCAGAGAATTGCATGAAATAAGTGCTTACTTAGTACATGTTTACTGAAAGCTGAAGGAGATTACAAGTGTCAGCAGATTGCCTTTGTTACTTTAGGCAGATCACTTAAATCTCTCTGGGCTTTAGTTTCCTCCCCTGTAAAAACAAAGGGGTTGGATGAGATGACGTCTGAGGTCATTTCCGGCTCTAGAGCGTTGGTCCTATAATCTTTGGCTTGACATTGTGAGGCCCTCTTCAATCTGAGTCCAGCCTACTTTTGCAACCCTTTGTGCCATGAGTCATTAGCCTGCTGTCCTCCAAAGGGGTGAGTTTATTCCTGTCTCTCCAGCCTTTGTTCATCTGATTTCCTCCTCTTGAAATGCACCCTGGCTTCCTCTCCTTCCCCATACCTAACCAGGTCACCATTATACTGTCCTCTATTTCTGAATCCATTGCTTGACAAACCCCAACCCGGATGATTTCCATCTTCTGTCTGCCTCCTCTGCTTATGAATAAGAACCCTGATAACTGGGAACACTACAGATTGATGTTATCTGATCTCAACTGGACTCTTCCTGCAATAAGGCATCTGTAGACCCTAACTGGGTCTCCACTGAATTTCCCAAACCTTCTCTCCTCTCTTCAGGCTTCCCCATACCACTGTGATCCCCCCCATTCTCTTAGTTGAGGATCTTGTTCTATAGTTTAATGGAAAAAAAATGGAGACCACCTACCTCATGCTCCTTTTCCTCCACTTTCTTACAAGCTCAAAATTCCTTGACATCAGCACTGTTCTTCTTTTTTTACTCCAGTCCTTCCTTGATGGAGATGTGGTCCTTTTCTTTGCTTTTTTGTTTGTTTGTTTGTTTGGGTTTTTTTGCAAGGCAGTGAGGGTTAAGTGACTTGCCCAGGGTCACACAGCTAGTAAGTGTCAAGTGTCTGAGGCTGGATTTGAACTCAGGTTCTCCTGAATCCAAGGTCAGAGCTCTATCCACTCTTTTCTTTGCTTTTAAAAGAAATATAACTTTTCTTTTCTTTTTTTTTTAAATTAGCAAGCATTTATTTTTTCCCCTTCTACCTTTTCCCTAGTAGAAAGTCAAAAAAATAAATAAAACCTTTGTAAACAATATGCATAATTAAGCAAAACAAACCACCATTGGCCATGCCCTTCTCTTTTCCAAGTTGAGCCCATTTATTTGTACTGTTGATCCTATCCTCTGCCATTTTCTCTAGCAGATGACCCCAACCACCATCCTCAATCTTTCTACTTTTCAGTCTCTCCCCATCAACTAATTCTTTTCTCCTATCCTTAAAAAAAATAGTTTGTATTACTCAGAATAGCTTAGTCATTCACAGTTACTCTTCAAACAATATTGTTACTGTATACAATGTTCCTCATTCACTCTGCATTATTTAGGGAAAATGTTTCCGTGTTATTCTAAAACCATACTGTTCATCATTTCTTCCAGCACAGTAGTATTCCATCACAATCATTCGCCATACAAACCTGAGGGTCTCCCTTTCCCAATTTTATTTTTTATTTATTTTTGTATTTATATATTTTTGGCTAAGTAAAAGAGGCCTTTCTTTGTCTCCATTCTTACCTAGCCTTAATTACTGAAAGAGTGCTGCCTTGGGCAAACTGAGACCCGTGAAAGGCCTTAGCTTAAAATGTCAAGGTCTCCCATTGCATCTGGGGCCATCTCCAGTTGTCCTGATGTATATCTTGCTACTGGACCCAGGTGGCTCTGGAGAAGAGAGTGAGGCTGGTGACTTTGCACAGCCCTGCCTCACTTAAATGTAAGTCATGACATCACCTTCCGATGTCATGGTCCTCTTCGAGAACAAAGGACAAACAACAACAACAACAACATTTCATCACAGCTCCTTCTCTGTACTTGCACAGAATCATGATCCTAGCTTAGGACCTCAGCATCCTCTCATTTGGATTACTGCAGTAGCCTCCCCATTGGCCTGTCTCTTCTTCAGTCCATCCTGTGTGTGTGTGTGTGTACCAAAATGAGTTTCCTTTCTTTAAAGTCTGACCATACTCACACCCCTACTCAATATATTTCAACTGCTCCCTATTGACTGTAAAATCAGACGCAGATTCCTCTGTTTGGCCTTTAAAGCCCTTTGGAATCTGGCTCTAATCTATCCTTCTGGTGTTATTCTACTCACCCCTCTGATTTTCCTGCTGTTCATACATGGCCCCCACCTCCCATCCCCATGCCTTTGTCCTAGCTCTCTCTCATGCCTGGAATGCTTTTTAGTATCCTTAGCTTTCCTCAAAGGTCAACTTAAGCACAACTTTTTTTTCCTATAACACTTTTTTTTTTTTGGGGGGGGGCAGGGCAATGAGGGTTAAGTGACTTGCCCAGAGTCACACAAGCTAGTAAGTGTGAAGTGTCTAAGGCTGGATTTGAACTCAGGTCCTCCTGAATCCAGGGGCCGGTGCTTTATTCACTGCTCCACCTAGCTGCCCCTCTAAAACACTTTAAAAAATAACACAAATATGTTTTTTTCTTTTTAAATTTTGAGTTCCAAATTCTCTCCTTCCCTTCTACCTCCTCCCATACTCATCAGGAAGGCAAGCAGTATGATACTAATTAGACAATGAAGCACAACTTTCTACATGATGCCTTTCCTAATAATAGTAATAAGCTCACATGCGTATAGCACTTACTTGATGCCAGGTTGGGGAGAGCTAGGTGACTCCCACAGTAGATAGAACACTGGCTTTGGAATCAGAATGACCTGAGTTCAAATCCAACCTTAGATACTTAGCTATATAACCCTGGGCAAGTCACTTAACCCTATTTACCTCAATTTCCTCATCTGTAAAATGAACTGGAGAAGGAAATAGCAAACCATTCCAGTATCTTTGTCAAGAAAACCCCAAAAGGGGTCAATAGAGTTGGGACACCCCTGAAAAATGACTGATCAAAATGTGCCAGGCACTGTGCTAAGTGTATTACAATTATTGTTTTATTTGTTCTTCACAACAACTCTGGGAGATAGGTGTTATTATTATCCTCTTTTACAGATGGGAAAAACTGAGACAAACAGGATGAAAAGACTTGTTCCAGGTCACACAGTTAATAAGAGTCTGAGGACAGATTTAAATTCTGGTCTTCCTGACTTCAGACCAGGCCTCTGTCCAAAGTTGCTTGACTAAATTGCAGAGTAGCTACTGACTTGTATTTTCAGGGGAAACTTCCTCTTGGGGAATGAACTCACAGATAAAACCCCCTAAAAAGTGAATTTTAAAAATCCCATCTCAGGACAGCTAGGTGGTACAGTGGATAAAGCATCAGCCCTGGAGTCAGGAGGACCTGAGTTCAAATCTGACCTCAGACACTTGATGCTAGCTGTGTGACCCTGGGCAAGTCACTTAACCCTCATTGCCCACCCCACCCCCAAATATGTCTGTTTGTAGACGCTTAATCTGCATACAGCTTCTCAGCAACCCACTGCCCATGTCATAAATAACAGAGGTCATAGCACAGGGTTTCTGCTGTCATGGACACACTATGGTTCAGAATTGTTTCCAGCCCCACTGAATTTCTTTGGGTCACATGCTGAGGGGAAGAGAGAGAGAGAGAGAGAGGAGAGAGAAGAGAGAGAGAGAGAGAGAGAGAGAGAGAGAGAGAGAGAGGAGAGAGAGAGAATGTGTGTGTGTGTTCACTGCTAATCCCACAGTTTAGCTGTGCATGAAGCCCTGGGAAGTCAGAGGCCATGGTCAAGGTCACTGGGCAGGGCAGCTTAAGAGCCAAGAAATCCAACCTGGAGGCTCAGGTTCCCAGGCCCCTTGGAGACAACAAGTCTCTTGCTGCTGGCACCCCCGGGGAGTGTGTCTCCTTCAGCAGGAGGCTCATTGTCTTGGAGCCTCATGATCCAGATAATCAACTGTGACAGGGAAGCAGAAGGCTGAAACCCCAAGTCAGATGCTGAAGGAGGTGCGCAGCTAACGTTGGCCACCAGTTTTGGGGAGAGGATGAGAAGAATAACATAGCTCCACAACTATAATGCCTGGAGGCTTAGCAAAGCACTCCCCTACCCACAGTCCTGTGAGATGGGCAATGAAGACATGATCATTCCTGGCTGACAAATGAAGAAACTGAGGATAAGTGATTTATCCATTGTTACAACTCAGGAGAGACAGAAAGCTGGGGTAATAGCACTTCCGTTCAGGTTCATTTCGTAATCAGCAGAGCTGCTTTCCTGCATTGGTTAATATTTTTAGCTTACTAAGTGTCAGAACCAGGATGCCAACTCAGGCCTGCTGACTCCAAGACCCTCTTCACTATGCCACAATATCTCCTGAGTATTTATTGTTACTTTGCTTAGAGAGGGTAAAGTGATTCAGTAGACAGATAACTGGACTTGAAGTCAGAAAGACCTGAGTTCAAATTCTACCTGATACTTATTAGCTGTGTGATCATAGGAAAGCCAGCTAACATCTCTGGGCCTCAGTTTCCAGGGGATAATATTTTACAGGGCTACTTGAGGACCAAATGATTTTTTTTTTGAGGGGGCAATGAGGGTTAAGTGACTTGCCCAGGGTCACACAGCTAGTAAGTGTCAAGTGTCTGAGGCCGGATTTGAACTCAGGTCCTCCTGAATCCAGGGCCAGTGATTTATCCACTGCGCCACCTAGCTGCCCCCCAGGACCAAATGATTTAGCACATATAAAGTGCTCTGTAAACCTTATGATCTGTTATTATTAGTAGCATTTCAGTTACCATAAAGAGCACAGAGAATCAAAGATGGAGAACTGGGAGGGACCTTACCACTTACCACTTACCACTGGGTCAGTCTTTTACCAGTGCAAGGAACTGAGGACAAGAGAAGTTAAATGACTGTGCAAATATCAAAGGGCAGGTTAGGCAAGGGACCTAGCTCAAGGTTCTTGGACCCCAACTCCAGAGTTTACTGTCTCATATCTGAAGGCTGATCTCAAAACACAACATGCTTAGAAAATCAGTGCTCCAGGAACACTTAGGATAATGTTTATTGGTCTGATTGGTTATTTCCACTGTGGGAGTAAAGTGGTATGTGCTACAGTAAAGAAGGGGAAAAATTCCACCAAAAAAAGCAGGTCAGCTTAAAACATGGCCTAAACCAGGGAAAACAGCTCTGTTTATTACAGTATGAACTTGAGGAGAAGATGCTGGGTACATCCAACTTCCCATTTCTATTCACAGTAAATATCTTAACTCTTTGGAAATGGGAAGTCAGAGTGATTACATTATATGTAGATCAATGGATTTTCTGAATTAAAACAAATGATTTTTTTTTTGCCAATTAAGGTTTTTAATGAAAAGTCCTATTATCACCTGTCTCCTCCTCCTCCTCTTCTTCTCCTCCTCCTCTCTTTTTCTTTCTTTCTCTCTCTGCTTCTCCCTCTCTATTTCGTTCCCTCTGTTCCTCTCTTTCTCTTTCTTTTTCTTTCTTCCTCTGTTCCTCTCTTTCTCTTTCTTCTCTCCTTCTCTATTTCTTTCCCTCTCTTCCTCTCTTTCTGTCTCTGTCTCTCCTTCTCTTTCCCTTTCTTCTCTCTTTCTCTCTCCCTTATTTCTTTCCCTCTCTTCCTCTTCTATCTTCCTCTCTTTCTTTCTCTCTTTCTGTTTCTCTCCTCTCTATTTCTATTCTCTCTCTCTCTCTCTCTCTCTCTCTCTCTCTCTCTCTCTCTCTCTCTCTCTCTCTCTCTCTCTCTCTTTCTCTCTCTCTCACACACACACAGGAGGAGTCTAGAGGCACTGAGCCAGAATGGCATCCAGCAAGGCCTAATTGCAAATCTCAACTCTGACCCTAATTAGCTGAGTGACCTTGGACAAATCACTTTATCTCTGAGCCTCAATTTCTTCAGCAATAAAATGAGTGAATTAGACCCAATTTCCTGGAGGGTCTCTTCCATTTCTATGTCTACGACTCTAGACTGTCAAGGGAGGGAGAAGTTGGCATATACTCATACAGAGAGAGAAAGAAGAAAGAAAAGAGCTAACAAAGCACTTCTTTCTTTCTATAAAAGGCAAAGAAAATCGAGGGAATTTAATTTCCTAAAACTGTCTTCTCAAGATCTTCCTCACAGATCACAGATCATATGTACATATATCTATGTACATATAGATGTGTGTATGTATGTATACAGACTTTTGAAAAACATGGCATCTTGACAAAGATCAGAGAATTTTTAGGTGTTAGAGCTAATTTAGTTCAACCTCTTATTTTACAGATAAGGAAACTGAGACCCAGAGAGAAGGTAAATGACTTGACTAAAGTCACATAGCACATGAGCAAAAGGGCTAAGACTAAAGACCAGGCAGATCATGCCTTCACTCCCAGAACAGTGTTTCCACTTAGTAATCAACCAATCACAGAGATTTTGAACAAGAAGAGGGCTTAGAGATTTTCTCCAGGTATCTTTTTTGGTCAGTGTCCTGGACCCCTCGGGTAGTCTAGTGAAGCCTGTGAACCCCTTCTCAAAAGAACGTTTTTAAATGCATAAGATGAAATACATAGGAATACAAAGAACCAATTTTATATTGACTCTGATTCTTTTTTTCCTTCTTTTTGGCAGAGCAATGAGGGTTAAGTGACTTGCCCCGGGTCACACAGCTAGTAAGTGTCAAATGTTTAAGGCTGGATTTGAACTCAGGTCCTCCTGAATCCAGGGCTGGTACTTTATCCACTGTGTCACTTAGCTTGCCCCAAATCCAATTATATTGAAATCTAGTTATCAAATACCATTTTTTTGTTTTGTTTTGGTTTTTGTTGGGCAATGAGGGGTTAAGTGACTTGCTCAGGGTCACACAGCCAGCAAGTGTCAAGTGTCTGAGACCAGATTTGAATTCAGGTCCTCCTGAATCCAGGGCCGGTGCTTTATCCACTATGCCACCTAGCTGCCCCTATCAAATACCTTTTAAAAAAAAGTTTATGGACTCCAGCTTATTCAGCTCAACTCCTTCCTCTTCCATTAGCTCTCTAGACAGTGCAGACTGACTGTGATAGCTGTGGGTACCTAAATGGCTTCTCCTGACAGCTGAGTGCAGAAGACACAGAGCGTATCCAGACCAATCCTGGGGGCATGGGTGAGGGGGTCTAGCTTAGAGGCATCTATCCCTCACATTCCTCAGCAAGATAGAGATGATTAAAGGCTTTTGGCTTGGCCTGGGAGGTTCTCAAGTTCCCCTTCACCACTTCTCTTATGCCAAAGCCCATAATTACATCCGGTTTTTCACAAGGGGAGGAAGCTTTTAGGCAAACTAACACTAAGGCCTTCAGGCAAGGGAGGCCTCTACCACCTGGCTTCTCCATTTCACACAGCCCTTTATGGAAACTGCTCACAGTTGATAGCTTTGGGGTTTCCCTTTTGTTCCATCCCAGGGCGTGGGTTGAGCCAGCCAGGTGTTCCCCAAACTCCAGAAAAGTCTGGAAGGCTTCAGTTTCTGGTAGGGGAAGGAGGGAGGGGTTTCCCTCTTAGTCAAGGGTGAAAGCCCAAGGACAAATATTGAGATAAGAGCAGAAGGTGAAATGAAAAATTCTTCAAAGGGTCCAAAGACCAGTGAGAGGGAATTCTTTTCCCCCCCTACCCAAGAGCTAGGAAGGGGGAGAGGTGGAAGGACAGGGAACGCTTCTGTATGCTCAGCAGCCTTTGGAGATATATTAGCCTGTCTAGCTAATCTGATTCTCACCTTCCCCTTCCTATTTGAACCCAGAAAAGCTGGTCTTTTAATTGGCCCCCACCCATTCACCCAATAATTTTGCTTTTGTTCCTATAGGCCCCTCTCCTTCCCCACCATGTAAATGCCCACCTTCTTTGTTTTTCTGAATCCTATTCATTTTTCTAGGTTTAAATCAAGTCTCACCTCCTCTATGAGTCCTGCCCTGACTACTTTCTAGCTCCCACCGAATTCTCTTGCTTCGAGGTTCCCACAGTACTAAGAGTTTAAACCACATAGCTTATACCCATCTTGGTGCCCTTTAACTTCTCCGCGAGGACTGTTAATTTCCTGGTGGCAAGAATGAACCAAACCATATGCTTCTCATATCTCATCTTGATCCCTTGGTGAACCAATTCAACTCTACACTGGACACTGTCCTATTCTCTTGAATCTCCAGCCCCGCCCCCATTTTATCAATTATACCCTGCCAAGCCTCAGCCTTGGATCACTCCCACCATTCACTATCTTTGCTCCTACATATGTGCTGCTGAATGAAGGTGGAGAAAATCACACAATCATGCTGACTGGATCTGCTACCAATTTATGTTACATAACCTCAACTGGGTATTCACGGCTACTAGAAAATCCTTCCCTACTTATATAATGCTTCTTCCTCCTCTCCCACTCTTCCCAACAGGTCTCATTTTAATCCCTCCTCAAACTTCCCATGGCTCCTTCCCCTCAGCTGAGAACCTTGCCTCATATTTTACAGAAAACCAAAATTGAGGCCATTCACCATGAGCTCCCTCTTCTCCTCTCTTCCTCACCCCCCTTTCACTCAGATGCCTTCAGCCACCTTCACCCTATCTCACTTGAAGAGATGGCCTTACACCTTACCCAGGCTCTCTCCTTGGCCTGCTCCAACAGACTGCCCCTCTGTTGAGCCCCAACTCTATCACTTCAACTCAATCTCTCCCTAGCTACTGGCTCCTTTCCTGCTTACTGCCTACAAACATCCCACGTTGTCCCCATCCATCCTCAGAAAACTTTCACTTGTGCCTTCCATCCTGGCTATCATCCACTATCTCTTCTGCTTTTTCTAGCTAAACTCCACCAAAAGGTCAACTATAATATCTGCATCCACTTTCTCTCCTCTCACTCTCTTCTCAAGCCCTTATAATCTGGCTTCCAACCTCATCATTCCACCAAAAACTGTTCTCTCCAATATTTTTTTTTGGTAGGGCAGTGAGGGTTAAGTGACTTGCCCAGGGTCACACAGCTAATAAGTGTCAAGTGTTTGAGGCCAGATTTGGACTCAGGTACTCCTGAATCCAGGGCTGGTGCTTTATCCACTGTACCACCCAGCTGCCCCCTCCAATAATTTCTTTTTTTTTTTTTTTTTGTGGGGCAATGGGGGTTAAGTGACTTGCCCAGGGTCACACAGCTAGTCGGTTGTCAAGTGTCTGAGGCCGGATATGAACTCAGGTACTCCTGAATACAGGGCTGTGCTGTATCCACTGCACCACCCAGCTGCCCCCCTCCAATAATTTCTTAATTGTCAGATTCAATGGCCTTTTCTCAGTCCTCATTCTCCTTGACCAGAGTCTCTGAAGCCTTTGATACTATTGATGACTCTCCCCTCCTTGATACTCTCTTCTCTCTAGGTCTTCTCAACACCCCTTTCTCCTCTACAGGCCTATCAGACTCAGTCTCCTTTGCTGGATCATCATCTAATCAGAGGTTCTGTCCATATCCTACTCCATACGGTTCTGTCCTTGGCCCGTCTTCTCTTCTATATCACTTGGTGATCTCATCAGTTCCCATGGCTTTAATTATCATCTCCTGCTGATAATTCTTAAATCTACCTATCCTGCCCCAACCTCTCTGTGACCTCTAATTTTCACATCTCCAACTGTCCTTCAGACATTTTCAATCGGATGTCCTACATGTCCCAAACCCAAATCATTATCTTTCCCCCTAAATTCTCTCCCCCCTCCTCCTTTCCCTTATAGTAAAAGGCACCACCATGTTCCCGATCCTCTCAGGCTCAAAACCTAGAAGTTTATCCTGGACGCCTCACTGTCTCTCACCTCCCATAGCCAAGCTATTTGCCAAAGCCTGTTGGTTTCACCTTTGCAGTATCTTTCAATACGCCCCCTTCTCTCCTGACACTGCCAACACCCTAATGGCAGATCCTCATCACCTCATGCCTTGATTACTACAGTAGCCTTCTGATGGGTCTGCCTGCCTCAGAGTCTCTCCCACTCCAGTCCATCTTCCATTGAGCCACTAAAGGGATTTTCCAAAAGCACATGTCTGACCATGTCACTTCCCTACTCAATAAACTCCAGTGTGACTTTGTTACCTCCAAAATAAAATACAAAATTCTCTGTTTGGCATCAAAACTCTTCATAACTTAACCCTCCAGCCCCACCCTTCCCGTTTCCTTATATCTTACCTCCCTATCCCAGACCTCTCTGATCCAGTGACATGGGTCTCTTGGCTGTTCCAGAAATAGATGTTCCATCTCTTGGCTCTGGGCATTTTTCTTTTTTTTCCTTTTTTTTTTTTTTTTTGCAGGGGCAATGAGGGTTAAGTGACTTGCCTAGGGTCACACAGCTAGCAAGAGTCAAGTGTCTGCTGAGGCTGGATTTGAACTCAGGTCCTCCTGAATCCAGGGCTGGTGCTTTATCCACTGTGGCCACCTAGCTGCCATCTTCCCAGGTTGTGCCCCATGCCTGAAATGATCTCCCTCCTCATCTGTGCCTACTGGCTTCCCTGGCTTTCCTTTAAGTTCAACAAAAACCCCGATCTTTTAGGAAACCTTCCTCATCCCTCTTTTTTTTTTATTTTTTGGTTTTTGGCCAGGCAATGAGGGGTTAAGTGACTTGCCCATGATCACACAGCTACTAAGTGTCAAGTCTCTGAGGCTGGGTTTGAACTCAGGTACTCTGAATCCAGGGGCCGGTGCTTTATCCACTGCACCAGCTAGCTGCCCCCCCTTGTTAATTTTTTCAAATATATCATGTATATAGTCTCTTTGCATAATATTTGTTTGTTTGTTGTCTCCCCCAATACACTGTGAGCTCCTTAAGGGCAGGGAGTGCCATTTTTTTTTTTTTTGGTTGGGCAATGGGGTTAAGTGACTTGCCCAGGGTCACACAGCTAGTAAGTGTTAAGCGTCTGAGGCCGGATTTGAACTCAGGTACTCCTGAATCCAGGGCCGGTTGCTTTATCCACTGCGCCACCTGGCCGCCCCCAAGGGGACTGTCTTTTGCCTCTTTTATATCCACAGGGTCTGGCACAAAGTAGGTGCTTCATAGATGATTGATTGACTGATCTCTCACACTGCCTGGTGCCCTAATGGTTACCTAGTCAGTGCTTACTAACCTCTTGTTGAGTTGAATTGTCTTATGATTCTTGTAAATTTCTCAGTGCAGAGCTCAGCCCGGACAGTGGCATCCATTCTAAATGAGCGGGACCTAGGAGCTGACCACCGTACCTGGATACTGAGAATCTTTACTACCAGCCAATCAGTGTACAATCCAAATGATCACTTGGCCAGTGGAGAATCCAACAACTGTCCACTAATCAACCAGTGGAGAGAATCTGCCCAAGTCAGCCAGTGGAGGGAATTTATCTGATTGATTCAAACAAAAATAAATTAAGTGCCCACCTTTATGCAAGAGCCAATGTTTGAGGCACTGAGAGGAGACACAAAGTTTGCATAAGATGTAGTACCTGCTCTCATGAAGTTTGTAGTCTGTAAAAGGGACGGCACAAAACAGATAATGATACCGCAGCTAGTGTAGTCTCTGGTTATTGGCTATAGCACAATGTGTTTGATGGGTTACTAATATGAAACAAAGCTAAAGAGGTAACACTGACCTTGAAGGCCCTCAAATACTGGGGAAAGGATTTTAAATTATACTCAATAGGCAATAGGGAGCCACTAAAGGTTTCTTTCTTTTTGTTGTTGTGTTTTTGATAAGGCAATTGGGGTTAAGTGACTTTGCCCAGGGTCACACAGCTAGTAAGTGTTAAGTGTCTGAGACCAGATTTGAACTCAGGCCCTCCTGACTCAGGGCTGGTGCTCTATTCACTGTGCCACCTAGCTGCCCCCCTACTAAATGTTTCTGAGCAGAGGAATAATGACCAGATTTATGTAAAAATAAAAAAAATATTTTGATGACAATATGAAGGATAGATTGGAAGGGGAGGATAAATGGAGAAAGAAGGACCTGGTAGGAAATTCCATTCACTCCGGATTTCACACTCTCACTAGCCCACCCTGGAGATGTACCTGACCTCAGGCTCCTTCTCTTGATCCATTGAGTCCTGTCTTGGGACATCTGCCTGGGACTTCTCCCCCTAATCCTTCCCTACTTTTCTATCTCTCCTGTTATGCATCATCTTTCCCAACTGGAATGTAAGCTCTTTGAAGGCAAGGACCTGCTTGTTTGCTTGTATTGCTATCCCCAGGACATAGCAGAGTGCTTGGTTCATGGTAAGTTTAAAAATTCTGTTGGTTTGTCTATCCATCATCTAACATCTATCTGGAGATGAACCAGGACAGTGAAATATCTGAGAGAAGAGAGAATACCCTGTAGAAAAGGAGTGACAACAGAGCCAAAGGCTTTTTAAGGGACTGGGGAGACCTCAGAATATCTGTAAATGGTCGGAGGGAACCATTGGCAGGGGAGCGGGGGAGAGAGAGAGCATGAGAGAGACGAGAGAGAGAGAGATTGAACATATGTGAGAGAAGGGTAATGACTAATGTAATGAGAGTTCTTGGAGAAGACAGAAAGAAAAGGATCAAGGACCCAGTTTTCAAGGAGTAATGCTATCTCTTCTCTGATGAGAGAGCATAAGGAAGAAGAGGATGATGCTGCTGAGCAAAGAACAAGAGCATGTGACCAGCCAGCAAAGACTCCAGGTAATCAACCAGCCAGTACAAAATCCAAGAAAATCCAAGAGACTCAAGAGTGGGAATCACCAAGGGCAAAAAAGGAGTGAAAGTGTTTGTTAGGCACTGAGCTCTTTAGCAGGAGATTTTTGTCCTGTCTCTTAGAACCCTTCCTCATTTTCAATAACAGGAAATCCTTCTCCCCTACCCCTGCCCCCCACTGGTGAGTAGATCCTTCTAGTCTTGGGAAAGAGGGTACCCTTGTGAAGTCAATCCAACAACAGAAAGTTGTTCCTCCAAATGTCCACCATACTGGCATCTCTCTATTGGGTACATAGATATGTACACACCAACTCCCAGACCAGGGCTACAGTCGGGTACTTGGCCATGATGCAGAAGTTGCTGCCTAGTCCCTGCATGAAGGAAGGGTTTATGGGCACCAACCCAGGCTTCCATATGTGAATGCCGACTTTAGTCGGGCAGACACCAGATTTGGGGTTGAACATTTTGTCCTGAAATGGGAAAAAATACCAAAAGGCATCCAGATGTCAGCATGCATCCCAGCACAGTCTCTACAAGAAGCTAAGGAACTCTGCCAATAGGGCAACATTTGGATTTCACCTTGTAGCTGACAGTCATTTTTAAGTCTTATGCTTGCCGCCACTTAAGCTGAGCTCAAATCCCATGGGGCCTTTTTATAATCCCGGTATTGGAGGCCAGTCTAACTAGCCCCTGTGTCGTGAGGGAACTGTAGCATGTCAGATATTTGTCATGTGTTGTTATGTTTTGGAGGTGTGGGTAAAGACCAACATCAAGCATTTCCAGATGTATATATTTTGTTTTGTTCTGTTTTGTTGCAGGGCAATGAGAGTTAAGTGACTTGCCAAGGTCACACAGCTAGTAGGTGTCAAGTGTCTAAGGCTGGATTTGAACTCAGGTCCCTCTGAATCCAGGGCCAGTGCTTTATCCACTGTGCCACCCTAGCTTCCCCATAGATGTATATTAGAATGAGCAGAGTTATTATAAAATTCTACAGATACCACTCATTGAGCAAAAACCCAAATATATGACACAGCACAAAAATAGAGTTGGAGTCAGGACACATGGGGAAGGAGAAGAGGGAGCTCTCAGTTGAATGGACTCCATTTTCTTATTGCAGTATGAGGCAAGATAACTTCATATGTACAATGAGTATCGTATTTATTGCCTTCTCCATAGGTGGGGGAGGGAGAGAATTTAAAACTTAAAAAAATTTTAAATTTTTAAAATGAGGCATGGTTCTTAGCTGAGAGGGTGGTGGAGGGGAGGCATAGGAGGTCTGGAAAATCCATTGTGGCAAATGGGATATTAGGTCAATTAGGGAGGTAGAAAATTAAGTGACTTGCCAGGGTCACACAGCCAGTAAGTGTTAAGTGTCTGCGGCCGGATTTGAACTCAGGTACTCTGAATCCAGGGCCGGTGCTCTATCCACTGCGCCACCTAGCCAACCCCTCTCCAAGCTATATTTAGCAGCACATGAAAAGGAGCAAAGGCAGCAAAATGTTGGGAGTCATCCAAGGCTGTGGTTTGGCAGGACAAGGGACCAGTGATAAGATAAGGAGGCAAGGGATTGGAGAGATGAGGACAGTGTAGAGTGGAACTGGTCACCAAGGGGTCAAGATAAGGAAGGGAGAAGAGGACAGCAACATGAAGGTGATGGCCTGGGAAAGAATGGAGGGTTGCCTCCTGGGTCAAACCAGGCAATTACCTACTTTGCCTATGCAGAAAGGCCTCCCACAGAAATCATTGTGTATCTAGCTCCCAGCTGGATCCAACTTGCAATGCAATTTGCCCATAAGCTAGCTAGAGGCAGAAGAGAGGTTGGGGGAAGAATACTACTTTGTTGAATGTGACTAACAAGAATAACTGGAATCAAGGAAAGAAATGGGTGGGTGCCTTGGTCCTGGAGCAATTGGGGGTGGAAGCTGCCACCCTCTCTGCAACCTTCAATTGGGCTCAGCAATTTGGTGGTTTTCAATGAGACTCTAGAGCCAAGGGCCTGTCAGGAGTCAGGTGGGGGAAGCCTGTTGTGAATTCAGCAGAAGTCTTTGCCTGCTATTTTTTCAGTCTCCCAAGCAGAACTGCTGCATGAGGGAGATACACACACATATACACAGTATAGGAACAGAATTTCCAAGACAGCATCCTCTGCAAAGGAGTAGCCCTGGCCCTTAGGTGTAACAATCAGGCGTCAGGTAATGAGGAATAGTGTATGTCTATGAATCTAAATTCCTGGATGACTCCCAGTGGACCTTTTGGTTTTGGTTTCAAGTTAATACTGGATATCTTTTTTTGTTGTTTGGCGTGTGTGTGAGGCAATTGGGGTAAGTGACTTGCCCAGGGTCACACAGCTAGTAAGTGTCAAGTGTCTGAGGCCAGCTTTGAACTCAGGTCCTCCTGACTCCAGGGCCGGTGCTTTATCCACGGTGCCATCTAGCTGCCCCTGGATATCTTTTAAAAAGTGTTTAGTGATAGCTTTTCATTTTACATCACTTTCCTTCCTGAATCTATCCACCCCTTCTCTCCCCCAAAAGCCATCCCGTGTAACAAAAAATATCAGTGAAAAAGGAAAAGGAGGCCGACCAAATGAACACATGAACAGACAGTGTCTGACTGCAGATTTAGTATTTCACCTCCACAGTCCCCATCTCTTCAAGGCAGGGGGGGAGGTGTATTTTTTCTATTTTTCTTAGGACTAGGTTTGGATACTAAAGATCTTCCTAAATTTCTAAGTCCATTTTATTTAATTTATTTCTATCTTAATAGTATTTTAGTATTTTATAGTTACATATAACATAGTTTCAAAATTTGTTTTATAAGATTTTGAGTTCCAAATTTTTCTCCCTGTCTCCCTTCCGTCCCCCTTCTCCAAGACAGAAAGCAATCTGATATGGGTTATATATGTACAATCACTGTTGTGAAAGGGGAATCAGAACAAAAGAAAAAACCTCAATAAAGAAAAAAACAACCAAAAATTAAAAAGTAGAAATAGTATGGTTCAATCTGCATTCAGATTCCACAATTTTCGTTTTTTGTTTTTTTCCTGGAGGTGGAGAGCATTTTTTTTATCATGATTCCTTTGGAATTGTCTTGGATCATTGTATTTCTGAGAAGAGCTAAGTCCATCGCTGTTGATCATCATACAGTGTTGTTGTTACTATGTACAATGGTCTTCTGGTTCTGCTCACTTCACTCAGCATCAGTTCATGTAAGTTCTTCCAGGTTTCTCTGAAATCTGCCTGCTCATCATTTCTTACAGCACAATAGTATTCTGTTACATTCATATACCACAACTTGTTCAGCCATTCCCCAATTGATGGCATCCCCTTGATTTTTAATTCTTTGCCATCTGGGTCCATTTTAAATTCACTTGAATTCCATCAGAGAAGGTGAGGAAACAGAGTGGGAGGAACTTCAGTCTGGGCATCAGAAAACCTGGGTCTCTTATGTATCTGCCACTAACTTGAAACTCTCTGCTCTCCGGGCCTTAGGATAAAATGGGGTGGGTAGGGGTGGGCTCAGACAGAGGGCTTGAACTTGAACTCTGACTAATGGGAAGCCACCTACACCTCTAGAGACAGATGGACTGTGTGATACAGTGAATCAGGTACAGGCTCTAGAACCCAGCTCAGAATCCTATCTCTGATGCTTATTTGACTATGTGACTGTGGATAAGTCACATAGTCTTGTTGGCCTCAGGAAGAAAAGGAACAAGTGTTTATTTTGTTTGTTTGTTTGTTTGTTTGTGGGGCAATGGGGGTTAAGTGACTTGCCCAGGGTCACACAGCTAGTAAGTGTCAAGTGTCTGAGGCCGGATTTGAACTCAGGTACTCCTGAATCCAGGGCCGGTGCTTTATCCACTGTGCTATCTAGCCGCCCCCAGGAACAAGTGTTTATTAAAGGTGCCTACCATGTGCCAGGTACTCTGCTAAGCACTTTATAAATGTTATCTTATTTGATCCTTACAACAACCCTGGGAGAGAGGTGCAATTAATTTTTTTTAATTTTACTTTTTTGGCTATACATGTATGATTATATAAAACATTGCCATATTAGTAATTTTGCATAAGAAAACTTGAATAAAAGAAAAAATAAAAGAAAGTGAAAAATAGCATGCTTTAGTCGGTGTTCCATCAATATCAGTTCTTTCTTTGGAAGTGGATAGTGTGTTTCATCAATAGTCCTTTGGGATTGTCTTGAATCATTGTATTGCTGAGAATAGTCAAGTCATTCACAGTTCTTCATCAAACAATATTGCTGTCTCTGTGCACAACGTTCTCTTGGTTCTGCTCACTTCACTATACATCAGTTCATACAAGCCTTTCCATGCCTTTCTGAAATCCTCCTGCTTGTCATTTCTTATAGCACAATAATATTCCATCACCATCACATACCACAGCTTGTTTAGCCATTCCCCAATTGATGGGCATTCCTTTGATTTCCAATTCTTAGCCACCACAAAAAGAGCTGCTAGAAATATTTTTGTACAAATAGGTATTTTTCTCTTTTGGGGATGTCTTTGGTATATAAACCTAACGGGAATATTGCTGGATCAAAGGGCATGCACAGTTCTATATCCCAAATTGCTCTCCAAAATGGTTGGATCTTTTCACAACTCCACCAACAGTGGATTAGCATCCCAACTTTCCCACATTCCCTATTCCAATCCATATTCCACATCCAATATTTTCCATTTTTGTTATATGTGCCAATCTGATAGGTGTGAGGTGCTATTATTGACCCTGTTTTATAGATGAGGAAACTGAGGGTTAGGGTTAGGGTTACAGTTAGTGTTAGAGTTAGGGTTAATTGTCGTTAAGTGACTTGCCCAGGGTCACACAGCTAGTAAGTGTCTAAGACTAGATTTGAACTCAGGTCTTCCTGACTCCAGTCCCAGGGCTTTATCTACTGTACCATCTAGTTGACTCAAATGTCCCTCACTTGGAAAATTGAGTAGTTGGACTGGATGACACCTAAAGGTTCTTTGCAGTCTAACACTGCAAATATTTGTTAGATGATACACTGACCATGTGAATGTGGGGTGGTATGAAGGATGATAATAAGGGCCTCAAGGTTTGCAAAGGGCTTATTATCAAACATTATATCATTTGATCTCTATAGCAACCTTGTGCAATTAGTGTTATTATTATGCTCATTTTAGAGATGAGGACACTGAGGCAATAGAGGTTAAGTGACTTGCCCGGAGTCACACAGCTAGTTCCTGAGTCAGGATTTGAACTCAGGTCTTTCCTGACTTCAGGTCCAGTGCTCTGTCTACTGAGGCACAAAGGGATAGCTGGGCTAGACCTCTAGGTTCTTTACATTCTCTTGGCCACCAATGACGTGCCGTATCTTTTATTTTTATTTAAACCTTCATAGATGCCTTTTGTTTGTCACACCATCATAATTTCCCCTAAAATACCTCTGCTCCTATTCCCACCCCCATTAAGCTTGTCTTATAACAAAAGAAAAACAGTTAAAAACAAAACAAAACCAACTTTGTATCTGTATATGCAACATTATCCACCCATAGTCCCCTCCCTCCCCCTACCAGAGAAGGGAGGCACATTCATCATGTGTCCTCTGGGACAAATCTGGTCATCCGTGCCAGGTGTTTTAAAACCAATTCCTCTGAAATGCATCATGAATAATGTAACAAGGAGGCACCTAGGTGGTTAGAGCTCCAAGCCTGGAGTCAAGAACACACGAGTTCAAATCCAGCAGCAAACACTCACCTGCTGTTTGGCCCTGGGCAAATCACTTACCCTCTCTCATCCTGTTTCCTCAATGAGATAATATTTATAAAGCTAATAGCACAGTGCCAGGCACAAAGTGGGTGCTATGGAAATGTTAGCTATCACCAAATAGGGTCATGAAGAGTTGGATAGGACTGAATACGCAAAACAACAAGGACCCCGAATAAGTCACTTAACGGCTGCCTGCCTGCCTCATTTTCCTCAATTGTAAAATCAGAATAATATTAGCATCTACCTCCCAGGGTGGTTGTGAGAATCAATGGAATGAGATGCCAAGTGTATATTGTAAATTGCTTAGCGGAGTGCACAGCACATAGTAGGCCCTCAATAATTCATATTTCCTTCCTTCTTTCCTGAATTCCAGAGGGATTAAGTGAGCATGCCCCAGAACACACAAGTAAAGTAGGATGGCAAGAACTACGATTCTACCTTGCGTTCAGTCATTTTCAGTCATGTCGGACTCTTCATGACCCCATCTGGGGTTTTCTTGGCAAAGATACTGGAGTGTTTTGCCATTTCCTTCTCCAGCTCATTTTACAGATGAGGAAACTGAGGCAAACAGGGTGAAGTGACTTGCCCAGGGTCACGCTGCTAGTAAGTGTCTGAGACTGATTTGAACTCAGGAAGATGAGTCTTCCTGATTTCAGGTCTGGTGCTCTATCTACTATATTACTTACCTGCCCCAGGACTCTAAATTCAACTGTGAAAAGTTAAAGGTTTCTGACCTAAATAGGAACAACCCCCAAGGTACATGCAGTAGTAGCAGAAAAGTCTCTTGGGAACAAAACAGGAGGCTTCTGTGTGGGTGGGAGGGCTCTGAGCCCCTTTTATCACCCCCCCCTTCAGTCTTGGTTTCTCCATCACTCATCATTCTTCAGTCCTTCTGGGACAGGCTGGATGGTTGGCAGAAGCTGTAGGTCTTTTGCTTTATGCTACAAGAGTTTCCCCAAGGTGTGGACAGGGTTATTGAGGAGGGTGGATGGCTGGACCAAGGCCAGCAAAAATGAAGTTACCATCTCCCCTCAGGCCCTATCAGCCTGCCTTCTCATCAGACCATCTGCCTTCTCTCACTCAACCTGAATCCCCAAATGCTCAAATGCTGGTCAAAGTGACTGAAAGGACTTTGGAAGGTTTATAGATACTGTGCCTTCCTCCCATCCACCCTCTGCTCAGGTCATACTCCTTCCTGTCCAATTGTAGCAGAAACAAGAGAAGCAGAACCTGAGAATCCAAGATGGGGGTTGTGTTTCCACCCCCTAGTTCCTCCCCAGTCTCCCAGATCCCAGGAATTCTGAGCAGGGTGACAAGCACATCAATCCAAAAATCCAGGTGGTTTGGGGCTAGGTCCAAGTATGTCACTATCTGAAAAAATCAAAGGGATAAATGAAGGATTCCACCAAGTTGGTTCAATTTTTTTGTTTGTTTGTTTTGTTTTGTTTTTAGTGAGACAATTGGGGTTAAGTGACTTGCCCAGAGCCACACAGCTAGTAAGTGTTAGGTGTCTGAGGCCGGATTTGAACTCAGGTACTACTGATTCCAGGGCCGGTGCTCTATCCACTACGCCACCTAGCTGCCCCCAAGTTGGTTCAATTTAATTCAATAGGCATTTATTAAATGCCTGCTGTATACAAAGCTCAGAGCTAGGCACTGCAGGAGGAATAGGTTTTTTTTTTTGTTTGTTTGTTTTTTGTTTTTTTTTTTTAGTGAGGCAATTGGGGTTAAGTGACTTGCCCAGGGTCACACAGCTAGTAAGTGTTAAGTGTCTGAGGCCAGATTTGAACTCAGATACTCCTGACTCCAGGGCTGGTGCTCTATCCACTGCGCCACCTAGCTGCCCCAGGAATAGTTTTGTTAATACAAGATTTAAGTTTTGCCATTTTTGGAATTCATAAAAGTAGCTAACAGCCACAGTAATGAAAAAGTAAATATGAAATCTTTTGTACCTAAGGGTGTAATATGGAAGGCAAATGTGATAAGGGTTTGATGAGTCAGTAGATTTGGATCCTAAAGCTACTTCTGTCAAGTTGGGTCACCTAATCTCTCTAGACTCTGGTGTTTTCATCTGTAAAATGTTCCTGTCAGAGGAAAAGGACCCTCTGTACAAAAGTATTTACAACTATTCTTTGAGCAATGACCAAGAACTGTAAGACAAGGAGGTGCCCATTTGTTAGGAAATAGGTCTGGGAATGTAATGGAACATCATTGTGCTGTAATAAATAACAATGGGGATAGTTTTAGAGAAACCTGTGATGACTTGAATGAACTGATGCAGGATGAAGTGAGCAGAACCAGGAGAGCAACTTAACTCTACAATAACCAGAGCTGTGTAAAGACCAGAACTTTTGAATGACTTCAGAATTCTGATCAATGTAATGATGAACCACGATTCTAGGGACCTGATGATGGGTCCCCTCCTGGTAGAGATGAGTGACAGATTCAAGATGCAGAATGAGACAAAAGTTTTTGGACATGGCCAATGAAAGACTTAGTTTTGCTTAACTATGAATATTAGTTATAAGAGTTTTGTTTTTCTTTTTCTCCCAGTGGGGGGCGGGGGAAGAGGGAAGAAAAACACATTTTTGTTAGTTGAAAAATAAAAAAAAATTAAATAAAGTAAAATTGTATTTGTCTTGCTTCCATTCCAGAATTGTTATGAGAAGCACATTGTATTACTCCATTATCTGTACCTAATACTTTTTTAAACAATGGATATGTTCCCAAAGGACATTCCCCATTATTGAAATAATTCCATTTTAATTAATCATTTAACATAAATTATAGCTTCTAATTGTCTGTGTTTGTGTTTTTACCCTCTATTCTTAAACTCAACAGTGATAGAGATTGTATCTTATCTGAGCTGTGTATCACCCTTCGGCCCAACCAGTATTCTGCACACAGTGCCAGAATTTAGTAAATGTTTGGGGTCCTTTCTTTTTTAACCAAATGAAACAGACTCTAAGAGTTGGATAAAGTTGATCAAGTACTACATCTCATCCGGAAAATGAGCTCCCTCCATATCTCCCATCTCTCCGAACACTGAATCCTAAAATGTCAGAGGAGGAGGCATTAAGGCATTTATGGTGTGTGTGTGTGTGTGTGTGTGTGTTTTATGTCTGTTGTGATGGACCTTTCTAGCAATCTTTTGATGCCTATAGACTCCTTAGAATAAGGCTTTTAAATAATTGAAGAATGATAAATTTCAGGTAGAGGCTAGTGAAAATAAAGATGTAAGTTTTACTCACTGAAGTTTATGGACCCTCTGAAATCCTGGTTAAAAACCTCTAATCTAGTCCAATTGCCTTATTTTACAGAGGAAGAAACTGAGGCCTATGGAGGGAAAGTGATTTGCTAAGGTCTTCCCTTCTCCCATTAACCAGATACCTACCAAGAGTCTAAATGAGGGAAGGATTGACCTAGTTTTGCATATAGATAGAATTTTTTAAAAATAGAATTCATCGGGGGCAGCTAGGTGGCACAGTGGATAAAGCATCGGCCCTGGATTCAGGAAGACCTGAGTTCAAATCTGGCCTTAGACACTAGCTGTGTGACCCTGGGCAAGTCACTTAACCCTCATTGCCCTGCAAAAAAAAAAAAATAGAATTCACCTCTCAAAGAACAGGGGTATAAATGCCCCCAGCTTTTTATTCATTTAATCAGCAAGGATTGTCCTCCCTGATTATACACCAATCTAGGAGGTCTCCCTGAAAGTCCCCAATGAATGAAAGTCCCTCATGAGTGGAGCAAGGGTGGAACCAGTCTAGTCCAATTGGGCTCAGTCAAGCCCCAGCCCAACCAGCTCACATGGTTTCAATCTTGCACCAATCTCCAGGCCATAACCAATGCTCTGCTGCCTTTTTCTTTCCCCTCAGTCTTTTACTTGCTGAGTAAACAGGGCTCAGGTTACCGAGCCACCCATGATTGCTGTTTGGGGGAGGGTGGCACTTCTAAATGTCCCAAAGCCAGCTCTTGTCTTTCTTGGGACTCAAAGGCCATGAACCCAGAGAAGAGAAAGAGAATACTCTCCCTTTGAAAGCAAAGCCTTTGATCCCAAAGGGACTGGGGTTTGGAGGTCTCTGACAATCAAGTCAGCTTGTTTATCTGTGTGTCTTAGAAAAAAATCAAATCACTGAGAGGTCTTCCCATAAAAAAAAAAGCTTTTCCCTCCAAGCCTTCATGGCCTCTGGGGTGGAGAAGGCAGCAAACTGATTCAGGCATCTCACTTCGGGCCTGCATACCCTTCCACACAGATAGCAGCTTCGAGTTCCCTTTGCCCACACATACTGGAATGTCTAACTCAATTCTCCTCCGTCCTTCCCAACCCCCTCCTTAGAGTCTGAGACATGGAAGGGCCAAACCCCCTCATTTTAAAGAAGGGGATACTGAGGACTGGGTGAGGTGGGGAGACAAGGGACTTATCCAAGGTCACGTAGCTAGTTACTGGCCTGGGTCTTTTGACTCCCATGTCATTTCAGCACCCTGTCTTCCATCCCTCTTGACTTTCTCCAGTCTCCATATCTGTTAACTCTATAAACTTTTGGAGCATCTACCTACTCATAAAGGAAAAATCTAGAGCATTTCCGAAGTCATTCCTCACAGTCCAAGTTGGCCCACTTTGGTATGGTATAAAGAATGGGAACTGAGAAACTTGGGTTCTAGCCCCAGCTCTACTACTGACTTAGTTTTGTAATCTTGGTCAAGATACTTCCCCTCCCCCAAGCTATTGTGTATTCTCTAATATCAAAGTGTTTGGGCTTAATGACGATGATGCTGATAATGATGGTGGTGGTAGTAGTTTGGACTGGATGGTGGTGGTGGTGGTGGTAGTTGTTGTTGTTAACATTTATATAGCACTTACCATGTGCCAGGCACTATGCTAAGTGCTTTATAATTACCTTCTCATTTGATCCTCACAACTAGGTGATCTCTTAACATCCCTCCCAACCCTGACATTTTATTGAACGGGTCCCTTCTGACTTGTAGGCAGAATGGATGACCCAGCTCAGCTGGTTGTCATGGGAACAGTGGCCTGAAACAAGCCAATTGTCTTAAGTATTAAGTATGAAACAGTCTTGATTGGGAAGCAAATGGTCCTTTCACCATTTCCTCTCCATCTCCCCCTGTCCTTCCCTTTCTGTTCCATAAGGTCTCAAATTCTACCATTAGACACCAATCCCTTTGGATTAATGAAGGAAGAGAAGGAAAAAACATTATTAAGTTCTTACAATGTAGAAAAATAGTACTGTGCTAAGCACTGGGGACATAAATTGGAAGGAAAGACAGACTCTGCTCACATTCTAAAGGTAGAGAAAAAAAACATTATTTATTGCCTGTTAATGGGAGACCCTTAACTTCCTGCAGGTGGGACTGTCCATTTTGGAAAGCAATATGAATTTATGCAATAAAAGTTACAAAAATATTCCTAAGATCATCTAGATTTAGAGTTGGAAGGGACCTCAGAGGCTATGTAGTCCAATCCTTTCATTTAACAGATGGGGAAATTGGTGAATTTGTCCAAGGTCCTATAACTAATCATTATAATGATAGCAATCATTGTTATTCAGTTACTGTTGTTGTTCAGTCCAGTTTTCTTCCAGTTACATCTGACTCTTCGTGACTCCATTTTGGTTTTTGTGGTAAAGATACTGGAGTGGTTTTGCCATTTCCTTTTCTAGCTCATCTTACAGATGTGACTCGCCCAAGGTCATGCAGTTAGTAAGTGCTTGGAGTTAGAGTTGTCTTCCTGATTCCAGCCTGACACTCTATCTACTATATCACCTAGCTTCCCAATTTAAAAATAAAGTCACCCAAAAAAGAGAGAGGGGAAAAAATAAAATATAACAATCAATTCTCAGCTAGTAGGAGCTGACTCTAACACATAGTCCTACCTCTATTCATGTTACTTTAATGTTTTTCCATGAACCTATTTAAATTAGGCTGGGGTCTAGACTCCCCTGTAAAATGCAATTCATAGTTAAGAAGAGATTTGGAAAGCTCTAATTTCCTGGACCACAAGCTACACATAGTTATTACTTTCTATGTTCTTTGCCCACCAGAGTTAGGAGAACAAGATGACTGGTGCCCCTCTGTTCCCCTAACCTTGCATCATTTGACACAGCAATCTCTACACCCTAACAAAGAACAACAAATAAGGAAAGATCCATATGAACCAAAAGGTATTACTAGCATTGTTATTTTTTTTAAACGGGGCAATTAGGGTTAAGTGACTTGCCCAGGGTCACACAGCTAGTAAGTGTTAAGTGTCTGAGGCCAGATTTGAACTCAGGTCCTCCTGAATCCAGGGCTGGTGCTCTATCCACTGCGCCACCTAGCTGCCCCCAGCATTGTTATTTGTAATAGCAAAAAAGTTGGAAATTTTGTGTCCAACAACTGTAGAATACATGAATAAATTATGGTGTATTCATGCATCCAAATGTAAAGAATCAGAGACAAGAAGACTCCAAAGAACAAGAAGACTTATAGCAAGTAATACAGAGGGAAGAAAGATCCACTGAAAAGACAGACCTGCAGAACCATTTAACCATTCTGTAAATGAAAGCAAAACTAAAGCTTGTTAAAGTCAGCACTAAGTAGTCTTATTTATTTATTTTTAACAAATGGAATAACAAAATTATACAGTAGAAGAAAGGGCAATATTGGGTTTGTTTTGTGTTGTTTTGCCCACCTTCTCAGTGGTAATATATTATTTTGCTGCTTTGTTTTAGTTTTGTTAAAATTAATTTAAAAACCCAAATTAAAAAATAAAATGCAACATCAGCCTTTATTTACATTTACATCTACAACTTAGAGGAAAGGAGTTTATTAGTTACTTTCCCAGGTAACTTTGGGGAAAGTTGATGAGGAAATAGCCAGTTGACATTGGGCCAGCATATAAAAGGTATTGAGGGGAGGAAAGGGAGACAAAAAATAGAGAAAGGAGGGTACCAAAGAAAAGCTACTACTTGCTAAGGGATTAATTTTGATGAGGAAATCAATATAATTATTTGTATTAATAATGAACAATTATTAATAATACAGATTATTGTTTGTAGTCTTTTGTTCAGTCATTTCAGTTGTGTCTAACTCTTTGTGACCCCATTTGGGCTTTTTTTTTCTTTTGTGGGGGGTGTATTCTTAGCCTGTTAATTCATAAAGTCCTACCCTTTGAATTCATCCAATCATTCATTCATTCTAGAAATATTGCTACACCATGCCTCAATGCCACACCAGGGGAAAATACAAAGGGTTTTTTTTAATTAATAAAGTATTTTATTTTTTTCCCGTTACATGTAAAGATAGTTCTCAACTTTTGTTTATACGAGCTTTCCAATTTCAGATTTTTCTCCCTCCCTCCCCTCCCTCCCCCCTCCCCTAGACAGCAGGTAATCTGATATAGGTTATATATATATATATATACACACATATACATATACATATACATGTATATATGAAAATACAAAGTTTAGATAAGGCAGCCTCTGTGTCTTGAAGGAGTTTACATTCTAAGAGGAGAGACATGTAAACAATTAGGTATATTCAAGATATGACAGAGTAGACAGGAGGTATTTTGAGAGGGAAGTCCCTAGTGATGTGGAATGGAATTTAGGGTCAAATTGATTGTCCCAAAAGAATTACAAGACTCAGTGACTCCATTTCCCAAGTTTTATTGCAATACTGTGAGTGATCACAGGGAGAGAACCAGAAAAGTGGAAAGGTATCTCTCGAATAGTGAAAGGAAAGACAGTTATATTTATAGTATGGATAAATTGATTATCAGTCTCATTATAATAATCTCCACCTTGGGGAGGTACAAGGGAGGGTCTGTCCTACTCATTATAACATTCTCCACCTATGGGAGGTTACAGGGGAGGGCCTATCCTAATTTGTAGTTCCTGGGGTCCTAAGCCAACCCCCAAGGTGGGTACCTTTTTCTTTAAAATTTCTATAGCCTTGTCTTTTCTTTTACTGTTATTTTGACCTGACCTGTTTTGGTCCGTTATGGATGCTGATCACTGTGGGTATGAGAACCTAGCATTTTGACTTGTAAGTTATCCATTAACTGGGATCCAACTTCCTTTTGGAGCTAATATCTGAATTAGAGCTTGGATCTTAGGTTTTTCTATTAACCCTTTTTTCACCTCCTACATCACTAGCAGCCAAGGGAGAAAGGGGTACCAAGAAAAGGGGGTGAATTTGAACTCAGTCTTGAGGGAAGCCAGGGAAACTAGGAGATAGAGGTGAGAAGGAACAGCATTCAAGGCATGGGGAACAGCCAATGCAAAGGTCCAGGGATGGGAAATGGCATGCTTTGAGTGAGGAAGAGCAAGTAAAACCAATGTAATTGGATCATAGAATGCAGAAACGCTGGCTAACCATTTTCACGGGGTGATGTATAATGTCACTTCTTTATTTTAGTTTTGTTAAAATTCATCAGTAGAACAAAATTAAAATTTTGTTTGCAGAAAGTATAAGAAGACTAGAAAAACAGGAAGGGTACTGGTGATGAAGGGTTTAAAAGGTCAAATGGAAGACTTTATATTTGATCCGGAAGGCAATTGGGAATCAGTGGAATTTACTGACAAGGGAAGTGATCTAGTTAGATTTGTGTTTTATAAAATTATTTTTGCACCTGAATAGAAGATGGATCAAATGGATACCTACAAGGGATGTTGTTAAGGAACAAATGATAAGATTTGACAACAGATTAGATTTGTAGGATGGGTGAAGTGAGGAAACAAAGGTCACATTGAGGTTGTGAGGTTGGGTGACTGAGAGGATGGTGGTATCCCCAACAGTAATAAGTAAGTTTAGAAGAAAAGAGGGGTTGTGGTAGAGGTGGAGAGGGAAGATATGTTAAGTTTGCAATATCCATGGGATATTCAGCTTGAGATGTGCAAATGCCAATTGGTGATATGTGACTATATAGCCTAGGAAGGAGGTTAAGGCTGTGGAAATCTGCATAGAGATAATAATTAAAGGAAGGGAACTGATGAGATCACCAAGTGAGATAATATGGAAGATAAGAGAGCCCAGACAGAGCCTGGAGGGTCACCCAGGAATAATGGAAAAGGCATAAATAAAGAATGCAAAGGAGGGGGCAGCTAGGTGGCACAGTGGATAAAGCACCAGCCCTTGATTCAGGAGAACTTGAGTTCAAATCTGGTCTCAGACACTTGACATTTACTAGCTGTGTGACCTTGGGCAAGTCACTTAACCCTCATTCCCTGCCTGCCCCCCCCCCCAAAAGAAAGAATGAAAAGGAGACAAAAGGATTGGTCTGGCAAATAGAAGAACAAAGAGAGAACCAATATCAGAAAAATCTAGAGAGGAGAGAGTATTCAGAAGGAGCTGATGATAGACAGTATCAAAGGTTGCAAAGAGGTCAAGAAGGATAAGGACTGAGGAAAGGCCATCAGATTGGCAATTATGACAGCATCAGTAACTTCGCAGAGGATGGTTTCAGTTGAATGATGATGATGAGGTCAGAAGCCATATATTGCCGAGGGTTTAGAATCTAGAGAGAGGAGAA
The DNA here is from genome assembly GCF_019393635.1 of Dromiciops gliroides. Taxonomy (NCBI): domain Eukaryota; kingdom Metazoa; phylum Chordata; class Mammalia; order Microbiotheria; family Microbiotheriidae; genus Dromiciops; species Dromiciops gliroides. Next base: position 527,712,457 of record NC_057861.1, on the reverse strand, counting down.
ATGGAGGCACTTATTGTTGATTGCTTTCTCAGAGTTTAGTGCAAAAGGGGAGGAGACACAATGGGTCATAACTAGAATGAATAGTTGGATTAAGTGAAGGGTTGTGTTTTGGTTTTGTTTTGTTGTTGTTTTTTTTGTTAGTTTGTTTTGGTGAGGCAATTGGGGTTAAGAGACTTGCCCAGGGTCACACAGCTAGTAAGTGTCAAGTGTCTGAGGTCAGATTTGAACTCAGGTCCTCCTGACTCCAGGGCCGGTGCTCTATCCACTGCGCCACCTAGCTGCCTCTAAGTGAAGGTTTTAAAAAAACCCAATGGGGGAGATGGAGATATGGGCATGATTGTAGGCAGCAGGGAAGAAGCCAAGAGACAGAAGTTGAGAGATGACAGGGATGATAGAGGGGGCAATCTGTTGGAGAAGACAGAAGAGGATGAGATCAAGATGTCTATAGAGGGGTTTGCATTTTCATCAGAGACAGGCGTAAGGGAATTGATGGTGAGAGAAGATGTCTGAGTCATGTGGGATGAAGAGCTTCATTTTTTTTTCAGTGAAGAATAATTAGAGGTGCTCAGCTTAGAGGATGGGAAGAAGTGGGAAGGTGAAGGAGCTACAAAGAGGCTTGGTATAGTCACTGTGGTGAATAGATCAGGGAGGGGTGAAAGGATTGCCTTGCTCCTGGGATGACCCATTTGAGATTATGTAACATGAGTCTGTAGCAGCCCCAAGTAGTATGGTTCATGATTCATTCAGTCATATGTGAATAGGAGAGAAGAAAGAGGACCATGTGAATCACCCAGGGGTGGGGTTTGGCAAAGTTTGATCAGTGTAAGGACAAGGGGGAAAGGGAGTTGAGAGTAGAGCATAGTGTATATAGTTGGGCTGGTTCACAAAGGGGTCAAGATAGGGAAGGGAGAAAAATGTAGCCAGTTCAGGGGTGATAGCCTGGGAGAGGACTAAGGGGTGATGGGAATGGAGGTCATGGTAAGGATGAAGAATAGGATTAAGGGTCACAAGGAGAAATGGACTGATAAGAGATTATGAACATTTATATACATGGAAATAGAACAACTGTGGATGGGAGCAAGATCAAGAGTTCTATCCATCTCTGTGTAGTTGAAATAGAAGGGAAGAGAACTGATTAAAATGAGAAACTGTGAAATTAGGATATTTGAAGGGGCATTCACTTCTATGTTGAAACCTCCTAATGTGAGGGCAAGGGTTAAGGTGGAAAAATTTGGGCCAGGCATTGAACTCAGTGAGAAAGGAAGGACAGTGTCTGGCAGGGTATAGTTGATAGATAATGGCCACCAATGATAAGTAGGGTGTGCTGGAGCCAGCTTGAACCAGCTCTCACAATTGTTAAATTTTCAGTGTGAACATTTACAACCCAGGAAATGCAATCAGAGTTTGATATTATTTTGTCAATTGTTTCAACTTGTTGTTTGTCCTTCATTTCCCAAGACGACTATGACATGGGGATGATGCCATGATGTGCACTGAATTCTATTTCAGTGAGGGAGAGCTGTGCAAGGTCACCAATAGCTGGTACCGATAGGGTGGCAATGAGTGCCAGAAGATAGAAGGACTGAGAAAGGAAATGGTTTAGGTTGAAAGCAAGCTTGTTAATTATGGAGCAGGTGTTCCAGAGAGCACAGTGGAAGGGGCGGTAAATCTGGTGAAGGATACTGGGGATGGGGTGGAGGCAGATGGGAATAAGGGAGGAGATGGGGAATAGGGTTTGTACATCTGCAGCTGGGGGTGGGCTGGGCTTCAGAATCACTAGAATAAGGAGAGTATAAGAAGGTGGGAATATGTTCACCACTGAAAAATGAGTCCAGGCAGAGTATCAGTGTTCCAAGAGCAGTTGCTGAGGGAGGAGGCAGGCAGGTGATCAGATTTGTGGCAGGTGGTGATGTTGTGGCCTGTTGGGTCCCAGGAGGCCCACCTCACAGAAGGCAGCAGTGGGCAGAAGGAAGGCCTGTTAAAAAGCATCTTGAACAGTATAATATCACAAAAGGCTGGCAAGGTATGGTAGCCCAATACTGCAGGGTTTTGTGAATGCCAGGCAAGGGAGTGTGAATCGAAGAATTCTGAGCAGAGGAGTGAGATCACCAAATGTGTGCCTGATAAAACAATTATTCTAGTAGAGGGATGAGGGATGACCTGTAGAGAGAAGAGAATGAGGATGAGAAGACTAATTAGGAGACTATAGCAACAGCCCAGATGGATGATGATAATGAGGTTCTGTATTAGTGTGGTGGCAAAAAGAAAGAGGAGGGAGACAGCTTCCAGAGGGGTTGTGGAAAGGGAATCCACAGGATTTCATAAAGAAGTTTGCAAGGTATGGGGGAAAATCAAACATAACTGAATCTCTTCTACTGCTATCTGAAGCTACTGAATGTATATATGTATATGTGTGTATACATACATACGTACACATAGACATATACAAATATATACATACAGATATATACACACCCATACATACATGTGTGTATAGTCATGTCCATGTCATGTTTGTCCAAATGGATTCTAGCCTTCTTATGGGAAGGGGCTGTGTCTTGCCATCTTGCATCCCCCAGAGAACAGATGCATGTTGAGGTACATAGTAGGTGCTCTGAAAATACCCCTTAATTAATTAAATTTAATTTTTTGAAAAAATTTATTTTCAGTTCCAAATCTCTCTCCCTCTACCCTCTCCCCTACCCACTGAGAAGACAATAAATAGGATATATATTATACACATGAAATCATACCAAACATATTCCCACATTAGCTATGTTGTAAAAAAAAATCAAGAAAAAGAAAGATAGGGGCAGCTAGGTGGTGCAGTGGATAAAGTACTGGCCCTGGATTCAGGAGGACCTGAGTTCAAATCTGACCTCAGACACTTGACACTTACTAACTGTGTGACTCTGGGCAAGTCATTTAACCCAATTGCCCCACAAATAAACAAACAAATAAATAAAAAGAAAGATAAAAAATATGATTCAATCTGCACTGAGAGTCTATTGGTTCTCTATCTGGAGGGGAGTGGCATTTTTCAATTTGATTTGATTTTAAGGGCATTCATAGACTAAGAGTGGTTTTTTTCATAGAAGTATTTTATTATTTTCCAGTTACATGTAGAGATAGTTTTCAACATTTGTTTTTATAAGATTTGTAGTTTCAAATTTTTCTCCCTCCCTCCCCCCTCCCCAAGACAGCAAGTAATCTGATATAGGTTATATATGTACAATCACATCAAACATATCTCTGCAATATCATAGAATAAGAGTTTGAAAGGATTTTCCATTATAGGCCCGTCCAGGCAAATTATACCAGATTAAAGGTCATTCAGTCTTCTACTGAAGACCTCCAGTAATGGGGAGCTTACCACCTTCTAAGTCAGCCCATACTATTCATTCTTCCTTGGTAAAAGACACAGAATCATAAGTCTCATTTATTACTAAAATAACAGACTCATCTTAAAGTAAAATACTTCTTTCTTCTATAGAAGTAACCACCCTGATTCTATGAAGTCTCAGGGAGCTAGTCTTGGATCCTTTGCTCCAGTGCTTAAGGAAATCACAGATGATGACCAAGAAGGCATGCTGCCCAAAGTAGAGCTTCACTGACATGGGGATAACTGGTCTCTAGCCAGTAAGAGATAGGACAGACCAACCAGAGATTCAGGCGTAGGTGGGGATGCAATGACCCTTCTTGGGAAAAGTAATCTAGGGGAAAGTCAAGTAGTTGACAAAATCAGACAATATTCAGGGGTGTAAGGCTTTGAATTGGACCCAAAGCAAACCTAGAAGGGGATTCCTTCTGAGGCTGCTCGTCAGACCCAGCTTCCTCCCTATGGAGATGCCACAGGGACTTAAAGCCACAACATTATGGTTTCACTTCTCTGGGAATAAGCATTGATTACCCTGACTAAAAACCCCTTTAAAAAAAAAGTATGTAACAAGCAGCAAATATTCAATGATGAGAAAAGTTGGGAATGGTTATTGTTAGAAGGGCTGTGGAAAGAGAGGTATACCTATGTATTGTTGGTGGAACTGAGGATTGGTTTTCTGAAGAGCAATTTCGGATTATGCTAAGAAATTAAAATGTCCATACCCTGTGACCCACAGATTCTATTGTTGGGCATGTACCCCAAGGAGGTTAATGATTTTTTTTTACAAAGGTCCCATCTACACAAAAATATTTATAACAGTACTGATTTTAGCAGCAAATAAAAGAAAATAAAGTGAGTGCCCATCAAAGGGAGAATCACTAAAAAAAGCAAGTGTGGCAAATAAATGGTATGGGATATTACTGTTCCATAAGGAAGAATGAATATGAAGGATACAAAGAAGCATGAAATGAATTAAATTAACTGATGCAGAATGTAGTAAGCAGAACCAGTAACACATACTACACAATGCTATAACAATGCAAATGTAAAGAACAAGAACAACAGAGCAATCCCAACTGAACTCTGTGAGATTAAAATGACCAAATGTGACCCCCAAAAAGAGATAAGAGAATGCATGTACCTGATTTTCCTTTGAAGAGGTGAGAGAGGAGGGGCTGTGGTTGTGGAACACTGTAGATAAAATGTTGTACCAAGATGAAGTGCTAGTTTTATTGGTCAGGTTTTTTCTTTTGCTTTTTTTTTCTTTCGCTTTTTTTTCTTTCACTTTTTTATTCTTTTTTAAAAATAAGAAATGGGGGCAGCTAGGTGGCACAGTGGATAGAGCACCGGCCCTGGAGTCAGGAGTACCTGAGTTCAAATCCGGCCTCGGACACTTAACACTTACTAGCTGTGTGACCCTGGGCAAGTCACTTAACCCCAATTGCCTCACTTAAAAAAAAAAAAAAGAAATTACTTAATACTTTTCCTTTATTCCTTATTTCCTTTATTGTTTTATTTTGTTTGTGTTTTCTTTTGCAACATGGCTAATATGCAAATAATGTTTTGCATGACTTCACATTTATCATCCATATCAAATCGTTTGTTTTTTGTTTTGTTTTGTTTTTTGGTGAGGCAATTGGGGTTAAGTGACTTGCCCAGGGTCACACAGCTAGTAAGTGAGAAGTGTCTGAGGCCGGATTTGAACTCAGGTCCTCCTGAATCCAGGGCTGGTGCTCTATCCACTGCGCCACCTATCTGCCCCAAATTGTTTGTTTTTAAGGAGGGAAAGGATGGGGAGAAGGGGGAGAATTTGGAACTCAATTTTTTTTTTTTTTTGCGGGGCAATGGGGGTTAGGTGACTTGCCCAGGGTCACACAGCTAGTAAATGTCAAGTGTCTGAGGCCGGATTTGAACTCAGGTACTCTTGAATCCAGGGCCGGTGCTTTATCCAACTGTGCCACCTAGCCGCCCTGGAACTCAAAATTTTTTAAAGCAATTGTTAAATTTTTTTTACATGTAACTGGGAAATATTTAACAAAAGAGATAAAAATAATTTTAAAAGAAAAAAAGATATGGCTTCCTGGGAGAGGTAGAGAAGAGAGAGACATATGGGAAATGAAAGACAGAATATTTATAGAAGCTCTTTTTGTAAAGGCACAGAAATGGAGATTGAGAAGATGCTCAACAGTTGGAGAATGGCCAGACTCATTATGGTATATAAATGTAACGGAATAGTATTTTGCTTTAAGAAAGATGGAAGGGATAGGTTCAGAAAAACCTAGGGAGACAACTGCTGCAGAATGAAGTGAGATGAACAAAGAAACAGTTTATACAAGAATAACAATACTGTAAAGACCAACAACTTTGAAAGACCTAAGAATTCTTTTTTTTTTTTTTTTGGTAAGGCAATTGGGGTTAAGTGACTTGCCCAGGGTCACACAGCTAGTGTTAAATGTCTGAGGCCGGATTTGAACTCAGGTATTCCTGAATCCAGGGCCGGTGCTCTATCCACTGTACCACCTAGCTGCCCCAGACCTAAGAATTCTGATCAATGTAGTGACCAGCCACGTTTGGGACTGATGGTGACACACAGTTCTGATCTGCTAACAGAGAAGGGATGGTCACAAAGTGCAGAACAAGACATATATTTTTGGACATGGCCAATGAAGGAATTTGTTTTGCTTGACTGTATCTGTTACAAGGGATTTATTCGTTTTCTTTTCAATGAAAATAGGGAAGAAATAAAATTCTGCTTATTGAAAAAAATTTTTAAATAAAATGTAGGGATTATAAAAACAAAATATGTCAATAAAATAGAGGAATAGGAACTGGTCCTCTGATTTTGTTAATAAAGGAAACTGATGATAAAGAGGTAACAAGGGGCAGCTAGGTGGCTCAGTGGATAGAGCACCAGCCCTGGGAGTCAGGAGGACCTGAGTTCAAATCCAACCTCAGACACTTGACACTTACTAGCTGTGTGACCCTGGGCAAGTCAATTAACCCCAATCGCCTCACCTCTCCCCAAAAAGGTAACAAACTTTGGGTAAAGAATGACATTTTTGGAAATGAGCAATTTAGTAATTTATTTTGCTTGGCTATGCATATTTGTTACAAAGGTTTTCTTTTCCCAGTGATGGTTGCACAAGTTCATTGGGGAAAAAAAGTAATTAAAATGATTTTTAAATGTTTTGTTGACATCCCTTTCTTTTTAAAAAATATTACTGTCATTGCCCAATGACTCCTCCCAGTCCCACCCCCAAATAGAAGCCTCCCTTGTTATAAACACAGTCATGCAAAGCAAAGTCGTACAGTGGTTGTGTCTGAAATCATATTCTTATGACTTCATCAGGAAAGTTGGTGAAATTCCTTCTGTTGATGCAGATGAGCAGCTGATCTACCATTTACAGTCTAAGAGAGTTGCCTGGGGGACACTAAGAGGGTAAATGCAGCTATTATGTCAGAGGTGAGATTTGAACTGAGGTACTCTTTTTTTTTTTTAAGTTTTTTGTTTGTTTGTTTGTTTTTTGGTGAGGCAATAGGGGTTAAGTGATTTGCCCAGTGTTACACAGCTAGTAAGTGTTAAGTGTCTGAGGCCGGGTTTGAACTCAGGTCCTCCTGAATCCAGGGCCAGTGCTCTATCCACTGCACCACCTAGCTGCCTCTGAACTGAGGTACTCTTAATTTTGAGGATGATCCATGAGGACTGAGGGCTTCTCTAATACTGACCAAGTTTCAGCTCCTACTTCCAAAGGCTTATAGTTCCATTCCCTTTCCTCTCCTACCCCAGTCTTTTTTCTCTATTTTTTTTTTTGGCCAGGTGGGGCCCCAAACTCTTCTTTCTTGTCCCTTCTTCCATCTACTTCCACCATTTTTCTCAGAAGCCACTAGCTCTCCTCCAACTTCAGAATAAACTTTACACTTCTTTTTTTTTTTAACTTTAAACTTCTGAGCGTGAAACTTGAAGGTATCTAATCCTAACCTACTTTCTAGCCTTATCTCCTAATGCTTTTGGGGACTGATTAATCTCATCTTATTGTTTTCAAAGCAGACCAATGACATCATGGGGTGATATCTTTACTTGAATTGGATTTGTGAGGCCCAGTTGCACAAAGTCATCAGCCTCACTCTCTTTCAGAGTCACTGAAATTCGGTGGCAGGAGAAAAGTCAAGACAACAGATGATGGCCAAGGATGCAGTGGATGACCTTGGAGTAATCAATGTCTGACTCAGCTCTTCCTGACTCCAGGCCCTCTACCCACTTCATCACCTAGCTGCCCTATATCTGGGTTGGGTTTTTTTTGTTGTTGTTTGTTTTTTAGTGAGGCAATTGGGGTTAAGTGACTTGCCCAGGATCACACAGCTAGTAAGTGTCAAGTGTTTGAGTCTGGATTTGAACTCAGGTCTTCCTGACTCCAGGGCCGGTGCTCTATCCACTGCGCCACCTAGCTGCCCCCCTATATCTGTTTGCTCCTCTTCCTCCTCTTCTTTCTCTGTCCACACAGGTAGTCATACCCCTTATATGTGGGTGCTTATGTCCAAAGGAATATAAATTTTAATCACTTATACTTCATAAGGTATCTTGGGGTTTGGGCACTAGATTTTTTTCTTCTCTACTTATTTATTATATCATTGTTGATTTCTTTAAAAAACTGAGACAATTAACTCATATGTTTCATCTAGTTTTCATTTATAATTTCTTCAGGTGTAACTCTGAAAAACCAGGCTTTGATAAAGCCCATTGCAATTCAAATGGAGCTTCTTGACTATGCCTTTAAACCCAAATCACTCTGGCTCTCATTGATTGGCCAATGGTGGGCCCAGTCCAAGCCTCACTTGATCTTTGTTTTGGTTTTGATGGCTCAGAGTGAGTGTAGATAGCAATAATTTCTGTTCTGGCAGGAAACTCTGAGGGTCTTCCCCTCCCTGATTAATTCTTTCCTGAAGGCAAAGTAGGCCATCCTTTAACCACAATTCTTACCTAGCCTTTATTGAATGGATATTGTCTCAGATAAAGTGACCTGGGAAAGACCTTAGTTTAAAAAGGCTAGTGGGGGGGGGGGCAGCTAGATGGCGCAGTGGATAGAGCACTGGCCTGGAGTCAGGAGGACCTGAGTTCAAATCCGGTCTCAGACACTTAACACTTACTAGCTGTGTGACCCTGGGCAAGTCACTTAACCCCAATTGCCTCACTTTAAAAAATAAATAAATAAAAATAAATAAAAAATAAAAAGGCCAGTGGGGTGGATCTCCGGGGGGTAGAGCCAAGATGGTGGAGGAAAGGCAGTAAACGCTCAGACTTCCTAACACAATTACCCCCCCCCCCCAAACTCCAAACACAGCCAGAAAACAACTCCTGGAGCAGCAGAACCCACAAAAAGATGGCTGAGATTATTTTCCAACTAAAGACACCTTGGAAATTCTGCAGAAGAGGGAGCTGGGCTAGGAGTAGAGTCCAGTCCCTTGATCGCACCAACAGAGATATAGCCCCAGGCAGGCTGCACCAGAGAAACTTACTCCTGAGCCTCTGAATCAGCTGCTGCAGTGCCAGCATCTTCTGGAAATAAGCTCATGGTCTGGTGAGAGGGCTGAATGGCTGGCTGGGGGGGGGTGGTATTCTATGGGGATTTGGATGTTCTCCCCCAGTGGGAAACCAGAAAGAAACCTTGAGTGGTGGTGGCCCAGGTAGGGGAGGGGTACAGGCTCCTCGGAGCTAGCAACCATGGCACATAAAGTTTTGCTGTCTGGTTGATTGGCAAGTTGGCCTGGGGTTATCTATGGACCAGAGAAAGGGCCAGGAGAGTGAAGCAACTTCCCTTCTTTAAAACATAACACCTGGGACCCCCTGAAGCTTGGGACAGTATATACTGGAAGCAGTATCCCACACTAAGAAGGAGTTAAAAGTCAAGTGAAAGATGAGCAGGATGAGCAGGCAGAGAAAATCATGAACCATAGAAAGCTTCTTTAGTGACAACGAAGATCGAGGTGCACCCTCAGAGGAAGATGTCAATGTCAGGGCCCCTACATCTAAAGCTTCCAAGAAAAATATGAATTGGTCTCAGGCCATAGAGGCACTCAAAAAGGACTTTGAAGATAAAGTAATAGAGGTGGAGGAAAAAATGGAAAGAGAAATGAGGGTGATGCAGGAAAGACATGAGAAAAAAGTCAACAGCTTAAAAAGCCAAATGGAAAAGCTCTCTGACAAAAATAATTGCCTAAGAATTAGGATTGAACAAATGGAAACAAGTGACCTTATGAGAAACCAAGATACAATAAAGGAAATCCAAATGAATAAAAAAAATAGAGGGCAATGTGAAATATCTTCTTGGAAAAACTGCTGAACTGGAAAATAGAACCAGGAGAGATCATTTGAAAATGATCAAGGAAAGAGCTTAGACATCATCTTCTAGGAAATTGTCAGGGAAAATTGCCCTGATGTTCTAGAAGCAGAAGGTAAAACAGAAATTAAAAGAATCCACCAATCACCTCCTGAGAGACATCCTAAAAGGAAAACTCCAAGGAAAAGGCCACTGCCTCCTTGGCTATTGCCAGTCATCTTGGCTTGTCTTGCCACTAGACTTCAATGACTCTGGAGGAGGGAGTGGGGCTGATGACTTTGCATAGCCCTGCCTCACTTAAATCCAATTTACTCACAAATCAAGACATCACCCTCTTGATGTCACTGGTCCTCTTCGAGACAAAGGACAAACAACAACAAGCCCTATATCTGTCTAGGGCACCACAATCTCTAGTCATCTAGGTTCTCAACTTTGGTGTCATTCTCTACTCCTAACTTTCCCTGGCCCCACATATCCAGTCAATTAACAAATCTCATCATTTCTACCTCCACAAAATCTCTGGCATCCAACCCCTTCCTTCTACTCACATAGCCACCACCTTAGTTCAGCCCCTCATTATCTCTTTCCTAAGCTAGAACAATAGCCTCCTAATTGGTCTCCCTGACTTAAGCTTCACCCTTGCTCAAGTCCACCCTACAGCTACTTTCTCAATACCCTCCATGTTTCCCTGTTTCCTCTGGGATAAAATATGCCTTTGAGATGCAGCCTTAACTCTATGATGCCTTTCCTGACCTCCCCAACTGCTTGTGTCCTTAACTAATTACCTTGTATTTTGTTTTGTTTTGTTTTTGCAGGGCAATGAGGGTTAAGTGACTTGCCCAGGGTCACACAGCTAGTTAAGTGTCAAGTGTCTGAGGCTGGATTTGAACTCAGGTCCTCCTGAATCCAAGGCCAGTGCTTTATCCACTGTACCACCTAGCTGCTTCCAATTACCTTGTATCTAACGATATTGCATTTACTTTATATTAACCAAACAAGCAATAAACATTTAAGCTCATACTCTGTATGGGAAGGAGGGTACAAGGACAAAGAATGAAACAAACAATCCCTACTTGGAAGAAGCTTCCATCTTAATGGCCCTGGGGAGGAACAGTACAAAGGCCAGTTAAGTTGGACCACAGAATAAGTGAAGAGGAACAATGTATGAGAAGACTGGGAAGGTAGAACAGGGCCAGTTTGCAAATAGAGCATTTTGGTTTTTGATCCTAGAGGCAATGGGAAGTCCCTGGAGTTTATTAAGTAGGGGAGTGACCTGGGGGAGGGGAGGTCAGTCTTTAATCTTTTGGGACAGATAGCTAGCTGCCTCTTGGTCAATAGGTATTTTTAACCTGGACTTAAAAATTGGAGATGTCAGGCAGGTCTTTGCACATACAATGAGATCCAAAGTGCAAGTCTCCGGGTGTCTAATTGATAAAGCCCATATGCCACCATACAGAGAGGATGCTTGCCTCTAGTGGCATAGAGAGGTTACTGAGCTAAGGAGTGGAGGATCCTAGGGCTAGCTCCCTACCCAATTATTCATACAAAAGCAGTATTCCAAACTCAAATATTAGGTGACTGAACTATCAATCAAACCCAAATTTAAACTTAATACCTGCAATCCTCTCTCCCATAACAATTGTTTAGAGATTTTGTTCTAATCCAAACTCTCATGATATTTTATTATATGTCCGTATGTATGTGTTTATATGTGTGTGTGTATTTTGTAAGGACCTATAATGAGGTAAGGGCAGCTAGGTGGCACAGTGGATAGAGCAAGTGGATAGGTCAAGAAGACCTGAGTTCAAACTCAGCCTCAGATACTTACTAGCTATGTGATCCTGGGCAAGTCACTTCACCCTGTTTGCCTCAGTTTCCTCATCTGTCAAATGAACCGAAGAAAGAAACAGCAAACTACTCCAATATTTTTTTGGAGATGAGGCATTTGGGGTTAAGTGACTTGCCCTGGGTCACACAGCTAGTAATTGTTAAGTTTCTGAGGCTGGATTTGAACTCAGGTCCTCCTGAATCCAGGGCCGGTACTCTATCCACTGTGCCACCTAGCTGCCCCTCCAATATTTTTACCAAGAAATTCCCAAATGGAGTTACCACAAGTCTGGCATGATCAAAGCCAATGACCGGGGGACAGCTAGGTGGCACAGTGGATAAAGCACTGGCCCTGGATTCAGGAGGACCTGAGTTCAAATCCAGCCTCAGACACTTGACACTTACTAGCTGTGTGACCCTGGGCAAGTCACTTAACCCTCATTGCCCTGCAAAAACAAAACAAAACAAAACAAAGCCAATGGCCGACAACAACAATAATGAGGAAACTCCCCTCACTAATAGCTATTGGTAGCTGTTTTGTAACTTCTGGTCTTAGAATTGCCTGGGATAAAGGGTCAAGGATCTGGGCAGGTTCACAGAGTCAGCATTTGTTAGGGGTTGGGTCTTGAACCCCAGTATTTCAGAGGTAACTCTTTATCCATTCCGCACCTTGCTTCTCATTTTATATTTTATGACAACAGTTCACATGTGTATAGCATTTATATTCACAAATCACCACACAATCATTTCTTTTCACAGCAGTAATAACATGCTTATAGAATTCTTTAAGATTCACAAACTGCTTCCTTTACAACAATCCAATGAAGCCTGGGAAAGAAAGGATTTGCCCGGGGTCATACAGCTAGTTAGTCACTGGCAAACTCAGGTCTTCTAGCTCTGAATCCAGTGCTTTATGTACCATATTGTGCTGCCCACCAAGAAAACAATCTACTCAGTTATCACAACAGTGTAAACTGAAAGGACAACAAAACTGGAACTGAAATCTGTGTGATTATAGTGACCAAGCTTGGCCCTGGAGAGAGTGGAGACAATGTACTTCCCTCTCTCCCTTCTTTCCCAAGGTGGGGGACTATGGGTACATAATGGGGTATTTATGCTCTCACAATTAGTTTTACAGACTCTTTTTTTTCATTCCTTGATTAAGTAATAATTCACTGGGTGGGAAAAGAGGAGAGAGATCCATTTTAAAATAAAGGTAACAAAAAGAAAAGGAAAGAAAATGAAGGTGATGTAAAAACAAAATACATAAATAAAATTGGGATTTAGATTAAAGATGAAAGTAATCTAGTTTACGGGGCAGCTAGGTGGCACAGTGGATAAAACGATGGCCTTGGATTCAGGAGGACCTGAGTTCAAATCCAGCCTTAGACACTTGATACTTACTAGCTGTGTGACCCTGGGCAAGTCACTTAACCCTCATTGCCCTAAAAAAAAAGAAAGAAAGAAAGTAATCTGGTTTAGTGAATAGAAAGCTGGTTGTATTCTGAAGAGCAATTTGGAACTATGACCAAAGGGCTATGGGGCTGTGCATACCCTTTGACCCAATAATACCACTAGTAAATCTATATCCCAAAGAGATCATAGAAGAGGGAAAAGGACCCACATGCACAAAAATATTTATAGCAGCTCTCTTTGTGGTGGCAAAGAACTAGAAATCGAGGGGATGCGCATCAACTGGGGAATGGCTAAACAAGTTGTGGTATATGCATGTAATGGAATCCTATTGTGCTATAAGAAATAATGAGCAGGCAGATTTCAGAAAAAGATGGAAGGGCTTACATGAACTGATTGCTGAGTGAGATGAGCAGAACTAGGAGAACATTGTACACATTAATAGCAACATTGTGTGATGATCAACTGTGATGGACTTGGCTCTTCCCAGAAGTGCAATGACCCAAGACAATTCCAAAGAACTCATGATAGAAAATGTTCTCCACATCCAGAAGAAAGAACTGTGGATTCTGAATGCAGATTGAACCATATTACTTCTACTTTTTGGCTATTTTTTTTTCTTTTTTGAGGTTTTTCCCTTGTGTTCTGATTCTTCTTTCACAACATGACTAATTCAGAAATATGTTTAATGTGATGTACATATATAACCTATATCAGATTGCTTGCCATCTTGGGGAGAGTGGAGGGAAGGGAGAGTGGGAGAAAAATTTGGAACTAAAAATCATGAAAACAAATGTTGAAAACTATCCTTACATGTAACTGGAAAATAATAAAATATTCTTATGATAAAAAAGAAAAAGAAAAAGAAAAAAAAAGCTGGTTGTTTAGGAAGACCTGTGTCCCTGTCTTCCTCTAATGTGACCTGGGGCAAGTCACTTAACCTTTTAATGCCCTAGTAATTTAAGATTATAAATCACAGGGAATCCACTGCCCTATATTGGTAGAGGGAGTTTCCTTACTCTAGTTTCCTATACTAATGAAATCACAGGTCCATTACCTATCAATAAAATTAAAAAATATATATATATATCACACTGCCTCCCACACTGTTTCCTGTTTTCCCAAGATATTGGACCAGAATAAAACTGGAACGCCAAAATATTCTCCAAACCCAAACTGAGCAGAATAAATATTTCCTGTCTTGGCAAAGAAGTGATTTTGACATCTCTGCACTTGTGTTTCCTCACTGATAGAATAGAGGGCATGCCCTGTCTTTACCCCAGTGCTTGTACAAATGAATGAGGCTGTGTCTTCCCTTGTAAGGAAAATGCTGCATAAATTACATCGAGGGTACCAGTCACCTTCCCAAGCTATTCAGTTATTCCATCTTAACTCCAATAACAACAAACTGCACTAATAATACCCCCAGCCCAGCTGTAAAACCAAGCTTGTGTTTCTTCCTACTGATAAGGTCCCCAGCAGAAACAACAAAATGTCTGCAGGTCCACAAAAGAGAATGAGGGGCACAGAAATATCTTGCTGGCCTTCAGTTGGCGCCGCCTCTCCATCTCTGTTGATTACAAATGCCAAGGACAAAGCTTACATTATAAAGATTATCTTTGCCTTCAAAGAAGGAAATAGCCAACAAGTCCAGTATTCTCCAGTTCACCATCATCTGTGAGATGACAAAATTGACAGAAAAATGAACTACGACCTTGATCTCACCATCATTCATTTGGTCTGTGATCTCTCAGCAGGCATGAACTGCAACCAAATCAGATTTTACCATGAGTTCCAAAATATCAGCTAGGATTCCCTGCTTCCCCCTGTTTTTAGGTGGGGGTGGGGGAAGGGTATTTACAATAGCTATGCCCCCCAAAAAATCCATTCAAACTTTTTTTAAATGTACAGAAGGAAGCAGAAGGAAGCATAGACAAGCGAGTGGTTTTGAAAGGAATGTGGGGAATTTATTATATATTTTGCAGCTAGGTGGCACAGTGAATAGAGTGCCAGGCCAGGAGTCAGGAAGACCTGAGTTCAAATCCAGTCTCAGACACTCTCTACCTATGTGACCCTGGGCAAGTCGCTTCATCCTGTTTACCTCAGTTTCCTCATCTGTAAAATAAGCTGGAGAAGGATATGACAAACCACTCCAGTATCTTTGCCAGGTAAACCCCAAATGTGCTCATGAAGAGGTGGACAAGACCGAAAATGATTGAACAAAGGTGTTGTTGTTTTTTTTTTTTTTTGCAGGGCATGGGGGTTAAGTGACTTGCCAGGGTCCACACAGCTAGTAAGTGTACAAGAGTCAAATTTGAACTCAGGTCCTCCTGACTCCAGGGCCTATGCTCTATCCATTGCGCTACCTAGCTGCCCCCTTGATTTCTTTTAAGGTGCTTTCCAATTCCTGGAATTCTCTGATTTTCTTTTTTTGTTGTTTTTGTTGGTTTTTTGCGGGGCAATGGGGGGTTAAGTGACTTGCCCATGGACACACCAGCTAGTAAGTGTCAAGTGTCTGAGGCCAGATTTGAACTCAGTCCTCCTGAATCCAGGGCAGTGCTTTATCCACTGTGCCACCTAGCCACCCCATTCTTTGATTTTCTGAGATCCAGACTGGTTAATGGTCTAATAGAAAGAATATTAGATTTAGAATCTAGAAAATCTAAGATGATGGGCTGTTTCCATGAGTGCCTATAAATGTCGTATATGTTTAAGAAGGTGGGTTTTTTTGTTTGTTTGTTTGTTGTTTTTGTTTTGGTGAGGCAATTGGGGGTTACGTGACTTGCCCAGGGTCACACAGCTAGTAAGCATCAAGTGTCTGAGGGCCAAATTTGAACTCAGGTCTCCTGAATCCAGGGCCGGTGCTTTATCCACTGCACCAGCTAGCTGCCCCCAGAAGGTGGAGTTTTAAAAAATTATTATTATTAAAAATCAGTCTTAGCCTATTTATTTGGCTTCATTCCCTAGATCTGAGTGAGGAAGCTTTGTGGTACTGTGGAAATCGTTACAGATTTGGGTTGTGACCTGGGGGTTCAAACCCTGGCATTGCCACTTATAGCTGTGTACACCCTGGTCAAATCACTTCACCTCTCTAGGGCCATGATTTCATCATCTATCAAATGAGGAAGTTGAACTAAGTGGCCTCCTAAGTTCCTCCCAGCCTCTAAATCTATGATCTGTTGATCACTGATTTGTCTTGGAGGCCTGGAAGTACCCCTGCGGGCAGTTTTAACTGGGGCAGAAGAGTAGCTTGTGACACTGATTCTGCTAATCAGAGGGTCATTTCTTTTTAATTTTTAATTAAATTGTATTCTTTTTGTTCTAAATTTACACACACACACACACACACACACACACACACACGAGAGAGAGAGAGGAGAGATGAGAGAGATAGAGGAGAGAGAGAGAGAGAGAGAGAGAATTCCCATATATACAGCAGAACACACAAAAAAGGATTATATATAAATCTCCATTTTATACCACTTAAAAAAAAAAACACCTTGGGGCGGCTAGGTGGCACAGTCGATAAAGCACTGGCCCTGGATTCAGGAGGACCTGAGTTCAAATCTGGCCTCAGACACTTTGACACTTACTAGCTGTGTGACCCTGGGCAAGTCACTTAACCCCATTGCTCCGCAAAAAACCAACAAAAACAACAAAAAAAGAAAATCAGAGAATTCCAGAATTGGGAAAGCACCTAAAAGTAATCAAGGGGCAGCTAGGTGGCGCAGTGGATAGAGCATAGGCCCTGGAGTCAGGAGGACCTGAGTTCGAAATATGACCTCAGACACTGGACACTAACTAGCTGTGAGGGGGCAGCTAGGTGGTGCAGTGGATAGAGTACCAGCCCTGGAATCAGGAGTACCTGAGTTCAAATCCAGCCCCAGACACTTAACACTTAATAGCTGTGTGACCCTGGGCAAGTCACTTAACCCCAATTGCTTCACACACACACACACACACACACACACAAAAAAGATTTAGGCACTTACTAGCTGTGTGACCCTGGGCAAGTCACTTAACCCCAATTGGCCTCACAAAAAAAAAAGTAATCAAGAAACACAAGAAGTACCTCATATAACAATTCAAACAAGTAGTCATTCAGCCTCTGCTTGAATACCTCTAGTAACAGGGAATTCACTACCTTATGGGGCAGCCCAGATATCTTTGATAGAAAAGGCTGAGAATCTGCCTCCAAAGAATTTCATAATCAACAAACACTAATGGCCTGTTTTGTGCAAAACACTGTCCTAGGTGATACAAAATTTAAAGAAGGCGCCCTCCCCTACTCTCATGGAGCTGAAAGACCGTCTTTCTACTGGTTCTAGTTCTGGAGCCAGCAAAATAAATTAATTCCTTTTTTTCCCCGAACGACCCTTCAAATAGTTTGGAAGGAAGAGATTATCCTTTTCCAATCCTCTCCAAGTCTTTTCTTGTCAAGAGAAAGAGTGGACCTTGGTTTAAATCCTGGCCTTGCTATTTTGTGTGACCTTGGAAAAAATACCATCTCATTTCTTCATCTATAAAATGGGGGTGATGAAACTTGTCCTCTCTATCTCAAAGGGTTGTTGGAGGGGAGAAAATGGGATAATATAGTTATAACTGCTTTGTAAAAGGTAAAACACAGAAGAAAACACAAAAATTCAGAAGAGAATATAAACAGTGCATTTTATTACCACCTTGTTAAATTTAATAATAACTTAAAAAATAAACTGATATAACAGAAGCTCCCTTGTTCATGGACAATTCTTCTTTTTGTTCTTTGTACTTTGGAATGGTTTTGCTTCTTGATGAGTGTCAAGTCTGTAGTTCTTAAATAAAAAAGAAATTTTAAGGGACTATACAGAATTCAAGAGATTATTACTGAGGGGGTAACTCTGGTTGGCCTTCCTTGCTACTACTTAAACAGTAATTACTTACTGGGCCCCATTCTATCGCCTTTTGTATCTCTTCCTATTCATATCATTTGGTGATCCAGCCCATGTTAAAAGACTTAAAACATCAAATTGGACTGGCAGCTGAACATTACAGTTTAAATCACATTCTTCTTCCAGACTAATATCATCATCTTTTGTTGTCGTGTTGCTGTGGGGCAATGAGGGTTAAGTGACTCACCCAGAGTCACACAGCTAGTAAGTGTCAAGTGTCTGAGATCGGATTTGAACTCAGGTCTTCCTGAATCCAGGGTCAGTGCTTTATCCACTACACCTAATATCTTCCATCTGCCCAGTGGGATAGGGTGGAGGGCCCATTTCCTTTTCCCTGTTGTGAACTGAGGTTTAATTTTCTCAAATGTTATGATCACTACTGGGGGTCCAGATGAGAAGAACTCAAGAGTGATACTTCTAGCCCAAGTGAGTGACCTAGGGAAAGGAACAGCCTGCTGGCTTTGTTTCCAGGTCATGGAACAGACTCTAAAATGAAGAGATTCTGCCTTTAAAAAAATAGCAGTTAATGGATGTACTGGATAGCGTTGAGCTTGGAGTCAGGAAAATCTGAGTTCAAATACTACCTCAGATCCTCATTAGTTAGCTATGTGACCCTTGGTAAGTCCCTTAACCCCTCTCAGCCTCAGTTTTCTCATCTATAAAATAATAGGGATAATAAAAACACTCACTGAATAGGCTTGTTTTGAGGATCAAATGAGATAATATATTTAAAGTGTTTTTGTAAACCTTAGAATGCTATATAAATGTTAGCTATAGTAATCTATTGTCTTTTTTCTTTTCTTTTTTTTTTTTTTTTGCGGGGCATTTAGGGTCCGAGGCCAGATTTGAACTCCTAAATACAGGGCCAGTGCTTTATCCACTGTGCCACCTAGCTGCCCCCATAGTAATCTACTGTCAATAGCAACAATCGAAGAGCCACCATATCTAGACTCTACCAATTCAGTACCTGATAGCACTTAAAGGATGGATCTGGTCAAATGCATATAGGAGAATATTACTAGAGGCTACAGAATCTTAATAACATTTAGAAACCAAGGCCAAGATACTTTTTTTTTGAATAGAATTTTATTTTTCCAAAATATATGTAGAAACAAATTTTAACATCAATTAAAAAAAAATTGTTCCAACTTCTCTTCCTCCGCCATTCCTACCCCCCACCCACTAGAACTCAAGCATTTCAAAATAAGTTATACAAGATCCTTTTAAGGAGGGAAAAAATTCTAAAAGAATAAAAAAAGATCATTTTCAGAACTCTAAATAAAAAACAGGTTACTGGGGACAATATCATTAACTACTACTCTCCCACTTGCCTGCTCTCTTATATCTAAATGATCTTTATGAGAATGGTCTATTCAAGTGTGAACGGTATCCTTGATGAAAACATAAAAAACCCCAACCCAGTAGGCTTTTGGAGATAAGTTTCCATGACATTCCACGTCTTCATGGTCACATAACTGACTCAGAAATAAGAATAAAAGACTGAAGGATCAGATTTAGGACTGGAAAAACCCTGAGAGGTCATCTGAACTAGAGATGTCAAACACAGTGAGTACAGGATGAACCAGATTAAATATAATTGGGAAATATTTAATAAATAAAAATACAACATAGAAAATATTGATATGTGGTTTTTCTAGGTCAATATGTGGCCTACAAGGATCCTTATATATGATTTATTTCAATTTGAGTTTGGCACTGTTGATCTAAATCAACTTTCTCATTTTACAAGTGACTTTACGACTTTAAAAAGTTACAAGTCATTTATGTGACTTGCCCAGAGCTGCCCAAGTACTTAGTGGCAAAGCCTGGATTTGAATGCCAGGTCCTTGACTCCAAAGACAGTGTGTTCTCATATTCTCTCTATCTCTCTCTCTCTATCTCTCTCTCTCTCTCTCTCTCAGTCTCTCATGTTATTGTCGTTTTCCAGTCACATCCAACTCTTCATGACTCTATTTTGGGTTTTTTCTTGGCAAAAATACTGGAGTGGTTTGTCATTTCCTTCTCCAGCATCTCTTGTTAGTTCAGTTTTAAAAATGGACACAGAACAAAGTACCACCTTGAAGGTCTCCTCAAATGAAAGGTGTCAAAATTATACAAGATCCTGAGACAATTCAACTATAATTTTGTTCAAAGATCTGATACTGACATAAAGGCAAAAGGTTAAAATGGGGGTAATTAATGCCTACAGTTTGTTTGATTACGATTTCTTGTTAAAGGCTGGAATATGGGGGTAGCTAGGTAGAGAAGTGGATAGAGCACCAGCCCTGGAGTCAGGAGAACCTGAGTTCAAATCCAGTCTCAGACACTTAACACTTATAGCTGTGTGACTCTGGGCAAGTCACTTAACCCCAATTGCCTCACCAAAAAAAAAAAAAAAAATTAAAAGGCTGAATACATAAAAGATTCCATGTAGATAGCTAAGTTCTCCCAGTGTTCCTCTTTACTAATGACATTGAACTAACTGCACTAATTAACATCCAGCTCTGAAATATTACAAAACCTCTTTGTGAAATCCAATCTAACCATTCACACTACAAAAACAAAGTGGATGAAAAATATATATTCCCCAGAATACAACATGCACTTCACTTATTTAGTCACATAATCACACAGAATTTGAGAGTTGGAAGAGATTATTAACATATATTTCTTGGATAGGGACTCTAAATAGAAAATGAATTGGGTTCATAATTGAGAAGGCAGAGATTAGGTCATACCACTTTTGGAAAATGGCAGAGGTTTTCCTTCTTTCCCTCCCTCCCTCCCCTCCCATCCCTCCCTTCTTCTTTCTTTCTTTCTTTCTTTTCTTTCTTTCTTTCTTTCTTTCTTTCTTTCTTTCTTTCTTTCTTTCTCTCTCTCTCTCTTACTCTTTCTTTCTTTCATTCTTTCTCTCTCCTATCTTGTCTTCTTTCCTTCTTTCTTCTTTCTTTCTTTCCTTTCTTTCTTTCTTTCTTTCTTTCTATCTTTCTTTCTTTCTTTCTTTCTTTCTTTCTTCTTTCTTTCTTTCTTCTTTTCTTTCTTCCTTCCTTCCTTTCTTTCCTTCCCTTCCTTCTTTCAGTAATTCCAAACTGCTTACTGCTATAAAAGTCCATATCCTCAACATTCATGTTCTCATATCAATGCTAAATGTTTACAAATCAGGTAATGTTATGATCTCAGAACATCAAAACGACAAGTAACCTAAAGAAGGATGGAAATAGTCTAACTAGGCTTCAGCATATAACCAGTAATAACTTGCTTGTGAGATACAAGGACATGTATGACCAGAAGGAAGGAAGCCTGATTATGTAACTAGAATTAGAGACAAGTGTAAAAACCTGAGTGACACACGGTATCCTGGGGGATATTAAAAGAATCAGGACAAGGCTTCTAGTGCATTGAATGGAAACCTCTGAGAGACTGAAAAGGAATAGAAGGATTGTAATCCTGAACTCAGAAAAACCTGAGTTTCAAATATGGCCTCAGATGTTTAATAGCTGTGTGACCCAGAGCAAGTCACTTAATGTCTGTCTGCCTCATTTTCTTCAACTGCAAAATGGGGATAATAATAGCATCTATTTCCCAGGGTTGTTATGAGGATCAAATGAGATATTTGTAAAGCACTTAGCATAGTGTCTGGCACATAGTAATGCTTGTTTCCTTCCATCAATGAAGTCTACCCCCATGCCATCTAGGTATTCCAATCTCTAACAAGATCCTTAGTTATAATAAATGATTAATAAATATTTATTAATTGAATTGAATTAATAGTAGCTAACATTTTATATGGAGCTTTAAGGTTTTCTAAGCCCTTTACATGTGTTATTTGATGTGATACGACAACCCTTGGAGGTAGGTGCTATTATTGTCTCTATTTTGCAGACAAGGAAACTGAGGCCCAGAGAGATTGAGTTACTTTCCCAGGGTCACACAGCTAGTGAATATAAGGGAGGATGTGACCTTGGCTCTTTCTGATTTCAAGTCTAGCACCTTGGCTTAGAGACAAACCAAGCAAGGTTTCAAATTCAACTAGAGGAGCAGCTAGGTAGTGCAGTGGCTAAAGCATCGCCCTGGATTCAGGAGGACCTGAGTTCAAATTTGAGCTCAGACACTTGATGATTACTAGCTGTGCGACCTGGGCATCATTGCCCCGCAAAACACACACACACAAATAACAACAACTAGACCTGGTGGATTTCTCTGGGTACAGCATGAAAGCCTGAAGAAGGTACATCGACTGAGTGAGAGCTTGTGAGAGGCCAAAGGGTATGGGGTAGGTCCCATAGGGCCCAGTGCTAAGGTTATTTCTGAAATCTAGGGGACTTCTAGTTAAAAGACAAGGAGAAGAACCCTGAGGGAATACCCAGGGGGAATTTGCAGCCAAGAGAGCCAGGGTTCTGGCGAAATGGCTACAGAAGGGAAATTTTTCTGAGGCTGAATGAAGGAACTGAAGGAAAGGTTACTACCAGAAAACAGACTATCTTAGGCGCAGGGTGCGTAGGGTTAAAAGGCGACAGGCAGCCTAGGTCTGTTTAAGGAGCACCCATAAACCTTGGGCTAAAACACGGTTCCTGGCTGCCTTGCTTTGACTTCTTGGCCCATTTGAAGGCTCTCTTCACCTCCCCCTCCCCCCTTCCGTGTAACCAGCTTACAGTATATCTAGATGTAGGAAAGGTTACTATTGCAGGCTAAGAAAGGAAGGGAGAAGCACACAGTTTCCTGGTCAGGACAGAGGAGATTCAAGAAAAATCACAGATCTAACTTTAGAGATTTTTGGATCAGCCTGGGTAGTTCCATTTTACTTAGGTAGGGGGCTTGAGCCCAATTTGACATTCCCCTTGAGTTTTTATAAAGGAAAATTTAGCTATTCTTTCTTCGATATCCCTCCCCTCCCCCTCCCCAAAAGGGGGATGGGTGGAAGGGAAGCAGGTCAGAAGCACCATCCTGAACCCTCAAGAAAGCTCTGGGAACACCCCTTGCCCTTCAACAATGCTTACATTCTCTCTACTGTAGCAGGCCAGTTTGGGGAGTAGGGTGGGTGGAATTTGGGGTGGCTTGCAATCAGAGCCCTGAAAAAAGAAAGGGTCACAGGAAAACGGGCAGAAGGACTTGCCCACTAGGACGTGAGGAAGAAAGAAGCAAAAGTAAAACCTGTGGCAAAAAAGACCCCCCCCCCGCCCCCGAAATGTGTGGATTCTTCCTCCGTTGATACCCCCCCCACACCGATCAATGAAAAGGCTTCTTTAGAATGAACCTCCGCCTCAGATTTCCCGCCTTGCTCAAGCCTCTCTTTTGCAAGACTCGGGCAGGGACTCGGAGGGGCTGGCTGGCTAGGGGGTGGGGAGGGGGGATCTGTGGGCTGCATTGTGCTTGCCCCCACGGCGAGCTGCAGCTGCAGCCTTCCTCCTTCGCACCCTCCCTCTTCTCCTCCCAATCCCATCCCCATCCCCACCTCTGTCCCCAACCCCACCGCGGGGCCGGGAGGCTCCGTCGGGGGGCGGGGCCGGCTGCAAACCCCCTGACATCATCCTGTCTATATAGGCTGCAGCTGGGCGGTGAGAGGCAGGCTTTGTTGGAGCGGTGGGAGCGGGAGCACGTTACAGGCGAACAAAGACCCGGGGGTGAGCTGGTGGGGAAAGGCGAGGCGAGGCGAGGCAGTCGGGAGGGGATAAGGAGACAGAGGAGAAGAAGCAGCAGCCAGGGGCCACTGGAAGAGCCAGCCCTCCCCTTTGCCAGCTCCGCGGCTTCGTCTTGCCGGCGCCCAGGTCCCCCACCCCTGCCCGCTCGCTCTCTCGCCCTCTCTTTCTCCCTAGCCCCGCAGCATCGCCCCCAACCCTGAGCCAGCATGACGGCCAACGGCACGTCGGAGTCGTGCAGGATCCAGTTCGGGTTAATCAACTGCGGCAACAAGTACCTGACGGCAGAGGCCTTTGGGTTTTAAGGTGAACCGCTTCGGCCACCAGTCTGAAGAAGAAGCAGATCTGGACGCTGGAGCAGCCGGCCGACGAGGCGAGCGGCGGGGGCCACGCCGTAGTGCCTCAAGAGCCACCTGGGCCGCTACCCTGGCTGCCGACAAGGACGGCAACGTGAGCTGCGGACAGCGAGACGCCGGGCGCTGACTGCCGCTTCTTGATCGTGGCTCACGACGACGGCCGCTGGTCACTGCAGTCCGAGCCTCACCGGCGCTACTTCGGGGGCACCGAGGACCGGCTGTCTGCTTCGCGCAGACCATCTCGCCCGCCGAGAAGTGGAGCGTTCACATCGCCATGCACCCGCAGGTGAACATCTACAGCCTGACCCGCAAGCGCTACGCGCACCTGAGCGCCCGCCAGGACGAGATCGCTGTGGACCGCGACGTGCCCTGGGGCGTGGACTCGCTCATCACCCTGGTCTTCCAGGACCAGCGCTACAGCGTGCAGACGGCCGACAACCGTTTCCTGCGCAACGATGGGCGCCTGGTGGAGAAGCCCGAGCCGGGCACGGGATACACCCTGAGTTCAGGTCGGGCAAGGTGGCCTTCCGGGACTGCGAGGGCCGCTACCTGGCGCCGTCGGGCCCCAGCGGCACGCTCAAAGCGGGCAAGAGCACCAAGGTGGGCAAGGACGAGCTCTTCGTGCTGGAGCAGAGCTGTCCCCAGGTGGTGCTGCAGGCGGGCAACCAGAGGAACGTGTCCACCCGACAGGGTAAGGGTCCTCGCGCCCCTTCCCTCCCAAGCCCCCCAATTCCTCTCCTGCTCACAGCCCTGCCTCGGCCTGGCACTCCCTTTACTCCCGCCCTTTCTTTGCCTTCTTAAAGCTTGCAGCTTAGCTTAAGCCTTCCTGACCTTCCTTTCTCTCCGCAGGCCTCCACCCAGCCTACTCCCCATTCTCCCCCTCCCCCCCTCAGTCTCCACTCGGGGATGGGGGGGAAATGCTTCCCACGTGAGAGATGCCAAAGTGGGCATGGGGGGGGCAGGGTGACTGCTGTCTAGGGGCTCTTAGCCTCACTCTCTCCTTCCCCTCCCTCATACTGCCGCTCCTTGGGGGAGAGGGACCTCAGAATGGATGGATCTGTTGTCTGTGGGGAGAGGGGCAAAGGAAGCCGAAGTCGCAACCCTGGGGCTCGGGGGAGACAGCAAGGACATTTTCTGCCTTGCCTTTCATTTCCTCCCCCCTGGAATCCCAGTTCCTCCGAGGAATTCGAAGGGAAACCCCTAGGGCAGTTTTGGAGCCCCAGAGCAATCAATCCCCCTTCTAAGTGGAATATAGAAAGGGCTCCCAGGTGCCCCCCTCCCCCAATCCCTGGTAACTGGGAGGACGCTAATCTTCTCCCCTCGCCCTAACTCTTCCCTACTGGGGGTTGAGGGAAGGGAGCAGAATGATGAGATCGGAGGGAGGAGTAGAATAAGTCATGACGCTTCCTGAAGTGCTTTCCTCGACTTCTCTCTAAACGCCTCTGCCTCGTGGGTTGGGGGCGGCTCCCCCATCAGTCATTCTTTCTTTGCGTTCTTGGTCATTGTCTCACATCTCTCCCCTCCCCTTATAAAATTTTGTTCTTTTACCCAAACTTGGAGGTGAGGAAGTCTCTTATACCTTTTATACTTGTCCAGGGACTAGAGCCCCTGCTATCTACAAAACTCATTCGGTTTCACCCTCTAAAGTTAAAAGTAACAACTGCCTAAACATCCCCCCCCCACAAAGAGAATGTGTAGATGCCACATCAGCTCACCAGGGGGGTAAGTCTCCTTCCTGATCCGTCTGACTGGTGGATGGTGGGAGGTATTGCATATAGTTTATATATACTCTTGCTCCAGAAGGCTTCCTTTCTTTTGATGGGCAATATTTCCTTCCTCCAGTCTTTTGTAGTCTATCTTGTAACCTGTCTCTCACCTTAGTCCTTTTTTTTGGTGTCTCTTCAAGCTGGGTTTTCTATGTTTACCTTGCCCTTCCTTGTCTGTATCCCTTCCCTCTAACTTTGAAATAGGGGCCCCTCTTGTCCTCAGCATTGACTTTGGAGGTGGGGATGAGAGAGGCCCGGCTTTCCCAGCCACTTTTAAAAACAGCTTCTTTTAAAAAGCAAGGAACTTTTCTGGATTCAAAAGGTTGGTGAAAGGAAATGTCTTTCCACTGCATCATTTGCTCCTTCCCGGTTCCCTTAAATAAAGTCGGGATTCTCTATACACATTCAAAATCCAAACCATGACATGTCGATATCTGCTGGGTATTAAATCTCTTGTCTTTGTGAGGTGAGAGAATTGTGCAGAGCAGGATTGTGGGGCCCAGAAGATTTGAGGAGAGGGGCTGCCTGAGTTGCAATTCATTCAGCTTTGTCACACAGTTGATGACATAGTCACACTGCAGATGAGAAAACCAGATGTGTTTTGTGGAAGGGGAGGGGAGTCATGTTAGTGTAAAGGTCAGGGTTTTTTTGTTGTTTTTTCTTTCTTTCAACAGGGACCATAAATCCTGATGCTTCCCTTGTGTGTTTCTGGAGGAGGTAGGCTGGTAGGCTCCTGCCTCTAGGAGGAATGAATAATTATGACTTGGCTTCAGGGCGTGTCCTGCAGATTTGAATGTAAGGCTTGAGCAGTTTTTGGCTGGGCACATCCCCAACAGGGTGAAAAAGATCTTCGATTTAGGGCAGGAAGGGACCCTAGAGCTCTCACCCCTGCCCACCCCACCCCCACTTAAAAAAATCTACTTACTCTGAAGGGAAAAGAGGGGGGAGAGATGGGGTAGAATTGAGGATTGCATAGGCAGACTCCCCAAACCTCTATTGTGTGATTCTAACTGTTCAAGAGTCTCACAGCCACTGTTTAGGTCTGTTTTAATGCCAAAGGTCTGATTGAACTGGGAGAAGATAATGGTTAGAGGCCTCAAATAGACCATGGGTTTAGAGGTGGGTGGGGTTCCTACTCCACCTCCTTCATTTCTGAAAGCTCTTTGGTGCCAATGAAATTGCCAGCCCCAAACCCAAAACCGAATTGTGACTCTAGGGGCTCTTGAAGGAAGGCAACAGTGGTCCAATTAGCTGCAATATGATCTCTCTTCTTAAGTACGTTTCAGCTAGGAATGCTGTTTCCGTTCAGCTAATCCCGGCCAGGAGAAGCATTCACCAAGAATTGCTGCTGAGACTTTGCTAACTTAAAGAGAGAAAGTGGGGGGCGGGGGGAGAGGGAGAGAATAGAGGGAGAGGGAGAGGGAGAGGGGTGAGGGATGAGAGAGAGAGAAAGAGAGAGAGATAGAAAGAGAGAGAGAGAGAGAGAGAGAGAGAGAGAGAATTTTTTAACCTTTTGTTTTCCAGTGGCCTTGCTGCATTTCTCTAATCCTACCATCTCCTTTCCTCTTCAGTCCAGCCAATGGATCTGGTTTCTGGACAATGGTGAACGCCCATGCTGAGTTCCAGTTTCTAAGATAAACTCTTTACCGGGCAGCTGAGTAAGGGAGGTCTTGTCTTCCTTAACTGATAAGATAGAGCTGGAGTCCCTGGAGATGACCTCCTGATTGAGCCAAATTGCAGCATCCCCAAAGAGTGAGGTTTAACACTGAAGCTTCTTCCCCTTTCATCTTTCCTTCTGATCTTCTTTCCTTACTTCACCTTTTCACACACCCCCACTCATTCCCCCCCCCCCCTTGTCCTGTTTTTCTTTTCATCCTCTGCTTAAACCAGATGAACAGGCTCCTTGAGCCTCATAACAGGCTTTCCACCCCCCAGGAGGCAGGGCCCTCCACCTTCTCCCTCAAAGCCCACCAACTTGAGCTTGCCTCCAAAAAGACAATGGGGTCCTGGTTTTGCCAGCCAACAATTCTCTTACCTGGGTACGTTTGAACAAATACAAAAATCAGACGACCCGGGTTCAAATAATACCTCTGGGACCCTGGGACAAGGCAACACTTAGAGAATCATAGATTTATAGCTAGAAGAGGCCTTAAAAGCGACTGAGTTTAACCCCTTCATTTAATAAAAATTATTTTATTTTTCAATTAACAAGCATTTATTTTTCTCTCTCCTCCTCCTCCCTCCTTCCCCCTCCTCCTAATTGAGAAAAGAAAGAAAGCTATTACAACAAATATGCAAAGTCAAGCAAAACACATTGGCCACATCCAAAAAATTTATGTCTCATCTACACTGAGAGCCCCTCACCTCTCTGCCTGGAGGTGACTAGCGTGCTTAATCATCCATCAGTCCTCTGGAATCATAAATCCATCCGTTTTTGTACAGATGAGGGAGCTGAGTGACTTGCCCAGCACCGCAAAGCTAAGACAGGATTTGAATTCGGGTCCTCCTGACTCTCAAATCCAATGCTCCCTAGGCCTCAGTTTCCTTCCCTTTAAAATAAAGGGGTGGAGGACAGCTAGGTGGCACAGTGGATAGAGCACTGGCCCTGGATTCAGGAGGTCCTGAGTTCAAATCCTGCCTCAGACACTTGGCACTTACTAGCTGTGTGACCCTGGGCAAGTCACTTAACCCCCATTGCCCCACCAAAATAATTTAAAAATTGACAGATAAAATAAAGGGGTGGGACTAAATGGCTTCAGAGGTACCCTCCAACCATTAGATCTATGATCCTATGGCATTAACACTTTTTGACAAAAATAGGGAGAGAGGCAGAATCTATAATACAGTGAGTGCTGGAGCTGGGAGCTAGGTAACATGGATTTTCCTCCTAGCTCTTCTACCAGCTCACCCTGACTTGGAAAAATTCCTAAGATAAAATCGAATGGTTCAACTGGGTGATCACCTAAGTCCCATCCAGTTCATTTGACCTGGCTCCTACCTGCCCCTTCCCTTAGTGTTAGGCTTCCAGGCATAATTCTGTTTGACCAGAGGGACTTCTTACCTATTTTTACTTTCTGGTTCCTTGGGATTCCAGAGACCTCCAATGACCTATCATGGAAGGAGAGGGGGAAAAGATGATTCTCTGATTAGGAGGGCTGTGTGTCCTAGGAATCTTGTCACTGAACCAAATCCTCCAAGCCCATGTGGTGGTTTTTGATTTCTCAGGCCCCACAGGTGAATTTGAAGTGGTGACTAATCATGATGGGAAACAGGAAATGACAGGGCGCTCTTGCCAGTTGATGAGCTGAATGCCTGGTAGCTCTTCCCTCCCACTCCAGTGGGTGGGGACACTTTTCCCTTTGGCAACCTGGCTCCAAGGCCTGCCTAGGAGGGTCCCTGGTTTGTTTTGGGTGGGCTGTCACCTAGAAGAGGAATTAGACTCCTTCTTTTTGGCCCCATAGAGCAGACCCAGGAGCAGTGGGTAGAACCTGCAAAGGGATCTATGTAGGCTTGATGTCCAGAGAAACTTACTAACAATCAGAGCTGCCCTGGTGGGTAGTGGGTTCTCTCTCCTTGGAAGCCATTGTCAGCTATGTCCTAGTGGAGATTCCTTTTATGTATGGGTTAGTCATTAGAGTCTCTTTCCAATTCTCAAATTCTGTGATTCTGGTTGCATGAGCCTTTAAGACTAGGGGGCAACTAGGTGGTACAGTGGATAAAGCACTGGCCTTGGATTCAGGAGGACCTGAGTTCAAATCCAGCCTCAGACACTTGGCACTTAACTAGCTGTGTGATCCTGGGCAAGTCACTTAACCCTCATTGCCCTGCAAAAACAAAAACAAAAAAACAAAGACAAAAGGGAAAGAGGGCAGGGTATACAAGAAGTTGTTGGGAGAATCCCATCCATATTGAAAATTGATAGCTTCCTTGCTGATTAAAAAAAAAGGTAAAAACAAACACTGGGGCCTTTTGACTTTAGGACCAGCTTTTGTTTGGAGATATCATCTGAAAGACTATTTCTTTTGCCTCTCACCCTTTTTGATAGTCCTCAGAGGAAATGCTTGCATAAAGGTGATAGGGAAGAGAAGTCGGTATGTTAGTAGAACTCTGAGTTGTCCTGGAAAGTGATAAGAATGGGATTTGGAAATCCCAGCTCATTTTGAATATTTGAATGAATAGAAGAGGAAACAAGTCACTTGTGGGCTGCTCATATTCCTTTCCCCGTCTTCCCTCTCACTTCCAAGTGATACCTTCTGTCAAGAGATGAAGTAACTGGGCAAATGAGGAAGACTAAACTTACCTTCTGATGTTGACATTCTTCTTATTTTTTCGTTGTTGTTTTTTTTTGTTGTTGTTGTTGTTGTTGTTGGGGCAATGGGGGTTAAGTGACTTGCCCAAGGTCACACAGCTAGTAAGTGTCAAGTGCCTGAGACTGGCTTTGAACTCAGGTCCTTCTGAATCCAGGACTGGTGCTTTATCCACTGTGCCACCTAGCTGCCCCCGACATTCTGTTGTCAAAAGGGAAACTTGGCCTATTGAATAGGTCACTGGATGTAAGAGTGAAAAAAACCTTCATTCAACTAGTTGTATGATCTTGACCAAGTCTTTGTAACTTCTATGCTTCATTTTCCAAATGAAGGGGTTGAACTCAGTGGCCATCAAGGTCTCTTCTACCTCTAAATATATCATCCAATAATCCTCAGATAAGCAAAAAACGCTTTTGAATTAAGACACAGACTGCCCAGTAGAAAACTGGGGCCTGAGAGGAAAGGAAGAAAATGCTCTAATATTCTTTCTTTTTTTTTTTTTGGAAAATTTTAATATTTTATTTTAAAGTTTACTTTTATCTTTTATGTTTTATATTTCCAATCACATGTAAAAACAGTTTTTAACATCTGATTTCTAAAAGGTTGAGTTCCAAATTCTTTCCCTTCCTCTATCCCCTCCCCCATCCTTGAGAAAGCAGGAAATTTGATATAGATTATACATGTGCTAACTAGGATTATCTTGATAGACTTGGTTAAATCATTAATAAGTGTGAGGGGCGGGGGTAAGGGAGAGGGGTATCCAGCGGTGGTATTCTATAATAAAGAACATCCACAGGGACATGAATCTCCAAAGCTGCAACATTGGCTCTATCCCCAGTCTTTAATTGCTTTCCAGATATCTCCTTGTGCCTGGTCTTATCTTTAGTGTGAGACTCCCAAACAGAATTCCAGTTTCCTATTTGAATAAATAGGATGCTGGACTTATAACCTGGGTTCAAACTTAATGGCTGGCTGTGTAGAACCATGCTTTAGAGAACTTCCCAGGGTTTAGATCTACCAAATCTTTGGGGGGAGGTCCCTCACTGGAAGTTTAGTAAGCTGATAAAATAATCACAGGTCTTATATTTTAGTAGTGGTAAAGGGTTTTTTAAAAAAAATTTTTATTCCAGTCTTCTTTTTGCCTTTTAAATCTATCACGTTGAAAATTCAAACTGTCCCACGCATTTTTCTCACCTCCCCCCTTTCCTGTTCCCTAAAGCCTTATAATTTTCCAGTTATTTGTGATTCATGCTCTTTAAGAACTCAAAAGCCATGTTTCAGAAGTAAGGTGCTAACATTCAACTTGTAAGAACTTGATGGGGAGGGCAAGTGGGTTCTCCAAAGCCTTCCGGTATATGATGGGGAATTTCTGGCCCTTATCCGAATTGTGACATTGAATGATTCCTGGGGTGGGAGTCAGGTTGACTGCATCAACAAGTACTAACTTGTTAAGCCAGACCCTACCTTGGCCCTAGCACAATGATAGGCATGATACTGGGAATAAAAGTATGAGGCACGGTCCTTGCTCATAAGGGGTTGACCATCTCCTGAGCTGCTGTTAGCTGGCTTCCCTGCAGGAATCAGAGCACAGGGCTTGGTCCAAACCAATATTCTCTTAGCCATCATCAAGGAGAGCAAAAGAAATGACTATAGTAGCTAATTCTTTTTTTCTTTCTTTTTTCTTTTTTTTTTGGGGGGGCGGGGCAATGAGGGTTAAGTGACTTGCCCAGGGTCACACAGCTAGTAAGTGTTAAGTATCTAAGGCCGGATTTGAACTCAGGTCCTCCTGAATCCAGGGCCAGTGCCCTATCGTGCCACTTAGCTGCCCCCTAATTCTTTTCTTTTAACAATAATCATAATAACAACTAGCATTTATGTACCACCTGTTGCATGCTAGGCATTGCATTTAGTGCTTGACAATATTATCTCATTTTTATCCTCACAACAACCTGGGAAGTAGATGCCATTATTATCCATTATTACCAATGGGTAATAACCCATTGAGGAAACTGAAGCAAATAAGAGGTTAAGTGTCTGGGGCCACATTTGAACCCAGGTCTCTCTGACCCCTAAAGTTGCTCCCAGCTCTAAAACTATGATCTCGTGACTTTCTCCAACAGTTCAGGAGGACCTGAGTTCAAATCTGGTCTCAGACGCTTGACACTTACTAGCTGTGTGACCTTGGGCAAATCACTTAACCCTCATTTCCCCACCCCACCCCCCCACACACAAAGTGAATTCTACATCAAGCCTGAATATGCCTCTATAATTCATGCCCACAATTCCTTGTTGTGACTTCTGGGGTGAGATAGAACAACTCTAACCCTTCTTCCACAAGAAGGTCTTAAATGTATTTGAAGGCAAGGATCACTTCCCCACTCAGAGTTATACAGAGTTCTTTTCTTTTTTTCTTTTTTACTTTTTTTTTCTTTGGGTGTGGGGCAATGAGGGTTGAGTGACTTGCTCAGTATCACAGGGTTCTTTTCTAGGGAGATGGTCCCTGACACTCTTTCCAAGTAGCGTGGAACATCTCGTTAGCTGTAACTTGGCTTTGTGCAGGTGGGAGGGGCTCTGGCATTGGCCTCGGTTAGGACCAGTCTCTCATTGTCATATCCCTGTTGGCAATCATGCCCCCTCTGGAAGAACATTCGGTCTCCTCTTTCAGGGATTAGCTAAGGACAGAGAATCATTTGACAGAGGCTTGTGAATAAGGAGAGGTGGTAGCTAGCTCCTAGTCTAGTTGGTTAAATTAAGAACAACTAGTGTGTCTTCTTAGAGGGATGTGTGCTTGGCCCTTTGCTATTTAACATTTTTAGCAATGATTAAGATTAACCCCCAAATAATGTTTCTCAAACCCATAGACCAAATGAGGCAGAAGAGATAGCATAACACAGTAAATGACAGTGGGACTCCAGAAAGGTCTCAGATTGGGATTTTGAGTCAAACCCAACAAGGTGAAAGTTAACTAATAAGTTGGGTTCAGAAAGTCAACTTAAGTGAAGGGAGAGGGAGATTTTTTTTTCAGACAAAGTGTTGTATGGAGGCTTTAGTAATAATAATAGTAGCTATCATTTATATAACTTTTTTTAAAAAAGGAAACTAGCTTTCTTTAATTGATCTTTTTTTTTTGGCAGAGCAATGAGGGTTAAGTGACTTGCCCAGGGTCACACAGCTAGTAAGTGTCAAGTGTCTGAGGCCAGATTTGAACTCAGGTCCTCCTGAATCCAGGACCAGTGCTTTATCCACTGCGCCATCTAGTTGCCCCCTATTTATATAACATTTTAAGGTCTGCAAAGCCCTTTGCTTATATTATCTCACTTAGTCCTAACGAGAGGTTGTTGTGGTTGTTTAGTCACGTCCAACTCCTTGTGACTCCATGGTTTTCATGGCAAAGATACTGGAGTGGTTTGCCATTTCCTTCTCCAGTGGATTAAGGCAAACAGAGGTTAAGTGACTTGCCAAGCTAGTAAGTATCTGAGGCTGGATTTGAACTCAGGTCTTCCTAACTCCAGGTCCAACACTCTATCTACTGAGTCATCTAGCTAGGTCATTAATAAGAGGTAGGTAGGTGCTATTATTATTCCCATGAAGAAATTGAGACCAACAGTGGTTAAGTGCTCAGGGTCACATAGTAAGCTAGTGAGCTTTTGAGTCAGAATTCAAACTCAGATCTTTCTTATTCCAAATTCAGTGTTCTATCCACTACACCATGAGTCATCGGTATGATGAGGTAGCCAGAAGAAACCTAATGTGACTTAAAAAAACCCACACAAACCCACAGGGCAGCTAGATGGCACAGTGGATAGAGTACCAGCCCTGGATTCAGGAGGACCTGAGTTCAAATCTGACCTCAGACACTTGACCCTTACTAGCTGTGTGACCCAGGGCAAGTCACTTAACCCTCATTGCTCCACAAAAAACCCAAAAAACCCACAAACACCAAACTTCATTTAAAGGAAACAATAGTGTTCCTCATGAAGAAAGGTATCAACCCACTGTTCTTTGTTCTGATCAGACCATATCTGGAATAGTCAGGTCACTTCTGCCTACTGTATTTTAGCAAAGAGCAATATGCTAGAAAGTGTCCAAAAGAGGCCATATAAGGACTGGCTAAAGAAACCGGGGAAGTGTGGACCAGAAAAGAGAAGGGAACTGAGTGGGGAAGTGATCCTTGCCTTCAAATACATTTAAGACCTTTTTGTGGAAGGAGGGTTAGAGTTGTTCTATCTCACCCCAGAAGGCACAACAAGGAATTGTGGGCATGAATTATAGAGGCATATTCAGGCTTGATGTAGAATTCACTTTGTGTGTGTGGGAGGGGGGCAGTGATGGTTAAGTGACTTGCCCAAGGTCACACAGCTAGTAAGTGTCAAGCGTCTGAGACTGGATTTGAACTCAGGTCCTCGTGAATCCAGGGCCGGTGCTCTATCCACGTGCCACATAGCTGCCCCCAGGCTTGATGTAAATGAAAACTATCCAAAAGTGGATTGGTGAGAAAGGAAGGGAATAAGCATTTATGTGTCAAGAACTGTGCTGTATATGTTTTAGAAGTATCTCATTTGATCCTCACAGCAATCCTGGAAAGTAGGTCTATCCCCATTTTACAGTTAGGGAAGTAATAGACAAAGGCTAAGCGACTTGCCCTGAGGTTAGATTTGAACTTTGGTCCTCCTGACTCCAGGTCTAGGGCTCTATCCTTTATGTCACCTAACTAGCTCTAAGAGACAATGGTTTTTCCCTTCACTGGAGGCAAGGGCTACATGAGCACTTGTTGGGTGTCAGAGAAGGGATTCTCTAATCAGATATGGTAGACAAGATGGCCTCTGAGACCCTTTGAATTCTGTGATACCCAAACCATGGAAAGGCTAGAATTCAACCATACCGATGATTCCAGGTAAAGGAACCCAGAAAGGACATGTCTTCCATCTGCATTCAGTAATACCCCCCACCCCCTTATAAGCACCTACTTTGTACAAAACCCAGTTGGGTGAGCAAGCACAGTCTTTAGCTTAAGACTGAACGGTACAATTCCCTTGCTGTGTCATTGCCCTAATAAATTGTGGGTTGTCATCGTTAGAGAGATTGCTCAGCATCCCGACTGACATCTAGATTCTAATCGTAAATCTACCCCCAGGTCTTAAATCCAAGTAAGGAAGCTGGAGGCAGTGGGTTCAGGGAAGTTGGTAGGGCTACTGTCTCTTTTTTGTTTTGTTTTGTTTTTTTAGTGAGGCAATTGGGGTTAAGTGACTTGCCAGGGTCACACAGCTAGTAAGTGTTAAGTGTCTGAGGCTGGATTTGAACTCAGGTACTCCTGATTCCAGGGCTGGTGCTCTATCCACTGCGCCACCTAGCTGCCCCGGGCTACTGTCTCTTAAGAGTTAGAAAAAGTTTGAATGTAGCCATCTCAAGGGACTCCGAGCAAGGACAGTCTAGAAGAATAGAAGTGATACAGGGATGTTGGGCCTAAAGACAGCTGAAGCCCGGGAGGTTTCTGCAGGCTCAGGCCAGAGCATCACTAGGGCATTCTGCCACTCTCCTCTTGGCCTTGAATTTCAAGCCACATGAGCCTTCTGGCAACTCTGAAAAAGGGTCACCGGAGTAGAATTAAAACTCTTTGTTGGTAAATAGTCCAAATCAGGCTAGATAGACTTCCCCAGGGAAGCTCATAATTAGATTAGGTGGAGTGTCCTGCATTTCTCCTGAAAGAAAGCTTATAGACCGGTGGGCTATAGGCAAAAAGTTTATCTCTTGGAGATAAACAGAAATTGTAACATGTGAAGGTGGCCTTTTAAGGCATTATTGGAGATAGAGCACTGGCCCTAGAGTCAGGAGTACCTGAGTTCAAATCCGGCCTCAGACACTTGACACACACTTACTAGCTGTGTGACCTTGGGCAAGTCACTTAACCCCAATTGCCTCACTTAAAAAAAAAGACATTATTGGAAATCTTTTTTGGTTTTTATGTCATTTTCACTTCCAAATACATTCCTCACCCCCAGCCTGCCACCTTGCTAGGGAGCTATCCCTTTTTCAAAAAGAAGTTAAAAATACTGGGGGTGGGAGGGAGGTGAGGATGAGGAAAGAAGGCAATTCATTCGGTATTATCCCAACACCCAGAATCACTTTTATTTAGTCATTTTTCAGTCGTATCTCTTCATGACCCCATTTGGGATTTTCTTGTCAGAGCTGCTGGAGTGATTTACCATTTCCTTCTCCAGCTCATTTTACAGATGAAGGAACTGAGGCAAACAGAGTGAAGTGATTTGTCCAGGGTCACACAGCTATTAACTGT
Organism: Dromiciops gliroides; assembly: GCF_019393635.1. Taxonomy (NCBI): domain Eukaryota; kingdom Metazoa; phylum Chordata; class Mammalia; order Microbiotheria; family Microbiotheriidae; genus Dromiciops; species Dromiciops gliroides. The sequence continues at coordinate 527,676,218 of NC_057861.1, read as the reverse complement.
CTGAGGCCAGATTTGAATTCAGGAAGAAGGGTCTTCCTGACTCCAGGCTCAACCCTCTACTCACTGTACCAACCTAGCTGCCCAGAATCCCTATTTTTGCAAATATGAGAAGTAGGTGCATTTTCTCTTTTTCTGGCCCAGCCTGGATCAGTATAATTATAAGGCATTCAGCTTAATCCCCCCCTCATTTACATTGTCATCATTTGTGATACTATTTTTCTGATTCTCCTTAGCTCTTCTGCATCAGTTTGTTTAAGTCTTCCTATGCTTCTCTGAATTTTTCATATTTTTCATTTCTTATGGTGTAGTAATATTACATGGACCATGGATTGTTTAGCCATTTGCCATTTGATGGGCATTTATATTATAGTGCTGCTATAAACATTCTGGTGTATAGGAGACCTTTCTTTGTATTATTTAACTGCTTGGGTATGTGCCTAGGATATTGAGGTCAAAGGATATAGACATCCTCGTCATTTTCCTAGAATAAAACCAAATGGTTCCAGAATGCTTGGACCATTTCACAGTTTCATGAATATTGCATTAATGTGTCTGGAAGATGAATTTTCAAAGGAAGTAATCATCTTGCTGCCAGATGGGAGGCACTGAGATCATGAGCTAGGGGCTCCCTCTTGAGGAATCACTAGAATGTCAGAGCTAGAAGAGACCTTGACAGTCGTCATGTAGGACAACCCACAGAGAAAGAAAGTGACTTGCTCAAGGTCATACAGTTAATAACAGAGCTAGAATTCCCACTTGAGTTTTCTTATTCTTTGTCTTGGATCATTGCATTGCTGAGAGTAGTTAAGTCATTCACAATTACTCATTGAACAATACTGCTGTCACTACACACAATGTCCTCTCAGCTCTGCTCACTTCACTATACATTGATGTTCATTAGTCTTTCAAGGTTTTTCGGGGATCATCCTGTTTGTCATTTCCTGTAGCACAAGTCCATTCCACTACAATCATATAACACAGCTTTTTCCATCATTCCTCAATTGATGGACATTCCCTTGATTCTCAATTCTTAGCCTCCACCAAGAGTTGCTATAAATATTTTTTGTATAATTTTTCCCCCTTTTCTCTTTTTCATGATTCCTATTGTGAGTTTTCTTATTCTTAAGTCCAAGACAGAAAGTTGCAGAGAAGGTGCCAACCTGTAGGAGTAGAGAGGGAGTTTCTCATTTAAGACTATCCTATTGTAGGAGAGGTTCTGGACCTTTTTTGTGTGTGTCATGGATACCTTTGGGCAGTCTGGTGACACTCATGGATCCCTTCTCAGAATCACATTTTCCAATGCATGATATGATAAGATTACAAAGGAGGCCCAAAAGTGGAGAAAATAAAAAATGTGCCTTCTTTTCCATCTAAATTTTTGGACCCCTTGGATCCAAACTCCAACCTGAAAGCAGTGAAATAACAGGTTCAGGGAGCAGCTAGGTGGCGCAGTGGATAGAGCTCCAGCCCTGGATTCAGGAGTACCTGAGTTCAAATCCAGCCTCAGACTTTTGACACTTACTAGCTGTGTGACCCTGGGCAAGTCACTTAACCCTCATTGCCCTGCAAAATAAATTTAAAAAGAAAAAAAAAGAAGTAACAGGTTCAGCCTGTATCACTTTCCTTGATGAATCATCCCCTCTTACGAGATGGAAAAAGAACTTCCAGGGAAAGATAATGGTTGAGCTTCCTTCATATGTACAGTGAGGTAGGTAGGGTAGGATGAATACTAAAGTGGTTTTGCTTCCCCCCCCCCCCCCGCCCCATAGCATCTGCCTAGGTGATTGTTTTTCCCCTATAGCTCAGTTTGCAAAAGTTTCACCTTTGTCCTTGATTCTAGCAAATGATAGAATTTTAGAGCTAGATAAGACAGTGAACAATTATCTGATCTAACCCCTGTCCTTTGATCAGTGTGGAAGGGGAGGCTCGGCAACTTTCTCAGTCAATGTGCCTGGTTTGTGACAGAGCCAGGGCTAATTTGTAGACATCTTGACTCCTAAACAAGTATGCTTGGGAACATTACCTTCTTCCATATCATTGAAATATGGGGGGGCAGGTAGGTGGTGCAGTGGATAAAGCACCGGCCCTGGATTCAGGAGTACCTGGGTTCAAATCTGGCCTCAGACACTTGATACTTACTAGCTGTGTGACCCTGGGCAAGTCACTTAACCTCCATTGCCCTGCCAAAAAAAAAAAAAAAAGAAATATGATTGGATGTGGTGCCTAAGAATTGGAAATCAAAGGAATGTCCATCAATTGGGGAAATGGCTAAACAAACTGTGGTATATGATGGTGATGGAATATTATTGTGCTATAAGAAATGACAAGCAGGATGACTTCAGAAAGGAAAGACTTGTATGAACTGATGTATAGTGAAGTGAGCAGAACCAAGGAAACATTGTACACAAGAGACAGCAATATCGTTTGATGAAGAACGGTGAATGACTTGACTATTCTCAGCAATACAACGATCCAAGACAGTCCCAAAGGACTAATGATGAAACATACTATCCACCTCCAAAGAAAGAACTGATATTGATGGAACACAGACTGAAGCATGCTATTTTTCACTTTCTTTCATTTTTTTCTTTTATTCAAGTCTTCTTGTATAATATATATATATACATATATATATAATCATAGAGGTATAAAAAAGAAATGTGATTTGGGGTGAAGTGGGGGGATGGAAGAAAAATGATGTAGAGTTGGAAATAACAATGATAGAATCATGCTTCTTTGAAGGTATCTTTTGTTTTCCATCTAGTTCAGATATCTGGATTGAATTGAACATGAAATTATTAAAGAAAAGCAAACATCCATATTGGGGTCCAGAACTATTAATTCAGTAAGCAACATCAGACCCTTGCTAGATGTGAGGTATTGTGCAAAATGACAGAGATATAGTCATTGCTTTCAAGGAGCTTTTTTGTAAGAGGAGACGTGTATACTGGGGTGTGTGTGTGTGTGTGTGTGTGTGTGTGTGTGTGTGAGAGAGACAGAGACAGAGCAAGAACAACCTTGGCTGTTTCTATAAGAGGAAATGTGTATACCTCTGTGTGTGTGTGTGTGTGTGTGTATGTATGAGAGAGAGACCCTGACTGACTGACTGACTGACATTGGGCGAGTCACTTCCTTTGTCTGTGGGTTGTCCTACGTGACAGTCAAGGTCTCTTCTAGCTCTGATATTTTAGTCACTCTCCAAGAGGAAGCCCCTAACTTGTGATCTCTATGCCTCCCATTTGGTAGGAAGATGATTACTTCCTTTGAAAACTCATTTTGCAGATACATTAATACAATATGTGTGGATATATATGTGTATATGCACAGGTAATTTGAGTATCAGAGACACTGGCAGTTGGGGGTTGGGTGGGGAGAGGGAGATCAGGAAAGATGTCATATAGAAGCTGGTAATGGTACTGAGTTTTAAAGGGCACTAAAGATTTTTAAAAGGTAATGGGCAGGGGGCGGCTAGGTGGCGCAGTGGATAAAGCACTGGCCCTGGATTCAGGAGGACCTGAGTTCAAATCTGGCCTCAGACACTTGACACTTACTAGCTGTGTGACCCTGGGCAAGTCACTTAACCCTCATTGCCCTGCAAAAACAAAACAAAACAAAATACAAGGTAATTAGTTAAGGATGCAAACAAAAACAAAAGGTAATGGGCAGGAGGGGAGGACATAACATGGGAGCAGTTTATGTGAAGGCACAGACATGGAAATATCATGTGTAAAGATCCGGGAAGCCATTTTGATTGGATTGAAGAGTATTTGAATGGAAATAATATATAAGAAGATTGGGAAGATAGGTTGGAGCAGGATTACGAAGAAGGGTTTGCCAAGCAGAAGAGTTTTTTTGCTCTTAGCAGTACTAGGGGCCCGTTAGAGATTATTAAGTCAGAGACTGACATGATCAGACCTGTGTACTAGCAATATCACTTTGGCAACTGCTAGGAAGATTGATGATTATAGACATAATCTGGGCAAGAGGCACCGAAGCCCTGAACTGAAGAGAGTGGTCATGTGACTATAGAGAAGGGGATGAATGTGAGAGATGTTTTAGAGACAATCAACAAAACCTGGCAACTGATTGGATATGGGGCTAGAGGGCAAATGAGGAGACAAGGATGATGCTGTGGCTTTAAGCCTGGGTGACTAGAAGGATGGTTACACCTTCAGCAGATAGAGGGGAGAATTAATTAGAAGGATGGATGAGTTGGAGAGGAAAGATAATGAATTGTATTTTTGTTTTGTTTTTTGTTTTTTGGTGAGGCAATTAGGGTTAAATGACTTGCCCAGAGTCACACAGCTAAGTAAGTGTCAAGTGTCTGAGGTCGGATTTGAACTCAGGTCCTTCTGAATCTAGGGCTGGTGCTCTGTACACTGTGCCACCTAGCTGCCCCCAATGAATTGTATTTTGGCCTCGTGTTTGAGATACCTATTGGAGTCCAGTGAGACATGGTCGATGTGTAGAAGAAAGAGGAGAGTAGGGCTGGATCTATGGATCTGGAAGTCATTTAGAAAAGCGTTAATTAAACCAAGGGAGAGAAGATGGAGAGAGAAGAGAAGAAGAAAGGGACCTCAGGGGATACACCCATAATTATGGGAAAAAGAAGAAAGCCATCCTGGGAAAAGTACCAAGCAGTAGTTGTACTTATGGTGTTTGAATGGGAACGTCTGTCTCCAGTTAAGAATTCTGCCTCTCCACTGCTGACATCCCTAGAGCACTAAGGGAAAACATTCTCGAGCCATGAAGGAGAGTCATTGAATTATCTAGATGTTGAGATTGAATTAATCGAACATCAGTTTATTAAGCTTCTACGGTGTTGAGAGCACTCTTGTTAGAAAATACAAAATTTAAATAATATGGTCCCTGCCTTAAGGAGATTACTTCATCCAATAGGGAGGGCAGTAAGACAAACCGAAGATAAATAGATAATGCATAAAGTGTGAAAGCAGAGTGCTATAGTAAGGGGGAAATGATTACCTGTGTGAGGGGAGGTTGTTCTCAGGGAAGGGTTCCTGAAAGAGGAGGCATTTGAGTTAGGTTTAAAAGAATGGATATGAATTCAACAAGTAAGGGAATGTTAGGGATATGAACACCTTCTACAAAAAGTCTTGATTCTTTCCAGCTCCTAGAGACTTCCTTCCTAAAATTAATTACCTTGTATTTATTTTTCATATGTTCTTTATATACTATATGAACAAGTTGTTTCTTTGCCTTCTTCCCCCTTCACCCCCACAGAATAGAAACTCCTTGAGGGTAAAGGCATTTCACTTTTGTTATTGTATCTGTAGTGCTTGGCACATAATGGACACATAATAAGCGCTAACTGATAGGGAACAAAGTGAGCACAGGAGAACAGGTAGGAAAGTGTGGAATATGTAGGATGGAAGACAAGGAGCAGCCCAGTTTGCAGTTTGGCTGCAGTGTGTTAATGAGAGAGAGGGAGAGATGGATGCTTTGGTTGGGCATGGGGCGGGGGGGGGGGGGGGGGGCGGGCCGCGGGGGAGCCTTTGACTCATAACATCAGGGCTGGACAAGGCACTTGCTTAGATTTAGCCTAGCCCTTTCATTTGAACAATGAGGAACTTTGAAGCTCAGAAAAAAAACAAGCAGCTTGTTCAAGGTCATGCTGTTACTTAGAAGTAGAGCCTAGGATTAGAATCCAGGGTGCTTAACTATTTTTTAAAAATTTATTTATTTTAGTGAGGCAATGGGGGTTAAGTGACTTGCCCAGGGTCACAGAGCTAGTAAGTGTTAAGTGTCTGAGGCTGGATTTGAACTCAGGTACTCCTGACTCCAGGGCCAGTGCTCTATCCACTGTGCCACCTAACTGCCTCCCCAGGGTGCTTAACTTTTAGTTCAGGGTTCATTTTGTCATATACTGCTTTGCACTTAGCACCATGCCTGGCACATAGTAGGTGCTTAATAAATGTTTATATTGATTGATTGGGGAAGGCAGCTTTTGTCCTTCATTCTTTTTTTTTTTTAGAAGGCAGCTTTTAAAAACTGCTCCTTTTTGTTTTAACAGTAGCCATTTCCAGATGTACTCCCCTTGTTATAGAGAAAAACATTGAGCAAAACCAACTGACAAATCGACTGAGTGGAAGCATAGCCTCCCATCACTGTACCAAACAGAGGTAGATACTTGAATTCTGCTCTCCAGGGCCAAAATTGATCACTACAATCATGCTGATTTTGGCTTTGCTTTAAGCATTCCTCTCATTGTTCTCCTGGTTCTGCTCACTGCACTGTGAATCAGTTCATACTTTTTTTGTGTTTCTCTGAATTCCTTATTCATTGTTTTATATGGCACAGTAATATTCTTCAGCATTCCATGTATTCTATTTCCAAAGTTATCCTGTAGGAGCAGCTAGGTGGCACAGTGGATAAAGCACCAACCCTGGATTCAGGAGTACCTGAGTTCAAATCCGGCCTCAGATAGTTGACATTTAACTAGCTGTGTGACCCTGGGCAAGTCACTTAACCCTCATTGCCCTGCAAAAAACAAAAAACAAACCAAAGTTATCCTGTACATAACTTGTTTTGTACATAGTTGTGTGCATGTTGTCTCCCCTCTAGACTAGAGCCCTGACTATCTTTTGCTTTTCTTTGTATCCCCAAGTTATTCCTATGTACCTGACACATAGTAGGTACCTGATAAATGTTTATCAACTGCATATACCACAATTTATTTGTTCACTCTGCAACCAATGGGGACCAACTTTGTAGTTTTGTTTTGTTGTTTTGCTAGAAAACAGCTGCTATCAATATTTTGATATATCTGGAGTTTTTCTTTTAGTCTTTGGCCCAAAGGTAGCTTTTAAGTAACTATTGGTAAACTTTACTCAAGACCCTGAGAATTCAGATCATCATTCAAAATTCATTACATACAACATGCCATCTCTTCCTCTAGATCAAGGGTTCTAGACCTTTTCAAGTATGATAACCCCTTTTAAGGTCAGTTTTTGATATTTCCATGTGTTAGGTATACAAGTTACCATGAATTCAAGAAAGCTTTTAAATGAGTTTATATCTTATTAATCACAATAGTATCTACATACATTTGTAAAGTGGCAATACAGAAGTGAAACATTCAGACTTCAGAAGATATGTTTGCCTTCTGACTGACAGATCTCTAGTAAATTCTCTGTGGCTGCTAGGCTGAAAATTGCTGCTCTAGACTTTATGTCCCTAGAGTTTCTTTCATTATTATTATTATTATTATTATTATTACAGGGCAATGAGGGTTAAGTGACTTGCCCAAGGTCACACAGCTAGTAAGTGTCAAGTGTCTGAGGCTGGATTTGAACTTAGGTCCTTCTGATTCCGGGGCCGGTGCTTTATCCACTGCGCCACCTAGCTGTCCCCATGTCCCTAGAGTTTCAAATGGCATTCATGGGTTAGCTTTAGTAGCCTTTCTGCATTTCTCACACAGGACGTTCTATGTCATTGTTTTAGCTGTCCGTCATACCTGCCATGCACCCCCTCCATATCTATTCTTCCTGGCACCCCTCTCTTCCTTTATGGTACAGCTCAAGCTCCATCTTCTGCATGAAGTCCTTCCTAATTCCTCCCTTTCAAACTACTTGTATTTAAGGTGACCAAGTCAATAGAGCTCCAGGTCTGGAGTCAGGAAGACCTGAGTTCAAATTTGCCCTCAGACACCCAGACAATCAGCTATGTGACTCTGGGCAAATCACGTCACCCTGTTTACCTCAATTTCCTCATCTGTAAAATGAGCTAGAGAAGGAAATGACAAACCACTCTAGGATCTTTACTAAGAAAGCCCCAAATGGGGTCCCAAAGAGTCAGACCCGACTGAAAAAGAACTGAACAACGCTGAACATTTTGTATACATTTGTATTTATTAATTTCATATTTGTGTAGTATATACTTCCAGATGCACTTGTTATCATTCCCATTAAAATGTGAGCTTCTCTCACAGTAGGAATTGTTTGATTCCTTGAACCTATCCATAGTACCTAGCACCTCAGAGATGCTTAATAAATTGTTCATTGATTGATTGATATTCTGACTGGCTTCCCCAAGACCTGTTGCCTGAAAATTGCCTTCCTACCACTCTTTTTTTTGGGGGGGGGCAGGGAAATGAGGGTTAAGTGACTTACCCAGGGTAAGCTAGTAAGTGTCAAGTGTCTGAGGTCAGATTTGAACTCAGGTCCTCCTGAATCCAGGGCTGGTGCTTTATCCATTGCACCATCTAGCTGCCCCTCTTCCTACCACTCTTGATCTGATGAAGGTAACCTACTTAAAGGTCCATAATTCATCAAAGTGAAGGGTATCTGGAGGGAAGCCTTGGGGGAAGGGTACGAATTGGGGGATGATGACCAATCCTCCTTCAGCTTTGGTATAGCTTATAGCCATTCAGCTTGCTGGGCCCTCTGACCCTCAGCAGGAAGCTAAAAATAGTCTCCACATGAAAGGCACCCCCCAAGAACAAAGCAATTAAAGCCTCCCATGGTACTTGGAGGAACACAAAAAGGGGGTGGGGAAGTCCCGGAGCTCCTGCTGTTCTTGAGTTACCCCACCCTCAGTAATGAATTCAAGACCCCAGCAGCCCTTGCTTCATCTTCCCACATGTTGCTTGCTGGGTGTCCCAGCAGGGGAATGAGGCAAACATCCCCCAAAGTACCAGGCTAAGCTGCTGAGGGGGGTGATGCAGAGCCGGCCTCCCAGAGGCATCCAGAGTGGTAATGCCATCTGCCAGCCAGTGTTGGGCCCAGGGGGGAGGGGCAGCAAGTGTGAGGGCTTTTTATTTTTTCTGTCCCATTTGTCTCATCGGATAGAGCATCAGAATTGCAGATGCCACAGCTTAATCAGCATTCTGGATTCTCTTAAGGCAGCTTTACTGGGCAGCATTTCTTAATTTCCACAGCTTGGGCTCCATGGAACATCCTATTTGGTCTCCATTTCAGCCCCTTTGAAGCCTTCTTCTGCTGGAATGGAGAGGGTTGTTTTTTTTTTTTATTACATTCCTTTCCGCTGAGCCCATGTAACCCAACTCTGGGGTTAACCTTGGGGGTTTTTGTTTTTTATTTGAAAAAAAATGTTTTTTATGAAGGTGTTCATAGACTAGACTTCTCTGTGTGTGAGTGATGTCTTCCCTTCTTTGTGAGCCTGGTGTAGACCTCTCAGCCCTAGGGGAGAATCTTCTTGCTATGCCATAGTAATCCATGTAACCTGAGGTCCCCTTCTTTTGTCTTTCTTCTGTGATCATCTGAATGCATGTGACGCTGCCGTCTGGATGGTAATTTAAAGTGTGAAGAAGCCTAAGTCTCAGGGATGTCTGAACCACTATTTTTTTTTTTAATAGAGAGGAAGAAAACCCGTTTCTATAGTAACACTAGTGTCTTAATTAGGGATTTTGAGACCAAATGGTGCCAGTTTATTTATCTCTCCTCAAGAGAGGTGTTTCCCTTTCACCTAAAGGAGGGAGGAAATCAGACAGGAAACTGTGGGACTTTACAGATTCTCCAGTTGCTGATGTTTGGAGCACTCAGATCAAATGTTGTTGTTTGCAGACTTGGAGGAGGGGGGGGGGTGGCGCTGGGTCTCCTGGCAGGATTGTGTTTTAGTGTGGATTAAGTACTTAGGCCGAGGGCTCCAGTCCTATGGACAGTCAATCCATGTTCTCCATTGCCAGATACCCTGGGCTCTGCTCTCTATGGAACATGAGCACTGTTGGTGGGGAAATCCAGATGGTGTGGAAACTAATCTTAAAGTGGGGTGGAGGGTGTGTCTACCTAGCTCCGATGAGAATTTTTGTAGGGCTGTAGAAACTGGAATAAACCCCTGTGCTCTTCCCCCACACGCAATTGTGTGTGCCCCCTGGAAGAGATGTCCTGAAGGAAAGCAGTAAGGACCTCAACCCTCCAAGAGCCTGGCCATTTACTTAACAATATAAATCACAAGTTCTTCATTACTGAAAGATGTGGGGACCAGGGGAACTTGTCCTCTGAACTATATTCTAGCTCAATAGATTGTTAGGGCTAGAAGAGGTCTTTTGATCTATCCTCATTTTTTTTCAAGGCAATGGGGGTTAAGTGAGTTGCCCAGGGTCACACAGCTAGTTAAGTGTCAAGTGTCTGAGGCTGGATTTGAACTCAGGTCCTCCTGAATCCAAGGCCACTGCTTTATACACCGCGTCACCTAGCTGTCCAAAGGAAATGTTTGAGCTAACTCTTTTTTGGTTTTTTTTTAGTGAGGCAATTGGGGGACCTATCCTCATTTTATAAGTGAAAAAACCAAGGCTCCCAAGAGGCAAAATGACACACATAGGGTCACACAACAAGTTAGAAGCTTTTCATAGCTTGAGAGCAAGAATGGGGTTCAGAGGCTATATTTGGTCCAACCCCCAAGCACACATATGTGGAAAAGCAGTGGATTTGGATCTGCAGCTAAGAAATAGCACTTAAAAGTTTACAGAACATTTTCTGTCACTTTTCTCATTGGATCCTCACGACTACCCTATGAGATAGGCACTATCAGTGTTACCGTCCCCATTTGGCAGATGAAGAAATTGAGGCCTAGAGGAATGAAGTGGCTTGCTTTTTGTCTTCCCAACTCCAGATCCAGCCCTCCATTCAAGATGTTACAATGCCTTGACTTTCTTATCTGGAAAATGAGGAGGTTGGGATAGATGACTCAAAATCTATAATGCTGTGATTCTGGCTTGTCCTGAAAGTGGTCCCTTCCAGACCAAAATCCTATTTTATCCTAAGTAGCTGAATAGGAATTGATCCTAGATCTTGATTCCCAAGTCTAAATGTTTTTCTCTTCCTCTTTATCATGTGGTTCCCTAGACTGTCTCACTTGCTTATCCTTGGGGATTGACCATGCATAGGGAATAGATCAAACATGGCTATAGTGAATCCAAAGGAAGTAGACGAATTTATTGTGTAGTAAATCTCCAAACAGTCCTCCTCCCCAAGCACAAATCTTCAGCGGTTCTCTGTCCCCCCTGAGATAATATACAAGCTTTTCAACCTGGCATCTATAGCTTTATATTTTACCCTTTCTTCCTTCACGATTCTCCCTCCTCACCCCTGCTTCTTTTAAAGCAGAGTCAAGTGCCCCCTGCTATGGAAAATCTTTTCTGATTTCTTTTTTCCTTTCATCCTTCCCTTACCCTACTTAATGTCCTCCCCCCTTCTAAATTTACCTTTTATTAAACATGCCTGAATCAGTGTTGTATCTCCCAATAGAATAGAAGCTGCTGCTGTTTCTTCTTCTTCTTCTTCTTCTTCTTCTTCTTCTTCTTCTTCTTCTTCTTCTTCTTCTTCTTCTTCTTCTTCTTCTTCTTCTTCTGCTTCTTCTTCTTCTTCTTCTGCTTCTGCTTCTTCTTCTTCTGCTTCTTCTGCTTCTGCTTCTTCTTTTCTTCTTCATCTTCTTCGTCTTCTTCTTCATCTTTGTCTTTGTCTTCTTCTTCGTCTTCATCTTCATCTTCGTCAATAAGCATTTATTAAGCACTCAACCCCTGCCAGGCACTATGCTGGGTGCTGAGAATACAAATCAAGGGCAAAAGAAAGACAGTTGCTGCCCTCAAGGAGATTATAGTGTAACTCAAGAAGGCAGAACATAAGAGGGAGCTATGGGGGTGGGAAGGAGGTACTCCCTTGGGGCCATGGAGAGTCAGAAGCAGAGTTAGAAGAGGAATGGAGGGTTGCTAAATGGGCCCCTTCCTCAAAAAGAGGTTCTGGGGGCAGCTAGGTGGCGCAGTGGATAGAGCACTGGCCCTGGAGTCAGGAGGACCTGAGTTCAAATCCAGCCTCGGACACTTGATACTTACTAGCTGTGTGACCCTGAGCAACCCAATTGCCTCACCAAAAACCAAAAAACAAACAAACAAACAAAAAACCCAACAACAAAAAGAGGTTCTGGCAGCATCTCACCAGTGGGAGGAAAGAGATTTCAGCTCACAGAGAGAAAGACCTTAGAATAGAAGCTTCTTGAGGTCAGGGGATACTTTTCATTTTTTTTCTTGAGGTCCCTCAGGACCTAGCAGGGCAGTTAGCAAAACAAAGTGCTCCAAAATGTGTTTGTGGAATAAATGAAAGGCCAAATAGTCCATGGTTGCTATGAATCTGCCTGACCGGTGTTTCTGTATCTCTCACACACAACCCATCTGGCAGGATTTACTGAACTCCATGGCATGTGCTCTGTTCTGTTGGCCTAGAGCGAGGGAACCCTTCCCATCTGGCCTACAGCCCAATGTACGACTTAAGTTAAACCGCACAGATATCTGTGATCTAGCCCTTGTTCAAACAGCCTTGCCAAATAGGCATTCTGCTGAATGAGTGGCAATTGTTAGGCAATTAATGGAAGAAATTTTTTTCTCTACAACCTTACAGAAAACTGTAAAAGAGAGATTGGCAGGCGTTCTCTCTAAGTGGACTGCTAAGCGATGTCTGTCTTTGCAAGGATATATTCTAACTTCCATTCAATACGAGATCCAAATAAACACCACAGGGCAGGTGGACAAAACAAAGCCTAAAAATGAAATTTCTCTTACTTGCTTGCTCTTTTCTGTTATATTAATAGGATCATAGATTTAGAGCTACCAAGGGCCTTAGAAGCCACCAAGTCCAAACCAGCCTTCTCCCACCCCCCAAATTATAGATGAGTAAACTGAGGCACAGAGATCACTTGTGTCCTAGTGACACACAACTGGTAACTCTGAAACAGAAATTAACCCACTTTTTCCAGATTCCAAGTTCTTTGCTGTCTCCACTTTGCCAGACAGTGCCTTGCTGACCCAGTAGAAGTTGTAGTTTGTTTTATCCTTAATTTTGACCACCCAAAAGTCCAGTAGCACAACCTTGGTCAGATGTCTCCAGCCTCATGAGGGTGGTTCTCATTACCTAGGGGTTCATGGTGGTCTAGTTCCTGGGCAAGCGGTCACATGTTTACACAGCATCTGGAATATGTGATGGTACCAGATGGGCTAAGCTCTTCATTCTCCTTCCCTCAATTTTTTTTCTAAAAGTTCTCAGTTGGAAAAGTGACATTTTTGCCATAGATGGGATTGATTTGGGTCTCCTTGATGATTTCCATTAGTCTAACTTTGTGTGTGTGTGCTCATGCATGCGTGCGAGGTGTTCACTTTGTTGTTGTTCATTCATTGGTTATGTCAGGCCTCACACCTCCCCACCCCCCCAAGGGAGCTAGTTTCTGACTCGGTGCATTCCTTGGTTTATACCAATTACGAGTTGGCGGTTCCACCAGAAACAAAGGCTCCCAGATGTGAACAAGCCCCTTTTTGGTTCTTCTGCATTGACCAGCAAAGATGAAACTTGATCTGGGATTTGGAAGGGGGAGGAGTAGAGGAGGGGAAGGGGAAGAGAGAGAGGGAGAAGAGTATGAGGTCAAGCAATTTAAGCAAGGCTATGCCATGAACCCACAGAAAACATTGTGTTTTGGCATGGCCAGAACCAACCTATCCTAGGTGGGAATTTCTGATTAAACTTTCTGGACGCTAAGCATTTCACACTACTAATTTAAGAAGGGCTCTTGGCTGCATTCAAGTTTTGGAGGACCATAGGTTTAGATTAATCAAGAGACCCAAGTTGTGCAAAAGCTTCCCATCCCCTAGGGTAGCAAAACCTGCTGACAGCTGCAGGGGGTTAGACAACAATCTCCATGTCTGTGACTGATTGAGAATGACTTCACAACAGAGCAGCTCCGCCACAAACCACCCTGCAGTTCCCTGCAGTGTTCCCAGCCGGGCAAGGGGGCATTATTAGCCCACACCATTCACAATGTCTTATCTGTTTGTCTCCTCTTTGCTTTTCTACAAATAAACAAAGGCCCTTGGCCACAGACAGAGGCCGGGTTTCTGGGGTCTTGGAGGCCCTGGCCTAGCGGGGGCCAAATGGCCAAAATTCACCTCTGCTCCTCGAGGAAAAGGTAGTAATTTAGAGACTAGCCCTGGGAAGGGAGGCCTGCAAAGGTTTTGGACACTAGAGAAAACAGATCAACCCTTAAATTCCAGAGCAAATAGTGAAGGAAGAAGGATCTAATGGAAGGTGTCAGAATGTAGGAATTGGTTCTTTGTTAAGTACCTTGGTGGCATTATGGATAGAGTGCTGGAAGATATGAGTTTAAATTCACCTCATGTGCTTCCTTATCGCAAGTCATTTAACCTCTGTTTGCCTCAGTTTCCTCAACTGTAAATAGGATTTAGCACATGCCCTGGCACACAGTAGGTGCTATATTAAAAAATGCTTATCCCCTTCGCTACCTACTATGTGCTAGGCACTGGCTTAGTATCTCTTGGGGGAGGAAGGGAGAGAGAGATGGTGCCCTCAGGATAGCACAGCACCTGGGTGCTGCTTACATGCAGTGAGATAATTCCACTGAGGCCACAGATTAACGCAGTATAACAGCTGCAAAGGCAGTTGTTATTCAGCTGTTTCAGTCATGTCCAAGTCTCCATGGCCCGGTTTGGGGTTTTCTTGGCAGAGATACTAGAGTGGTTTGTGCCATTTCCTTCTCCAGTTCATTTTACAGATGAGGAAATTGAGGCAAACAGAATGAAGTGACTTGCCCAGAGTCACACAGCTAGTAAGTATCTGAGGCCGGATTTGAACCAAGGAAGATGAGTCTTCCTAACTTTTCAGGCCTGGCATTCTGTGCATTATGGTGCCACCTAGCTGCCCAAATGCAGAAGAGGGAGTTCTTTCTCACCTAGCGTGGCTCATTGAGTTAACAGAAGATGCTTTTGTGAGCGTAAGATAAACCTTTTCTCCGCGATGGTTTATAGCATTGATAAAGGTTGCTTTACACTGGGTAGTTCCAGTGAACAGTCTTAGCCACAAGAAAAGATGGGAAACGGGTTCTCCCCAGAAGCTATAGGTGTCAAATGTTGCATCCACTCTCGGACAAGATCAGTATACTGGTTGGCGGCTTTGCTCAACTGTTTGTCTTTATTTCATAGGAGGTCTCATCTGGAGAAAAGGGAGAGGATAGATGTCAATCTGGAAATAACTGATAGAAGAATAAAAGGCATCAAAACAATTTTTAAAAAATTACTATAATACTACTTGACTTACTTTTGTTTAACTTTTTGGCGGGGGGGGGGGGGAGGGGCGAGCAGGGCAATGAGGGTTAAATGACTTGCCCAGGGTCACACAGCTAGTATGTGTCAAATGTCTAAGGCTGGATTTGAATTCAGGTCCTCTTGAATTCCGGACTGGTGCTTTATCCACTGCGCCACCTAGCTGCCCTCTTTGCTTAACTTTTTTTTTTTTTTTTTTTTAGGCAATGGGGGTTAAGTGACTTGCCCAGGGTCACACAGCTAGTAAGTGTCAAGTGTCTGAGGCCGGATTTGAACTCAGGTACTCCTGAATCCAGGGCCGGTGCTTTAACCACTGGGCCATCTAGCTGCCCCCCTTTGCTTAATTAAAAAAAAAAAAACTTTTATGAGGGATGCTTTCCTAGGGAAAGAGAATTCAGAAAAGAAGGTGATGTAAAAATAAAACATAATTTTTAAAAAATAATGCAAATAATTGTTAAAATTTCCTAAATTTTGGGGCAGCTAGATGGCTCAGTGGATAGAGTACCAGCCCTGGAGTCAGCAGGACCTGAGTTCAAATCTGGCCTCAGACACATAACACTTACTAGCTGTGTGACCCTGGGCAAGTCACTTAACCCCAATTGCCTCACTAAAAAAAATAATAATAATAAATTAAATTTCCTAAATTTTATAGTGGATTATTTTTAGGTGTTATTATTGTTATTAAATAAGTGTCTTGGGGGAGGAAGTTGATGCAAGATTATTTGGCAGAAGCAAGCTAATTTGGGAAATAGAAAGGCATGTGAAGTTGATTGCCTTCTGTAGAAAAATGAGACCCAACAGCCTCAGCCTGTCTTTTGCCTCACTGGAATCTAGGTATCCTATGTCAATGGCATTCTCCTGATTCTAGATATAGTAACCCTGTCAAAAAAGATAAATAGAGTCTGGCATGACCTACTCTGGAAGAAGCCATGCTGATTCAATGAACCAAACTTCCCATTCTAGATGATTGCAGTGATCTAAATGCTCTTGATTTTTGCTAGGACCCCAATGAAGCTTATCAGCCATGAGATGAAGATTCAGCCCTCTTCTTTTAGAAAAAACAAAACAAATTCAGCCTCTCTCCCATTCGCCGAGATTTTTTTTTTAAAGGTTGCAACCATCACATCCCTGAATTCTCGGTACCCCTAGGAAGTAGTTTGGGGATTATTTAAACTGATGAATAGCAGCAAGATGTTTTCTTACTGTTACCTCCTTTTTCTTGGGTTTCAATTTCCTGCTTACCATTTTTACAGATCTTTTTAAAAAAGACAGCTTTTCCCTTCTCATTGGGATCCCTGCCAGTCCTGAGAGTGGTTGGCTTGATGTAGTAAACATGTAGTTGTTCTGCCTTTTGTCCATAATCCTTGACCCATTCTTTCCCCTTCCCCTTTTCTTTGACCTCCTTGCTCAAATGTAGTTTATCCTTTTTACTGTCCTTTGTATTCATTGCCAACCTTGGTTCATTCATTCTGAGCTTTTGTATTAATGGCGGATGGATGTTTATGTAACATCCCAGGCTTACTGAGCACTTGACATAGATTCACATTTGATCCTCATGACAGCCCTGTGAGGTAGAGGTCATTAGTAATCTCCTTTACCAAGAAGGGTTGGAGTGAAGGAGGATACAAATCCATGTCCTCTCCTGAATCCAAGTCTAGTATTTTTTTTCTACATGCTGCCTTTTCAGCTCCAGGACTAATGATACTATTCTTACCATGTTGTTGTCATTTTATTTGTGTCTGACTCTTCATAACCCCATTTGGGGTTTTCTTGGCAAAGATACTGCAGTAGTTTGCCATTTCCTTCTCTAGATCATTTTACAGATGAGGAAACTGAGGCAAACAGGGTCAAGTGACTTACTCAGGGTCACACAGCTAATAAGTGTCTGAGGTCAGATTTGTACTGGGGAAGATGAATGTTCCTGATTCAATGAATGAGTTTCCTGTGTGTATCTCTCTTTCTTTCTCTCTTTCCTTCCCCTCCCTCTCATCTGGGCTGGTTTCTCCTCTCCTCACTCATCCCCTTCTCTCCCATGGACTTCACCATTTTGGTACTAGATTTAGTGCAGACATCTGATTGACTTAGCCTATTACAGTTCAGAAATCCCTAGCTCAGGCGATCCACCAACCTCAGTCTTTCAGAAGTGAAGGATTACAGCATATACAACTACCACCCCCTCCCCATTGGGGCAGCCAAGTAATGCAGAGGATAAAGCACCAGACCTGAAGTCAGGAAGACCTGAGTTTGAATCCAGCCTCAGATTTTTACTAGCTGTGTGACCCTGGGCAAGTCACTTCACCCTGTTTGCCTCAGTTTCCTCATCTGTACAATGAGCCGGGGAAGGAAATGAAAAACCACTCTAGTATCCTTGCCAAGAAAACCCCAAATGGGGTTATGGAGAGTCAGACAGGACAGGACTGCCCCACTATGCGGGACCACATAGATCTCTTTTTCCCGTTATTGAGATTGCTTATGTCTGCTTTTCGTCATGTCTGAACTTCCCATCTCTCTCCTTTTTTTTGGCGGGGCAATGGGGGTTAAGTGACTTGCCCAGGGTCATACAGCTAGTAAGTGTCAAGTGTCTGAGGCCGGATTTGAACTCAGGAACTCCTGAATCCAGGGCCGGTGCTTTATCCACTGCGCCACCTAGCTGCTCCCCCCCCCAATCTCTCTTAACATTAGTTCTCTAGAGGGATGGAGTCCTCCTATTTTTTCTCTTACAACCTTGAATCCATTCTCCCAAAATCACAGGAGGATCATGCTGTGACCAGTTGTCCATTTGTGCTAGGAAAGTAACAGGCACTTTCTCTGAAGGGTTATATCAGCTTGACCTAACCAGCCAGTTATTCAGAATCTGCTCTGAAATAAAAAGGGTCCTTGTTGTTTTCTTTACCTGTTTTCTAAATCATTAAATCTATAATGGCTTTATAATAGTTATATAAACTATAATAGCTATATAATAGTTATATAAGTTATATAAAAGCTATGATGGCTATATAAAAATTATATATAGTATTATATATGTTATAATGGCTATGTAATAGTTACATAGGCTCTTATATATACATATACTATATGTAACATAAGCTATAATAGCAATGTAATATATGAGCTACATATGCATTATATATGAAATTGATAATAGCTATATGAGATTAAATATACATTAAATGTAATATAAGCTATGATCGCTTATATAATAGTTACATAAACTATTATATATAAGCTATGACTTACAACCCATTATACATATATTATATATGATAGATAAAAATATATACACTATTATAAATACATATAGTATATATGCTATAAAAGCTAGATTAGTTATATATATCTATGCATGCTATAATAGCTAGATAATAGGTTTAAGCTCTAATAGCTGCACTAAAACTTTTGAGACACAATAAATCTCTCCAAGACTATTAAAAAAAAAAACAGATCCAAGTCCTGTTGACTTTTATGTCAAATAGCTTGATAAAGTAGTTCTCAGATTAGAGTGGAAGAGGGGCATAGCATGAGCAGATGGCACTTCTGCCCTTTGACCTTTCATCCACACTTTGCCTGGAGGTCCTCTGTCTGTCATTGGAGTTCCAAGGGCTATATAGGTCTCTAGAGAAGGTACAAGCTGGGAGCTCATGCCCTATTGTACCAGGCTTTTAGTTAACCACTCTTACATTTAGCTACATATGGGGGGTCACCTCTCAGCCTGGTATCCCCACTAAGATGGGCTACTTTCTAAGGAGTGGTGTTGGTATAGGGTCTACTTTGGTGAGGAAGGGGCTCCTAACAATGATGAGAATAGGTGAAAAGCAGCCAATATAGGAATTTATTTTGCTCAGCTGCACATATGTGTTATTTTGCTTTTTCTAAATGGGGGAGAGCATAGATGTGATAGAAAGAGAAGGGACAGCCAAGAAAAAAGAAAGGTGCTGAAGCATTTTTAAATTCATGGAAAAGAACAAAAGGAAGGAGAGAGAATCAGAAAATTGCATTTGCATTTGGTATGTATTTCAAAAGAAAAGCAAGCTATATGTAACAGAGGTTCACAGTTTCACATACAATCTTCTTTATTCTTCTAGTCTTCTCATTTTTTCCTAGACGGCTAAAATGTCCATCTAATTTGGTGTTTAAGTTTAGAATGAAAAAAAATTCTTACAAGAATAGGTGAGGGAAGTGACCTAGTTTGGAGAGTTTCTAGCTATATGTAGCCTCACATCCCTGTGACAGATGCATTATTAGAATTCATAAGACCGGGGGCAGCTAAGTGGCGCAGTGGATAAAGCACTGGCCTTGGATTCAGGAGGACTTGAGTCCAAATTCAGCCTCAGACACTTGATACTTACTAGCTGTGTGACCCTGGGCAAGTCACTTAACCCTCATTGCCCCGCCAAAAAGAAAGAAAGAAAGAAATGTTGTAAATCAACAGTAACAATATTGGTCTTATGAATTCTTAAAAATTTTTTTTTAAAATAACATTAGTTCTCTAGAGGGATGGAGTCCCTCTGGAGTCCCTTGTTTTTTGGTTTTGTTTTTTTTGGGGGGGTGGGGCAATGAGGGTTAAGTGACTTGCCCAGGATCACACAGCTAATAAGTGTCAAGTGTCTGAGTTCGGATTTGAACTCAGGTCCTCCTGAATCCAGGGCCGATGCTTTATCCACTGCGCCACCTAGCTGCCCCTACAACATTTCTTATGATAGAGTGAGAACCGCCATTTTGTTCAGTCTTAGCAAATCCTACCATCTACCTCTCTACATCCTTTTGGGGATGCTGCTGTGGACTGACTTGGGTTCATATGGATAAGGGAAGTTATATTGACCAGAGAGGATCTTACCTTTCTTTACTCCCTATGCAGGAATGGACCTCTCTGCCAATCAGGATGAGGAGAGTGACCAAGAAACTTTCCAACTGGAGATCAATAGAGATACTAAGAAGTGTGCTTTCCGGACCCACACCGGCAAGTATTGGACCCTGACATCCAATGGTGGGATACAGTCTACTGCTTCAACCAAGTGAGTACCTGGGCTAAGGGGGAGGCTTATTGTTGTTGTGGGGAATGGTTCTTCCTCTGTCTCTCCCAGTGCAACAGCCTGATCTCACAAGCTTGACCCCTACTACTAATAGGCAAGCACATTTTAATCTGTCCCATTTCTAACCTGACTGGTTTGCTGCAAGCACCCGCCCTGGATTCAGGATGACCTGAGTTCAAATCCAGCCTCAGACACTTGACACTTACTGGCTGTATGACCCTGCACTAGTCACTTAACCCTCTTTCCCTCCTCCCCTGCAAAAAGGAATGGGTGTTCTGACTGGTTTGCAACCACTTGCACCAGCCTAGTGGCCTTCTGTTCCCAGAGGTTCATATCATTGCCAGAATTAGTGCAGCCACGCAGGTGGTTTTAGCAGCTCACAACTTCTGAATTCAAATTTGTAAGTACTGTAACCTCAACCTCTCTACGATCATGCGCCACCATGTGCACGGTGCTGGGGAGGTTTTTCTACTGTGGTTTAATTTGCCATCCGGGGCATTCTAACAATTGAGTGGGCCACTGGCTAAGAGTAGCTGAAATTCTGATATGGAAAGAAGAAAAGCTGTATCAGTTGCCCAACTGGAGGGTTCTTTCTTCATTGGTTTTTGTGATCAGTGTCAATCCCTTCTTGCTGCCACTGACTACCAGCATGTATCCAAGCTCTTGGGCTTAAACTATAGCCATATGCTTGGAGTGGAGACTTACTGCAACTGAAAACTGAGAAGGAAGTCCTTTTCTTTTCTACGTTCATAGCGATATGTATTTTGAAGACGTACGTGACTGCTGAACCCTTTAGCCTGGCTTGTCTATAATGTCTGGGAAAATAGAAGGCTGTTCAAAGAGCCAAATTGAGAGCTTAGAATAGGGGTTCTTAACCTGGGACTCATGAACTTTCTTCTTAACATTTGATGACTGGCTTGCTTTTGAATCTTACATATGCATTTGATGCATTTAAAAACATGAGGAGTGCATAGGCTTCACCAGTCTGCCATAGGAATCCATGGCCTAAAATGAGGTGAAGAATCCCTGACTTAGAGCAAAAGAAAATACCTAAATATTTTAACCCTTTTTCTACCCAAAGATTTTCTTCAGAGTCCCCTTGGTCTATGTTTAGTATAGAAAGAAGACTGAGTCAGAGGATCATACAGACCTCCTTTGTAAGTCAACAAGCATTTATTAAAGCACCTACTGTGGGCTGGGTCTCTGCAATCGATGATATAGACAAGATATTTTTAGAGGGATTGTACCCTTTGGGATCATAGGGCCTTAGATATGAAATGGGACAGGACCTCAGAGACCAACTTTTTTATCCTCAAATATTTTGCCCAATGTCACACATGTAGTGAAGGGCAGTATTTGAACCCCAGTCTTTGGACTCCATTGCCTGTGTTCTTTCTGCCATATTGCTTCAAGTGACATATTTATCCAATATGGCTGGGGTGCAAGTGCCTATTGTCCTTGGCAGTGGAGAAGATAATGCCTAGGTAAGACATGGTGCCCGTCCTCATGACATCTTTTTTTTTTTCTTTTTTGGTGAGGCATTTGGGGTTAAGTGACTTGCCCAGGGTCACACAGCTAGTAAGTATCAAGTGTCTGAGGCCGGATTTGAACTTAGGTCCTCCTGACTCCAGGGCCGGTGCTCTGTCCACTGCGCCACCTAGCTGCCCCCCTCATGACATCTTTGCAGTTCTGTAATGGGCTAGGATGCAGACATACACAGTACATAGGTGCATTAAAGTTGGAAAAGAAATTGTGAAGTTCAAGGGGGGAGGAAAGCATGATTTAAGAGTAATGTATTGGGGCAGCTAGGTGGCGCAGTGGATAGAGCACCGGCCCTGGAGTCAGGAGTACCTGAGTTCAAATCCGGCCTCAGACACTTAACACTTACTAGCTGTGTAACCCTGGGCAAGTCACTTAACCCCAATTGCCTCACTAAAAAAAAAAAAAAAAAGAGTAATGTATTGGGCATTGTCCTACCCTCTTGGGGGTAGCGCATTCACATTGCTGGGGATAGGAGGTTAGCTATTACTCTCAATTACCAGTCTGTTGATGGTGAAGCATGACTCAAGGCAGAATTGGTGGACTCTTTGTGTTGTACTGTTGTTCAGTCATGTCTGATTATTTGTAACCCCATTTGGGGTTTTCTTAGTAAAGATACTGGGGTGGTTTGCCATTTCCTTCTCCAGCTCATTTTACAGATGAGGTAAACAGGGCAAAGTGACTTGCTCAGGGTCTCATAACTAGTAAGTGTCTGAGACTGGATTTGAACTTGTCTTCCTGACTCTAGGTCCAGTGGTTTATCCACTGTCCCCAACTCCCCAGCTACCCTGGGTGGACTCTAGGCATGTATTTTCATACGTAGTGAAGACAACTTGTTTTGCTTAAATGCTAGAAGGGAGAGTTAGTTCTATGGGGTGTTTTTGGAAATACTAGTGATTTCTTTAAAAATCATTAAAACAGGGGTGCAGCTAGGTGGCGCAGTGGATAAGCAACCAGCCTTGGATTCAGGAGGACCTGAGTTCAAACCCAGCCTCAGACACTTACTAGCTGTGTGACCATGGATAAGTCACTTAACCCCCATTGCCCTGCAAAAAAAAAAAAAAAAACAACAACTCATTAAAACACTTCTAAAAAACATAAACCCATTTAGACTCAGGATGCAATCGTTGGGTTGCCCACTTCCATATATGAAGGTAGGGATGTGGTACTCTGTGGCTTGGGTGGGCCCTCCTAACGGCTGCTTCTGCTTGGATCCCTGGTACTCAGGAATGCCAGCTGCTACTTTGACATCGAATGGTGTGACAAGCGGATCACTCTCAAGGCTGCCAATGGGAAATACGTCACCGCAAAGAAAAACGGACAGCTAGCGGCCTCTGTGGAAGCTGCAGGTGAGGCCTGTTCAAGGAGAGTAGGGGAGAGAAGGAAAGCAAGGTGCTCCTTAGGCGCCATTTTAAGAAGCACTAAAGCTTCTCCATTAGTAATTTTGATTTCATCTAGTTCGGGGCGGGGGGGGGGGGGGGGGGACGGACGACTCGAGTCAGACAAAAACCCAACAACCAGCAATTAAAACCCAAGCAAGTTTTAAAAAAAAAGTAAATGTTTTCTATGTGTGTATGCACACATACACACATGTGTATATACATGTATGTGCATATACACATGCATATTTGATTATTTCCATGTATATACATATACACTTGTGTGTATAGATATATACACGCACACACATACATGCGTGTGTGTGTTGCCTTTCTTAGCACGATGGCTGAGGTTACTTTTCTTTTGGTCTATTTGTATCTGTTGACACTAAAAAAACCACCATTTGCAACTTGCTTTTTCCATATTCACATCTGCTGATTTGGCATGCAGATGCCTCTTGCAAGAGTGGGGTTTTTTTCCCCCCTAACTGTTCCTAGCAGTTAGTATGTGGTAACAAAACAAGTATGTGCCTTAGAGAGAATTAGATATTAAATGGGGATTTTTTTCTTATTTTTTTCTTTTATCCCCTTAACTTTGGGAAATCATTGGCAATCTTCACCCCCTCCCCCCATCAGAAGGGGAGGGGGAAATGCATTCTTTCTACCTTTTACTTGCCAGATTTTTGGCACTTTTCCCCAATTAACGTTTGTGGTTTGGGGAGGGTGGAAAGGACAAAATCCAAACCAAAGCATTCTGCTTTGTGCTCAGTGACTGGGGAAGGGCCCCTAGAAGCAGACAGCGCAATTGGGCAGATGAGGTAAACCCCCCCCCTCGCAGAAGGAAGAAAGTTCTACATAAGCTGTGGTTTTGCTTGAAGAGCACCCAGACACTTCCTTGGAACACACTCCCCCCTACACCTTGACCCTTGCCTGTCCAAGAATGTCATTCATGTTGCCAACTTCCAGTTCCTCTCTTGTCACCTCAGGAGCCCCATCTACCCCTCTCCATCCCTCTTACAAAAGTCTCCTTTAGGGGGCAGCTAGGTGGTACAGTGGATAAAGCACCGGCCCTGGATTCAGGAGTACCTGAGTTCAAATCCGGCCTCAGACACTTGACACTTACTAGCTGTGTGACCCTGGGCAAGTCACTTAACCCCAATTGCCTCACTAAAAAAAAAAAAAAGTCTCCTTTAGACCATTAGGTCCAAATGAGCTTGTGTATGCAGTCTCATCAATGCTTCCATAACCCAAAGGACCAACCAGCCTCTGCTAATAAGACTTTGCCACCCTTGCTTTTGCCTCAGATGACTAGCTCTCTCTTTCCACCATATCCTTTGCCTCCAAACTTTGTCATTTTGGCAAGAGAAAATGGCCCCGATTTCCTTTTATATTTGGAAACTTAACTATTACTTTCTTCCTTTTTTGCTTCTTTCCTGTTGAGTAGGAGAAACTGAACATTTCCTGATGAAACTGATCAACCGGCCCATCATTGTCTTCCGTGGGGAGCATGGCTTCATTGGATGCCGGAAGGTGACTGGGACCCTGGATTCCAATCGATCCTCATATGATGTGTTCCAGCTAGAATTTAATGATGGTGCCTACAATATCAAAGGCAAGTTCTACTGTTCTTGGGGAGGGGACAGAAGGCTTAGCCATGCTTTTCCCTCAGTCATTGCCACTCTTGAGCAAGTAACAGGCATTGAGCAGAAGGTGTCTCCTTGTTCCAGGGTCCTGGCTTCGGAGCTAGAATGGATTGTAAAGATGATGCAGTCCAACCCTTTCATTTTACATTTAAGGAAACTGAGGCCTAGAGGAGTTGACTTAATCAGTGTCTCATAGGTAGTGGGTGGCAGAGGTGAAATTTGAACCCAGGTCCTCTGACTCTGAATCCATTCTTTAAAATTCTCAAAATGCAATCTTTCCATTTTCTCACAGTAACTCTTAGATGTGACTCAGGACAGATTTTGTTATTGATTTCAGCCTTTTGATCTGTGGACTACTTAATAGGGCAAAAGAGCCTTTTCTATCCTATCCATCCAACAGCCATGCCTAACATAATTTCCATATATGTATGTGAAAATGCACACACGTAGATATACTTTTTTGTAAATTTTTTTATTTTAAACTTAAATGTAAAATGAAAAAAGGAAAAAAAAAGCATACACAGCAGAACATAGGAGAGGATTCAATATAGAACAATAAATTTCCATTTCAAGAAAACCTCTATGATAAATACCACACGTTGTTTTCAAAGCTGCCCAACTTTTCTTTGCTTCCTCGTTGGTTTTCTTTTGTTCTCTGCTGTGAACTTTTTACTTTATTATTTTTCCCCTCCCTCCCTCCCCACCAATTTTCCTATATTAAAAAAAAGTTTAGAGGCTCAACGTTGGAATTCCTAAGAGGGTATCTAATCTAATCCACAAATGACTGAGAAACCCCACCACAGTATCCAGTAAATGGGTATGCAAGGCCTTTGCTTAGAGAACTCTAGGGAGAGTCCAACTCTCTCACTGTCCAACCCAACCCTTAATTTTTACAGTCAAGGAAACTGAGGTCCAGAGAGGCTATGAGTTGCTCATGATCATGTAGATTAATAAATGTCAACTAGACCAAACCTCTTGGCCTGTGGAAGCTGGAGCCAAACAGACAGAGCAGGCAAGAACAACTGTGCATAGACTAAGAAGTTTATTTCTGGGGCAGCTGGGTGGTGCAATGGATAGAGCACTGGCCCTGGAGTCAGGAGTACCTGAGTTCAAATCCAGCCTCAGCTACTTAACACTTATTAGCTGGGTGACCCTGGGCAAGTCACTTAACCCCAATTGCCTCACCAAAAAAAAAAAAAAAAGAAGTTTATTTCTATAGTTGCAAGCATGGAGGGAAAATAGATACATGTGCTGGAGCCCCCCCTAGTGGGGGAATACGTGGCATTGTTATAACGGTTCCCTCTAACCTCTGAAGACCAAGAGTTGGCTCCAGTTGACATAGCAGAAGCGGGTTTTGAACCCAGGTCCTCTGATGCCAAAGTCAGTACCCCTTTCTTTCCTCATAGACTTAGTACCAATAAACCCTAGGGGATCATCTAGGCAAAGTACCTCATTATACAGGTAGGGAAGCAGAGGCCCAGAGATGGGAAGGGACTTGGTCCAGTCTACACATGGAGTCAATGGCAGGAGCCAGGCCTAGAATTCCGTGTCCTGCTGTTCAGGCCCGAGCTTTCATTAACCCTCCTGAGGACACACACTTCCTCTCAATTGTCCTTAGGCTGACAGATGCACATAAATATTTGGGAAAACTCCCCCAACAACCATGTGGAGAAGGAAGGGACCCTAATTTCCCATAAATTAGACTGTACCCCTTGGTCCCCAGGGATTCCACTCCCATTGTCTCTGACTCTGCTCTTAACTAATTATTAGGATGTTTTTCTTTCCTAGTGTCCAGTTCTGCCTCTCAGTGTCAACCCATTTAGTTCTACCCTCTGAAGTCAAATAGAACTAGTTAATACATCTTCCATGACAGCCATAAAAATATTTAAGCATATCTGTCCTGTCTTTTCTCCCACCCCCTAACCTTCCTGGATCAGATTCATTTATGTGTCTTTAAAATTCAGATTTGAATCTACATTGGACTATCTTACATTACTTTTTTAAAAATCTATACATGTGATTTGATCAACATAGGGAGCTCCCAGTATGGAAATACCTTCCATCAATGCATATAAGCAACAACTTTGTAAAACTTACAGGCCTGGGGGGGGGGGCAGGGGCAGCTAGGTGGCACAGTGGATAAAGCACCAGCCCTGGAGTCAGGAGGACCCAAGTTCAAATCCAGCCTCAGACACTTGACACTAGCTGTGTGACCCTAGGCAAGTCACGTAACCCCAATTGCCTCACCCACCCAAAAAAAAAACTCCCAAAAAACTTACAGGCCTAGAATTGCCTGGAGGTATGACTGACTTGTCCAAGGTGTGATTTATAAAAACTCTGTATTCTTACCTTCTGACAATGTCTAATATTACAAATTACCTTGTGAGCCTTTGGGTTCTCCAGCCATCTTTTAAACTACTCATCTGGTGATTTGTTAACTTGGGTTTCCCACAGTATGGAAAGAAATTTGCATCAGAACTCACGAAATTTACCACTAACAATCGGGCATCTCAGGAAGATGTTTTCATCTCTTGAGGTTTACAATTGTGTTTAAAAAATGTGGACAGACTAGATTTTTTATTTATAGTTTTTTTCTTATCTTGTTTTCCTATCACTTAGATCTCTCCCATGTTCATTCCCCTTCTTGGAGAGCCATCCCTTATTACAAAGAATATAAACACTGAAAAAATCTGATGTTACAGTGCATGCACTTGTGAACCCCAGCCCTTGCAAAAGAGCAGGGAGAGCTTAGATTAGATCATTTCTGAGGTTGCCTCCATGGAGGACTGGGAAAGAGCCTAGGATTTAGAGTCAGAGTTTGAGTTCTAATTCAGAAGGCCACTAGCTTCTTATGGGACTGCGGGCAAGTAACAACCTCTTTGGGCCTCAGTTTCCTCATCTGTCAAATGGAGTTGCCCTAGAAGAAGGGTTCTTTCTTTTCTTTTTTCTTTCTTTCTTTCTTTTTTTTTTTTTGGTGGGGCAATGAGGGTTAAGTGACTTGCCCAGGGTCACACAGCTAGAAAGTGTCAAATGTCTGAGGTCAAATTTGAACTCAGGTCCTCCTGAATCCTGAGCCAGTGCTTTATCCACTGCGCCACCTAGCTGCCCTAGAAAAAGGGTTCTTAACATGGGATCCATGGACATGTTACCTTAATATTTTGTTAACTGGATTTCAAGATAATTGGTATCCTATATAATCGTTTGTATTGTGTTTTATGGATTTAAAAACACTATTCTGAGAAGGGGTCTGTGGACTTCGCCGGACCACACGACCAAAGGGTCCATTATACAAAAATGGTTAGGAATCCCTGCTTTAGAGGATCCCTAAGATTTCTTTCAAGTGCAGATTTGATTGACTCATTGTTGATGTGATTGATCCCTGTGTCTTTCTCAGGAGCATATCTAAACAGATGTTAATGACATGGTAGAACTGGCTGGTGGTTCTTCTTATCTCTCCTGAAACCTCATTAGGCAGGGAGCCAAGGACTAGAGAACAGTGGAGTGTTTTCTTATCTGTTTGCTGGAGTCCCATTCCATTAATAGAAGACACCCAAAGTCCCATTCTCCTCTGAGTAAAGCCCTCCACGCTCCCACTGGTACCATTTACTGAAAATATCAATCAATGGGTAACACTCAGTTGTGTTGTGGCTTGTATTTTTTCTTTCAAACAACTCTGGAGACATCACATAGCCATCTTAGTCACGGTTTCCAAGGGAAGTTGGAAAAGGGAGATAGCCTTAAAAAATACATATATACATACACATGTATATATATGTATGTATGTATGTATAATTACATATACATACACATATATACATATACAAACACACATACACACACACATATATATATAAGAGAATAGCACTGATTTAAATTCCAGAGTGCTTGAAGTAGCTCGAGGCTTATCCTTGAAGTTTGGGTAGTTTAATGGAAAGTGTTAGCATTGGGACCGGGGATGGAATCTTGGCTCCTCTTCTTGGCTAAGTAAAATCACTTCCCTTCTCCAGTCCCTCCTTTTCTTCCGCTGGCCCAGAGGAGGGGAGGGTTCTCTTCCAGCTCTGAGTCTTTTACATGATCAAAGAAGTCACCTCAAGACAAAGACAAAGCAATCGCACTCCATTACTCGCGAATGAAACTTGAAAATTTTCCTTCTAGGAAGTCCCATAGACTGAAAACACAGCTTGAAGATCTTTAGACAAAAACCAGGGGTGATAGTCATGGTTTTATCAAAGAGAAGGTCAGCAGTGGGGGAATGGCATGAGTTTTGCCCTTATGACAAGCCTCTGTCAAAGAAAGATTCCCGGGCTGGTGAGGGAATTTGAGGTTGATACAGGATGATAATTCAATTTAACAAGTTCTTAGGCACCTGTCGTGTGTGAGGGGGCAGCACCAGGGAATGAGGGACACAGCAGCAGCAAGAAAACACATAGTCTATGCTCTTGAGGAAATTTTATGTTCTACCATAGGGATACAGGTACACAGGTAAGCAGAACACAAGGCGATCTGAGATGGGAAAGAACTCCAGGTTGACAAGCATTTATTAAGTGTTTACTGTGTACTGTGAGTACAAAAAAAGGCAAAAATAATCCCTGTTCTCACAGAGCCCGCACCCTAAAACTATATCCACATAGGTCATTTTTCTTGTTTTGTTTTTTTGTTTTTTGGTGAGGCAATTGGGGTTAAGTGACTTGTCCAGGGTCACACAGCTAGTAAGTGTCAAGTGTCTGAGCCGGATTTGAACTCAGGTACTCCTGAATCCAGGGCTGGTGCTCTATCCACTGCGCCACCTAGCTGCCCCCAAGGATCACTCTGAAGTAATAATTGGAGGGAAGGTTTGTAAAGTAGTGGTTGGAATGCTGAGTTTGGAGTTAGCAAGTTCAAACCCTGCCTGATGTTTATCCTGGGCAAGTCACTAAACCTTTTGGAAGGCACCTTTGAAAGAAGGGGGTTTGGACTCTTTGGCCCTTAAGGGTCTCTTCCAGTGCTAAATTCATAATCCAGAGGCAGCTGGATAGCTCAGTGGATAGCGTGCTAGATTTGAGGATTAAATGCAGCCTCAGACACCTAACTACCTGTGTGACCCCAGGCAAATCACTTAACTCCTATCATCCTCAGTTCCTTTAACTATAAAATGGGAATATTTGTAAATATAAATTTTTGTTGTTCAGTCATTTTTCAGTCATGTCTGACTCTTCTTTACCCCATTTGGGGTTTTCTTGGCAGAAGTACTGGAGTGGTTTGCCATTTCCTTCTCTAGCTCATTTACAGATAAGGAAAC
Source organism: Dromiciops gliroides (assembly GCF_019393635.1). NCBI lineage: Eukaryota > Metazoa > Chordata > Mammalia > Microbiotheria > Microbiotheriidae > Dromiciops > Dromiciops gliroides. Next base: position 527,646,273 of record NC_057861.1, on the reverse strand, counting down.
TGAGGCAAACAGGGTAAAGTGACTCGCCTGGAGTCACACAGCTAGTAAGTGTCTGAGGCCAGATTTGAACTCAGAAAGATGAATCTTCTAGATTCCAGGCCCAGTATTCTATCCACTACACTACCTAGCTGCCCCCAATTTATTGTATTAATAGTTTTATTAAATTATTATTATTACAATTCCTATTTGGGGCAGTTGGGTAATGCAGTGACTAAAGCGCTGGGCCTAGAGTCAGGAAAACCTGAGTTCAAATGCAGCCTCAGACACCTTACTAGCTGTATGACCCTGGATAAGTCACATCATCCTGTTTGCCTCAGTTTTCTCATCTGCAAAATGAGCTGGAGAAGGAAATGGAAACCTCTCTGGTTATCTTTGCCAAGAAGACCTCAAATGAGATCAGAGTCGGATACAACGGAACAACAGTAACTTAAATTAATGAAATTATTTAATAACATTTAATAATGAAAAATGATATTTGCAAAATACTTGGCACAGTGCTTGGCACACTCTAGGCCTTATGAAATGCATGTTCTCTTCTCTAAGGAAGGTGTCAGTTGAGCTTGAACTATAAGGAAAGGTGAAAAGGGAATGCATTCTATTTATTTATTTTGGTGGGCAATGGGGGTTAAGTGACTTGCCCAGGGTCACACAGCTAGTAAGTGTCAAGTGTCTGAGGTCGGATTTGAACTCAGGTACTCCTGAATCCAGGGCCAGTGCTTTATCCACTGCGCCACCTAGCTGCCCCAGGAATGCATTCTAGTTGAGAAAGACAGCTTATGACTGGCAGGCAGAATGTCCGAGAGGGGCCCAGGAACATGTGGCTAGAAAGGTAGGTCGGACTCCAGGTGGTTTGGTGATGGGTTCTCAGTTCTCCTTCTCCCTCTACAGACTCTACTGGGAAGTACTGGATGGTAGGAAACGAGTCGTCCGTCACCAGCAGCAGCAATACTCCCGTGGACTTCTTTTTCGAGTTCTGCGACTATAACAAAGTAGCCATCAAAACCAATGGCCGGTATCTGAAGGGTGACCATGCTGGGGTCCTCAAGGCCTCCACAGAGGCCATTGACCCTTCCACACTCTGGGAGTACTAAATGCACTTTAGCGTTGGGTTTTCCCACCTCCCCTCCCAAAGTCCACCCTCCCCAACCCACTTCCCAGATCCCACCCTGATGATAGTTTTCATTTCTGCCCTTTTCCTTTCGTCTATCTTGCTTCCCTCTGCTCCTTACCCTGCCCCACCTCTATCTGTGGAAGGATTTCAGGATGGCTTGCTATATTCCTACCTTTTTTTTTTTTTAATCTCTCTTGACTGCTCTGTTTTCAGGGGTTTGTTTCGTGTTAATGGTGTGGGGGTGTGGGAAGAAGCCTTTTGCCTTTCAAACTGGAAAACCCAGAGAAAATGGTGCATCATCTCATGCCTTTGTCGTTTGCTTGCTTTGGAAAGTTCTCCTCGCCTGCCATTTTGAGGGCGGGGCAGGAAGTGTCATCAGCCCAATTCCATTCAAGCAAACACAAGGAGGAATTTTCAGAATCATCTCCACCCTCTCTTCTGTGCCATAGTATGGTGCTGGCACCTTTTTTTCCCCCCTTAATTCTGACCTCTGGTGACTCTGTGCTGCTGTTGAACCTTACTGCCTGTCTGCTTTGACCTTTGGCAAATGGTGCTACGAGTAGGCCTTTAGGGCTAGTGGGACCAGCATTATCTTTAACCATGGGTTAGGTTGGAAGAAGCACTGAATTCTAGGAGCAGGCATGAGGAAACCAACCTCCTAAGAGGAAGAGCATGAGTGAACCTTCCTGGACTTGTGCTAGCTTCCTCAGCCCCTGGAGGAATCACTGGGATGCTGGCTTGACTACTAAACTTGAGAGGTCAAGACAGAGTGGGACCAGGGGCCACCTCCTGGCCTGGCCCGCTTATTTGTATACAGGTGGTACAACTAGAAGTTTGCTCATAGCCTTTTAGGCCCAAGGAAACATCCTGTGAGACCATGGAGGATGTGCAGTGGTATTGCTAGCATCTTCTCTGCCCTTGATTACCACCTTCCTTCCCCCTCATAAGGAAAAGATAAATAAACCAAGTGTTCTCGGAATGACTTTCCTGCCAACTTTTACCAGATGCTTCCCTGAAGCCGGGCTCCCCCAGTGACTAAGAGAGCATCCAACATTGAGCATGTGGGACCCGATTGGATTTTTCTGGGCGCTCTGGGTCCTATCCAGAGCCCTCTCTCTCCATGGGAAGGTGACATCTACCTCTGTGGTGGCACTAGACCTCCCCCCACCCCCCGGGTGCCTTCCAATTTTTCAGCCAGGTAATCAATCTCCCCACTCCACCCCTCCATACTCCCAACACTTTAGGAGAAGGAAAACTATTGCCTTCAAGCATGGCTGGGCAGGGATAGGACACCCCAGCTTAGGGGTTGCTAAGCTTTAAACTTGGGGCTAGAAGCCTAGCCGTAGCCGTACATTCACTTTTCTGCTGGCTGATACCCAAATCCTTGGAGCTGCTACAGATGCTTTAGAAGTAGTGGGCTGGATAGCCTTTGGTTGGAAAGAGCCAAGCTGACTCGTTTTGTGTTCTTTAGTTCACTTCTCTCATTTTCCAGGAATAATGGTTGGAATTGCAAAAAGAAGGTAAAATGTCCACTTGTAGATCTAAAATCTTGCTTGGCAAACTTTGCACAGTGGTGGTGGTTTGGTCTTTTTTTTTTTTTTGTCTTTTTTTTGTGTGTGTTGCTTCCCCCCCACCCCCTTTCCCTTTATATCATCTACTGGAAACTTCTAACCTTACTGCACATATTTTGTTTTAACTGCTAGATGCCCGTTCCCAGTTGTGGCTATTCCGCTGCCCTGTGGCTGGAATGCTCTTTGGGATTCACTCAGCCCTTATTCTCCCAGGTCCCCCTCCGCCTTTCCCAGGGGTTCTCCCTTCTGCAACGATGGCATGAAAATATCATATGTTACTGGACGCAGAGAAATGACCAAAACAGTATTTTTTTTATATCTATTTATATAAGCTCTCCGTGGCACTATCAGATGTTGTCTGTAATTGGTCTGCATTAGAATATAACAATGTGAACGTCTATAAGAGGTGATGCTGAACCTTTGGGGTCTATGCAGTCGCTGAGGAGGGGCTCATCCTTTATGGGGGGTGCTTCTCAAAAAGCATTGCTTCTCCATGTCTGCCAATTCCCTGCCCGCTTGCTCTCTGTGCCTCCCTCTCCCCTCTTGGCTGCCTCCCTCCACCAGCTAGATTGGAATGTGAACTCCCCCTACATCCCCTTTCCAAGCTAAAAGTAGTTGGAACCCCCATCCTGCTTACCACTGGGGGACTTCTTTCTTTTGATGCCCCCCACCTTTTCTGATGGGCTTGACTGACTCCAGTGGGACCCCCTCCTCACCTGTTTCATCTTCAGACCTTGCCCAGCTCTCAAGAATGGGGGGATTGCTTTCCTGACCCTTTCTGCTTGAGGGTCAGGAGGAGATGTGCTAAGAGAGAACTGCTACCTATGATTGGGAGGAAGAAGAAGAGCACTCCCTTAGAAGCCTTATACCCGTGTTGCTGTTCCGGAGGTCGCCTCCTCCCCTCTGAGTCGGTGCTAAATGTCTGTAACTGGAATCTGAAATTCTTGTGGAGAGGACTGAGTAGAACCAACTCTTCCTGGTTCTTCCTTCACCGTCGTGTGTCGTCAGCACCTTGGATCTCCAGGGGCTTTAAGATAGACAGAACTTGTGGGAGACCAAAGCCGTGTCTGAAAGAGAGAACTTAGGCAACCTGAAATCACCGTGTGCTTTCTGACCTTCCCTTGCCTTCAGCTTTGTGCACCCCACCCTGGCCCCCATCCATTCCCAAACAGCCATCTATCCCCTGGTTGCCTCCTTGCTGGCTTCTCCCTGTGAAAGTAGGTTGAGAATCCTTTTTTTTTTCTATCTCTTGTATCAGGTGTCGTGGCTCCAAAAGCAGCCCATTCGGGTGGTAAATGTTCAGTTTTTAATTTTCTTTCCAAGTGCCATTTGTATAACTTAAATCTCAAATAGCTTCAACTGGAAAATAAAAAAAAAAATTTAAAAGAACAACAACAAAAAATGTCTGTGGTACTCCGTGTATGTTTGGGAAATGAGATGGGAGAAGACTGGGCCATCCACAAATGATCCAAGATTGTGAAAGGGTGGGGGAAAGGGCATAGAAACCCAAGACATCTGTTCTATGGACCAGAATCCTTTGTGTGTTGATTAAACTCAACAAGCACTTATTAAGCTCTTACTATGTGGGAGACACAGGGGATGCAGAAAGAAAATAGGCCCTGCCCCAAAGGGGCTTATGCTCACTGTGGTGGCGGGGGTGGGGGGTGGGGGGGTGGACAGTTACACACATAAATGTATGCATGTATACACACACAAATAATAGAAATTAAGATGGGTGGGGGGCAGAAAGAATAACTGGGCAGAAAAGTACTTTTGTTAGCAGATGACAGACGCTTAATCTGAGCCTGGTGGATCATTAGAGATTTCTAGAAAAGATTGGTGGGGAGGGGTTGGGGAGGACATTCTAAATTTGGGGAGGACTTGCTTATGTAAATGCCAGAGGGAGAGAATGTCTTATTGATGGGAAATCAGCTCTTTTCTCACCTGGGAACTAAGGAAGTGTATTGAAAAGACCAGCTTCCTATTGAATTAGAGACCTTTATTCCCTTTGCAGAGAGAAGTAAGCAAGCAGAACCAGGAAAACAATTTATATAATAATATGGCAAAAGCAAACAACTTTGAAAGACATTAGATTAACAAAATGACCAACCACGATTCCAGATGACCAGTGATGAAGCAGGCCTTCCACTTCTTGACACAGGTGATAGGTGCAAATTACATATATATGTATATATATATATGTATATATATATATGTATATATATATACACACATAGATATCTATATATGTAATTCTATATCAGAATTTTATGTGAAATGTATGTGTATATATGTGAGTATGAGTATATATACATGTTTATGTATGCATAATTTTCTATTATAAAATTTTATAATATAAATGTGTATATATATGTATGTATGTGTATATGTGTGTGTGTGTGCGCGCACGCACGCGTGCACACACACACACACACAGAGTTTTTGGACTTGGCCAGTGAAGAAATTTGTTTTGCCTGACCCCATATTTATTACCAGCATTTGATGCTTAAAACAACTGGAAGAGGTAGGTGATGTTATATAGGATCCTCATTTTACAGATGAGGAAGCTTGGACAAACAGAAGTTACTTGTCCAGGGTGACAGCTAGTAAGTGTCTGAGGCCAGATTTGAACTCAGGCCTACTTGACTCCAAACCCAGCGTTCTATCCACTGAGCCACCTACCTAACTTCCACAATGGAATATTGCACATAATATCTTACTTGGTGGATGTTCTAGTTAGTTTTGCCAAATTGTTTTTCCCTCCTTTATTCTTTGTTATAAGATATATTGGGGAATTGTAGGTGGTAGAAAAACAAGAAGTATAAAAAACTACATTTTTAGAAAAGATTTCTTGGAGGTAGGAATTGAACTCAGTAGGATTTAGGTAATGGGCAACTAGGTGGCGAAGTGGATAGAGCACTGGCCCCGAAGTCAGGAAGACCTGGGTTCAAATCCAGGCTTTAGATACAAACTAGTCATGTGACCCTGGGGGCAGGGGGTGGTGGTGCTGTTCAGTACTTGACATCTTTCACTCTCAGCTTCCTCCTCTGTGAAAGAGGGATAATAATATCTACCTGCCAGAGTTGGTGTAAGGATTAAATGAGGTAACGTGTAATTCTTAATGCAGTATCTAAATGCCATTATTATTGTTGTTATCACCATCATTTTTATCATAGGCAAAAACAGGCACCCGAGAGGCTGAGCATTTTTCAGATTGTTCCCCCCTCCCTTGCCCCTCCACCACCACCCCATCACTACCCTCTGGTCCATTTTCCTCCCAAGTTCCCACCCCTGGAACGGCCATATAGCATCTCTGAGAGTCAGACTTATCTTGGTTGCCATAGTGACGGCAAATGCGAAGGGACCAGTGTGGGGAAAATGCCAAGCATCCCCTCTGAAAGCCCATATCACCGACATGGAGGAGACTGGCTAATTAGGAGGCCAGGAAAGCAGGATCAGCCTGTGAACCCCTCTCTTATCTGACGATTCAAAGACAAGGGTCCTTTAAGAAGGGCGATGAGGGGGGGACTAATGAGTTACAGGGAAAATGTGAAGAGAGAGGCCTTTGCACAGAAATCTACCACCCCCCAACAGCATCTTCCACCTCCTTACAAGCTACAGTGTGGGAGCAGAGAGCCCAGAGAAAGCCTGTGGGCATGAGGACAGCTGCTTCCCAGCTTGGCACAGTGCCTGGCATATAGTAGGCGCTTAATAAATGTTGATTGATTGCTTCCCACACACCCCTCCGTGTAGAAGGGTAGGCGGTACTAGGGAGTGAGCAGAGCTTGTCCCGGGCCTCATCCAACTTCCCTTGCAGAATCTCCTGCTCCGTGTGCCCGCCCCCCACTCAGGCAGCCAGCACCTGAGTCATGATTAGCCCACGTTTCTCTAGAGCTTTCACACGGTCGGTAAGCAGCATGTGTCAGGCACCATGCTAAGGGTTCAAAGAGGGCAAAAACAACCCTTTCCTTCAAAGAACCCCTGTTCTAATGGGAGAGACAGCATGCAAACAACCATGTGCAAATTAGATCTATGCAGAGAAGATGGAAGGTAAATCTCCCAGGGAAGGCCCCCCTGGTGGTGGGGTGACTGTGCAGGGTGGGGGTGAGAGAGTGAGATGGAACAAGGAAACGCCTCCTGGCATTTGAGCTGAGTCTTACAGGATGTTGGGGAAGCTGAGAGCAGGAAGTAAAGGGGCAGATCATTTCAGGCTGGGGGAAGACCTTTGAAAAGGGGGAAGAGGGGACAGCTAGGTGGTGCAGTGGATAAAGCACTGGTCCTGGATGCAGGAGGACCTGAGTTCAAATCTAGCCTCAGACACTTGACACTTACTAGCTGTGTGACCCTGGGCAAGTCACTTAACCCTCATTGTCCTGCAAAAAACATAAAAAAGAAAGAAAAGGGGGAAGAAGGAGATGTAATGCTGTATTTGAGGAATGTCCTGAAAGCCAGCGAAGCTGGGGTTATACAGTACATGTGTATGGTACCCATATGTGGAGGGGGAACTGTAAGAAGACCGAAAAGGTAGGAAGAGACCAGGTTGCAAAGGGTTTTCTTTTTTTTTTCTTTTTTTTTTTTTTTGCGGGGCAATGGGGGTTAAGTGACTTGCCCAGGGTCACACAGCTAGTGTTAAGTGTCTGAGGCCGAATTTGAACTCAGGTACTCCTGAATCCAGGGCCGGTGCTTTATCCACTGCTCCACCTAGCTGCCCCTGCAAAGGATTTTAAATGGCAAACAGAATATTTTCTGTTTGATCCCCAAGACGATAGGGAGCCAGTGAAGTTTATTGAGGGGAGGTGGGGAGGGAGAAGGGGAGGACATGGTTACAAAGGACCATGCTTATCATAAATCCGCAGGAGAGTAACCAAAGTGGGGCAACAAGTCTGGAAGACCTGGGTTCAAACTCTCCCCCCCACCCAATCCCATACTGTCTATGTGACCCTTTCAAAGGCACCACCTCTCAGCAAGCATTGTCCCCAAACTTAGTATTATTGGTGGGATTATCTTGGTATAGGACTTTCCTCTCTAGATCACAGGTCCAGTAGAAACAAATCAAATTTCACCATAACTCTGGGAGTTGTGGGTGTGGTTAACCTTATTTTACAGATGAGGAAACTGAGGCTCAAAGTAATATTGAATGACTTGCCAGGGGTCACATTGTGTTGCCCACTAGTTGACCAAGGCCTATATGTACCGGTTCCTATCATCTCCTCATTCCCTCATCCACTATAGAATCAAACTTGAAGGTTCTGGGAGTTAACGGTAAAGACTAAATTTACACAGAGGTGCTAATGACCAATAATTACTTAATGTGTTACCCTTCAAAGGGATATTTGCATTTTTAAAAAGACATAGCTGGAGGGAAGAGATTTTCAAAGGTAAAATTTCTGGCACCAGCTTTGAGCCCAGGATCTTCCTTCCCCTTTTTTTATGTCATGGACTCCCCTGGCGGTTTGGGGGGGAAGCCTGTGGACCCCTTTCCAGAATACTGTTGTTGTCACTGATTTGAATTCATAATTTATTTTTTTTTTTTGCGGGGCAAGTGGGGTTAAGTGACTTGCCCAGGGTCACACAGCTAGTAAGTCTTAAGTGTCTGAGGCCGGATTTGAACTCAGGTCCTCCTGAATTCAGGGCCGGTGCTCTATCCTCTGCGCCACCTAACTGCCCCTTGAATTCATAATTGAAGAAAATGCTGAATTTCAGGTAGAGGTTAGTGAAAATAAAGATGTCAATTTTGTTCCCTATCCAAATTTATGGACCCCACTTTTGGTGAGAATAAGTTTTAATATCTTAAAAGTAGGAATAAGTTTGTCAACAGCATAACTGACTCCATTTTGTAAGCCTCCTTTTTGTAATCAAATCGTTTTGAATAAATTGTTTTTCTAGAAGTTGCTTTTCAAGAATGAAAAGCACCGGTGTTGTAGGATAGAGTAAACAATGTGTGCGTATTATTAAACAATTGATAAACACATGGAACCTCTGATAGGGCAGACCACCCATGCAAAAGTATTAGAAACAACTTTATCAGTAACTTTGAAGAAAACCACTAATCGAATTATAGGGTAAACAATGTGGAAACACCCATTTTGTTGTTGTTAAGTAATTTTTGAGTTGTATCTCTCTTGGCAGTTGTTGTTCAGTCGTTTTCAGTTGTGTCCAACTCTTTGTGATCCCTTTTAGGAGTTTTCTTGGCAAAGATACTGGAGTGGTTTAGCATTTCCTTCTCCAGCTCATTTTATAGATAAGGAAAATGAGGCAGACAGGGTGAAGTGACTTGCCCGGAGTCACAGAGCTAGTAAGTGTCTGAGGCTGGATTTGAACACAGGAAAATGAGTCTTCCTGATTTCAGGCCCAGCTCTCTATTCACTGCACCACCTCACTGACCCCAGAAACACCTATAGCTAAAAGCATTAAAATATCTACTCAAGGCCCCAGACAAGTCTGCCTACTCCTAGGACAAAACTAGGGTTGGCTTCTGCATTCCCCAAACTTAAGACTCAAGCAGACACATGCATGACCTATATCTGATTGTTTACCACCTCAGAAAGGGGGTGAGGGGAGGAAAAAGAGGGAAGAAGGGATAGAATTTGGAACTCAAAACTTTAAATAAAAATTTTTATTATTTTTTTAAAAAGACTTGAGCAGACCAACTTGGTTTCAGGGCAATGCTGATTGATGGAGACTTGCTAGTGTGTAATTTAAGATTCTAAATGTGTATTCTAATCTGTTCCCCCAGTTTTGGGGGAAACTGACTAAAATCACTGATAAAACGAGTTTAGGTTTTTAAAGGTTTATTGGAAAATAGAAAGAAAAAGATTGAGAACAGAATTCCAACAGCCTGGCATTCTTATCTTTCCTCAAAATTCCTGTGAAGTCCTCTGCCACCACCACCACCATCAAGTCAGGAACCCAAAAGAGCGAGAGCTCTCCGCGCAGGCCCTCCTTCCTGTCTCCTCCCAGAAAAATAGGAGGCTCCTCAAGTTGATTGGCTGGTAGCCTTGATAGACAGCACCCATGAGCAAAACGTCATTTCCTGACGCCAAGGAAAAGCCACATGGCCTTGCCCTCTGAGGCATTTTCCTCATGGAGGAGCTTTCCCACAGCAAGTCTCCAGTAGGTGGCATCATTCCAATCTTTATACCAGACAACTAACTTAAAGGGAGATATACACCTTCCAGCTTCGCAGTGGTAAGAAAGAATCCTTTAGTAACCTCTAAAACATCAGAGTAGTGATTTCATGCATATTACGTGCATGTTTTGATTAATAGAATTTGATTGCATGCATTAAGAAGTCTAAGTTGAATTAGTGTCTCTATCTAATAGTTAGTCTAAGCGATGGTAAACTGGTTATATGCATGCACTAAGCTAAGAAGCCCTGAGTTAAAGGTAGATTTGTGGAGAGATTTTTAAAAATAGTATTTCATTTTCCCCCAATTACATGTAAAAACAATTTTTAACATTCGGGGCTTTTAAAAAAAGTTTTGAGTTCCAAATCCTATCCCTTTCTCATCACCCCTTCCATAGACAGTAAGAAATCTGACATGTGCAATCATGTAAAACATTTCCATATTAGTCATTTTGTGGAAGAAAACTTGGGAAGGAAGGAAGGAAGGAAGGAAGGAAAGAAATTTGCTTCAGTCTGTATTCAGACTCCATGGGTTTTTTTTGTTGTTTTTTTTTTTTGCGGGGCAATGGGGGTTAAGTGACTTGCCCAGGGTCACACAGCTAGTAAGTGTCAAGTGTCTGAGGTCGGATTTGAACTCAGGTACTCCTGAATCCAGGGCCGGTGCTTTATCCACTGTACCACCTAGCCACCCCCCCAGACTCCATGGGTTCTTTCTTTGGAGGCTATAGCATTTTTTATTATTAGTCCTTTGGGATTGTCTTAGATCATTGTATTACTGAGAATAGCTAAATCATTCAAAGTCGATCATTTGGGGGCAGCTAAGTGGTGCAGTGGATGAAGCACTGGCCTTGGATTCAGGAGGACCTGAGTTCAAATCCAGACTCAGACACTTGACACTAGCTGTGTGACCCTGGGCAAGTCACTTAACCCTCATTACCCTGCAAAAAACAACAAACAAACAGAAACAAACAGAAAAACCCAAAGTCAGTCATTTGGGGGGGGGGGGGGAACCAGGCAATGAGGTTAATGAGGGTTAGCTGCCCCCAATGCAGTCGATCGTTTTAACAATGTTGCTATTACTGTGTACAATGTTCTCCTGGTTCTGCTCACTTCACTCTGGATCCATTATGACCTTTCCAGATTTTTCTGAAATAATCCTGTTCATCATTTTTAATAGCACAATAATATTCCACTACAATCATATACCATAACTTAGACTCCCCAGTTGATGGGTATGCCCTCAATTATGGAGAGAAATTTTTGAGGATGTAACCCTCTGCAATCATTCAATGTGCATTTATTCTTCATAGTCCTCGAATCATGCCACTGAACAGGTACTTACTTCTGCCTCAATGTCTGTTCCTGTTGAAGGCCAAGGTTATGTAGAGAAGGCCTTAATGACAAAGGGAGACCTGGGAGATGTACATCCCACCACAATCACCTGGCAAAACCAGCCTTAAAGCACTGAATTATCCCTTCCTTTTCCTTCCCAAAGGTCTTCATTAGGAGCAGCTAGGTGGCGCAGTGGATAAAGCGCCAGTCCTGGATTCAGGAGGACCTGAGTTCAAATTCAACCTCAGACACTTGACACATACCAGCTGTGTGACCTTGGGCAAATCACTTAACCCTCATTGCCCCGCAAAAAACCCAAAACAACAAAAACAAAACAAAAAAAGTCCTAAAGGTCTTCATTACCTTCTCATCTTTATTATTGTAAGAGCATTCCAACTGATTTTAGGATCTTAAACCTGAAGGAGATAAACATTTATCCTCAATATGTGTTGTCCCCCCCATTAGAATGTGACCTCCTTGAGAGCAGGGACTGTCTTTCTATTTGCAAAGTATTTTGCACATACTCAGTACTTAATAAATGCTTCATTCATTCATTCATTCATTCATTTATCCATCCACTTACTGTGCCAGGAATTTTGCTAGGCACCAGGGATACTAATGCAACAGTGAGATGTCCCTGCCCTCAAGGAGCTTACATTTTACTGGGAGGACATAATATGTTCATAGATAAGTAAATATAGGAGACATAAAAATAAATATAAAGTGATGGAGAAGGGAGGGAGATGTTAATGGGGGGAGAATCAGGAAAATTTTCTTGGGGGAAGAGGCATTTGAGCTGAGCTATATGCATTTATTAAGCACCTGCTGTGTGCCAAGCACTAGGGATAGAAGTACAAAGAATGAACCAATGTGATTAAAAGGCAGATGAGAACTCTGAGAGGCAAAGGTTGGGTACATTCCAGTTTAGGAGGGAAAGAGCATGTCAAGTTTGGAAAATTGTCATGGAACCATTAAGGCTGGAACATAGAATGCATAAAGGGGAATAATGTTTAATCTTGGAAAAGTAGGCTGGAGCCAGATTGTGGAGGGTCTTTGATATCAGGCTGAGGAGTCTGCATTTTATCCTAATAAACAGGAGCAATAATGAGTCACAGAAGGTTTCTGAGTAACATAGGCAGACCTGTGCCACAGAAAAAAAATCATTTTGTAGCTTTACAGTGGATAGATTTGGATAGGAGAGATAGTGGAAGCAAGGAGAACAGTTAGGAACTTGATAAGACAATTTGGTTCACCTGGCCAAAAGAACCCCGCGCCCCGCCCCCAAGCTTAAATTCCCTGAGTAATCCTGTCAAAATAAAACCAGCAATAATGGCTGAAGACCCCTTTTCCATCTGCTTCAAATTTGAGTATTAATTAGTGGACAGTTTCCCCAGTAGTCTCCCCCTCCCCCCCACCATCTCCACCCATTAGGATGAATCAGTATTTCTCTCCAGGTCTGGGTTCCTGGTTGTTTTCCCTTAATAGTTAGTTCTGTTCAACCCAGATAAGAACTTTATAAAACCCCATCTGACTTTACTGAGTTTTAGTGTCCATTTTTCACAGGGGCCCCAGTGAGTTTCCTCCTTTCACCAGAACTCAGGGGACCTGATCTGTTTCCATTCTCTCTGACTGCTTTTCTTTACTGTGACTATATCCCTTCAGTAGAGCTGGCTGGCTGATATTACCTTCCTTCTCTTGTGTGCTGCTTGTACTTACTGAACTTTGGTATTCCTCTCCTTATTATACCTATAATAGAACAAGGGCTGAACTAGGTGATAATGAGGTGATGCCGGCCTGAACCTGGTGCAAAGGCTTTAGGAATGGAGAGACAGGAACAAATCTGAGGGTTGTGCCAAAGGTGGAATCCACAAACCTAGGCAACTGAGAGAATGTAGAGATGAGGAACAAGGATGACTGTAAGGTTACAAAGAAGGGTGGTGCCTTCCACAGAAATGGGGATGGGGTTAAGGAGAAAGGGAATTCATTTTGGATATACTGGAGACACTACGTGAATACATCTAATAGGCAACTGATGATACAAGACTGGAATTCTTGGGAGAGATTAGGGCGGTTGTTCAATTGTGACTCTTCATGACCCTGTTTGGGGTTTTCTTGGCAAAGATACTGGAATGGTTTTCCATTTCCTTCTCTAGCTCATTTTACAGTTGAGGAAACTGAGGCAAAGAGGGTTAAATGACTTGCTCAGGGACACGCAGCTAGCAAGTGTCTGAGGTGGGAGTTGAATTCAGGAAGAGGAGTGCTAGGAATCCGCTGCACCAGCTGACTGTCCTGAGATTAAGGCTAAAAATATAGATTTAGGAGCCATTTGTGTAGAGGGCTTAGTCAAATCTTTGGGAGCAGATGTGATTACTGAAGGAGAGAATGTTAGGAAAGCATAGAAGAGGACCTAAAATGGTCATGGGGGACACCCCCATTTGGTGACGATGAATCAGCAAAAGAGACTGAATAGGAAAGGTCAGACAGGGAGGGAGGAAGATGGGAAAGAACAGGGTTACAAAAACTATGGAAGGAAATATGAGGTGGCAGGGGCAGGGGCTGGTCAAAAGCGGCAGAGAGGTCAAGGAATAACAAAAGGCCAATTGATTTAGTAGATAAGATTTGGGACGGACTTGGAAATGCTTGGAGATTTCAGTAGAGGTGGGGGGAAGGATCTGAAGATTGGGGGAGGGTTCCGAAGTGAGTAGGTGGTGAGGAAGGGGAGGAAGCAAGAGCAAACACTGAGGTAGATGGCTATTTTAGAGGCTTGGCAGTGAAAGGCAATCAGATATAGGATCTGACTTTGGAGTCAGAGGACCTGGGTTCAAATTCTCTCTCTGATGCTGATTTCCTATGTGATCTTTGCAAATTCTTTAACCTCTTTGGCCCCCCATTTCCTCACCTGCAAAATGAAAGTGTTGGACTAGGTAGCTTTTGGGGGCTCTTCCAGCACCAGATCAATGATCCTTAGATATTGTGTTAGATTGAAGGGATGGCAGAGTCAAATGACTGAGGAGATACCTGCATATGTTTGTAAGAGGTAAGGCAGGAGCTGGTAGAAAGGGTGATGCATTCACTTGTGTGTGAATTGCTTGTAAGTGAAGCAGAGTTGCACAGTAATCAGCCTTACTCTCTTTTCCAGAATCATCAAAATCCAGTGGCAAGACACTGCAGGTATCTCATACAGTTGTAGAAAGGGAGAGATGAAAGATGAGAGAGGGCCATTTACTAAGTGCCAGACATTGTGCTAGGTGGTCATTCCCTTCCAGAGGATAAGGGAAGGGTTAGAATGACACAAGAGGACGCTTAAAATTATTATTATTATTATTATTTGATACTTAAAATTATTTATCTTGTTTTTTGAATTGAAATTTCTTTTTCTTGATTAATAAAGTATTTTAATTTTTTTCCCGTTACATGTAAAGATAGTTCTCAACTTTTGTTTATACAAGCTTTCCAATTTCAGATTTTTCTCCCTCCCTCCCTTAGACAGCAGGTAATCTGACATAGGTCATATATATATATATATATATATATATACACACATGATAACATTAATCATATTTCTACATTAGTCACGTTATAAAAGAAAAATCAGAGCAATGATGAAAAACCTCAAAATAGAAAAACAACAGCATCCAAAACAAAAGAAACAGTATGGTTCATTCAGCATCTATACTCCACAGTTCTTTTTTTTTTTTTTTCCTGGATTTGGAGATCCTCTTCTATCATGAGTTCCCTGGAACTCTTCTGTACCATTGCATTGGTGAGAAGAATATAGTCCATCACAGTAGATCAACACTCAATGTTGATGATACTGTGTACAATGTTCTTCTGGTTCTGCTCATCTCACTCATCATCAACCCACGCAAGACCCTCCAGGTTTCTCTGAACTCTTCCTGCTCATCGTTTCTTACAGCACAATAGTATTCCATTGTATTCATATACCACAACTTGTCCAGCCATTCCCCAATTGATGGGCATCCCCTCAACTTCCATTGAATTGAAATTTCAATGAAAAACAATCCACCTTCTTTCCCGTGCTCTAATGAACAAAATACAGAACTCTTTTTTTGTGTGTGTGAGGCAATTGGGGTTAAGTGACTTGCTCAGGGTCACACAGCTAGTGTTAAGTGTCTGAGGTCGGATTTAAACTCAGGTCCTTGACTCCAGGGCCGGTGCTCTATCCACTGCACCACCTAGCTGCCCCAAAATATAGAACTCTTATAAGAAATATGCATAATTGTACAAATCAAATTCCCAAATTGGCCCTTTCCAAGCATGGTAAATACCTGACCAACACTTGTTGAATTGAATTATCTTGTATTCCATCCCCCTGCCCTTCCATCACCATTATCAAGGGTAATCTGATATTTCATTCTTTCCCCTTCCTCAGATTGCCTTTAGGCTGTATAGAGAAAACACTTTGACAAGGAGAGTCACCTGTTCCTTGAAGAATAGAGCAAAGGAGTAGAGAACGGGTAAAGATGTAGAGAGATTTTGATTTGTGGAGTATGGTAGGTGAGTAACCTGTAGATAGATTAAGGCCTTCATTTTCTGAATAAAGTAGGAGGTGAGGGCATCTGACTATAAGGCATGAAGCTGGGAAGTGCTTTTGGAGGCTTGCAGAGAGGAGGTGGTTTGGAGCAGCTGATGAGTAGAGTGGGATAGAGTCCATCAGGGAAGAATAAAAGGAGGGGTGGGGGCTGAGTTGAGATTAGAAATCATGTCTTTGCAGTGGGTCTACTTGGCCTGGCTGTCTGACTTTTTCTGGCTTCATTCAGCAGCTAAGGAATATAAGCAGAGAAAGCATATGGTGGAGATAACTCAGGGTTGAGTCTGGGCAGGGTGTGGATGGAAATAGGACCAAAGGGATTTGAGTTGAACTTGTCAACTATAGGTCAAGATTTCAAAGAGAAGGGGCAGCTAGGTGGCGCAGTGGATAAGGCACCGGCCCTGGATTCAGGAGGACCTGAGTTCAAATCTGACCTCAGACCCTTGACACTTACTAGCTGTGTGACCCTGGGCAAGTCACTTAACCCCAATTACCTCACACACACATATACACACAAAACAATTCAAAGAGAAATGTGAGGCTGGAGCGAGTGCATATGACTGAATTGAGAAAATTGGTAGATAGAGGAACTGGAAATCACAGTGAGGATAGAAAAAGGTTTAGGAGGAATAAGGCAGAGGGAAAAATGAAAAGATTGGAGATTATGATCAGAAAGGGGGATTTCAGAATCTAAGGTCATGGAGGTGGTGGTTATTTGTACAACTACCTAAACTAGGGTAGTATTTACACCTTTTAGTAAGAATGTATAAGAACATCAGTGAACTGTGAAGCCAGAAATACATTGAATTCCCCAAATATGAAGATGGGGTTGGGGGAGGTCTAGGACATCTTCAAGTCAGGGGGCTGATCTTCTTGAGAGAAGAAGGAAAATGATGACCTAGGAGGCCAGTAGGTAACAGCAAGAAAATCTGCCCAGAATGAAGTAGATGGAGTTAACCGCTGATATACCACCCTTGCAGGCACTGATTGGTTTCTGGGTCCATGCTGGTACCCTGGAAAGTTGGTCACTTTGGGGACAAAGCCCCATTTGCCCTGCCCTGGTTAGGGATCTGTTTGGCTGCAGAAGGAAGACAAACATCACACATTGGGTATACATCACTGTAGAATTCACCCTGTCCTCCATTCCGAGGTCTGAGTCCTCCTTCTTCTTGCCAAAAAGTTCTCAGCAATCAGAGTATATGATGCCCACTGACATAATTACATATATTTATTTCAGGACCTTTTTCACTATCCCTTCCCTACCTCTGACCTTGAGCATTTCTGAACCAGAAATCTTCGTAGATTTAAGCCTGGTTTACTTATTATTTTTTTAAAAATAATTTTATTCCAAATCACATGAAATAGGTATTTCTATATTCATAACTGAAGAGAATCATTCACATACATACCATAGTAAAAGAGGATTGTACACATACCTGCCGATCACTATTATTTACAGCTTGCTTATAAATTCAACCTGTAGAGGAAAGTGAGAGAGGAATGAGGAAGATCTGAGTTCAAATCCAGTCTCAGACACTAGCTGTGTGATCCTGGGCAAGTCACTTAATCTCTGTTTGCCTCAATTTCCTCATCTGTAAAATGGGTATGGGGGCAGCAAGGTGGTGCAGTGGTTAAAAGCTCCAGCCCTGAGTTCAAATCTGACTTCAGACATTTGATACTAGCTGTGTGACCCTGGGCAAATCACTTAACCCTCATTGCTCTGCCCCCCCCCCCCGCCCCCATGGGGATAATAATAGTACTCAACCTCATAGGGTTGTTGTGAGGATCAAATGATATAAGTATAAAGTGCTTGGCACAGTGAGTGCTACATAGTAAGTGTTACATAAATGTTCATTAATATTGTTATTAATTGAATTTAAATTTTTTCATATTAAATTTGTTTTTGCAGTTAGCAGTTCTTCCCATTTTCCTTCATTCCCTCATTGAGAAAGGAACAAAAGAAAAACAAAACCTTGTAACAAACATATATATGAACTGGATTCAACAAGCATTTTTTAAGTGCCTACTATGTGCCAGGTGGACATGCAAAACCAAAACCAAAATCTTAACCATGAGACCTTGCTTTCAAGGAACTCACAAGGATAGGGGAGACAATATGCAAATAACTATGAAGAAATAAGATATATACAGGAGGAATTAGAAATAATCTCATCGGAAAGCACTAGCATTAAGAGAGATCAGGAAAGGCTTCTTGTAAAAAAGAGGGATTTTTAAAATCTGGTATCTGGAAGTCAGAAACCAGAGAGTTGGAGACAGAAAATCTGGTACTTGGAGACAGAAGCCAGAGAGTTTCAGAGATAAGATTTCCCCGACCCTTCCAAGGTTCACCCTCTTCTCTGTGCCCTGGCTATCAACTCTTCAGGGAACTCAGAATTTAAACTTACGCCTCAGCCCATGACAGTTCCAGGCAGTTTATCCCCTTGAGGGCAGGCACCTCCACAGTGTTGGTCTCCACCCATCAGTACCTAGTATACAGTATGGATGAAGGCATATGTGACAAAGGATAGAAGTGGCCAGGGTGGGCCTAACTCAAATGACATCCTCCTAAGGAAGGCCTACTTGTGGCAGAAATGGAATTTTTTGCGGGTTAGAGGACCATCAAGGGCCAGGATTTCCCAAGGTTGTGCAATGCCACCAGCTGCTGTAATGCTAAACAGTCCAAGATCCTTTAAATCCATTTCTTTGGATAATTGGTGGTTTCTAAACACAGGAGATGCCCTGCCTGGCCCCAGAGACTTCCAGCAATTTCCCCCCAGCCTCCCCCTCCTACATATTTGACTATTGTCTGTTCACAAAAGGAACTTGGATTTCCTCTAGTCCTCCCCCAACTTCTGCAACCCTGAACTGTTCATTGGGTGAACTGTCTCTCTGGGGGGTGGCTGTTGCCTAGTCCTCGGAGCGGGGAGGAGAGGGGATTGTGTAGGGGGGCTGCGCGGAGGAGGGGCTTTGTCTGAATTCCTCCCAAAGGCAATTTCCTCTGGCTGGACTGACCTTTTTCCCTCCCCTTCTTTCCAATTTCTTAACAGGCCACACTTTTACCACCCCACCCCCATCCCTGAGGCAGAGGGAGAGTGACCAGGAAGAGGGGACATTGGAAGAGAAAGATGGGCCGAGAAAGAGACAGACTGAGAGAGGCAGAGAGACAGAAACAAAGAGAAGGAGATGGAGGCCAAGATAGAGAGAAGGCAGGAGGCCAGGACCTGTTTTGGAAAGCTTCTCCATGAGAGATTCTTCCCTGTAGTCAATGGGCAGAGGTGTTTGACCCTACCGCAGAAAGGCAAGGCCCCATGAGAAAGAGACACTAGGCTCTAGCAGTGGGGAGGAGGGAGTCCTGTTCTTTGACGCCTACCCGAGCAGACATAATTACATGTACATTCAGAACTTCCCTCACCAAAACCCCATAGGTCACCCCCTTTGAGGGCAAAAGCTTTCACTTTTGCCTTTGTATTTTCAATGTCTAGGACAGGGCTTGGCGCATAGTAGGCATTTCACAAATGAACATTGATTAACTCTCTTTTTCTTCCTCTGTGGGTCTTTTGCTGTCTCTGTCTCTCTTTCTTCTTTTGGACTTTTCTGGTTTGATCTCAAAAATATCTATCTGCAGGGATGTGGAAGGTTTCAGCCTAGCCTGGGAGGGAGCAGGAAGAAAGGGTGGGCTCAGTTTTATACTCACCTAATAATAGGAAGGAGGGCAGCATAGTCCCTTGCCTCATTTTCCCCATTTTTACTCCTCTAGTTTCAGAGATTTAAGATTGTTTCACAAGATGTCCATTATCACCTCTATTATTTAATATTGTACTAGAAATATTAGCTTTAGCAATAAGAGAAGAAAAAGGAATTAAAGAAATTAGAATAGGCAAGGAGGAAACAAAACTATCACTCTTTGCAGATAATATAATTGTATACTTAGGGAATCAACTAAAAAACTACTTGAAACAATTAGCAGAATATAAGACTCTTTCAAGGGGGATTGGGAGGCCTGGTTCCAGAAATACTAATGAAGTGAGGCCTGATTTATTTTTTTATTGTTTTTAAATTTTAAAAATGTTATTCTAAACTTAACCACCAAATAAAACAGGCATTTCCATATACTTAGTAAAATGGAAAAAGAGTAAATGAAATTGCAAGTCTCTTGTGTGCAGTATGCTTTTATTCTAAAATATAAGTTCCGGGCAGCTAGGAGGCACAGTGGATAGAGCACCAGCATAGAGCACCAGCCCTGGATTCTGGAGGACCTGAGTTCAAATTTGACCTCAAACACTTGACATTTACTAGCTGTGTGACCCTGGGCAAGTCACTTAACCCTCATTGCCCCACAAAATAAATAAATAAATTTTTAAAAATATAAGTTCAACCTGTAGTTTTCTTTATTGTTTCTTATAATTATGTTGACTTTTAAAAAATTAATTTTAAAATTATTTTTGCAGTTGACAAGCATTTATTTTCTCTTGTTCCTATCTTCCCCTTCTCCAAATGAGAAAGAAAAAGCAAAGCAAAATCTTGTAACAAATAATCATCAAATACTCAAACAAAACAAATTCCCACAATGGTCACATCCAAAAATGTATTCTCATTGTGTACAGAGTCCGATGCCTCTCTGTTAGGAGATGACTCCCATGCTTCAGCAAGGGGCCTCCAGATTGGTCATCGTATTGATCAGAATTCTTACGTTTTTCAAAGCTGTTTGTTTTTCTATTCAGCTGGTAACTTTCAAAGCTGTCTGCTTGTCTGGCCTTCTTTCATTCTCTCTCTGCATTTTTTCGACCTGATGTAAAGCCCTCCTCCTTCATAGAGTCCCAGTGTATGTATGGAGAGGAGGGGGAGGGGAGAGTGGGGAGGAGTGGAGCCTCCCACTCCAGGCTTAGACTCATGGGCTTGGGAGGCACCCTTTTTTTCCCCCAGAGGCCCAAGGTAGAGCATGGGAGTGCAGACCCCAGTGGGACCAACTTGCCTGCCATCAGCTTAACCCTTTGTGAAAGGTCATGGCGGCTCAGTCCATTTATTTGTAAATAATTAAAAGAAAAAACATCTAGTAGAGATAGGGTGGTGAGCAGGGACTCCCCTGCGTCCCCCAGGGATGCTGGTACGGGCTCCCTTCTTGATGGGGGAAGGGGGGGGGCGGAACAGGAGCGAGGGAACTGGGGCAGGCCTAGGGGCAGGGGAAGAAAAAGACACCATTGCCCTCTACTGGGCCCCTTTCTCTCCCCACTGGAAAGCCCCAGCTGGGCAAGGGAGAGGGAATGAATGAGGAACTACAAAGCTTAAACTTGTTGCAAGGGCAGGGTAGGGTAAGGAAGAGGGCAGCAGGAGGAGGATGGGGATGATCTCAGGCGATAGAGGTCTTCATGGCTCTGGGACCAGATGTGTGGTAAGGATAGAGACCTGAAGATGGAAAAAAAAATTCCACTTTTCCAGATACTGTGCATAGGTAAACTGAGGCAACACCGCCCCAAATTCCCACAAAACAAAACACCATGATTATGCCATATTTCTTTACTGGAGAGCCAGCACAGCTCCCAATGCAGAACTGACTTATAGGCTAAGAATTTTCTGAGGCACTTGAAATGTTAAGTGATCACACAAATATGTGTTCCAGAGGTGAGACTTAAAATGACACTAAGGGCAGTCCTCTAGCCACGATACCATCCTGCCTCTCTGATCTTAGTATTACACCTCAGGGGCAGCTAGGTGGTACAGAGGATAAAGCACCAGTCCTGGATTCAGGAGGACCTGAGTTCAAATCTGGCCTCAACCACTTGACACTTACTAGCTGTGTGACCCTGGGCAAGTCACTTAATCCTCATTACCCCATTAAAATAAAATTTAAAAATTAGGGGGCAGCTAGATGGCGCAGTGGTTAAAGCGCTGGCCCTGGATTCAGGAAGACCTGAGTTCAAATCCAGCCTCAGACACTTAACACTTACTAGCTGTGTGACCCTGGGCAAGTCACTTAACCCCCATTGCCCCGCAAAAAAAAAAAAAAAAATTAGTATTCCACCTCCTGAACTCTTCTCCAAAGGCCCCATCTGGCTAGCTTGGGTCGATTCTGATCTGGCTTCTGGATTGTCAGCTACTTGAAGATACTCCCCCAGTGCTTAGCACAGGGCACTGACCCCCTGATAAACATTGGATAAAGAATGAGTGATTGGCTTCTAGGCTTCTAAGAACCCAACCTAAGGGAATTCTGGTTCTTACCTGCAGTCCACCAGCCCTGACTTGAGATCACCGTCCCTGTTCTCTCAAGGCCCAAAGTTCTAGTTCCTTACTCCAAATAATCAATATGTCTTCACTTCCTCACAATACCTCCAGTAAGGCTAGATGGAATAGGTATCAGAGGAAAGAAGGAAACGAGCATTTATTAAGCACCTACTATGTGCCAAGCACTATGCTAAGCGCTTTACAAATATTCTTTCATTTGATCCTCACTGTAACTCAGGAAGACCAGAATTCAAACGTGACCTCAGACACTTAGCAGTTGTGTGACCCTGAGCAAATCAGTTGACCCTGTTTGTCGGAGTTCACCATCTGTAAAATGAGCTGGAGCAGGAAATGGCAAACCACGCCAGTCTCTTTGCCCAGAAGACCCCAAATGGGGTCACAAAGAGTCAGACACAATTGAAATGACAACCAACACCACCCTGGGAGGCAGGTACTGTTATTAGAACCATTTTTTGTTGTTGTTGTTTGGTCATGTCCTATTCTTTGTGACCCCATTTGTGGTTTTCTTGGCAAAGATACTGGAGGAGTTTGCCATTTCCTTCTCTAGCTTGTTTTATAAATGAGGAAATGAGGCAAACAGGGTGAAGTGACTTGCTCAGGCTCACACAGCTAGTCTGAGGCCAGATTTTAACTCAAGAACATGAGTCTTCCTGAATCCAGGCCTCACACTTGATCCACTGCACCACCTAGCTGCCCCAAGACCCATTTTACATTTGAGGAAACTGAGGCAAATTGAGGTTAAGTGACTTGCCCAACGTCCCACAGCTAGGAAGTATCTGAGGACAGGGCTTGTTGATTACAGGCCCAGCATTCTAATCAAAAGGCAACTGGATTTAGGGCCAGAGCATTTCTGTTACTTGCTAGCTGAGTGATCTTGGTCAAGCTGCTTTCTTCTCTGGGCTGTGATTATCTCATCTGTAAAAGGAGGGTGTTAGACTAGATGACGTCTAGAGCCCTTTCCAGATCTAAACCTATTATCCCCATTTGACAGATCTGGAAACTGAGAAATAAAGTAACTTGTCTAAGGTCTGACAGCTATTAAAAAAAGCAACCCAGAAAAGCGAGTGTAGACTTCCTGACTCCAAGTCCAGGGCTCTTACCCTGATACAGTCCTGGCTCTTCCAGAGATTTCTTTGGTCAGTCCATGTTTGTTTTTTATACAGTCAGGGGTGTAAGGAGGTCAGCTCAATACTAGCAATTGTTAAATTTACTTGACACTTACTAGCTGTGTGACCCTGGGCAAGTCACTTAACCCCAATTGCCTCACACACACAAAAAAATAAAAAAAATAAAATAAAATAAAAAATTTACACTGTGAGCTTTCCTACCTTGGGAATCATGAAAGCCACAAATCAGTGCTTCATTTATGGTTTTGTAGATTGGCTAGACTTTGGGAAGTGATGGAAAAAATGTTAATGATGCAGACTAAACTTAGAAGTATGTTATATCTTTTCAGAGAGCTGGTTGTTAAACATTTACTAGCATACCCCTTATATAGTCCACCAGTTCCCCAAATTTATAACTCATATCGAGCAAACCCTTCGCTGAATGAGGTGATTGATTTTTGAGGTCCCTTCCGGCTCATGCTCATACATTCAGCTTAATTCCTCTCTGAGTGCTGTACTTGGAATTAGGAAGACCTGAGTTCGAATCCTGCCCCAGACACATACTAGGTGTGTGACCTTGGGCAAGTCATTTTACTCCTCTAGCCTCAGGTCCTTATCTATAAAATGGGGATAACAGCACATCCATTCTCCACCTCAAAAGGCTGCTGTGAACAAAATGTTTTGTATTAGAAATATGAGTTTTGGGGCAGCTAGGTCGTGCAGTGGATAGAGTACTGGCCCTGGAGTCAGGAGGTCCTGAGTTTAAATCTGGCCTCAGACACTTAACACCTACTAGCTGTGTGACCCTGGGCAAGTCACTTAACTCCAATTGCCTCACCACAAAAGAAAAGAAAAGAAATATGAGTTTCATAAGATCAGAATTAAAGTTGGAATGAAACCTAAAGGTCATATTGTCTGGCTCCCTCATTAAAAACATTTTATTAAAAAACAAATTTTTAGGGGCAGCTAGGTGGCACAATGGATAAAGCACTGGCCCTGGATTCAGGAGTACCTGAGTTCAAATCCAGCCTCAGACACTTAACACTTACTAGCTGTGTGACCCTGGGCAAGTCACTTAAACCCAATTGCCTCACTAAAATTAAAAAAAAAAATTTAAACCACAACATTTTCTTGATACCCTTGGGTTTTTTATTTTTGAACACAATAATTTCTGGTTATATCCCCTTCCAGGACAGCCTTCCCCTGTAACAAAGAAGAAAAAAAAAAGTTAAGCAAAAACCAGTGAATATTTTCACTGCCTCTGGCTATGTATACAATATTCCATACCCAGAGTCCCCCACCTGTCAGTTGAAAAAAAGGAAGGTAATTTGCTCTTCTCTTCTCCGGTTCTGAGATTACCATCAAAATCATTTGACAGATGAGAAAACTGAGGCCTACACAGATGGTGCCTTGTGGCAGAGTCAGATTTCACACCAGAGTCCTCTGTCTTCAAATGAAATAGTTTTTCCCCAACCTCCAAGCTGCCATTTTTAAGACCCCTCTTACTTAGCCCAGGCTTGGTAGATCTGACACAGGAAATGGTATCTTTGTACTGCTTAATAGAGCAGGGAGGTGAATGTTCAATTAGAAAGACCCTTTCTATGAGAGTGGCTTTAAATGTAATTAGACCTGACCCCATCAGACCCATTCCCTCCCAGGGCTCCCCTTCCTCCCTCTCACAGCTGCTACAATGAGCCCCTTCCCTACTCCTGAGGGATTGTGTCGAGGAGAAAAGCAGGGGCTCCTGAGAGGAAGGGATTATGGGAATTAGGGACAGCTGGTGGCAGAGGCCAGGGAAAGGGGAGCAGTATGAGCAGGTTGTATCTCAAAGGGAGGGACAGGAGAGGGGGACGGGAGTAGAAGGGTCCAAGATGTCAACATAGATCTAGAAAAACTTGCTCGGCTGAAGTGTTCAGCCCCCAGAGGATCAGGGCAGGCCAGGATATATCTTATTTGGAAGTCACTTGTTGCAGCCTCTCAGTCCATCACTTGGCTTTTGAACCCTAGACTTTAGTTTTGTTTTGTTTTGGTTTTTTTTGCAGGACAATGAGGGTTAAGTGACTTGCCCAAAGTCACACAGCTAGTAAATGTCAAGTGTCTGAGGCCGGATTTGAACTCAGGACCTCCTGAATCCAGGGCCAGTGCTTTAGCCACTATGTCACCTAGCTGCCCCTCAAACCCTAGGCTTTTGAACAGGCTTCATGGTCTGCCTTGGGCCACTTTCCTCCAGTTTCCCAGTCTCCTTCTTCAGCTATGATTCTTTTTTATCCAATTATCCCTTTTTAACATCTCTCACAGATCCCCCACTCTCCACATCCCTTCTTTCCTCCAACACTGCCACCATCTTGGTACAGGCTCTCATCACTTCATGTCTGGACTATCGATATAACCTGCTGGTGGGTCTGCCTGTCTCAAGTCTCTCCCCACTCCAATCCATCGTCCATTCAGCCACCAAAGAGATCTTCCTAAAATAAAGGTCATATCACTCTCCTACTCGATAAACTCTGATGCTTCCAGGATCAAATACAAAATCTCTGTTTGGCATTTATACCTAAACATCTCTCTTCTCCTTTCTAGTCTTCCCATCTTACCCCCCACCATGTTCTCATTGATCCAGTGACCCTGGCCTCCTGGCTGTTCCACAGACAAAACACCCCACCTCTCAACTCCAGACATTTTACCTAGCTGTTTCTCATGCCCGAGAAACATCTTTCTCCTCATCTGTACCTCACACCTTCCCTGGCTTCCTTCAAATCCCACGTTCTACAAGAAGCCTTTCTTGAACACCCTTAATTCTAGTGCCTTCTCTCTGCTGATTATCCCATGTTTGCACATTGTCTCTCCCCTTGAAAGCAGGGACTGTTTTTGCCTTTTTGGTAACCCCAGTGCTTAGCACAATGTCTGGCACATTGTAGGTACTAATTAAATGTTTGAAGACTTGACAAACATTTATTAAGCACCAATTCTGTGACATACTCAGGATACATAGTTGAAAATGAACATGGTACCTACTCTCCAGGAGCTTACAATCCAGTGAGAATATAAGATCAGTACTCAAATAGGCTAAAAAAAAAGATAGGTTAGAGTGTGAGAATGTCAAAGGAGATGATGGACAACTCTTAGAATATACATTGTACTCTTTGTAGTAGCAAACAAACAAACAAACAAAAACAAACCAGAAACAAAATGGGTGTCCATTGATTGGAGAAAGGCTGGACAATATTGATGTGTAATGGTATATTATTGAGCCATAAGGGAAAAAATTGATTATGAGGAATGCAAAGAAACAAAGGAAGATTCATATGAACTGATGTAAATCGAAGTAGGCAGAACCAGGAAAACGATGTGTGAAATGACTTCAGTAATGTAAATGAAAAGACTATAACCAAATTTAAGACTAATAAAGATTTTCTCTAATTTCAGTTAATCTAAATAGTTCCAAAATTTCTCTCAGACTGATCCCTGCTTTGACATTTTCTACAACTACCATTGGTGAGACAGTGGATAGGATGCTGGGCTTGGAGTCAGGAAGACTCATCTTCATGAATTCAAATCTGACCTCAGACACTTACTGGCTGTGTGACCCTGAGCAGGTCACTTCATGCCATTTGCCTCAGTTTCCTCATCTGTAAAATGAACTGGAGAAAGAAATGGAAACAAATCCAGTATCTTTGCCAAGAAAACCCTAAATAGGGTCACAGAGAGTTGTATATGACTAAAAAATGACTGAACAACAACACAACTGCCATTTCTCTAGGTAATCTTGGGTAAAATACTTAACTCTTCCCCACAACATCCAGGCCACAGATTCCTCGTCTGTAAAAAGAAAGGGATGGATTCTGGAGAGCAATTTGGAATTATGCCCAAAGGGCGATAAAGCTGTGCATACCCTTTGACCCAGCAATACCACTTTTGGGTCTTTTGCCCAAAGAAATCATGGAAAGGGGAGAGGGACCCACATGTACAAAAATATTTATACCTGCTCTTTACGTGGTGGCAAGGAATTGGAAGTTGAGGGGGTGCCCATCAGTTGGGGAATGGCTGGACAAGTTGTGGTATATGAATACAATGGAATACTATTGTGCTGTAAGAAATGATGAGCAGGAGGAGTTCAGAGAAACCTGGAGGGTCTTGCGTGGGCTGATGATGAGTGAGATGAGCAGAACCAGAAGAACGTTGTACACAGTATCATCAACATTGAGTGTTGATCTACTGTGATGGACTATATTCTTCTCACCAATGCAATGGTACAGAAGAGTTCCAGGGAACTCGTGATAGAAGAGGATCTCCAAATCCAGGGGAAAAACAAAACAAAACAAAGAACTGTGGAGTAGATGCTGAATGAACCATACTATTTCTTTTGTTTTTGGTGCTGATGTTTTTCTATTTTGAGGTTTTTCGTCATTGCTCTGATTTTTCTCTTATAACATGACTAATGCAGAAATATGTTTAATGTTATTATGTGTGTGTGTGTGTATATATATATATATATATATATATATATATATATATATCCTATATCAGATTACCTGCTGTCTAGGGGAGGGGGGAGGGAGGGGAGGGAGGGAGGGAGAAAAATCTGAAATTGGAAAGCTTGTATAAACAAAAGTTGAGAACTATCTTTACATGTAACGGGAAAAAAAATAAAATACTTTATTAATTAAAAAAAAAAAAAAGAAAGGGCTGGGGGGCAGCTAGGTGGCGCAATGGATAAAAAAAGCACTGGCCTTGGATTCAGGAAGACCTGAGTTCAGATCTGACCCCAGATACTTGACACTTACTATGTGACCCTGGGCAAGTCACTTAACCCTCATTGCCCTCAAAAAGGAAGAAAGGAAGAAAGGAAGGAAGGAAGGAAGGAAGGAAGGAAGGAAGGAAGGAAGGAAAAAAGGAAGAAAGAAAGAAAGAAAGAAAGAAAGAAAGAAAGAAGGAAGGAAGGAAGGAAGGAAGGAAGGAAGGAAGGAAGGAAGGAAGGAAGGAAGGAAGGAAGGAAGGAAGGAAGGAAGGAAGGAAAGGGCTGGATTAGTCATCTTCTGACTTTTTAGCTCTAAATTTAAATTTATATAATTGTAATGACCAAGCTTGGCACCAGAAAAGAGACAAGGAAATCTACTTCTCTCCATTAAGAAATGTGGGATGGAGAACCATGGATGCAGAATGTTGCAGGCAAGTCAAATGTATTTACTGTGTCCACTGGTTTGCTTAACTATTTTTCTTTGTTACAGCTGACCAACCACAAACATTTATTACGTGACTGCTGTGTGCCAAGACTGCAGATACAAATACAATGATTAGAATGATTCAAATAACTGAAATGAAAGGAGGTTGTTATATTTTAATGGGGGAGACACCAAGTACACAGATTAAATAAAAAAGGAATAAATTCAAACACAGAGTAGTGCTCTATGTAAATCATTTCACTTTATTTGCTCTTCACAGTAAACCTGAGAGGGGTAGTGTGAAGTGTTTCTGTCCCCATTTTACAGTTGAGGAAACTGAGGCTTGAGGAGCTTATGAGATTTATGCAAGTTCATCAGTCAGTGGCAGCCCTTCTGGCCCTTAATCTAATGTCCTTTTCCCAACTCCACACAGTAGGGGTTTTAGCATAAGAGGATCAGAGATTTACCACTATTAGCTAATAGGCACCGCCATAGTACACACAATGCCTGGCCTAGACTCAGGAAGACGTGAGTTCAAATGTGACCTTAGACACTTACTAGCTGTGTGATCCTGGGTAAGTCACTTACCCTATGTCTCAGTTTGCTTTATTATTAAATAGCTATAATAATTTTGTTGTTTTCATGACCCCTTTTGGGGTTTTCTTGGCAGAGATACTGGAATGGTTTGCCATTTCCTTCTCCAGCTCATTTTACAGAAGAAGAAACTGAGGCAAACAAGGCGAAGTGACTTGTCCAGGGTCTTGTTGTTCAGTTGTTTCAGTCTTGTCTAACCCATTTGGGATTATCTTGGCAAAGATCCTGGCTGGAGTGGTTTGCCATTTCCTTCTCCAGGTCATTTTACAGATGAGGAAACTGAGGCAAACAGGGTTAAGTGACCTGCTCAGGGTCATACAGCTAGTAAGTCTCTGAGGCTGGATTTGAACTCAGGTCTTCCTGATTCCAGGCCTGGAGCTCTATCCACATCACCACCTGGCTGCCTAGTTATAATAATAGCACCTGCCTTCCAGGATTATGGTGAAAACTGGCACATAGTAGGCACTTAAATATTTGTGGGTTTTCTCCTACAACATTGCAAATGGAAAGAACAACCCCAAAACAATAAAAAGTATATGTTACAAAATGACAAAGGACAAGCATAGCTCAAAAGAAGAGACATAGAAGACATCTTTTTCTCTTGGCAAAGAGGCGAAAGGTTCCTGGGCCTGAAAACATTGCATATATATATATATTTTTTTTTTCCTGGGCAATGGGGGTTAAGTGACTTGCCCAGGGTCACACAGCTAGTAAGTGTCAAGTGTTTGAGTCTAGATTTGAACTCAGGTCCTCCTGAGTCCAGGGCTGGTGCTTTATCCACTGCGCCACCTAGCTGCCCCATTGCATATATTTTCAATTTTTTTTGATGTATTAATTGGTTTTGCTGATTTTTTTCTCTTCTCTGTTTGTTTTACTTTATACTAACTATTTGTGTACTAAATACTAAATGTATTGACTTTATACAGAATATTAAAATATTCCTTGTCACATGGGATGGCTCTTGGAGAAGAGGAAGAAAAGGAGATAGAGGGAGGGAATTAAGGTGATTTAAAAAAAAAAGATGTCAATAAAAATCTACTAAAAAAAGTAATGCTCTCTCCCACAGACCATGGCTCTCCCTAGGGTAGGAAGCACTTAATCAAAAACCCAATAACTGAAGCCTCACTTATCTAGGAGTGGTCGTAGTGATTTATACCACATCTATGGCTCCCACTTCCTAGTGCCCCCCAGCTGTTAGGGAGCAGATGGTCTGAAGGGCTCAACCCTTAAATAGGCTTCCATCACCAAAGAACAATCACTGCTCCCATTTCTTTAAGTGCTTTTAAGGGTAACAAAACATTTTGCCCACAATGACCCTGTAAGTAGGTTGAAGCAGGGATTATTACCCCTCTTTTACAGATGAGAAAACAGAGGCTCAGAATACTTAGCTGCCTTGTCCAACGGGTCAGAGGCAGGATTTGAACTCATGTTTCTTGAGACTCGGTTATCCTGGCATCTTGAGAGGCAGGTAGTATGATGCCCTTGGAATTTGGAAGCCCCACTTGTGACATATACTGGCTGGCTGAGTGGCCCTAGTCAGGTCACTTAGCCTCAATTCTCAGACTATACATCTTAGAATAATTACCTATCTGCACTGATAGAGAGTTCACCAAATCAACGAAAGCAAAAATCTAGATTCTCCCCAACAAAACAAATGAACAAACAAAACCCCAAATCTGACACAGTTGCTGCTCAGAGGGTGAATCTTTTGTGCACTAGCACACAGAGCCCATTTTTCTGCTCTGTTCTCCCCCCTCCCTGCTCCACTCAACATCTAGTGAGGGATGGCTGTTGGAGAACCCAGAACTGACTCTTTTTTCTTTTTTTTTTTTTCTGGTGCTGCAATGGGGGTTAAGTGATTTGCCCAGAGTCACACAGCTAGTAAGTGTCAAGTGTCTAAGGCTGGATTTGAACTCAGGTCCTCCTGAATCCAGGGCCAGTGCTTTATCCACTGCGCCACCTAGCTGCCCCCATTTTTTTTTTGAACTGACTCTTAGATAAGCCCCAAGTGATAGAAGGTTCGAATGGCTCACCTATAACCATTGTCTATGCTGAAACCAGCTCTTACTGGTAACTCTCAAGAGCAGATTACTAAAATGTGAGCATTTATATCTCAACAATTGGTGCATCAGGGCTTGATTTGTGATTTTCTTGATTGTCTAGACTTAAGAAAATGATGGAGAAAATGTTAATAATGCAGTTTAAGCTAAAAGCATGTCAAACATTCTTCCCTCTTCTCCTTTCCGCCCCAGCCCCAATAAGCTGGTTGTTAAACATTTACGATCACACTTCAGCCTATAACCGTTACAGCTGAACAGAACACCCTTGTTCAAGGGAATTCCACCCTTCTGGGTTCTTATTCACACTTGTTTGTATACTATCCCACCATCCTGCAATTTATGAAAGTTTTGCGATATAGTCCCAAAGGATAAAACACATTTATACCATTTCCCTGCTCCCTAACAAAAGAAATACAGTCTGCATCTGTAAAACTTTTATTTGCTTGGCATTATTCCTGACAGATTTCCGAAAAGGCCCCATCCTGTGGAAGATAAAGTTTTGCCAAGGCCATACAGGCGTACTAGGCCAGAAGCCAAGGAAGTGAACCACAAGCGAGGATGTGAATAGTGAAAAGGCTAAAAAAAAAAAATTCCAGCACAAACATGTGAAAGTGGGAAATGAGATCTGCCTCCCCTTCTCACTGAGTAATGCTCGGATGGATTTGGGACCTCCCTGGTATGGGTATTCCCTCCAACAATGCAGATCTTATGTCTATTCATCTTATGTAACCCTCATCCTTACTCTTTAATAAGTTTGGAAATTTGGGAGGGTAAAGAGGAGGATCTACTTCAAGTGCTGAGGGCTTTCTTCATCCTCTTTTGATTTTATCAGTCAGTCAATAAACATTTATTAAATGCCTACCATGTGTAGGGCACTATGCTAAGCAATAGGGATACAAAAAGAAGTAAAAGACAGTGCCTACCCTCAAGGAACTGACGATCTAATGGGGAAGATGGCAAGCAAACAAATATGTACAAACATAGGCAGGATAAATAGGAAATGCATAAGAGAGAGAAGGTACTAGAATTAAGAGGGGGCTGGGAAAGACACTGTAGAAGATGGAATTTTAGTTGGGACCTAAAGGAAGCCTGGGAAACCAAGAGGCAGAGATGAGGAGGGAGAACGTTTCAGGCATGCGGGACAGTCAGAGAAAACGCCTGGAGCCAAGTGTCTTATTCGTGGAACAGCCAGTTGGCCAGCATTAGTGGATTGAGGAGCACGTGTCTTAGAGTAGGGTATTAGATGACTGGAAAAGTAGGAGGGGACTAGGTTAGGAAGGGCTCTGAATGCCAAATAGAGGATTTTGCATTTGATGCTGCAGGCAATTGGAAACCCCTGCAGTTTTTTGGGAGGATGGGGCATACCATGGTCAGACAGACCTATGCTTTGGGAAAATCACTTTAGTATGGGGGCAGCTAGGTGGCGCAATAGATAAAACACTGGCCCTGAATTCAGGAGGACCTGAGTTCAAATCCGGCCTCAGACTCTTGACACTTACTAGCTGTATGACCCTGGGCGAGTCACTTAACCCTCATTGCCTGGCAAAATAAATTAATTAATTAATTAAAATTTTTAAAGGGAAGGAAAAGAAAAGAAAATCACTTTAGTGGCTGAATGGAGGCTGGAGCGATTGGAGTGGGGAGAGACTTGAGACAGGCATACCAGACTATTGCACCAGTCCAGGTGTGAGGTGATGAGGGCTTGCACCAGAGGTTGGCAATGTCAGAGGAGAGAAGGGGGCGTATTCAAGAGATGTTGCAAAGGTGAAATTGACAGGCCTTGCACTAGCTTGGATATATAGGTGAGAGAGAGAGAGAGAGAGAGAGAGAGAGAGAGAGAGAGAGAGAGAGAGAGAGAGAGAGAGAGAGAGAGAGAGAGAGTGGGGAGTTAAAGATGATTCCTAAGCTATGAGACTGAGAGACTGGGAGGGATCGTGTTGCCTTCTAACCATCTTACGGTAATAGGGAAGTTAGGAGTTGGGGGATGGTTTAGGGGGAAAGATAATGAGTTCCATTTTGTTGAGTTTAAGATGTCTACTGGACTTCCATTTTGAGATGTCTGAAAGGTGGATGGAGATGGGAAGAGGTTGGGGAAGGATAGGTAGAGTTGAGAATCATCAGTCTAGAGATGGTAGTTAAACGGAGGGGAGCTGATAAGCTTATCTAGTGAAGTAGTATAGAGGGAGAAGAGAAGAGGGCCCAGGAGAGAACCCTGAGTGATCCCTATGGTGAGAGGGAATGATCCGGATAAGGATCCAGCCAAACAGACTAAGAAGGAGCAGTCAGATGGGTAGGAGCGGGGGCAACTGGGTGGTCCAGTGGATAAAGCACTGACCCTGGATTCAGGAGGACGCGAGTTCAAATCCACCTCAGACACTTGACACTTACTAGCTGTGTGACCCTGGGCAAGTCACTTAACCCTCATTGCCCCACCAAAAAAAAACCAAAACCAAAACCCAGATGGGGAGGAGGAGAATCAGAAGAGAGTTGGGTCCCAAAAACCTAGAGAGAAGAGAGTATCAAGGAGAGGAGGGGGTGATTGACAATGTCAAAAACTACAGAGATCAAGAAGGATGAAGATTTGAGTTTTCTCATTGGATTTGGTCATTTAGAGCTCATTGGTAACTTTGGGGAGAACAGTTTCAATGGAATGATGAGGCAGGAAGCTGGGTTGTGAGAGGGAAATGAGAGAAAGTGGAGGCATTTATTGTAAGCAGCCTTTTCAGGGAGGACGCTAGTGAAAATGGAAGGATTAGGTGGCAGTGGATAGAGCAGCTAGTTAAGTGTCAGGTGTCTGAGGCCGGATTTGAACTCAGGTCCTCCTGAATCCAGGCCCGGTGCTCTATCCACTGTACCACCTAGCTGCCCCCTTGTTATCTCTTTCTAATGTGTGCCAGACATGTTGGGTGAACCGGAGAGAAGTATAAGATCATCTTTAGTTCTCTGAGAACCATAAGCCATTCAACACTACCGTTGCTTCAGGAAATGTTGGTCAATCTCTGGCCTTCTGCGTCTACCCACCACCCCAATAACTTCCCAGGCCAAAATTTCTTAGCCATTACTCTCCAGTATGCACTCTCTCCCTTAGAATATAAACTCTTTGAGTGGGTAGACTGTCTCTCTTTTGTATCTGAATCCTCAGAACTTAGAGCAGTGCCTGACATGGAGGAGTAACTGCTTAATAAAAGTTATTTCATTCGTTTATCATGCGTGCAGTTCAAAGCAGTTTGGCATAGCAGATCAATGAACTTGCATGTAGAAAGTCCTGGTTTCAGATCCTGCCCCTGTGTCAAATCATGGGCAAGTCCTTCTACCTCTCTGAACCTCAGTCTCTTCATCTATAAAAAGGGGAGAAGTGGATTAGATGACCTCTAAGGTCTCTTTATATTACACTTTGAGCCAATTCAGTCTAGTATGATTCAACAAGCAATTACTAAGCACCTGCTCTGTGTCAGGCACTGTGCTGGGAATACAAAGGCAAAAACTGAACAATCGCTGCATGAGTTGAAAGTCTAGTTAGGGAAATATAAGCTATCTTACAACATGAGGCAAGGGATTTACTAAGTAACGAATGATTAGCATAGACAGAAAGTGCTTTGTCTTGTCGCCATGCCATTGGGATGATGTCATGACTTGCCAAGAATTGGATTTAAGTGAGGGAAGGCTGTGCAAAGTCATCAACCTCACTCTCTCCTCCATAGCCATCTGGGCCCAGTGGCAAGTAGTACATTAGGACCACTGGAGATGGCCCTGGATGTTTCAGGCAATTGGGGTTAAGTGACTTGCCCAGGGTCACACAGCTAGTAAGTGTCTGAGATGAGATTTGAATTTAGATCTTCCCAACCTCAGGGCCAGTGCTCTATCCACTTTGACACCTAGCTTCTCCAGTAAGTCTTTAGGAATGCAATGGAGAGAGATCAGTGTGTACTGGTAAGGTTAGGAGAAGGCTTCACAGTGGGGGAACCTTGAGAGACCCAGAGGTAGGCACAGTGTAGAGGAAAGAATACTTGAAATCCAAAGACTTGTGTTCCAATTAGGAGTGTGCTGTCAAATGTTTAACAATGGGCTTTCTAAAAAGTAATGGGCATGCCTGTAAATTTAATCTGCATTATTGACATTGTCTCCATCATTTTAAGTTTAGACAACCCACTATACTATAAATAGAGCCCTGATGTGTATCATTTCCATTTGCTGATGTAAATTTTGTTTGTGGCAGAATATTTACATTTGAGAGTAAAGGAGTAGGGAGAAATACCAGGTGCTGGATTGTTGCATGGCTTTCAATGCTAGCCCAGTTGTTTAGGATTCAGTTTTGGTTCAGATGAAATGAAATCACATGACACATGGTGCTGTGTGTGTGTGTGTGTGTGTGTGTGTGTTTGTGTGCTTGAGAGAGAGACAGATAGACAGGCACAGAGACAGAGAGAAAGACAGAGACAGAGAGAGAGGGAGAGAGAGAGAGAAGTGGAGGTGATGGTGGTGGTGGTGAACCACCCCATCAGTAAAAGAATAAAAGCAAGAATGTCCTTGAATCCTGAGATTCTCTCTATTGGCAAAAACCCTGGTTTCCTACAAACTCAGTTTAAATCATGATCCCCACTTTCCCCAATTGCTAATTCTCTCTCCAAACTACCTTGTACTTATTTTGTATCTATTACATGTATCCTACCTAAATATGTATGTAGCACCCCTGCTCCATACATATTTGTTGTTGTTTGTTCTTCGTTCTTGACATTGGGGTGATGTCATGATTTGCCCTGAATTGGATTTAAGTGAGGGAGGGCTGTGCAAGGTCACCAACCTCACCATGAAGTACAGCCTTGTCAGTCTGTGTACTCGTAGGAAGATGACCCCTGATTGACTGAGAGGCTTCTGATGCTATATACTGTAAGATGTTGTAACTTGTGATTGGTGAAGATATTTTGTAATCCCTCTTCCTTTCTTTGGGGTGGGGTGGGAGACAATTGGGGTTAAGTGACTTGCCCAGGGTCACACAGTTAGTGTCAAGTGTCTGAGGCTGCATTTAAACTCAGGTCCTCCTGACTCCCAGGGCTGGTGCTTTATCTACTGTACCACCTACATGCCCCTTGGTGGAGAGATTTTAGGAGAGATTGGCCACAACTACTCCTGAAAATACATGTGGAGGTAGATGCGATCAGACCACTTCTGGAATACTGTGTTTCTTAGACTCTGGGTACCACTTAAAAATAATATTTCCTTTTTCTCCTAATTACATGTAAAGATAATTTTAAACATTCTTAAAAATTTTTTTTTGTTTCAAATTCCCTTCCCCCTTTTCCCCTTACTTTCTCCCTCCTTGAGACAGTAAGTCATTTGATATAGGTGTACATGTGCAATGATGTAAAAAATATTAGTCATGTTCTGAAATAAGACAGTGGGTACCACTTTCTAGGAGGCTTCATAAACTAGTTGGTCACACCATAGGAAGACCCACTTGAGGTAACTGACAGCGTTTACCTTGAAGAAGAGAGGATTTGGGGAACCCATGATAGGTAGCCTCAAGTATTTGACAGCTGTTACCTGAAAGAATGAGGTGACTAATTCTTTTTTTTTTTTTTTTGTGGGGCAATGAGTGATTCGCCCAGGGTCACATAGCTAGTGGCAAGTGTTTGAGGTCAAATTTGAACTCAGGTCCTCCTGAATCCAGGGCTGGTACTTTATCCACTGCACCACCTAGCTGTGCCCCCCCCCCCCATTC
Organism: Dromiciops gliroides; assembly: GCF_019393635.1. Lineage (NCBI taxonomy): Eukaryota > Metazoa > Chordata > Mammalia > Microbiotheria > Microbiotheriidae > Dromiciops > Dromiciops gliroides. Next base: position 527,609,703 of record NC_057861.1, on the reverse strand, counting down.
CCCTATGTGACCTATCAAGAGGTGCAGAGAGCAGAACTCAGAGCAACAGGTGGAAGTTGCTGATGTGATTATTTATTTAGATTTGGTGAAAGGGGGGAGGGGTGGATCCTAACAATATGAGCTGTCCAGCCATGGAATGGGATGGGGCAGCCCCAGGCGGTGGTGGCTTCTTTTATCAAAGGCTGATAACTTGTTGGACACGTGGGAGAGGAGATTCCTGTTTGGGTATGGGTTAGTTTATTAGGGAGCTTCTGAAGTCCCGAAGTCCCTTCTGAGGCGGAGCTCTCTGACCCATAGCTCTGGAACAGACAGTGTGGCTAAGAGGAATGTACACTAGACATAGATACTTGCTGCAGCTCTGCTGCCTGGCTGTGTGAACCTAGGCAAGTGAATTAACCTCTCTGAGCTTCAGTTTCTTTATTAAGTAGGGGACAGATGGGGTTTGTGGAGGTGGTGTGGTAAACCAAATTGGTACTACTGACCTCACAGGGTTGTTGTGAAGAAAATGCATTTGAAAAACTTGGAAAGGAGGTATTGTTGTTGTTCTGTCATTTTCCTTTGTCTTACCTCAGTTGGGGTTTTCTTGGCAAAGCTACTAGAGCATCTACCATTTCCTTCTCCAGTTCATTTTACAGATGAGGGAACTGAGACAAACAGGGTGAAGGGATTTGCCTAGGGTCACATAGCTAGTAAGTGTTGGAGGCTGGATTTGAACTCAGGTCTTCCTGATTCCAGGCCCAGCACTCTATCTACTGAGCCACCTAGCTAGGGGCAATGGTGTCCAAAGTGTTCAACTTGGACTCAGAAAAACCTGTGTTCAGATTCTACTTCACACCCTTATTTAGCAGTGTGATCCCAGGCAAATTACTTAATATCTGTTTGCCTCAGTTTCCTCATCTATAAAATGAGGACAATAATAGCACCTATCTCTCAGGTTGAAAGGTTCAAATGAGAGAACATATATAAAGTACTCTGTAAAACAAAGAGCTAATTAATGCTAGCTATTATTATCATTATTTTTTTTTTGCAGGGCAATGAGGGTTAAATGACTTGCCCAGGGTCACACAGCTAGTAAGGGTCAAGTGTCTGAGTAGCTATTATTATTAAGTCTGAGTTTTCTATTAATGGACAAACATCCTCTTTGAATATTTTGAAACCCTTGGTAAGAATTTTAAAAACCTGGGGCACAGGTGGTACTCTTATCTTTTATGATTGTAAAATACTATATGAAGGTTAATTATCATTACTGTTATTAAATACTGAAATCTGGCTCAGTGGTCACTTATATACCACATCCAGTGCCCTGATCTGAAAATGAGAGCTGGCACCTAAGTTCCTGGCACAGTTAGGCCACCATTATGGGAAACTCCACCATACTACTGGACCAATGTGGGTACAACAGGATACTCAAAAGAGTCAGGACATGGGGGGCAGCTAGGTGGCGCAGTGGATAAAGCGCTGGCCCTGGATTCAGGAGGGCCTGAGTTCAAATGTGACCTCAGATACTTGACACTAGCTGTGTGACCCTGGGCAAGTCACTTAACCCTCATTGCCCCGACCAAAAAAAAAAAAAAAAAAAAGAGTCAGGACATGATGATTGTAGCCTGTTGGGTAGAATGGTACCTAGAAGACCAGAGAGGCCCATTCCAACAGTAGTTAGGTCCATGATTTTACTTTGTAGAACAAGGAAATAAATACTGAATCTTATCTTTAAACCCTGGCACTGTACCTTACAGGTAATAGTTGCTCAATAAATATTATTATTAGGGGCAGCTAAGTGGTTTAGTGGATAGACTGCTAGGCCTGGAGTCAGGAAAACTCATCTTCCTGAGTTCTATTCCAGTCTCAGACACCTACTAGCTGTGTGACCCTGGGCAAGTCACTTATTCCTGTTTGCTTCAGTCCCTCATCTGTAAAATGAGCTGGAGAAGGAAATGGCTCCAGTATCTTTGCCCAGAAAACCCAAATGGAGTAATGGAGAGTCTGACACAACTGAAAAATGATTTAACAGCAAAATATTTGTTGAATGAATGAACTCTTAAGAGGTTTTAAAATTTATAACCCCAGGCTACAAGGGAATGATTCTTGTAATTAAACTCTCTAAACTAATCTGGATTTGGAGATACTTGGTCCTGAAGCCACTACAAGAAAGGAATTGACTGACAGGGTCAATGCTAAGGTTAGATTGGAATGGGGAGAGGGGAGCAGGTCAGTTAGACTGTGTATGGCAAGACTCCTGGGCTTCATCACCTCTTCCATTCTATGCCTTATACTATTTTTGTCTTAATTTACTTTTCCCCTTAGCTACTCATAAAATTCTTAAACTACTACTACTATTAAATAACTACTAATTAGTAGTTCATAAACTACTAATAATAATAGTCAACTCAACTTTGTCTCAGTTGAATTAAAAGAAGGGATTTGTCAATATCTGGGCCAAGGGAAATAGAGGGAAATTTGAGAACCTCTCAAAGCCTGGCATGGGCTGGTAGAGGAGAGGTTTGGCTATTCCAGAAAGAACTGGCCTTTTGGAGAGAAAGGATTAACAAATTTTAATTTCTCTAATCCTGATTCTTCCAATGGTTACTTTGAATTTTCAATGAATTTACAATATGAATTACTTTGAATTTTCTTTTCTGGGAGGTTATATCTTTTCCTCACCTTCCTTCCCCACTATAAACACCTTGAGGGGAGCGACTACAGATGAGGAACTGAGGCAAACAGGGTTAAGTGACTTGCCCAGGGTCACACAGCTAGTCAGTTTCTGAGGTCAGATTTGAATGCATGAAGATGAGGTTTTCTGATTCATAGTGCCACCTAGCTGGCTCCATTACTCCAATGAAACTGCTCTCCCAAGTTCCTATGACTTTTTTTTTTTTTGGCTGGGCAATGAGGGTTAAGTGACTTGCCCAGGGTCACACAGCTAGTAAATGTTAAGTGTCTGAGGCCAGATTTGAACTCGGGTCCTCCTGAATCCAGGGCTGGTGCTTTATCCACTGCACCACCTAGCTGCCCCTACTATGACTTTTTAATTGCCACATCTTTACCATCCTTGCTCCATCCTCATCCTCCTTGACTTGTCGGTAGCATCTGCCACTGTTGACCACCTTCTCCCTCTTGGATACTTCCAGGATTTTGTGGCCTTGCTCTCTTCCGAGTTCCCCTACCTGGCTGACTGCTTCTCCCCATCTTCTTTGTTGGTCATGTCCCTTACCTGTGGATGCTCCCTATGATTGTGCCCTAGGTCATATCTCTTTGGACTCTCTTGGTGACCACCTCAGCTCCCATGGGGTTTGATTATCATCTTTATGCAGACGACTCCCAGATCTATATGTCCAGTCGTAATTTCTCCTCTGACCTTCAGACCTGCCTCACCAAATTGAGTATTAGATGTCCCAGAGGCATCTGAAACTCTCACCATGTCCAAAGATTGAACTCATCATTTTTCCCTCCCTACTTTCAAGCTTCCATATCTCTGTTGAAGGGGCACAGGTAGGTGGCACAGTGGATAAAGCATTGGCCCTGAAGTTAGGAGGACCTGAGTTCAAATCTTACCTCAGACACTTATTAGCTAAGTGACCCTGGGCAAGTCACTTAACTCCAATTGCCTTAAACATCCAGGGCCATCTCCAGTCATCCTGATATATATCTTGCCACTGTACCCAGATGGCTCTGGAGGGGAGAGTAAGGTTGGTGACCTTGTACAACCCTCCCTTACTTAAATCCGATTCACTGCAAGTCATAACATCACCTCCTGATGCCATGGTCCTTTTCAAGAACGAAGGACAAACAAAACCAATAATTAATCTCTTTCCATCTCCCAGCTTTAGAGGGTTGGCATTATTCTTTACTATGCATTCTCCCCTATCCTAAAGATCTAATCAAGTTTTCAAGTCTTGAAGTTTCTGTCTCCACAACCTTTCACATTTGATCCCTTGGCTACTACTTTAGTTCTGACCCTCAACATTTCTTGTCTAAATTATTCTAACAGCCTCCTAATTGGGTTCCCTGCCTTGTCTCTTCCCACTTCAGTCTATCTTCCACACTGATGCCAAAAAGATGTTCTTTTTAAAAAAATTTTAGACTTTTATTTTTCAAATTACACGTAAAAGCAAATATTGGGGTGTTTTTGTTTTTTTGCACGGCAATAAGGGTTAAGTGATTTGCCCAGGGTCACACAGCTAGTGTCCAAGTGTCTGAAGCTGGATTTGAACTCAAGTCCTCCTGAATCTAGGACTGGTGCTTTATCCACTACACCACCTAGCTACCCCTGTAAAAGCAAATTTTGACATCAATTAAAAAAAAAAATCTTTCCAACTTCTCTTCCTCTATCTCCTCCCACCCCCACCCCAAGAGCTCAAACAATTCAACATAAATTATACATGAGTAGTCAAGGCAAACAATTCTACCTTATCTAGGTTGTGAGTGAAAACAGATAAGAACAAAACTTCAGATTAAGGAATTGTCCAAAAAATGTGTTTCAGTCTGTTTTCAGATACCATCAGTTCTTTCTCTGTAGATGTACTATAATTTTCCTAAGTTCTTCAGAGTTATATTGGATCAATCATTGCCTTGCTGAAAATAACCACGTACTTCCCAGATCATCTTACACTAATGCTGTTATTTTGTATACAGCACATTTCTCTCTGCTTCAGTTCATGTGGGTCTTTCCAGGTTTTTCTGATAGTTCATCATAATTTTTATATAGTATCTTGAACTTGACATAGAATTTTCTTCATAATAGCCCAGCAGAGTAGGTACCATACTTTTTTTTTTTTTTTAGTGAGGCAATTGGGATTAAGTGACTTGCCCAGGGTCACACAGCTATTAAGTATTAAGTGTCTGAGGCCAGATTTGAACTCAGGTCCTCCTCACTCCAGGGCCGGTGCTCTATCCACTGTGCCACCTAGCTGCCCCGGTACCATACGTTTTGACATTGTAGTCAATCATGATAACTATTTCCCTCCATCTCATTCCCTTCCAATGATATTCTATTGTCTATCTTATTTTGCCCTAATCCTCCTCATAAGTGTTTTGCTACTGACTGCCCCCTCCCCAGTTCTACCCTCCCTTCATTCACCCTTCCCTCCTTTATCCTCTTCCCTTCTTACTTTCCTGAAGGGTTAGATAGATTACTCTTCCCTATCGGATGTGTGTGTGTTATTCCCTCCTTGAGCCCACTCTGACGAGGTTATGGCCTTTGAACTAATTCTGTTTTCCAAATTTTTCTTCCTTCCTCCCTCAACTCTTCCTATGAAATCAAGCAATTCAATATATGTCATACATGTGCTGCTATGCCGAAATGATGTTCTTTAAAGCATAGATCTGACCATGTCGCTCACCTACTCCTATTATTCTCCTCTCCAACTCCTGTAGGTCCCTATTGACTTTAGGATCAAATATAAACCCCACAGGTTAGCTTTATGAACCCTTCATGCACTGAACCCAACCTGTTTCCAACTTCATTGGACATTGGTCCCTCTCCTGCACATTGTGATCCAGCCAAGCTGACCTCTCAATTCTTCACCCACAACAATCCATTTCCTGTGCACTGGTTGACCCCCATGCCTGGAATGCAGTCCTTCTGCTCCATCCTTTCCAAATACTAGTTACTGGTCTTTTAAACTACCTATAACTACTGTTTATTCTTTTAATTCTGTACATATTTGCATACATATTTGGTCTCTCCTCTTTTATAAAGTAAGCTCCTTACAAGTAGAGATTATGAATTGCCTAGGGTCCCATGGCTGGTATTTATCAGAAGAGGGCTTGAACCAGGTCTTCCCAATTCCACTCTGCTCTCACATGTATGACCAGCACTTGAATGTATTATGTATTAAATAACTTACAGCTATACAGTGCTTAAAAATTTTCAAAGGGCTTTATATATAATCCCTTTCCAGTCTCACAAAATCCTGTGAGGTAGGTACAACGGGTAAAAGTATGTCCATTTTATTGATGAGGAAACAGGCTCAGAGGTTAAATAGCATGCCCATGGTCAGAGGTAGGCTTCAGATCCAATCCTCTTGACTCTCAGGCAGGGCTGGCCTATAGCTGCCCTTGATTCAGAACCCAGGGCTTCTATCCAGTGCACCTTACGCTCTCTCACACTGGACCAAAGATTCCCTGAATCATGTCAATGGGCACTGAACTGTGTTTGGAGTGAAGGAAAGGAGAGGGGAAGGCAAGACCAGTTGGCTCAGGAACCAGACTTGAATTCTGGTTTTCAATCTGACACTGATTTCTAGGACCTCTGACAAGCCATTTCTCCTCTTTCCTCATCTGCAAAATGAATTTCACGGTCACTTCCAGCTCTGATATTTAGATTCCATTAAGTTTCAGTTCCAAAACTCTGGTCATCCCATCCTCTTACTCCTAGTAGTTTTCTGTCTCCCCCCACTTTAGTCTAATTTAATCTCATTTGCCAGATGGGACACATTCACTTTTTCCACCCTCATTTTAAGCTCAGAAATAAGATTTTGCAAGTTGTTTTCTGCTTTGAGGAGTCCATATGAAGGTTTCTGCCTCTCTTTTGAACCCAGGGCATGCATGAATACAGCCTCTTTAGAACTCCCTCTAAAAGCCTTGAAAGGGACCCAGTGTAAAAGAGGGGGAAAGACAAACATTTGATCTCCAAGATGAATTTCTTTAGAAATCGAGACAGGTTACCATAAAATTGATCGATTTCACTTGTTTTATTTCCTCACATTAGGAGTAGCAAAGGTGGGAAAATTTACTCAGCTGTGCATGAACAAACTCTTCTTGGTTTTGTTCAGGGTCAGGGTCAAAGCCTAGAGTTTTCTTTTTTAAAAGCCCTACTTCTTGGATATCTTCAGTTTTAACTCTAGGCCGAGCAAATATTTTCTTTGGAATCTGTAATCACTTCCAAGGAAATCTGGCAAAATAATAGGCATCAACTCCTTTCTACTTGCTGTCACCTATAATTATCTGCTATGAGAGCATCCAGCTATCTAATTTTCCTGTAGGGGTAAGGACAAATCACAGATAGGCAGAGTGCACAAAAATTTATTTACAAAAAAATCCAAATTACATATAATACAGACTTTTTACACACAAGAAAACATAACAGCTTTTATTTTATTATTTTATACTACCAGAAGGTAAAGAAAAATATTTATTTTTAATAAACCACCTATTCATTTTCATCTATTGTTATACAAAGTTGTAGATCATGCACAATTCTTTACAGTTTTAAAATGTTTTGCTAAGTGCAAATACTAAATTCCTCTTTCCACCATTAAGGCAAGTAAAATGGGACTCTAACTGGGGAAGGGTGGAACCTTGCTCACCTCGGAGACCTCTCCTGCAGGCAGCTGCCTCAGGCTGGAGGGGCTAGAGAGCCTTGACTGTGGCATAAAAGGAGCCAAACTAGACAACGCCGAACCTGAAAGATCAGGAGGCCTTTTGTTGGCTTTTGCTTTATTTTCCAGGAGCTGGGCTAATCGCTTTGGACTTCCTGTCATTTTTTTCTGTGCACATGATTGCCTGCCAGTGGGATGGGATCAGATCTCTTTGGCCTCTTCAATCACCCCTCACGATAGGGCACAGCAGAGATGATCCTCTGCAACAATATGCCTCCCAACGCAAGGGCCCTGGGAGAAGATGGATCCTGTCTCCGAAAAACTCGCTCCCACTGGCAAACAGAACAAGATGCGAAAACTGGGTGGTAGTGACCACACCATCAAAAACAACTATTTGCCCAATTCCTTTTCATTTCAATGAAGCTCCTCCGCCTCATCTGTGACTTGTTAATATTAACTCTGCAAGTTTTGCAAACCTAGGTAGCTAACAATAAGGAAAAAGGGTTTCTGTTTGCTTAAAATCCAAATACCATTTGGAAAATGAGCAGGGTTAAGTCAAGTCGGCTGTTGGGATTGCCTGTTGCAAACTGCAAGAGTTCGTCACCAAATATATTTAGAGTTAGGAGGGACCCAAGAGGTCACCTAGTCCAACCCCCATCATTTTACAGATGAGAAATCTGAGACCCAGCGAGTTTAAGTGACTTGCAAAAGGTCACACGGGCAGTGTCAGGTTCTGAACCCGGGTCTCCTGACTCCAAATCCTGTGGTCTTTCCACATCATCACGTCGCTTCAACATTTTGAGTAGAATCAATGGTGGATATCAAGCATTTTTCCCAGCTAAGAGAGCACAACTACACACAAATGGAAACAGCCAAAGCAGTGGTTTCCAAGAACAGGGAGGGGGGTTTTGTCCAGGCTTTTAATGGGCCTGTCTTACACATGCCACCCTAAAAACCATCCGTCTTTCCCCAGCTGTTACAGAACCGCACGTTTTTCTGTCTTGTTCTCCAAATTTAACATGGTAACATATACACACCGCAAAGCAATGCAAACGAACAGAAAGTAGGAGGTAAATGGTTTAATGAAGGTGACAACTCATTGGACTCACTGTTCTCTTGGGTGGTGCTACACATGCCACTTGCCACATACTAGCTTCTGACTCTCCTGCATGGCCGAGCGTGACTGTGCAAGCATGGAGGTGCATGCACATGCCTCCAGAGTGGAAAGATGCTTACACATACGGTCTAGGGCAAGCATGCATGAAGCTGATAGAAAACCCAGCACTTCACCCTGGGTGAGGCAGCTCGCTGTAAAGGAAGTCCTGGCTCAGTGACCTTCCAATTCTGAAATCCTACGATTCTTCAATGGTTCCTACAACCACTGTCGCAAAGGAAGTGATGGGGGGAACCTTCTCTTACGAATACTTGATAAAAGGAGCTCCTGTGCTTTGTGATAAATCAACCTATTGCCCCGCAAGGCACATCCGTGACACATGACACATGTCAAAAAATACCGATGGAAAAGGCACTGGTTATTAGGGCTAGTACGGAACCTCAGGCAGACAAACAGGCATAACCCTCAAGAGGGACTGGATGGAAACTGAGAAGAGAACCCAGAGAAGAGCTCTTCCTAAAGATACAGATACAAGTACCTGGACCATAAGCCCTCTGTTCAAAATCCATTGTTCTCATCTGTCACATCTCTTGAACCAATCCTAAGAGAGCTACTAGGTCCTAATAGATCATATCATGTGGGAAGGCAGAAGAATGAAAAGGCATTTCTTTGGAGAGCTGACTTTTTTCCTTTCTGATCTTTGAAGCGTGTCTAATCGGTTGATGGGTGACAACTTGATCACCAGTAAACCACATGGCTCTATTCTGGTTAATGTTTGACGTACCAATGCTAATAGACATAGTTCTAAGAGTATCCTCACTGGTAACAGGGAGACCTTTACTGTTGCAGCAATGATGCTTGAAATAGAAAAATACATAATGATACACACTTCCATCTAACCCTTTTTTTTGGGGGGGGGGGGGAAAGGGGGCAAGGGGGCATCTGACATTTAAGAGTAAAGCCTTCAGCCAGACCCCAAGTAACTAATCAGCTGCATTTACTAGGAAAATCGAAGTAAGCAAACTGACAATATGTTCTAGCTTATACATAGAAAGCTGATGGCAAAGGGGGAACAAAGAAAGAAAGGAAATCCAAATCTGTGGGGTGGGAGAAATTGGAGGGAATAAAAGTAAGCTACTCAGCAGGCAATGGAAGTGGGAGAAAGTTTCTGGTTGAACCCTTGCATGTAAAATGGCTCATTCTGTGACTGAAGTATCATTGCCACAGGCCAATCTTCCAAACAAGGTTTGGAAAAAGTTACAGCAGGAAGTGCCACAGGTCCTAAAGCCTGAACTGCAAGCTATATTCTAGAGCCAGAAGCCAAGACATTTCCAGAGGAAAAGACTTCAGAGATGCTAATAACTAAGACCTACACATGAGCACTTATCACATTAACATCGAGGGGAAATTGGATGCACAAAAAGAAGTGGGATGCTCAGTGTTCCCTCCTGCCCCTCCTTAAATACAGTGTTAACAGCATGCTGGCCTGCCTGCCCCTGGCTGTCCAAGGGAATGTCTTTTAGGGTAAGGTGCAGTTTTAACCTGAATAAAGACCAGCTTAAGCAGCATTCAGAAATTTACATCCCTATATAGACTTTTTCTCCTTTCTCTATATAAACAAAACTTAGCAGCAAAAGTTGAGAAAGTTAACCATGGGTTTCTAATGTCAACAAAGATTATTCCAGCACTAGGCTAGGAGAAGAGTGAAGGGGAGGCCCCCAGATAGCAATGCTACAATCCAGACATGGACTGTTCTAGGTAAATACTGGGAGAAATGTTTCAATGCAACTAAAGGAGTTTAAGACCAGCTCTTACTAATAGGTTGTACTGGAAGAGCTGATTTTAGAAAAAGGGATTTTTCCAGGGAGTGAGAACCAAAGTGGGGCATAGATAATCAGAGAAGAATGGGGCAAACAAATCAGGTCAGAAGTTTATTTCCAAAGTCCCAAACAGTAATATTATTTAGTGATGATTTTTTTTTTTGAGGCAGTAGAAAGGGGGAGGGGATGGGGCTGAAGGGAAGAGAGTGAGAAAACGTTTCTGGATGAACAACACTTATAGTGCAAGTTGTCACACTCAAGAGGTGAGGTGAAATTCAACACTGGGATCTGGGCTAGAGAATCTCAACGTTTTGGTCTGTGGGGCCTCTTGTATTTATAAAGTACCGGTCATTAACGTCTTTCCTCTTCTCAGATCAGGGAGGACCCATTTGACCACGCAGGGAGCTCCCTCCCATTTGACCATGTGACAAAGCTAATGCAGCTGAGACTGTTTCCACTCATTCCCAGAGTGAGAAGAGGGACTTGGGCTTTAACTCTATGGCCGATGGAGCTCAGGACCAGTAGCCGTGCCTCTTCTTAGAGGATTTAGACACGAGTGCTTGTAAAACTAGCCTAAAGTAAGCAGTGGAGACCTATTCTGCTCTGCTTTGGAGGAGCTGAGCTAAGAGGCATGAGGATCATTTACCTTCCTTAATTACACCTGGTTGCCACTGGACTGAAACTGGAGGTCAATCTCTCATTGCCAAGTGCTGTCCTTTGACAACCCTAGTGGGAGTCCAGGGAAGATACTGGCCATTATAAGGGGAGTTCTTAATGAACCACCAGCTATCATCTCTCGCCTAGATGTATCAATTGCCTTGAATGTACTTTCCTATTTTCATTAACTAGCTCAGGTGTAGAAGTCCCGATTTAATTAGAAAATGAGAAGTCCTCCCTTCCTGGATCACTGGTGGTGACTTCCCTGTTGTCTGTTCTGATCGGGGGCAGGCAAAGCAGCTTTTCTTTCACCTCATTCTGTCTCCTTTAGGACAATTTCAGAACGAATTAATGGACAGCACAGGGTTGTCTTGCTTACTGACAAGTGCTGTGCTGGTCATTTTCTGGCAGAGTGGGTTTTACTTCCCTCTCCTTCCTGGAATCCTCCAGCCCCAAATAACACAGGCAAATCCTGTTATTGGTATCCAAGGGATCCTGGGCTCTTCTATTCTTCTCAGCTGTACTTAAAAGAGCAGTGACTACTTACACTTTAAAATACAGGAAAAGGCAAGACAGAGAAAGATGAGAGAGGGAGAGAGGGAGGAAGGGGAAGAGAAAGAGACAGAGAGAGACCCAGAGAGAGAGAGAGAGAGAGAGAGAGAGAGAGAGAGAGAGAGAGAGAGAGAGAGAGAGAGAGAGAGAGAGAGAGAGAGAGAGAGAGCGCGAGCGCGCGAGAGGAAGGAAGGAGGGGAAAGAGAGAGAAGGGTGGATCCTGGGAAGAGTTTGGGGCCTGGGTAGGTCTCTCTACTATCACTATCGAAGAAAAGGAAAATTGGCCCCAAATTAGTCATGTTTGGCAGCCCAATGTGTAAACTTCACCTCTACGGGCTCAGCAGCAGTTACTGGTTTTAGGGGAAAAAAGTGGGGTAAACATCTGAACTAGGCTGTGTATATTTAACAGCCCCCCCTCCCCACCATGAAATTTAACTGGGGGAGATTTTCAGGCTGCTCCTTTCAGTTCTGTGGAATAATGAAGGGAGTTGGGAGAAGGAGAGTTGTTACGCAGGATGGTCCTCCTCGGCAGTGCTTCCACTTCAGGTATCTATCCCACCTGTCAAAACCGATGGCGTGGCTGAGGACCAAAGTGCATAGGTAAGTTGTGCTCCAGTGGGACATTGATTGGGGGAAATTCATAGTTCACTCGCATATTTGGCAGAGGAGGGACATAGGGGGCAGGGATGGGACCTAAGTTGAGGGGAATGTTGTTGAACATGGGACGAACAGGAGGCAGAGGAAAGGGTGGGTGAACAAAGGGATAAGGAGGGATCCTGGCTTGGTGAAGGTTTTGTGGAACAGGTCTTGGGATGACTTCAATCCTCTGGAGTTTTTCAGGAGCTGCCTCCATGGGGGGCCCAATCCGTTTGAAGTTGTTGTCTGAAAAGGAGAGGTGATTTTTAGAAAAAAAAGAAAAACAAACAAAACAAATTAAAACTTAGGTCTGAATGTGATTGTCCTAAGAGACATGTCTGCCTCTACCTGGAAGTGTGGACTTGGGCTCTGAATCCACATATGGTAATGATATCCAAGGCTCCTATCTATGAAGACCAGGTGTGACTATATAAAGTAATGAAACTGGCTCCATAGCAACACTGAAGAACACATGTGCCCAGGCCAGTGTCGTTGTTCAAAGTATTCACCTTGGGATGCCAGGTACTAGTTTTCTCTTGTCTTACTCAACAGTGATGGAAAAGGGTTAGTTCTGAAAAGTCCCTTCCAATTCTGACCTTTAGGGCCCCCCCTACCGGCTTTTTTTAGGTTTCCCCTTTTAAATCAATTCAGTTCACCAAGTAATTATAAAGTGAGCCCTATGTACCAGGGAATGTGCTAGGTACTGGGCATACAAAAAGAAAATGGCATTCTACCATGAACTACTTTCAGAACCAGTCTACAACTTATACGAGTCAAGGCTTAATACTTTATAGCCACAATTCATTCTGGACAAAAATGTTATGAACTGGCTCAGTCTACTGCTATCTTACATGTATTGGCTGCTTTTATTCTAAATGGCTCTTGGCCGTTTCCTGTAATTAAAGCCACCCTCATCTGAAGAAGACATGTTCCCACTGGAGCAATTCCTGTGCTACTAGTTCTAGAAGTAGTTCCAAAAGAAGAATTTCCAAAATAGCATTATCAGCATATGGCCTCTCTCCTCGACTGCCATCTAAGCTGAAGGGAAGGGCCACCACGTTCATTTGTATGTATGTATTATGGTATTCCACCCCCACCCACCCCCAAATGACCCAAATGAAGCAGTCTCCCAGGACAACAACTCAATAGATTTAACTGAGTTTGTCTCACTAGCAAACCTGGGCTTGTAGAGGTCTAGTCAGAAAAGGATGACTCCAGTCAGAATGTGTTTCCTGAGCCTTTCCTTTACAATTCCCCCATCCTTGTGCTGAAAGTTGTGGGAAAACAGGTACATTAAATGAACTGTGGCTGGAGCTGTGACTTGATCCAGCTACTGTGGAGAACAATTTGAAATCATGCCCCCCAAACTGGGAATATAATTAAACTGGGCATTCCTTTTGACTTAGTCATCCTGCTACTAAACCTATACCCCGGAGAGATCAAAGAAAGAGGAAAAGGGCCCATACGTACAAAATATTTACAGCAGTATTTGTTGTGGTGACAAAGAACTGAAAATCTAGAGAGTGCCCATCTGGGGGAATGGACAAATAAATTGTGGTATATGATTGTAATGGAATACTACTGTGGTATAAGGAATGAAGGGGGATGATTTCAGAGAAACACGGGAAGACTTACAGGAAATGATGCAGAGTGAAGTGAACAGAACCAGAAGAACAATCTATATACTAACAACAAAGTTGTAAAGGCAATCAACTTTGAAAGACTCAGGAACTCTGATCAATGCAACGATCAGTCATGATTTCAGAGGGCTCATGATGAAACAAGATACCCACCTCCTGACAGGACTCAAGAGTACAGATTGAGATGGCATTTTTTTTGGACCTGGCCAGTGTGGGAATTTGTTTTAACTATGTTTGTAACAGGGTTTCTGTTTTTCTTGTTTTCTCAGGTGGGGGTGGGGGGGAGGCAGGGAGAGGGAACTGGGGAGAAAAGATGGATTTTTGTTTGGAAAAAAAAAACTAATTTAGAAAAGAAATAATTCATCCTCATTCTCTCTACAGATCTAGGCTAAATTGAAGAACTTGCCTCCATTTTTCTTCTTTTGCTCTTCTTCAGCCTCCTTCTGAATTTCTTGGATGAGCTTCTCATCATCTTCCTAAAAAATAAAGGAATTGGTAAATTTGTGAGTGGGGGAATGGTGTATTGGATAGAATCATCCTAGAGTCAGGAAGACCTAAGTTTAAATTTGGCCTCAGGGGCAGTTAGGTGGCGCAGTGGATAAAGCACCGGCCCTAGATTCAGGAGCACCTGAGTTCAAATCCGGCCTCAGACACTTTATACACTTACTGGCTGTGTGACCCTGGGCAAGTCACTTAACCCCCATTGCCCCGCCCCCCCCCCAATTTTTGGCCTCAGACACTGTGTGACTCTGGGCAAGTCACTGACCCTTGTTTGCCCCAGTTTCCTCATCTGTAAAATGAGCTGGAGAAGGAAATGGCAAACTGCTTTAGTATCTTTGCCAGGAAAACCCCAAATGAGATCACAAAGAAATGAGGTCAGACTGCTGAAATGACTCGAATTAAAAAAAAGGTTTGTTCTCCCAATGGCAAGTTATACTCTGACTACAGTTTGGCTTGAATGAGCTGACATATTGGATTAGGGTAGCACATCCCGTTGCACTAGATATGTGGCTGGGCAGCAGATGTGACTAGAATTTTCTTCAATTTATCAACCAAACCAACATCAACAACGTAAGTCCTATGCTCTCCAAATCTCCTGCCCCGCCCCGCCCCGGCAGAGCCATTCCACATAGTCACCAACAGCCTTGTGAAGGAGCAATGCACCCGTCAGCAGAATTCCACTTCTGGAGGTTGTGATGAAGCCGGACTCCAGAGCTACATTTCAGCAACTATCTGGTGTCTTATTCTATTTTTCCTCTCTCCTGAGCCCAACTAAACTTCTACACTACATCTAGAGGTTTAAGCGAAACAAATACAGTATTTTCTCAGTGAATTTGGCCATGAAACTTTCAAGCTTGACATATAAACTGATTTAAGAAAAGCCCTCAAGAACTTGTAATTTCTGGTCCAGCGGTCTGGGAAAGGTATACACATACACAAGGTGCTCTTGCCAGACTGTTTGGTGTGAAATGGGGTTTTCTTGAACAAACTGCCTCTATGTTTGTGGGAGTATTTCTGACAAGCTGGTGGTTTGAGGAAGAGGGAAATCTTTTACAACTGAACACCAGCTTTGTGCCTGTTGGAGGAGGAAGTCCTCTGCTTCTTTTGGGGAAGTAAGGAGCTAGGGAAAAGAGATGGTCACTACTACCAGGCTCCTCTGCTTCCCTTGATTCTGCAGAGGTGAGCAGGTGGATGGGAAGGAAAGAGGAAGAGAACAGGAGATTGGGATGTAAAAGTTGAAGGGAGCTGGATCCCCAAATCAAGATGAAGATAACCAGCTACACAGTCCATTTAACTCATAGTAACTCATAATAAAGAGCAAGGTCCAGGTTTGCACCCCCACGAGGTAACTCCATCCCCTTCTTGTTCCTTAACTCAAGCTCCTCTATCATCCTAGAGCTCCCCTTCCAGGTATTGGAACTCAGAATTCTCTAAGAACTCTTCTCTCCAGAAAACTTGGTCTGGAACCTGGTTTTATATGGAAATGTGTCCACAGGGTTTGGTGCTCCCGTTCTTTGCCATTCTTCCACTGCCACTATCTACTACTTTCTCTTGGACCATGTGATTATTTGGAGGTGCTTTAAAGAACTGGTCTCCCCAAGAATGGTTTAACAGGCATGGAAGCTAAATGCAGAGGAAGGCATAACAGCAGCTAGGAAAAGCCTCTCTGGCCAACTTCTGAGTTGACGTTTTTAAAAGGAGTGGATTTATCCCAGTTCTTACAACTTCCACATGGCAGTAAACACAGCGAGAAAGATTTTACTTGTTATAACGCCAATCTTCACTTCTGTGATGAGCAACAAGTAAACTGATTTAAAAGTACTGGGGGCAAATCTGCTTCTTACAGCCCCGAATGTGAGGCTTACAGGTTGCTACTTAGCTCTCCTTAGAGCTACTCACTGGACTGAAGAAAACCAGAGTCTGTAACTCGCTCCTGTCCACCTGGAGAGCTATTAAGCTTTTAAATGCTAACCCTACATTAAATATTTATGTTCTAGGAATAGCTTTGGAGTGTTGATTTCAACAGTTAAACTTAATAGGTCTTAAACCTTAGCTCTGCAGTAGCTAAACTGCATTAAAGACATGGAGATATGAGCATGTACTAAATGGCAGAAATATATTAGTTGTTAGATACCAACTTATGACTAGATTTTAGGATGGAGAATTCTCAATGCTTTAAAACAAATATTATTCATTAGAAAGAGATTAGCTTTTATGAAAAGTGTGACGCTATCCTATGTGCAGAGTCTTTCCCTATTAGTTACTGGCAGTAAAACTGCAAAAGCACTGTACCAGTTAGGTGTCATAAGCAAGTTTCTCTCCCTCTTGAGGCCTCAGTCCCCTCTTCTGTAAAACAAAGGCAGGTAGACTAGATGATTGCTAAGCTTGAAAAAGCATATGATTCTTAGTAATATGTCGGTGGACTATGCCTCAAAAGAAAGGTAAATTCAGGAATAGGGTTCACACTTAAATACAACTAAGACAAAAGTGCACCAAGCACTTTATTAGCTGCCCTGCCTTTGGCACAGGACTTCCATCAATGTGATGAAACAGCTACATCAGGCAAATCAAGAATAGATCCCAATTTGTGTTCAGGTCACTACATAAATGTTAAGGAAGTGAGACAATTACCTAGATCTGGGGGTTTAAAACTTGAGATGTGAGTGCCACCAGCAGGACTAAAGCAATTCCCTGAGTGCCAATGGCAGGCAGAAAAATGGAGTGGAAAGGGGAACAGAAAAAAAGTAAAAGGGAGGGATAGAGGAAAAAGAAAGAAGTAGAGGTTTGGTAGATAGACAGTACCAACAATTCACTCCGGGTACGTTTGGTGACACAAATGCCATAGTTACCTAATTATGATAAGAAATGCATTTTGGTTGTTGCCTTCCTAATTACCTTTTCCTGGTTACTAGGTTTATCCAGGTAGTTTTCCAGGAGAAAAAGAGATACATCCTCTAAAGGTTGTCTCATTACCATCTAATTTGATTTTAAATGACTTTGTTGATTATAATTGCAGTTCCAGCTAAGAATCATCAGTGGGTGTTTGCAGGGATATAGCAAGCCTGTACTTTCTGAATATGATTCCATCCAACAGCAATTTCCCAGCAGCCAGCATCAGTAGACAAACCACATTTTTCCAGTAGCAAGACCTTACACTGTCGCATGATGCTTTTGACAGAATCACTAGAGTGTGAGGAAAGAAAAAGAGCTTTTCTTCTCTGCAGAGTTCCAAGGTCTACACACACTCACACATGGGAAAGTGCCAGGCACCACTGAGCTAGGGAACGGATGGACGCACACATGGCATCTGGTTGGCTTTGATCACTAGTGATATTTTCATGACAAGTCCAACTGTTCCCGACAAAAATTCTTCAGTGAACACATCCAATTTTTTTTCCTTTAAAAATTCTCTCAAGTGTATCTGAGGTACTTGCATAAATGGTTTTGTGTGTTTAGATTTCGAAAAACTTCCCAGAATGGATTTGCTGGCTTGTGCTACTAATCTGACAGATCAACATGCTTCAAGTGATGCTTGATTTTGTATTTCAGCTTTTTTTGTCGGAGTGGCAAAGAATAAACTCCATTGTCTGGGAGAAAGTACATTTATTACTCTTTTTTTGGAGGGGGGCAAAAAGCCTCTTTCCTAATTTTTTTTTGCCTTTAATTAATCCTCCCAGTTGGGAGCTCAATAAGGCCAGATTAAACTTTGATTGGCTACTTCCTCAGATATTTAATTACAATCATAAAATGGTGGGAGTTTGATTATTTTGTTGGAATCATTTTAATCACAATTTTTGTGTATGTTTCTAACTAGCCCTAGACTGGAATTTAAGTAGCAGATTTCAAAACCTTCCCTTACTGAATCAAAGGACACTGAATATTTAGCAATGGAAGAAACAAATAAATAAGAGGCCTAACAACTTCTCTTATATGCTGCTCTGAACCCAGAGCCTCAAAGTTTCTAGAACCTATTTTATTTTTAGTTCTATAAACCAAGAGTGGAGGAGGCAGTTTGGAATCTTGGTTCAATAATGAACTATCAGGACTTGTGGCAATCCCTGTTTCCAAAATGCTCTTAGGTTTTGTTCCTTAATTTGTATGTGTTTGGCTGGCAGATGGTCTCTACTGACTTTTCCTGGGAGGGGGCTCTTTGTAATCTTAAGGGAATAATTCCTGGTATCCCTTGCACACCATATTTCAAGTTAGGCACATTCAGAAGAAAAGTGCCATTTTTTACAAACATCTTATAAACAGAAAATCTGGGACGTTTAACTTAGGGAGCAATGCAGGGCTTGGGGGGGGGGGGAAACGACAGTAGGGCACACGATGCTTTTGACTCCTTTCTCTCTCAGAGTAAAGGGCCAGTCAGTAAGGCCAACAATTTAATCCCACACTTTCTGAGTGAAGCAAATTGCTACTTATCCTCTCTTTAAAGGTAAGGGCAAAAGGGGATAAAAGGTAACTAAAATGTCTCACATTCCTTGTGGTATATGGATCACTTTTTTCTATTGCTAAGAAACAAAAAACCTCTATCTAATGGCTCCTGGAAGACAAACTGCAAAGAGATGCAGCATGTACATAATGTTCTGTTCTCCTTAACCAATGTATAAGCTGAGACTCTTTTAGATTAGATTCATTCTACAAAAAGTCAAGTCTATAAACTTGGAAATCATAAGGCATTTCTTGCCCTCTGGGGACAGGAACTTTATCTAAATGACTTTATTCATCATTGTGAAGATATGCCACAATTAATAACTGGAAGAAGAGAACTGTGATCCAGGAGATGAGCTGGACAATAAAGCAGAGAGTCCACTTTAATCAAGAGATTTAGGTTAATCATTTTTGTTTTGATGGGATTCGCTTACTGATGCAGACTTCAGCAATCACTGCCTTCTCAAACAGAAATCTGATTGGCTTTATCTGTTCTTTCCATTTGTACTATCAGTGGCAAAAGCTAACATTCACACACTGCTTTCCCCAGAACAGTATGAACAGTAGTCTGCTTTCACTCTGTGCATTTTCCTACTCCCCACCAGAAATATTCAGCCTCAAATCATATTCTTGCCACAAAAGATTTACTGACTCACTTGGCAAAGAAACCTTCAAATGCCGCCAACTTGTACGCTGCTGCCGCTACGAACCCTCCACCCTGTGGCCTTGGCTGTGGTGCTTTCTCGCCTCA
Organism: Dromiciops gliroides; assembly: GCF_019393635.1. Taxonomy (NCBI): domain Eukaryota; kingdom Metazoa; phylum Chordata; class Mammalia; order Microbiotheria; family Microbiotheriidae; genus Dromiciops; species Dromiciops gliroides. Next base: position 527,590,279 of record NC_057861.1, on the reverse strand, counting down.
AATCATCTCTCAAGAGGTTACCAAGTGACTTAAATGCCATGAAGAATATGTCTCAGTGAACGTTCCCTTGCTCCCTCCAGAATAGCTTCTGCTTCTGGATGAGTACTGTGGGATCTATGAGTCTGTTATATTGGGAATGCTGGCTTCCCCCCAATTCAGTGGCCATTGAGGAGATTCTCAAAGACAAGCCCCAGGAACTCAACTTGGTCCCTAAACTGCATTAGCCACCTTGGGGTGCCTCTAGTTTGGGCTACTTTTCAGATCTTCCATTCAGATATACATTCCCAAAGTAGGGTCAGAAATACCAGTGATGCTTCCTCCCCCCTCCCTCCCCACTTATGGATGTCAGGACAGTTTTTTAAGTCAATGACCCACTGAAGGGATTGTTAAAATAACAAAAACAAATCCTAGGGGCAGCTAGGTGGCACAGTGGATAAAGCCTCAGCCCTGGATTTAGGAGGACCTGAGTTCAAATCTGACCACAGACACCTGACACTTACTAGCTGTGTGACCCTGGGCAAGTCACTTAACCCTCATTGCCCTGAAAAAAAAAAGAAAAACCACTCAAAAACCAAAAGAGAACCTATGCTAATCTTTGTTCTCTTGTTCCTAACCTTAGGGAGAAATATTCAAGTCAGGTATAGACATGGTGTGATCTTAGAAGCAAAAAAACCCCGTGTTCTCGTTCTAACTCTGATACTATCTGTGTAAACCCTGGCAAGTCATTTAACCTCTGCGCCTGCTGACCTTTTTGTTAAAATCTTAAAAAAAAAAAAAAGCCATATTTCACAGAGTTATTATGAAAAAAAAAGTGGCTTGTAAGCTTTAAAGCATTATTATTTTAATAAAGCCTCTCTGCTCCTTATTGCTGGATTAAGAAATATTTGAAGAAGACTGAAGGGGATTTACCAACCTGAAACTAGGGAGAAATCCATGACTATTACAGCCCGGATTCATTAGAGACATAGTTGAACAAACCTGCATGTCAATAATACACTGAACTGCACACAACCCAATGGGTCAATATAATGTTGAAATTAAAAGAGTCGAGTGGAAGTCTGAAATGTTTTCTGACCAATCTTCTCAACGGGAAGGGAGCTTCCAACATAAAGAAATGTGCTGGCTGCATCTCAAGAAGCAGAAGGTTTCATTTCCTTTCATTGTAGTCCTCTGAGCTCAGCAGGACACAGAATGCGCTAAGAAGCCTGTGACAAGCTAGCCTCGTCGGGAGGCTTTTGTACAGACAGGATCTTAAAGGAGGAGGTGGCTCAGCTTCGAGAGGAAATTCAACTCCATTGCATGTGTGTATTTGTGTGCTAGCGTGTTAGAGTGAGGCTTTTAAGTAGGAAGAAAGAGGAAACAGAAAACTCTTAACCTTAACAAACCAACTTTGGTACCCTTGTCCACGAGGCTGGGATCTGGACAAAAGAAAATGCAGGAAGAGGAACTACAGCAGTGCCATCAACCATGGGCCCAAGGCTCCCAAAATAGACATTAGTACAGTTGGCACAAAGATGTTTTCACCAAAGCTTTCTAAAATACTGTTTTATCCACTGTCGTCTCTGGCATCTCTAATTATTGGTGTCAACAGCTTAAGAGCCTCTCTCTGTACTGAGAGAAAAAGATGGATGATTTTTCTTTGTTTTAAGATTTTTTTCTTAAAAAGGTGACTTTGAATCATGATTCAACTGCTGTTTCCCACTACTGTGCTTTTGGGGGTGGAGGGGGAGGGATTGTTCTCCAGTTATGTGTGGCCACAGCTGTTGCTAATAAACCTTGCAATGATTTCATGAAAGGCTTCCAAAGAGCTAAGGGTTTAGTTTCAAATTATTCCCAGATCAGCTGCAGAGAGCCTGAGCAACACCAGGCACAGACTTTCCCCTGCAAGTCCCCCTGAAACAGGAAATGGGGGGTAGGGGGAGAGACAGCCATCAGTAACTGCAATAGTACACAGCTGTGGGTTCAACACAGCAGGAAAGCTGGACAATGCACTTGGGAAGGAAACGGAGAAGAGATTTTACTGGACTTTGATTAGCTCCAACTTGTATCTAGTCAAGACAAAGGGAGCAAATACATGAATACCTTTATGTCAAGACTTGCTCTACAAGCACTATACTGAGAAAGACTAGTTCTATTTTCCTCTTCCCTTCTAGGTCAAGTAGGTGCACAGTGTTTTCAGTCTTAATGGACTGAAGGGCTGCTGGAATACATTTTAACATTTGGCTTGTATTTGACCATACAGACATCATTAAAATGGTCAGTGCTATGAAATGTTCTTCAAAACGAGAAAACAAATTTCATCTGCCCTAGTTATTTCAGACAGTCAAATCCACTGTGAAAACATCTTTTATGACACTTAAAGCTTCTGTAGCAGGGGCCCCAGGCTCCAAAGAGATTAGGATCTACAGGCTGATCTCTACAAACTGCCATCTTTCCATGAGAGATCATGAGCAAGTCATTTCACTTGAAACTCAGTTTCATACTCTGTAAAATGGGATAATCATACTTACACTGCCTTCTTCACAGGGTTGTTTAAAGGATCAAATGAGAGTTTTAACACAGCATTACAGAAATGGGAGTTATTTTGGTCATGGACTTAAAAATACCTCTCCATGGTTTGTTGAGATTTTCAGAATGGAGGACGAATAGCTAGTGGCTTTACTGTAGTCCCTCAAATCTTAGGGACACAATGGATCCCCTTTCACTCACATGACCTCAAGGTTTCAGAGAAATGAAAATTAGTACTTGAAAAATCTCTTCTCTACAGTTTCAATTGTGTTGAATGGCATAAAGAATAATAAATGGCAAAACCCAGCTTTGGTGATCATTGATAATGGCCTTATTTAATTAGGCAAAGACCAATATTTGAAAACTCAATTAAGGACCAAAGGTGGGAAAGCTTTTCCTAACCAAACTTCTGGCCCTCCCCCACTCTTCAGCAGATCCTTTCAAACTCTCTCTATTCCTCCATTATTCTAATTCTCGCTACGCCTGGCCTCCCTCTTTAGTCAGATTCAGAAGCAGATGCAATTAGTTTCCAGACCCCCTCCTGTGTCCCTGACTTTACCAAGAAGCTTAATCCAGCAGTGAACAAGCACCCAGCACTTTTCCATTAAGAAATAGGGCAGTCGTAACCGGCTACTGGAAAGGAGTATGTGAGAAAGTGTCCATCTCTATTCTATAGTCTAATTGTTGGGCCTGAAAGATGCAAATCATGTGTTTTTTGAACCTTGGGCAAGGTCTAGTCTTTTGAAATACCCAATGAAACCAAATACAGCTGACACTCAAAGGAGATGATGAAGAGGCCAATTTGTACTTAGCATCATTAATGTGGCATTCCTGGTATATGGCACCTGGAGAAAGAAGAAAGGCTCCCCACTTTTTTGGCTTAAGAGAGTTGCACAAGGCTGTATTGTGAGTACAATGGTGTCATACTAAAAGTGTCTGCAAAGGCCTTAATGAATCCAGGTCCTACAATTTGGCTAAAAAGATATCAGTTCAAAAGAGGAAAAAGACACAGGTTGGTGCAATAGGCAAAGAGGAAACAACACCAGAAAGTCACGTTATCAATTCAAAGGGCATTGGCAGAAGGAGCTAAAGTAAGAAAACTGTTAGGGGGTTAGGATTAAAGTTTAAACTGGCCAGCTAAACTAAAGGACATGGGTCTGGGTTAACTCCAGAAGCTAAACTCAAGGACAAACACACCATGAGAAGCAAGAGAGATAAGCCCATGAGGTGTGGCTGCTGCCTAAGTGTTGAACGGGGACAGAGATGGCTCCAGAGATGCTGCCCCTCTCCAACTTCTCCCAGCGCCACCCCCCCCCCCCAAAAGGTGTTCAGCTATGGCCGTTCTCCTGTTTGAGGAGACAGTGGACCATCTCCCCATAAGACTCCTCTGGAGGTTTCCTTTCTCTAGTGCTTAAATTAAAAAAAAAAAAATTATTCTAATTGGATTTGTGTGTGAGAGGGTATAATTCTTTGATGAGGAATATCCAAGGACCCCCAACCCATTTCCTCCCTGACATAATTAATAATCAGGGTCAAACTAGGAAAGCCATTTAACTCTCATTTGATTTCTGTAGGGGAGAGAGTGTGAGTTTGTGTATGTGTGCGTACACACACGTGCCAAGCTTTCATATAAAAAATATTAGGAATATGCAGAAAAGAATGGTGGCTTTCCTATCACTTCTCTCAAGTTCAGATGTGGTTTCTCACAGCCACCAAAAAACCAAATCAAAACAACAATAAAAACATCCCACCCAAAAACCTCCCAACATGATTTTTGTTTTGTTTTATGGATTCTGTAGCAACTGTGTAACCTCAAGATCGCAGATTGGTATTCATGTAAATGTGGTTTTTGACAATAATTTTAAGAAATGAAACCTCTGTATTTACAAACTCTTACTCTTATATGACATACAGATGACCTGCCCAGAATGTTTGGATCCTGTGAGGACCCACTGTAATTGTGCTCTGTGCTATAATATACTGACTGAAAGGATTTTCTTTGATGTTATGATTCTAATGAGAATAATACTTTACTGAAAAACAAAAACAAAAGAAGAAATACTTTACTTCCACGACTGAGTTGGTTATTTTGAATTCTTCTTCTGAGGAGACCTCAGATTTCATGGAACTTGAATTTTTCAAGTCTGTTTTCAAAAACTAATGAGACAGAACTTTAAAAAATTATAATTCTCAACTTGCAGCTTTCTTAAAGCTGCAGGCCTCACAATTGATCTTTAGTTATAGCTTCCTTTACATACAGAGCAGGAAAGCCTAAATTTTCATCCAAAACATGAACAGCAAACTCCCAGATGACTCTGGGAAATTTTGCTTTGCCACTTGGGTTAATTAAACTGAAGAATAGGGTCAGATGACAGTATAGCTTTTGTTTTACTTTAATGACTCTATGAGCTTCTGAATGGCTTTTGTTCTTACCAGCCCAGAACAGATGCTGCCTCTGAATACAATCAGCTGCCTAGCAGGAACAGAGGAAACTATGCTAGTTCTGAATACACAAACCAGTTTTGATGGGAGATGGAACAAATGGAATGAGATTCACTGGATGTGCCAGAAGAGGACATCAGAAGTATTTGCAGAAGGGGAAGGGGGAGAATAAGTGTCAGGTCTAATTCCATTATCAGCAAATACTGAATTGCCCAAGGCTAGAAAGATGTCAGTTCAAAAAAGAAAAAGGACAGGCTGCTGTAGTAGGCAAATAAGGAAAGCAAATATTAGAAAGCCATATCATCAATTCAAAAGGTATTGGCAAAAGGAGCAGAAACCAGAAAAATAATCAAGTTGGGAAGAGACCTTACTAGGAAAGACATTTAACTCATCTGATGCTTATTTCCCCCTCAGCTTATCTAAAGAAAGCTAATGAAAGGAGGGGATTACTTCTCTAAGGAACTCCAGGCCCTGAATACAAGCCACATTTTCATGTGTAACTTTCAGAGATCAATTAACATCTACCCTTCAGTTGGCTAGTCTGCAGCCTCCTGGTGTGGTGGTATAATCTGGTAAAGGAAACTGCTCCAGCTATGTTGTAGCATAAAAGATTTAACCTGCTCCAACAAAGAATCTTAGCTGCCAAATGCAAACTGGACTTTCCACAGGGCAGGAATCTTGGAAAAACCCATTCTTGACTAGGTGGCTCAGTGGATAAAGCACCAGCCCTGGATTCAGGAGAACCTGAGTTCAAATCCAGGCTCACACTAGCTGTGTGACCCTGGGCAAGTCACTTAACCTTCTTAACCTTCATTGCTTAGCTAAAACCAAACCAAAACAAAACAACATTCTTGATAGAGGACCATCCAGCTTCAATTTGAATGTTTCCAGTGAGGATGGTAGAACTGCTTTACATAGAAGCCAAGACCATTCTTGAAATAATGAAGAATTTCAAGAGATTTGTTACCTTACTTAGGTATTTTTTTCCATTAGTGGAGATCATAATCCCTCCATGCCTTCTCATCTTGTGCAATTCTTGACCAGTTCTTCCAGAAAAGCCATCCAACAGGCCTTTCTGGGGAACCATTTCAAATGTGCTATGATACATCAATGGCCCATCCCCTTTTCCAAGTTATATCTTTTATGCCATATACTGCAGCTTATTTGCACCCACCATGCATCTCTCCATAGGCACCTGGGTTACCTGTTGCTTGAATTTCTCAGAGATTGTCATTTTTCAATATTCATTGGTGAAATATCTAGTTGAAATCTACTATCTTGAAACTTTCACCTACTGGTTCTTGTTATAGCTGTCAGAAAAATGCAAACTAAGTCTCCTCCCTTCCACATGACAGACCTCTTCAAATAGCTGAAGATAACTATCCAAATTCCCTTCAGATCTTCTTGTTTTCAGGCTAAACACCCCTAGTTTCCACAATCATCTCCTTTAGGGGAAGCTAGGTGGCACAGTGGATAGAGCACTGGTCCTGGATTCAGGAGGACCTGAGTTCAAATCCGGCTTCAGACCCTTGACACTTACTAGCTGTGTGACTCTGGGCAAGTCACTTAACCCCAATTGCCTCACCAAAAAAAAAAAAAAAAAAAAAAGTAGAGAACACAATCATCTCCCTCATGGCATGATTTCTATCTCATCTCTCTGGCTGACACTCATTTAGTTTGTCCGAAGTCTCCTGAAGCATTTGATGTTCAGAAATAGAGGCAAAACTTACTTCCAATATTGCTCATGCAGCCCAAAATACAATAGGACATTTATGTCCCTTAACTGGGACACTATTCTTCTAAGAATGTAGTCAAGTATATGAATATAGACTAGGCTTCTGCTCTGAAACCGAGAAAAGCAAAGAGCTTTTTTCCTTACAAGTTTTCCAAATTCATCTTATTCTCTCACACAGAAATCCTTGTTCCACGTTTCTGGTCCAACTTCCAAATTTTCATCGTAGAAAGGGGGCTCAACCAACAGAGCGAAGATAGCCTTGTTGTAATATGGGAACGATACTGCTCAAGCACTATTGTGTCAGCTGACAGTGCCCCATTCATACACAAGTTCCAGTTGGCTACATAGCAACTACAGCTGGCTTTTACCTTACTGAGAGATGAAGACATTTTCTCCACTGAGGCAGACTGCAGCCCCTCCAGGCCTGCTAATTTGGGGGACTCTTGTTTGTGTCCTCCCACAAATTTACCATGAGAACCTGTTCAGCATACAAAGTGGTCTTTTCTCATGTTTTCTTCACAATGCATAAAGGCCAGTGAAACATATGGGCCACCCATCCATGGCCCCTCAATCTCGTTAAATGACTGGGAAGAGAAAGGGACCAGGCTTGTGACTTTATCAGTGTAGGGAGCGACAGGGTGAGCAAACTCCCACTCCCAATGCAGGCTGGCATATTCTGTGTCACTTAGTCTTGGAGGAGAGTTGCTTGGGACACAGCCCAGGGTAACTCCAAGGCCAGATCTCTACTATACCATGCTGCCTCTCACACTATACCACTGGGTCACTGTTATTTTTTCCACACATTTTTAGCGACATCCTTCATACCACATCTTCCAGGTAATTCCTCATTTGTAACACCCACCAACAAATCTATCCTTTGTCTTTTGTGCCACTTTGGTAAGCCCTGGCAACCTTCAAAACCTCCTAAAGGAGATGCATAATCACCAAAAATAGTTTAGCCTATCTACCCGCAAAGGACAAACTAAGTCATCCAGACTTGTGACAGGAGGTTAAACTACAGAGATCATCCATAGGTACAGCGATCTGGGATGAATACTGCAAATAGACTATGAACTGGGCCTAGAGCTGAGCAAGAGGAGGGACGTCCAGTTGCCTTGGGGAAAATCACATAGTTCTTTTAATGACTTTAAACTGCTTCCTGAAACAAAGGTTCATCCCTTTGACACCAGCAGTCTTCCAGAAAAGGTAAAAGTATGGCTGTGAAGCATGGAATACCACAGTCTTCAAAAAAATAAACTGAAGTTCACTTAAAACAGCTTCTAAAAATAATCCATCTTAATTTAACTCAATTCCACAAACATTTATTAAGTGGCTATTAGTGTGGCAAACTGGGCTAGGTGCTGGGAATATAAAGACAAAAGTAAAGCAGAACCTGTCAGGGGCAGCTAGATGGCACAGTGGACAGAGAACCAGCCCTGGATTCAGAAGGACCTGAGTTCAATTCTGGCCTCAGACACTTAACACTTACTAGCTGTGTGACCCTGGGCAAGTCACTTAACCCCAATTGCCCCCCCCCCCAAATTTAAAACAAAACAAAACAAAAACAGACCCTGTCCCTGAGAAGTTTGGACTCTGCTGGGTGAAAATCTCTTTCCAAAAGCACTAGACCGGCCCTGCTAAAAAGAAGGTAGCATGCAATACCTTCAAAGACAACTCTGGTGATTTCTGGCCTTTATAATCTACAAAGGAAGATGCCTTCAGAGTCAGCTTGCTTCTACTTACTGTGGGGTCAGTCCAAAGAGAACATTTGGTGCATTCCTGGCAAGGGGCTCCTGGCGATCGGGGATGCTGACAGAAGTGGTCGTACCCATTGATGGAGGCCCGACAGAGGTAGCACATTTGGGAGCCACAGCGACAAGACATACGGTTACAGCCCTCAGATTTTATGAGGCTGGTCCCACATTTATGGCATTTTCTAATGCGAGCAGCAGTCATTTTCTCTTCACTGAAATAAGAAAGAGAATAGTTGTGAAGAGGAATACAACAATGAAGACGAGCAATGATGACAGCCTTATACACTTAGTGGTGTTCCAATAGTAATAATAGTCACAAGATATCACTTGGGACTTAAACTGAGTAGGAAAAACAAAACAAAACAACGCAGCTTCTCTAATGCCAAAGGCATGTATCACACTAAACTGGCTAACACTATTGCCGATTAAACTGCCACTTAACCACTGACCTCAGATTCCTGAACATGGGGAATGAATGGGCAAATCAAGAGCCAGAGTAAGTAGTCTTGGCTCTTTAATAAGTATTTGTCATTTCTGATGCTTTATAAAAAGCGAAAAGCTAAAACCAATTCACAGTGATCACTCTAGTTCAGGGGTTTGTAACCTGGGCTCTGTGAACTTGGCTTTTTAAAAAAAATTCTTTTCTTTTTTTTCCTCACAGTGTAACATTAATATATTTTCTTTTTCATCTCATCAAAACAGTATCATATTTTAAAAAATAATAAAAATACAAGAGCCCCTGTATTTCAAATAACCAATGATTTCCAATTTAGACATCTTCCAAGGAGCCAGGAAGTATAATTTACTTCTGGCAAATAGAGATCCAAAAATGTCAACTATCATTGGAAATAATTACTCACAGAATCAGAGCAGCTCAGAGTTGGGAGTGGATCTAAGAGACCACATAGCCCAACTTGTCGCTTATAGAGGTAGATGTCTCTACAACAACCTTAGCAAGTGTTCATCCAACCAATAAATTAAGAAACTCCATTCAGAAAGTACTCAATTTCTTTCCTTCTACCCCCATTCAATGGGCAGCTTATCCTAAATAACTTTAATTATTAGAAAGTTTTTATTTACATGGAGTTAGAATCTGTTTCTCTTCAATTTCTACTTATTGATTGTTCCTAGTTTTGCTCTCTGGAGTCAGCTAGAATAAATCAAGATACAGTGTAAAACTGTAGAAGGAACTCTAGATCTGGCCACATAGCCTGACTCTACTACTTACTGCATGTCTGACTTTGATCAAGACACCTGACCACTCTGAACCTTGTTTCCTCATCTTTAAAATTAGAGGATTGAACTAGATCTCTTTAAGATGCCTTCTATATGTATATGTATATAGATATAACCTATATCAGATTACCTGCTGTCTGGGGGAGGGGGGAGGGAGGGAGAAAAATCTGAAATTGTAAAGCTTGTATAAACAAAAGTTGAGAACTATCTTTACATGTAACGGAAAAAATAAAATACCTTATATGTAAAAAAATTAAATTAAATTAAAAAAAAAAGATGCCTTCTAACTCTTCTAAACCATTTTCTAAATGACAGACTTTAAACATTTGAAGACAACTATCATCATCTAAATATTATCTTCTAACTAAATGTCCCTAGTTTCTTTTTTTTTTGGGGGGGGGAAGAACAACAAACATTTATTTTATTTTCCCAGTTACATGTAAGGGTAGTTTTCAACATTCATTTTCATAAAATTTAGAGTTCCAAATTTTTCTCCCTCCCTCCCCCCTCCACAAGACATCAACCAATCTGATATAGGTTATATAAGTACAATCCACAAGTGCTCTTTTTTCCAGTTCTTTCTATGGGAGTGGATAGTATGCTTCGTTATTAGTTCTTTGGGATTGTCTTGGATCACTGTCTTGCTGAGAGTAGTTAAGTCATTCACAATTGCTCAAAGAACAATACTGCTGTCACCATGCACAATGACCTCCCAGTTCTGCTCACTTCACTATATATCAGTTCATCCAAGTCTTTCCAGGTTTTTCTGGAATCATCCTGTTTGTCACTTCCTATAGCACAATACCATTCCACTACAATCATATACCACAGCTTCTTCAGTCATTCCTCAATTGATGGACATTCCCTTGATTCCCAATTCTTAGCCACCACAAAGAGTTGCTATAAATATTTTTGTACAATTTCCCCCCTTTTCTCTTTTTCACAATTACTGTTATCTGTTTCCCTCCATCCTATTCCCTTCCCCAAGATATTTACTCTATTATCTTCTTTCACCCTATCCCTCTTCAAAAGGGATTTGCTTCTGTCTGTCCCCTCCCCCAAACTGCCCTCCCTTCTTTTGCCCTTCTGTCTTTATTCCCTTCCCCTCCTATTTTCCTGCAGGGTTAGATAGATTACTATAAATTATTGTGTGTAAATTATTCCCTCCCTGAGCCAATTCTGATAAGACTGAGGGAAAGGCAGTGAGCTCTTGAACTCATGATATGATAACTCCAAAAAACATCCAAATAACACCATAGGAAAATGCCTGGAGCAGCAAAACTCACAGAGGAATATGCTGAGATCGTCTTCTAACCAAGAACGGCTTGGAAGGTCAGAAGGAGGGAGCTGCTGTGCTGATACAGGAGTCCAATCCCACAGTCACCCTGACACAGATCCAGTCCCAAGAAGGCCTCACCAGAGAAGGAGACCCCCCAGACGCCAGGGTCTGGAACTAAGCTCACAGTCTGATGAGATTGAGGTCTTTGAGCCAATTCTGATGAGTATTAGGTTTATTAATTGCCCAGATTAAATATATTACTCCACCCAATTGGGGTGTGTGTTAATCCCTCCTTGAGGCAACTCTGATGAGATTAAGATCTTTGAGTCTATTCTGATGAGTATAAAATTCATTTACTGCCCTGCTCCTCCCCATCTCTTCCCCCACTCCCTAAGACTCTTCCTGTTTCTGTGGGATTTTACCTCTTGCTACCTCTGTCCTTCCCCCTCCCCATGTGCATTCCCCTCCCCCCCCTTAATTTGACCCTAAAGATGTCATCATAGGGCAGCTAGGTGACACAGTGGACAAAGCATCCACCCTGGACCCAGGTGGATCCCAGCCAAAACCCGATACAAGGCAGTCACCCACTGCACGACCCCAGGTATGTCCCCTAACTCCAATTTTTTATGGTTCTCAAGGGTCTTGTATTTGAAAGTCAAATTTGCCTTTCAGTTCAGGTCTTTTCATCACAAATACCTGAAATTCCTCTTTTTCATTTTTTCCCTCTGAAAGATTATGATCAGTTTTGCTGGATGAGTGATTCTTGGTTGTAATCCCATTTCCTTTGCCCTCTGGAATATCATATTCCATGCCCTCCTATCCTTTAATGTAGAAGCTGTCACATCTTGTGTTATCCTGACTGGGGCTCCACAGTACTTGAATTCTTTCTTTTTGGCACCTTGCAATATTTTCTCCTTGACCTAAGACCTCTGGAATTTGGCTATAATATTCCTAGGAGTTTTCCTTTTGGGAATCTCTTTTCAGGAGGTGATCAGTGGATTCTTTCAATTTCTATTTTACCTTCTGTTTCTAGAATATCAGGGCAATTTTCCTGACAATTTCTTGGAAGATGATGTCTAAGCTCTTTCCTTGATCATGGTTTTCAGGTAGACCAATTTTTTTTTTTGGTGTGTGTGGGACAATGAGGGTTAAGTGACTTGCCATGGTCACACAGCTGGAAAGTGTTAAATGTCTGAGGCTAGATTTGAACTCAGGTACTCCTGAATCTAGGGCTGGTGCTTTATCTACTGTGCCACCTAGCTGCCCTCAGACCAATAATTTTCAAATTATCTCTCCTGGACCTATTTTCCAAGTCAGCAATTTTTCCAAGAAGGTATTTCACATTGCCCTCTATTTTTTTTTTATTAATTTGGATTTGCTTTATTGTGTCTTGGTTTCTCAGAAAGTCACTGGCTTCCATTTGTTCAATCCTAATTCTTAGGCAATTATTTTCATCAAAGAGCTTTGGTACCTCCTTTTCCATTTGGCCAATTTGGCTTTTCAAAGCAGTTGACTTTTTTCTCCTGTCTTTCCTACATCACCCTCATTTCTCTTTCCATTTTTTCCTTTACCTCTCTGACTTTATCTTCAAAGTCCTTTTTGAGCACCTCTATGGCCTGAGACCAATTCATATTTTTCTTGGAAGCTTTAGATATAGGGGCCCTGATATTGACATCTTTCTCTGAGGGTGCACCTCGATTTTCCTGGTCACTAAAGAAACTTTCTATGGCCCTCACCTTCCTGTGTCTGCTCATCTTGCCTTTCTTTTACTTGACCTTTAGCTCCTTAAAGTGGGGCACTGTTTCTAGGCTGCACTATCCCAAACTTCAGAAGGTGGTATGATTTAAGGAGAATCAGGTTGTTCACTCACCTGGCCTGTTCCCTGGTCCATAGATGACCCCAGACCAATTTCCTAATCAACCAGCTTTGTGTGTTGTGGTTGTCAGCTCCCATGAGCCTGTGCCCCTCCCCTACCTGGGCCACTGCTACTCAAGCCTACCTCCTGGTTCCCAGCAGGGGTGAAAAATTCAAGTTCTGCCTCAGCACCAGCATAGACTGCTGTAATCTTCCCCCTGCCAAGGGCTCAGTCCTCTCACCAGACTGTGAGCTTAGTTCCAGATGACACTGGTGCTTCAGCTGATTCAGAGGCTCTGGGAGTCTCTTTCTCTGGAGAGGCCTTCCTGGGACTGGATCTGTGTCAGGGTGACTGTGGGGTTGGGCTCCACTCCTGTCTCAGCACAGCAGTTCCCTCCTTCCCACCTTCCAAGATGTCCTTGGTTGGAAGATGATTTCAGCACATTCTTCTGTGGATTTTGCTGCTCCAGGAATTGTCCTATGGCATTATTTGGATGTTTTTTGGAGCTATTGTGTCATGAGTTCGAGAGCTCACTGCCTTTCTTCTACCATCTTGGCTCTGCCCAGAAGTCTTGAACTTGGCTTTTAATATATATATATATTTTTTGAGATAACTGTACTTCAATGTAATTGGTTTCCTCTATAATATATCATATGTATTCATTCATTCATTTTGAGTATAGTAAGCATTTTAGCTTCCAATTTTTATCCCGCCTTCCCTCTCTCTCTCCTCCCCACTTGCTGAGGCAGCAATCAAATATGGGTTATACATGTATGATTATATCATATGCATTTTTGGGTGGGGCAATGAGGGTTAAGTGACTTGCCCAGGGTCACACAGCTAGTAAGTGTCTGTGGCCAGATTTGAACTGAGGTTCTCCTGAATCCAGGGCTAGTACTTTATCCACTGTACCACCTAGCTGCCCCTATATCATATGCATTTAAAAACATTCTGAGAAGATGCCCATAGTTTTCACCAGATTGTCAAAGAAATCTTGCTCCAGTTAGATGAAGGTAAATATGGGCTGGGTTTAGGACTAAGGAGGGACAGATCAGTTTGACCTCTCCTAAATCTGTCTCTTCAAAGCTACGAAGATCCCTAGTGACCAGGAGAAAGGTAAGCAGTATTCCTGGGGCTCTTTAATATTCTAGAATCCAGGGTATTTTGTAGAGAGCTGCAAATTTGTTTAGGGCTGCAAATTTCAGTTTCCTCTGGTCTGTCTCAGTAACAATAATAATAACTAGCATTTATATAACATTCTAAGGTTAGCAAAACACTCAACATGTTATTTAATATGGCAATAATACCAGAATGCAGTGTTTTCAATTCCATTAAAGAGAAAGTAACTAATAATAATGTAATACTTTGAGATTTATAGATTACTATATTAAAGATACAATCAGATTTCTCCCAACTCTTTTAAGTATAGCTACATCACATTGCCTTCTGAAAAGACGTTAGGGCAGACAGGCATATCTGTTTCTACTTTATATAACCGAACTAACTCTGTAACAATTAGCACACTGCCTTTCAATCCTGATCCTTCTGGACTTTTATGAAGCATCTGATAATGTTGACAGCCAGCAATGGCCTACTTGATACTCTCCCCTCGCTAGGTTTGGGTGACACATACCTCTCAGTCTATTAGTACAACTGCTACTTTTTAGGTCTAGAACCAGGTCTAGGAGTACAGCACAGCACAGGGACGAGAGGGCAGGTTCTGTAGTCAGGAAGATCTAGGTTCAAACTTAGCTTCAGACATGAACTAGCTATGTGACCCTGGGAAGTCATTTGATCAAATCTACTGGCCTTTTCTCAATCCTCATCCTCTTCCAACTCTCTGTAGCCTTTGATACTGTTGATCATCCCCTTCTCCTTGATGCTCTCTTCTCTCTAGATTTTTTCCTCTTGTGAACTGTTCTATTCTGGTTCTCCGGGCCTTCTCAATCTCCTTTGGTGGATTTTCATTCAAGTCAAACCACTAACTGTGGGTGTCTCTCATGCCCTTGTCCTGGGCCATCTTTTCTTTCCATACTATTTCACTTGGTGAGCTCATTAGCTACCACAGGTATTACTATGATCTCTATGTAGGTGATTCCCAGATCCAGCCCTTGTCTCACTTAAGCTACAGTCACACTTCACCAACTGCCTTTTGGACAACTCTAACTGAATATTCCAGCAGTATTTCAAACTCCCAGAACCCACTATCTTCTCTGCCCCTCTCCCTTTCTGAACTTCCCTATTATTGCTGAGAACATCATCATTCTCCCAGTCACACAGGCTTATCATCCATGACTACTTCCTCTCCCTCACATATCCAGGCCATTGCTAAATCCTATCATTAACCTGAATATCGGCCCTCAGCACTGCCTGAATAAACCCTTGCAATAGCCTTCTGAGTGATCTCCCTGCCTCAAACTTCTCCCCATTCCAATCCAACCTCTCTTCAAGCTCAGGTGCTTTTCCCCTAACTCACAGGAAGGACCTTCCATCCCAAACTACAGTGGCTTCCAATCACCTCCAGGATTGACTACAGATCTCTCTGGTACTTCACAGCTGGGCCCTTTCCGATTTTCCCAGTCTTCTTACATTTAATTCCCCCCATCCAATCTCTGTGATGCAGGTCTACTGGCCTTTGGAATTCCTCAAACATGATATTCTGGATACCTAGTATCTCTGGTTTGGATGTCTTTAGAGTGACTGCCCAATACTTGATACCTGGAATTCTTTGCTTCCTCATTCCACTTCTTAAGCTTCCTAGGCTTCCTTTAAGATTCACCTACTGTAGGCCTCTCCCACTGCCCCGGCTGCCAATACCTTTCCCTTTCCTTCTCAGATTGCTTTCCACCTACTCTATCTAGAACTTGTAGGTAACTTGGTTATTCACATGTTGTTTCCTACATTAGAATGTAAACAGTCCCTGTTTTTTTATCCTCAGCACTCAGACCACTGCCTATCATAAAGTAAGTGCTTAGTAAATGCTTGGTTACTGACTGAACATGCTGATAACAGAAAAAAGTTGGTCATTGTTCACTGGAGTCTAATTTGTTCCTTTCTGAAAGTGGATTCTCAATTCTGTTGAACAGGAAGCATTGTCAAGGAGATGAGGCTGAGTAAAAACAAACATTTTACTGTCATCAACTAAGTAAGGCAACACACACCTTTGTGATTATGGGTACTGTGTGGCTACAATCATACTTCTCAATTCCCTTGGTCTGTCAAATTTAAGCAGTTCTCATTTAAAACAACCTAATTTGAGAATTCATATTCATGCCCAAACCCTATCTTGTCCCTACAACACCACTCCAGATGTAACATTTGGAACTGAAAGGTACATGTGGACCCAGGCTACAACAGTGCTGAATGAGGTTGGTTTGCTTTTTCCCCCATGGATAGAATGCCTAGTCCAGACTATGTATGTATGGTGGTGGGAAGGGATTGGGGCTAAATAAGTTTTTAAACAAGGCTTAGGAGGCTAGATGAATTTGCTTGCTTTGTTCCACTAACCGGTCAATGGATAATGAGTTTAGCCACTAGTGTAAAAGGATAGATGTGCTGGGGGAGGACACACTTAAAATGGGCCTAGGAATGGGCCTCTGAATTAATCAAAGGCATAGCACTCAGGATTAACCTGATTTACACTTAAGAGAAGAGTTTATATGGAGGATGGTGAATACCTATCTAACACAGTGAAGCTTAAGGTTTCTAACAAAAAGCTAAGGGAGGCACTGTGGAATAGTGGGAAGGAACGGTGGAACACACATTAAAAGATCTTGCTGTGAATTTCAACTTTATTCACTGATTTAATTGTCTGAGTTTGGGCAAATCATCTGGCAATCTGGGAAAACCCATCCTCAGAATGGTCTGTACAAAATCACAATGGAAGAAAATGCTTAATCTCAGTTTAAGTTGAATGAAAATAAAGATGCAAATTTTCCCCATCTAAGTTCATGGACCTTCTGGATTCCATGAATCTGAAGCTAATAACCTCGGGACTAGTCCCTTTTCATCTCTGGCATTCTATGACTTGACCAACTTATTTGGTTCCCACATCTTACATTAAGTATTCTCGATAAAAACATGGTAAGATCTGCTTAGGACCCCATAGGCCGATCTTACAGGCTATACAACTCCTTTGGCAGTTAGCCTATGTATATTTTTTGTAAAATATAAATGTCCCATGTCTGATTAGAATGCAACCTTTTGCAGGGACTATACATTATACTACTCTATCTTTTACAACAGGTAGCAAGAAACACACAGTAGAGGCTCTTAACTGTTTGACGAGTCATTAATTCAACAAACATTAAATGCAACGCACTGCTGAGGGAAAAGGGGAGAAAATAAGGTCACATGGTGTTTGCCTTCAAAGTTTACTTCAGAGTTGGGTGAGAAGCAAAATGTACAAAGATGTAGGTGTATGGATTGGCATAGAATAAACTGTATATGGGAACTATAGGATTACAGATTAAAATGACAAACAAAGCATATTAATAAAACAGGATTTAAACTCACATCCTATAGTCGTGTACACAAGGGACAAACAAAAATAACTTAACAAAAGGAATCTCCTCTGCTTTGAGTTGGTTCCTCTCACAGGATATTGTTCCTAGGAATGGGACAGGAAGAAAGGCCTAAACTCCAGCTGTGCTTTGGCTTACTTTACCAAAGGAAGACTTATTGTCACTTCTCTTGTAAAGAACTAATCTGTATAACCATCTAAGGCAGAGGGAGGCAAAGTAGGCCAATGGATGAGGTAAGAATGGCTTTTTAAATTTTAACAACCACAACAACCCATTCTTAGCTTGCAGGCCATACAAAAACAGGTAGGCTGTAGTTAGGTGACCTCAGATCTAAGGCAAGATGGCTCTGAAGATTAGGTCATATGGGAAACCCCCAAATATTAAAAAATTATATGCCCTCCCATTATATCAGATTCTCATCATTTTGTGAGGAACAAAAAGAATGAGGGGGGCAGAAAGAGTATTAATATTAGAATCTGGTTAAAAAGCGAGTCCTCCATGATACTAGATTGGGAATGAAAGGCTTTATCTGGGAGATATGAGATGAAGTAGGGAACTCAATTTCATGCCAAAGATCCTAAATTCAAGGCCAAAATCAGGGAAAACACTCAAGATATGTCATAAAAGAATAGGAGGAGAGAGAAAATGAGAAGACAATTCTACGTAAGATCCGTCAGAATATATAAAGGCTTTTCACATGCTGCCAATCTGTTTAGAGTTCTCGGGTCACATACTGGCATGTGACTTTTTACATTTAATACCAGAGAAGACAGATAAAGGAAGGAGGATGACTACCTTTTGCCATTCTATATAGCTAGATCTATAGGATACCTCATGGCAGCTAGGTGGCACAGTGCACAGAGCACTGGGCCTGGAATTAGTAAGACTCAGCTTCCTCAATTCAGATCTGGCCTCAACCACTTACTATGTGACCCTAGGCAAGCCATTTAACCTTTCTTGCCTCAGTTTCCTCATCTGTAAAATGAGTATCTTTGCCAAGAAAACCCCAAATGGAATCAAAGATTTGACTGAAAAACAACTCAACAACAACAAAGATATCTCTCCCTCAACCCAGAAGAGACAGCTAAGTCTTTTGTTTTTGTTTTTGTGGGGCAATGAGGGTTAATCAACTTGACCAGGGTTACACAGTAAGTGTCAAGTGTCTGAGGCTGGATTTGAACTCAGGCCTTCCTGAATCCAGGGCTGGTGCTTTATCCACTGTGCCACCTAGCTGCTCCCTGACAGATAAGTCTTTTTTTTTTTTTTTTTTGGCAGGGCAATGGGGGTTAAGTGACTTGCCCAGGGTCACACAGCTAGTAAGTGTCAAGTGTCTGAGGTCGGATTTGAACTCAGGTACTCCTGAATCCAGGGCCGGTGCTTTATCCACTGCACCACCTAGCCGCCCCCCGACAGATAAGTCTTAATAGTGAGCTTCTCCTTTTAAGCCTCAGAGTGGTCCCTGCTATCTCTGATCCTAGGGAGAAAATTATGAGCAGAACACTCATAAGATTTCAGGTGGTGTGTGTACGGCCAGGTAGTATAGTAGATAGAGTATCGGGCCAACAGTCAGGAAGACTCATCTTCCTGAGCTCAAATCCTGCTTACTAGCTAGCTGTGTGGTCTTGGGCAAGTCACTTAACCCCAATTGCCTCACAAAAAACACAAAACAACAACAAAAAAACAAATCCTGCCTCAAACACTTTCTAGCTGTGTGACCCTGGGCAAATCACTTCATCCCGTTTGTCTCATCAGTTTCCCCATCTGTAAAATGAGCTGGAGAAGGAAACAGCAAATCATTCCAGTATCTCTGCCATGAAAACACTGATTGGGGTCAATGAAGAATTCAACACTGAAATGACTGAACAACAACAAAAATATATAATGATGTCCAAATTAGAAATCAAAGCATTATCAATCAAGCATTTATTAAGAGCCTATGTATCAGTTATCATGACTATATTACACACTGGGTACAAAGAGAAAAACAAAGATCCTCAAGCAGCTTAAATTCAAGGTGTATGTGTTTAACAGCACACACATACACGTTTTTAAGGAGACTGGGAGAAGCTTCAAGTAGGAGATGAAACTGAAGCTTTATTCTGAGGGAAGCTATGGATTCTAAGAGATGGAAAGAGAAGGGAGTACATTCTAATTATGGGGACAACTAATACAAAGGTACAAACATGGGTGATGGAGTGTTAGAAGGTCCCGAGAGGTCATTTTTCCCGGATAGTTTGTGAAGGGGAGGAATACATAATAAGCCTAGAATGGTACTAGGTTGTGAAGAGTTTTAAATGCCAAACAAGGAGTCTGTATTCGTAGTGGTCACAAGGATGTTAGAGCTGAAAGTTAACCTTAAAGATATCTAGCCTGAACTCTTTATTTTCCAAATAAGGAAACAGAAGCCCAAACAGCTACTGGGTATGATTATAAAGTAATTATAATAGTTCAAAACTAATATAACCAAATGAATCTTGTCCCCTTCAGGGTAGTCCTATTAGTGCTAATGTCCAAAGGACTGCTGTCATTATTCAAAACAGCCTTTGGAATCTCTTTCCTTTTGGTAAATCTACATACATTTTTTGAGATGTTTAGAAAAAGCTAGTTATTTCTCATGAATTATCAAACTGGGTCTCTATGGTCCCCAAATGAGTTAAAATTACAAAGTACTTTCTTTTGCGGGGGGGTACATAAATACAAATCCAAAAAGGGGAGAGCCCCAAGAACATTTTAGGTAATGGCAGAATTGTTGGAAAAGCTGTATGTCCACCCAAAGTGACTCCTTTGAATGACAACATTCATTTGGTGTATGAGTTTTGGTGTGTGTGTGTTTGAAAACTCCTACTGTTCATAAAAGTCCCAAGGTTATTCTACCCTCACATTTTAGTCATCATTATAAGGTTGGTGAAGGACCCAAGCAGCTAGGCGGGTTTTGCTTTCAATTTTACATACAAGCCCAAACCAGAATGACATCCCTATATTAAAATGACTCTTTGCTAGCTGATGCACAGGACCCAGCAGTATGTTTTTGTTTTAAAAATTCATTTCATAAGGAAAACTACACCACAGAGATAGATATACAAATTCATTGCAATGTAGCACTAGCCACCTATATATGATTTGTGTTGTTCTGAAAGAAAATATGGCACAATAACACATTTAGAAAATTGTACTTTTGACTAAAGATGGTACTTACATAGATGTTCTATATTTGATGTCATCTTTTTCAGCCAACTGTTCACAGGTAATGCCATTGTGTTCTTTCCATAGTCCCTGACACTTCCTACAGGTTTCCTGGGAACAAAGAACAAAAACAAAGCAGCACAATGAGCTAAAGGGTAAACACTATATATGTTGCAATTCAACAACAGGGGAAGCAAACTCCTGGGACAGCTCTCCCTACATTTCTCCTGCAAATTCTATCAGGTTTCACTTAACTTGAATTTTTCTAGAAAAACTGTCAATTTCAAGGTGACCTATACAAAATAAGATGTGGACCACAGGTCAATGGGTAGTTTTTCTACAAGATAGCCTTGTTTCACTTTGCTAAAAATGTCAAAGGTGATTCCTATAAGTTGGATCTAAAGTGAATGTGGATTTTCATCCAAAGAATGAATGTTAGAATTTTAAGGTCCCTCCAGTCATCCAAACTTAAAACATGGGAGCCTACTTCTAGTCTTTATTTTCCCTGTTCACCTCTCAGTTTTGTTTTGCATTTTGCAAGTTGGCTCATTCAGACAAATACTTGTTCTTTTGACTTTAACCACTCATCTGTGATTTCTATTGACACCCACATAGATGACATGAATTTAATTTAGTGATACCCTTTAAGGCCCAGTTTCCAGAAAGGCTGAAGTCCTGTAAATCCTTTCTTTGAAATGTAAGATTCAGGGGGTAGCTGGGTGGCACAGTAGATAAAGCACCGGCCCTGGATTCAGGAGGACCCGAGTTCAAATCCAGCCTCAGACACTTGACACTTACTAGCTGTGTGACCCTGGGCGTGTCACTCCCTCATTGCCCCGCAAAAAAGAAAAAAAAAGAAATGTAAGATTCATCTTCTCTTGTTTATTTTACCTGCCACTTTATCTGGTCTTGACTATCCTGCTAGTCCTTATCATCTCTGTAATAATTCCCCAACTAGTTCCTCTAGCTCTTTTCTTTTTAATTTATCCTATGCCAAAGCCACCACAGTAATCTTCTTAAAATATCATTTTGATTATGTCATTATCCTTCTCAAGAACTTCCTCCCATAGCCCAAGGAATCAAATTCTAACAACTTATTCTATAATGAGTTCCTCCCAAATGGTTCACAGCCCAGGGATTTTTTGCATTAGCCCTAAACTAACTGATGTTGAATTTTGGATGCCATAGGAATTTAGGGTTAAGAAGTAAGAAACTGGGGCAGCTAGGTGGCACAGTGGATAAGGCACCAGCCCTGGATTCAGGAGGATCTGAGTTTAGGTCTGGCCTCAGACACCTGACACTAGCTGTGTGACCTTGGGCAAGTCACTTGGCCCTCACTGCCCTGCAAAAATAAAATAATAATAAAAAAATCTGGCCCCAGACACTTGACACTTACTAGCTTTGTGACCCTGGGCAAGTCAGTTAACCCTCATTGCCCTTTCCGCCCTCCCACCCCCGCCCAAAAAAAAAGAAAAAGAAAAAAGAAAAAGAAACTACTTTAAGATATCTATGTAAGTGGTTTTATGTGGCACTGGAATAGCAAATATTCCTTAAAGCAGAAAGGAATGTTAAAGGGAAGGGTGAGGGGAATGGTAGCAATAAAGTCCTTCTTGTATTTGGATGACTTAACCCTAGACAGCGATGATTTATTATTTCCTTAACTATTATTTCTTACAAGCATTATCAGCACTTTGTCCACTCTCCGTATCTCTGTTATGACTAAAACCAAAACAATATTATGCACTTAATTATTTCCCATCAAAATGTATAGCAACATAAAATCAGCTTTAAAAATACCATGTGCCTGATAGTTCCGGAAACACTAGGATAAACAACAGCTGGAGAATAGATGAGCTGGTATGAATGAATACTAAACTCCAAAACAAGTCTAACCAAATCAGCTGTCAGGAATAATGATTAAAAAACAAGTTGGTGTTTATATGTTGCTCTGCTTTGGCACTCAAGGCAATTTAGAATAATGAACCCATACAATTTGTGTGTGTGTGTGTGTGTGTGTGTGTGTGTGTGTGTGTGTGTGTGTGTGTGTGTAAGGGAAGAATAATAACCCCATTTTACAGATAAGGCACATAAAGATGAAGTGATCCAGGAGAGGCTGGTTGAAGAGCTATGTATTGCTCAAATGCACATGATACTGATTCTGTCAAGGTTCTGTACCAATCTGATACAGAACTCCCTGTGTAAGGATGTGGGAGGATTCAGGAATTCTACTCCTCAAAACTATAACCTCCTACCCCGCCCCCCCCGCAAAAAAAAAAAAAGTTTTCTAAAAACTATGTAGGAGATGGGCAGCATGGGATAGTGGACAGTCGGGAAGGGTTGGAGTCAGAAGATTTGGGTATACAGCATCCCTTCTTCCAAGCCTGAGCGAAGCCTCAGCAAGTCATTTAACACCGCTGCCCTTAGGCAACCATCTAAAACTAAGTTGTAGAACATTTGCTGATCTGCATTGGGAGAAATATTTTCTTCACTGGAAGTTGCCTACACCATAAATTACAAGACTGATCTAAAAGAGGAAAAATAAAAACTTATCTAAGCAATGAAACTGACAAAATAAAATAAGACAAACAAAATGCAGGGTACAAAAACCTAATGTTCAGAACCCTCCCTGTTGTGTTGTTGGAATTATTTTTTTTTCCTTTCACTTCCCTAAATTATAGTATTTATTTTTATGAAAATGGAGCTCTGCTTTCTCAAGCATTCCTAAATTTTATTTGTAAACCTAATAAATGTTGAACAATATTAAGCAGAAATGCATTTTTATTCAATAAATATGAACATAATAAAAACTCAAAGACTCAATGACCACTATAGAAAGCAGAATATACCAAATTCATGGAAATATTTAAGAAGGCTCAGCACTTAAGTTACTGAGAAGAAAACAATGATCAATTAGTGTCATTAAAAATAACCTCATAGGGGGACAAGCGAGGTGGTGCAGTAGATAAGAGTACTGGCCCTGGATTCAGGGGGACCTGAGTTCAAATCCGGCCTCAGACCCTTGACACTAGCTGTGTGATGGTGGGCAAGTCACTTAACCCCGATTGCCTCACCAAAAAACCCCTAAAAAACAAAACCTCATAACTGAGGAAATTGAGGGGATCCCATCAATTGGGCAATGGCTGATCAAGTTGTGATATATGATTCTGATGGAATGTTACGGTGCTATAAGAAATGATGAGCAAGATGCTTTCAAAAAAACCTAGAAAGATTTACACAAACTGATGCAAAGTGAAGTAGTAAGCAGAACCAGAAGACTTTACACAGTAACAGCAATATCTGACAATAACTGTTAATGACTTGATCTCGGTAATACAATGATCTAAGACAATTCTGAAGAATTTATGAAGAAAAATGCTATCTACCTCCAGAGAAAGAACTGATAGAGTATGAAACAACAACCTTTCTTTTTTTTTTTGGGGGGGGGGGGGTAGGGTGGTCTGTGTTTTCTTGAATGTTAAAAATTGTTTTTACATTAAAAAAAAAAGAACTGGTCTACAAGTTTATTAGTTAAGAGGGGGATACAACACAAAGGTATCTTAAAGAGATGACAAAGTCAAACGAAGATTCCCCCCCCAAAAAAACAATGTGGGTACCTAAGCATGTTTGTAGGCAGCATGAAAGGGACCAATAGATAGGGAGAGACTGAAGATGAGAGTGTGATAAAGTGAGCAAAAGGTACAAACTCCTGAGAGAAAAAGAGATGTGAAGGGCACAATAAGAGGAGTCAGACCCCTCCATTTCTTCCTCCAGAGAAAGGGTCAAAAGAAGAAAAGATGGAGGTTCTGAGACAAGGAAAGACAAGATAGGGAGTTCACTAAGGACGGCTCACACAGCATTTAACAAGCCTTTTCTTCACAACTGCACGAGGTAGCATTTTCCAGAGTAAGAAATGGACACAGAGAGGTTGAATGACTTGCCCACAGCCATACAGCTCACTTAGTAGCAGGCATGTAAATGGAGCTTCAATTCTAAGTTCAGGGATCTTTATACCAGGACTTCTTAAACTTTTTCCACTGGAGACCCTCTTTTTTTGCCTGAGAAATTTTTATACAATCCCAGGTATATAGGTATATAAAACAGGTATACAAAAACATTTACTGCCAAATTTTTCTCCATCCCCACATTCAGTAACACGACCTCCATGTTGGGCTGAGACCCACAGTTTAAGAAGCTTTGCATTATACCACATGAAGATAAAGAACCCTTTAACCACAGGGGAATCTGAGTGTATGATTGGCATTTCTGGCAGAATGAAATGTTTAAATGTTTTGTCAGGGCAATGAGCGTTGAATGACTTGCCCAGGGTCACACAGCTAGTGAGTGTCAAGTGTCTGAGATAGGATTTGAACTCAGGTCCTCCTCAATCCAGGGCTGGTGCTTTTAACCACTGCGCCACCTAGCTTCCCCGAGAAAGTACATTTTCACTGTACATATAAAAACAGACAATCATAGAGTATAGGTGTATACATCTTTCCCATTAAGGTGCTAGAAATAAAGAGATCAATACTGGCTAATTATCTTAAAGGCTTAAGATAACGAGATGGTAAAAGTCTTCCATCAAAATAATAATTAAAACTGTTTTAGGTCAAAGAGACAATAATGATATTGATGTCATTCACAAATCTATGAATCTATTCTCATTCACAGGAGGCCTGGGTTTTAGAGATGACTGCTACTAACTGTAATTTTCATTCCAACACTTTAAATCTTATTAAAGTTTCAGTTTCCTCATTTGTACAATGAGAGAGTTAGATCTGATATAATCTAAGGGCCTTTCTAGCTTAATATTTTATATTTCTTATCAAAGTTACTACCCAAGAAAAACAGACAGACTGGGACAAGAGGTCAAGGGGAAGTTGTTGCTTATAGTAAGATAGGGATAGGACTTCATGGGGAAGAAGTCAAGTAAGGCAGGGGAACTTACTGAAGGGGATGTACTGGGTGAAAATTTAAACATAGGTTAAAGGGGAAAGATTTCGAGATAATGAGAATAAAATGCAGAATTAGATGTGGTGCCTGAGGGAAAGGATAAAGACATGAAGGTCCAGGAAAAAATTGGTTGCTCTATGTTCCAGTTCCAACTCAAAAATTAAAGTTGGAGGAGAGGGAAAAAGAGAGAACAGGGAGTGTAGAGGGGGAGATAGAGATGAGGATGAGGGGGAGGGAGAGAGAAGGAGGGAAGCTTACACATCTCTACAAACACAAAAGTATACAAATTCTGTGAACAAAGTTGTAAACCACACATTTTAAGATTCTTTATGTGTATGTGGCCACATTAAAAAAATGTAATCTCACTTTCCCCCTCAGTCCTCACCCCTCTCTCCTATTTTTAAAGAAAACTTTCTCCCTTACTACTTCTAAATGCTACATCTCTACTCATACCCAATTATGGCAAGAATGATAAGAAATGGAACTAACTGCAAAAGAGGTGCTTGTGGCCAGAAAGAAATGTGCAAGAACGACTATTTCCAAAGACTCAGGTGTGAGAAGTTTTAAAAAGTAACACTCCAGCAAAGACTTCCCATAGTACTCCTGCTTACTACTCCATTTTCTTCTCCCATCCCTGCCTCCACCCAAAGTTCCCAGGGATTTCTAGATATTCATTTTATTGATAAAGCAAAATGATAATCAATGACTCCCTCCCCTACACTATGTTCCTGCTTTGTTCCTTATCAAAGGTTCTTAAGAAAAAGATTCTAATATAAAAATGCTATCAACTCCAATGGTGGGGATTTATTTCACTTTACTTTCTTTCTAGGGCAAGTTTTAGATATCTTTTAAACATGTTACGCTGACCACATATGCATGCATTATGGTTACTGAACAACAAAGAGAAGTTTCAAGGCATGTGGGAAGATATCTGCAAGTCCTATTACTGGAGGAAAACCAAAGAACTGGAAGTTCCCTCTACTTCAAAATTTGTTTCTCAGCTAATGCTGCCCCCTAAGGATTATAAACTGCAAAGGCTCCTGTATGTTTTGATCCCTACATGACTCTGAGAATAGGGCAATAAGATCTCAACTAAAGAAAGGCAATATTGGCTATTTCAATAGTATTTTCAGTAAATACAATTATGCTTCTAAACTAGTGTTTGAGGTGATGGACTTCCAGCAAAGTGTAAGCTCTTCCTGGAACAGCCTATGTGGATTAGCATAATCAGAAATTTCTAAACTAAAGGTAGATTTCTACCAGAGTCTATAAAAGATCCCACCAGATTACTGGGCTTGGAGTCAGAGGCCAGTGACATCACCTGTGTGACTAGCTTTTCTGGGACTCAGTCCTTCCTCATCTCTAAAAGATGAGGCCCAAATGGACCAGACAGCCTCTTCCTTCCAGGTCAAAATCTCTGTTCCTGTTCTTTTCCTTTCCATACTTAATAAATGAATGATTGCCACACAGGAATATAGCAATGACAGACACTGAATGTTAGAGCTGCTTAATCAAGATCTGTGGAACTGATTTTCTAATTAAGGTATGTTATATTTGTTTATGACCACATTAGCCACCTACAGGCCATTTGCATGATTCGGGGTAACAGCCTCACTGGTCACTAATTGTTAAGTGTGCTATATAACAACAAATCGTTGTGCTAGATTACAGGGGAAATACAAAGATAATCAATTAGCTCTTACTGAATTAATAGCTTAGCAAATTATAGACAAAAGCTAGATTTGAGAGCTGACTACATAAAAATTATAACACCTCAAGGCGGTATAACTAGTTCAAGAGAATAATATCCTGGGCTTAGAAAGTACCAAGGTTTTTGATGTTAAGCTCAGATCTGTGAAAAGTTTGCCAAAATTATGATAGTTTTCAAAAACCTACCTGTTACTGTCTTTAAGATCTGGCTAAAGGAATCAAATCTGACAAATGTGTTCTGAAAATTTGGAAACAAAATCATAAAAACATGAAGAATCCAGGTGTATCTTTATTTAGGAATTCCCATCAAAGATCCAAACTTACACACTGGATAGAGTGCATCTGAGATTCATTTACACCTCTAAATACCAAGAAAAGGCTTTGTGTTTCCTTAATCTCTAACTGTATCTGATGTTCTTTGATAGCTGATAGCCACGAATCTCATTGCTTCTCAGGTAACACTAGGCGACATCAGCATGCCAGAATATGGCACCCAGGGAGATGCACCCACACAAGGGAAAACTGAGGGCTGTACTTTCAGATTCCTGGAATAAGCTGAGGGTATAAGATCCCTTGCAGAACATGTTTTTTAAAGCAATTTTTTTTGTTTGTTTCTCCTTTCAACATAAAATGCTACCAACTACTGTTAGGATCAGCATCTCAATTCGGTTTCCCTCATGACCCATGGAGGCCTGGACAGAGTCAGGAATGAAGTCTGTGGCCACTGTGTAGTGCAAAGGTAACTGGCCTATGTGTAAGACTGTTAGCATTGGGTATAAAAAGATCTAAGTGCAAAGGACTGGTCCAAGCCAAATGCAGGTGAAGGCAATGTTAGAATTTCACCAGAAGCTGATGGATATTAATATAGACAAGCTAAATATAGTCTGTGACCTCATGATCAAGGTAAACCACTTAGAATCACCAAGTGTGAAGTCAGTGGGGACAAAAGGAAAAACTTTCTATATGAATAAATCGCTACCTATCTAATTGTTAACTGGATTCTTTAGACGGTAACTCTTTCAGAGCAGTGTAAAAGATAAGTAGGGGATACTATGAAAAAAGGGCTAAGAAGATTTATGTGGGCAGGCCTAAAAGTTCATCAATCCCCAGGTCAGAGCACTACATTCTACATTAACGGAATTGGCATGCAGATTTATTACACAGATTCTTCTGACACAACTCTTGTCCTATTCTCTTGGAGCCCTGGGGATGCAAAGAAAAAAGTAAGATGGTCCCTGCTCTCAAGAAGCTCACATTCCAAAGGGGGAGACAAGACATGGATCTAAGAAAGTCTCTTCATCCGTGTTTTGTAGTTTCCATGGTAAAAATATATAGATATATCTGCTGGATTTATCTTCCATTTATAAAACCCAAACATTCTTATTTTACTAGATTACCACCATCAAGTATGTATGCATAGTGATAAGTATTGGAATGTGTCCTTTAAAGAAACTGGGTAGGTAGTTAGGTTGGGTGATATGGCTCATTACTTTATTTTGGCTCATATCGGGGCAGCTAGGTGGCCCAATGGGTAAAGCACCGGCCTTGAATTCAGGAGTACCTGAGTTCAAATCCAGCCTCAGACACTTAACACTTACTAGCTGTGTGACCCTGGGCAAGTCACTTAACCCCAATTGCCTCACCAAAAAAAAAAAAAAAAAAAAGGCTCATATTTTTCTTATAGTTTTCCTTTGTTCATATTTATGATGATGATGATTAACAACAGAGTAAAATATCCATGGAATTCCACTAATAGCAAAAGTTAGGCCTATCAAGGATCTTCAGGAAAAAGAATTGACTAATGAGGTCTCTGGATAGCAGAAAGCTTAGGCCTTTAAACACTAAAACGTTTTTTATTTTAACCATTTTGGATAGCAGTATTTCTAAAATGCATTACACACACACACACACACACACACACACACACACACACACACACACACACACACACACACACACACACACACTCCTGCTATCCTAAATATAATTTAATTGTCTTGATGGCCCAAGGGCTATCTACTCAATGCAATTACACTATGAATTCTCCTATTAACACAGGTTCCCATAAAAACCTTACCCAAGAGGTCATAGCAAGGAGACTGGACATATTACATCTCTTTTAGTACCTATTATCTGTTACTAGGCCCAAACTGATTGTCCTGTGTGCCTTGGAACTTTAACCCTTGCTGATTCTCATAGCTGCTTTAAGGCATAAAATCCAATCAAATAAATCAGTGGGCATTTATTCAGTTCCTACTGTGTGACAGGCTCTGATGGGGGGGGGGGGAGGGAGAGAGGTACTAGCTTCTCTTTCTTCTTTGAAGCAGTGGGAGACAATGGATATGGAACACTGCAGATAATCAGATATTTTTTATATGTTAGTTAGTTTTGATGGAATTTTTTTGTTCATTAATCAGGGTAATGGCAAAGAAATATATTGGAAAATGTAGGTTACATAAAAATGAAAGATACCAATAAAATTTTTTGCTATTTTGTAAAAGACTCTGCTATGTAACACATCCTAAGCTGTGCTAGAGAATGGTATACTACGGGACAAATCAGAGTTATTTCTGAAATGAGTTCCCTAATATGATGAACACTGACTAAGCTTCTTTAAACTAAAATAATTCTGTGGTTGTGTGTGTGTGTGTGTGTGTGTGTGTGTGTGTGTGTGTATGAGAACTGCTGCTTAATGATTCCTCTAAGCAAATAATTTAAATAACTCATTTCTGCAAAATGAAGTAAAATTTATAATCAAGTTTGTTTTGCTGTGTGATTCATAACCCCTTTGTTCCAGAAGAAAAGGTGATGGGATATGAAAGTCCTTATTAATAATTTAAAATGTCTTTTCAGGAACCTAAGTTAATTTCAAAGCTTTCAATTCCTGAGTTCTATCTCTTGACCAAAAAAGACTTGGAGTATTTAATTTAAAGAAAAGCAAAATCATGTTAAGATAATAAGAAACTGATGATCATGTTCTTTTATGTAGGAAATAGCAACGAGTTTTTCAAAATGTTTATGACATGTACTATATTATGTGTTAAGATGATGGAGGAGGTTAAAAGGGTTAACAGATCATTTTAGGTACTATTGATAGGTTAACAGAGAAACTAAGGTTTGTGTTCTTACAGTAACTGAGAGGGTTTGTCACTATCAACCCTCACACCATCAACAGAGACAGGTCACAGAGACCCTAACTGGTAATCAACAACTGAAATGTTTAAATTAGATGACAGGACACCTAGAAACCAGGCCTAAGTAAAGAGAGACCAAAAAAACAGAGACACTCTTACCTTAGCAAATTGAGGTATGTTTTAAGGAACATGTGCAGAAAGGACCAAATGTGTCCTTAGGTTCACCTTAGGACATGTAAACCTCAAAAACATACCTCCAGGGAAAAAGGTACCTGCCTCAGGGGTTGGCTTAAGCCCCCAGAAGCTCCAAATTAGGATAGGCCCTCCCCTGTACCTCCCTAAAGTGGAGATTAGGATAATGAGGAGATGATCAATTATTTTCTGATTATAAATATAATAATTTTCATCCCCCTATTCGAGAG
This sequence comes from Dromiciops gliroides, assembly GCF_019393635.1. Lineage (NCBI taxonomy): Eukaryota > Metazoa > Chordata > Mammalia > Microbiotheria > Microbiotheriidae > Dromiciops > Dromiciops gliroides. Next base: position 527,559,548 of record NC_057861.1, on the reverse strand, counting down.
ACACCTCCATGGTTCTCTCCCTGTGGTTACTCACAGTATTGCAATAAAACTTGGGAAACTGAGTCACTGAGTATTGTAATTCCTTTGGGATGCCTCACGATCAATTTGATCACCTTAATTCCATCCCACATCAAAGACACCAAGATGAGAGAGGATAGAGAAACCTTACTTTTTTTTGGGGGGGGGGGCAGGGCAATTGGGGTTAAGTGACTTGCCCAGGGTCACACAACTAGTAAGTGTTAAGTGTCTGAGGCCGGATTTGAACTCAGGTACTCCTGAATCCAGGGCCAGTGCTCTATCCACTGCACCACCTAGCTGCCCTGAAACCTTACTTTTAATGAGAAATTACATACTATACAGAAGAGGTTGGCAGCCTATGACAAAAGGCCTGATGTTAACCATCATATTCTTTTTGCTACCAGATGGGTGAGGACTTCTCATTTATACTACGAACTTTGGAAGCTTTTGAAAACAGAGCCCTTTTGTTGAGATTCTCACATTCCAGCTCATCAGTGTTATCTTGTAAAACTGTTTTAACTACTTTAGTTATTTTTCTAGCTATCCTAGAGCTGACTACTGGAGACTCTGCCCAGGAGAAAATTCCTGGATTCCTAGGGAATGAAAAGAAACAGCCTAAGTTTTGAGTTTTGCTGAAACACATGAGAGCAACAGATAACCCTTAGCTTAAATTTGTTAATTATTGATGAGTTTTAACTTGTGACATCTAAGCTAATTTTAATCACATTTTATCACTTTACCTTCATTTTTGATAGGTGATTTTTATCAGTAATTTTCTGACTAAAAGTATCAAGGTTTTATAGGGGAAAATTCTACAGTAATACTATTTCTGAAGTTTTGTCAAATCTTAAAGTAATAAAGTGTTACATATTTGAAAAACAATCTTAATTCACTCATATGATTAGTAGACTATATTTAGTGTACTGCTATTTTATTCTCTAACTGAGCAATAATTTTCTTTTTTTGGTAATAAACATTTTTATTTATAATTTTGGGTTCCAATTTTTATCCCTCTTTCCTTCCCTCTCCTCCTCCCTCCCTGAAGCAACAAACAGATATGGGTTATACATGTATGATTATGTAATACATGACCACATTTGCCATTTTGTACAAGAAAACTTGGTTAGAAGAAAAAAATGAAAGGAAGTAAAAAATAGCATGTTTCAGTCTGTTACATCAATACTGGTACTTTCTTTAGAGGTGGATAGTACGTTTCATCAATAGTCCTTTGGGATTATCTTGGATCATTGTATTATTATCTTTCACAGTTCTTCATCAAACTGTATTGCTGTCTCTGTGCACAATGTTCTCTTGGTTCTGTTCACTTCACCATGCATCAGTTCATGTAAGTCTTTCCAGGCCTTTCTGAAGTCATCCTGTGTGTCATCCACCATGACTATATACGCCAGTTTGTTTAGCCATCCCCAACTGATGGGCATTCCTTTGATTTCCAACTCTTAGCCACCACAGAAAGAGCTGCTAGAAATATTTTTGTACAAATAGGTCTTTCTCTCTCTCTCTCTCTTTTTTTTTTTTTTAGTGAGGCAATTGGGGTTAAGTGACTTGCCCAGGGTCACACAGCTAGTGTTAAGTGTCTGAGGTCGGATTTGAACTCAGGTACTCCTGACTCCAGGGCCAGTGCTTTATCCACTGTGCCACCTAGCTGCCCCAAGGTCTTTTTCTCTTTTTGGGGATGTCTTTGGGATTACAGTTCTATAGGACTTTGGGCATAGTTCCAAATAGTTGAGCAATTATTTTCAAACATTTTGGAATAGGAGAATGGGATCTAAAAGCCTCATGAAGGGAAAGAAAGAGCATTAGAATGGGAAGGGAAGTACAGATTTTTTAAAAACCTTACATATCACTTCCCTTTACCCACTCTAATCAAACTAAAACTCTTGATCTTGGCAATTTTTAGGCTTTCCACACCCAATTATACAATCTTCTCTACCATAAACATAGTGACCAATTCTCAATAAACATTCTTTTGTTTTCTCTTGGTGACCTCTGACCTTATCTGGGATATCTTTGTTGGTCAAACATCATCCCTCATACCCTTAAGCACTTTGAGGAATATCACAGCAGTAAACTCTTTCTATACCAATTCCAATTGATGTGAGTCAGTTCCTTCTTCATTGATTCATACTTCCTATTTACCATACCAAGTTTGAATATAAATTAATGAATTCTCCCCCTCCCATATGTGTGGCTTGTGGGACCACTTAATACTTTATAAACATTTAATAAATAAGTAAATAAGCTTAATAAATAAATAAATAAATAAGCTTAATAAGCACCTACTATGTGCCATGCAGCTAGATGGCTCAGTGGATAAAGCACTGGGCCTGGAATCCAGAAGATCTGAGTTCAAATCTCAGACACTCACTAGCTGTGTGACTTGTTTGCCTTAATCCACTGGAGAAGGAAATGGCAAACCACTCCAGTATCTTTGCCAAGAGGACCCCACAGAGGGACATAAAGAGTTGGACATGACTGAGTAACTACATGTGACAGGTACTGTGCTAAGTGTTGATGACAGTTCATGTCCTCAAGTAATTCATAATCTAATGGGGAAGACAACATATAAATATATACAAACTGTATATAGGATAAATAAATAATTAAATGAGGAAAAGCACTGGATAATTAAGAAGGGTTAGGAAGGTTTCCTGTAGAAGGTAGAATTTTAGTTGGGACTTTTAGGAAGCAAGGGAGGTCAATATTCGAAGGTGAGGTTTCTGGACATGGGGAATAACCAGAGAAGATACCCAGAGCCAAGAGATTGAATTCTTATAACAACTTGTTTTTGGCCAGTGTCCCTGAACTGAAGGGTACGTATTCGGGAGTAAGGTATAAGAAGACGGGAAAGGTAATAAGGAACAAGGGTATGAAGGAAGGGCTTTGAATGCCAAACGGAGCCTTCTGAATTTGATCCTGGAGGCAATAAGAAACCCACTAAAATTCAGAGAGAGAGCGAGAGATGATTTGACCATATCACTTTAGTGGCTGAATGGAGGATGGATCAGAATGGGGAGAGACTTGAGGCAAACAGACTCCTCAGTAAGCTTATGCAATAATCAGGTATGAGATGATGATGGCCTACACTAGAGCGGTGGTAGTGTCAAAGGAGAAAAGAGAGCATATTCAAGAGATGTTGCAAAGGTGAAATCAGCAGACCTTGGCAACAGTTTGGATATGTGGATGAGAGAAAGCGAGGAATCCAGTGTGTGTGTGTGTGTGTGTGTGTGTGTGTGTGTGTGTGTGTGTGTGTGTGTGTGTGTGTGTGTGTGTGTGTGGCGGGGTGGGGGACAGTATTTAGGGGCAAAAATAATTAGTTCTATTTTGGACATATTGAGTTTAAGATGTCTACTGGATATCCAGTTTGACATGTCTGAAAGCTAGTTGGAGCTACAAAATAACTCCAGAGTAGGTCTACACATAGTGGGTTCTCACTATTACTGAGTGATTTTCAAGCAGAAGTGACTTTTGTGGCATTAGGTACTTGCTAATAGAAGGTCAGCTTGGTGGCACAGTGGATAGAGTACTGGGCCTGGAGTCAAGAAGACTCCTCTTCCTGAATTCAAATCTGGCCTCAAACACTAACTGTGACCCTGGGCAAATCACTTAACCCTTTTTGGGCTCAGTTCCTCATCTATAAAATGACCTGGAAAAGGAAATTGTAAACTACTCTAGTATCTTTGCCAAGAAAACCTCAAATAGCATGGGGAATCGGACACAACTGAACAACAATTGCAGAAACCAGGAGTTAACACAGGGAGTTAATAGCTTAGAAGAGAAAATAGAAGAGAAATTTGAAAGGGTGCTAAAAGGAAATCCCTTAAAATGCACACAATACATCTTCAGTAACACAAGGATGGTGTCTGGAGGAAAATCAACGTTCCTGTTTGACAGATAGGTTTCATAGTAAGATGTCAAGAAAGTACCTTGGGTCTCCCAAGGGAAGTGAAGAAAGGAAAGAGCTAATTACTTCACTCGAATGCTTTTAGGGTACATACTAAAATTGTCAAATATTTTTTAAAATACTTAAGTGCATATCCTCTCATCAAGGGACCTCTAGAAGTTTCTTAACAAGAAAAAAAAAACCCAACACAGCTATTTCTTTAAGGTTAAAATCTTTCTACTTTTCATGGTACACTGTCAAACAAAATATACAAAAAGATTTGTTTGCTTATAGCTTTTCTCCCCTCCTCTGCAGTGTTTTTCACACACATTCAGCCTTCTACTGAAGTGGAAGCTACATCCATTGAATTGCAGATCTGACCAAGGTCACAGAGTCATAGACAGATGTGAGACAGTCTAAGGAGTGGGGATTTCTAAAGTGCCTTTTCTTGAAATATTCAAGATTCCTTTAATAAGAAAAATGAGAAAACTAGACTTACTCACCATTTTGTCAGGTATGAAGCAACAAACTATAGAGCAGAAAGGAAATGAAAGGCCTCAATGTGGTTTGTTCCTTATTACCCACTCCAAAATGCAATAATTCTGCACAAATGTAAATAGGGGAGTTATAATGTCCTTTATCATTTCCTATCAAGCATGACAAGAAAACAAAAAGCTGCATTGCTGACTGATGTTTTAAAAGGCTGCAAGTTCCCTTTTCTAAGGCGCCCATCACTGCTCAAAGGGGGCCCTCTTCACTACCCTGCTTTGTAACTAGGAGGCCTGCTGCCTATTGCATCTCTGTGGTGCTATTGAGACACCAGGCTTGCTTGGAGAGTTGCTTCCTATGCCTGTGTTCTTTCACATTCTGTTAAAAATTAATCCCCCCACAAAGAAAATGTGAACAAAAAGGGTAAGGCTCCAGAGCATGTATGTGAAAAATAATTTAGAAAGGAACTGCAAATGAGGCTCCTCATCAGGAGGAAAAGGGTACATGCAGTGTGAGCAGCAGTGGGGTGAAAGAGTTCATGTGGAGAATTTCTAATGTTGGGAAACTAAAAATATGGAAAATTTCACTAGAAACAGCACCTAACTTATGTTTTTAACAAACTTTAAGCAAGGCATACAAAGAGAAGATGCTTGCCTACGGAGCTCTTCCAAGGGCAGTGGATTGAGGCCTCTCTGTTCACTCCATTTATAGAAGGGCAGATCAGAAGAATGGTGGAGAGATACAGCAGGATGGGGATCCAGAAGGCAAGCTTTTCTGGTTTGTCTTATTTTAGGAAACTTTCTGAATATAAACTAACTCATTTTTTCAAGTCTCTACCACATTAGAGATACACTTTTTCACCTTAACAGGCAATTGGTTCAATGATGCAAGCCAGAATACAATGGAATACTATTGTGCTATAAGAAATGATGAGCAGGAGGAGTTCAGAGAAACCTGGAGGGTCTTACGTGAGCTGATGATGAGTGAGATGAACAGAACCAGAAGAACATTGTACAGAGTATCATCAACATTGAGTGCTGACCTACTGTGATGGACTATATTCTTCTCACCAATGCAATGATACAGAAGAGTTCCAGGGAACTCTTGATAGAAGAGGATCTCCAAATCCAAGGAAAAAAAAAAAAAAAAGAACTGTGGAGTATAGATGCTGATTGAACCATACTATTTTTTTTGTTTTGGGTGCTGTTGTTTTTTTTTTCTATTTTGAGGTTTTGCATCACTGCTCTGATTTTTTCTCTTATAACAGGATTAATGCAGAAATAGGATTAATGTTATTATGTGTATATATATGTGTGTGTATAGATATATATCTATATGTATATGTATAGCTATAGATATAAAGATATAACCTATATCAGATTACCTGCTGTCTAGGGGAGGGGGGAGAGAGGGAGAAAAATCTGAAATTGTAAAGCTTGTATAAACAAAAGTTGAGAACTATCTTTACATGTAACGGAAAAAATAAAATACCTTATATGCAAAAAAAAAAAAATGATGCAAGCCATTAGTGGATTTGGGGCTAGTAGCTTAGATGATCAACTTTTGTTTTGCCAATCAGTGGAGATCTAAAAAAGAACAAGGACCACTAGGTGATTGTTTTATCAACATTCTACCTGGTTTCAATACAGTGGTAGCCAATTAATTGGTTTAATAGTAAGAAACTAAGAAAGATTTTAGGGAGATGGACTAATAACACAACTTTTGTTTCCATTTAAGACCTAAACTTTGATCCAAATTAATGGCCGGATGTATTATTATTTGAAAGAGAGTTGTGTAAAATATGAATTAAATTATAACTCAGAATAGTATCTGATAAACATTGGTAGAAGGAGTTTCTTTATGGTTTTTCCCAACATCGGTGAAATCAGAGATCTGGACCCACCAAAAAAGTTAAAACATTACATATACTTTTAGGGAAAATATTTGCATGAAAAAAAGTTCCAGATCAGTATGATACTAGTTTATTAAAAAAAAAATACAGACTTCACAACTGTCAAGAATTATCCAATTATGCAGGTGTGCAGATGCATCTGGGCTTCTCTCTTTAACAAAAATCCCCAAAAGGCATATTGGGGCCACTGTAAAGAAAAGCCAAGCTGCATTTCTGATGAAGATACTTTTACTCTGTTCTGTTGGTCCTTTGGTTTAACTTTCTGGTGTGGCTGGTTACATGAGTTTAAGAAACAAATACCCCATCCGTAAAATAGCAATCTTCAAAAGAGTTTTAGAATAGAGATTCCTTGTCAAGATCTCTGCTGCCAGCATCACTCTGATCTCAAAGCAAGCTTACATTTATTTTCCTTTTGTTCTTGTGCACACAGCATTCCAAACAGCAAATTCCGACACCAAAAACTCTAACAAATGTGATAACTGCATCCATTAAAATACAAGACTTTTCTTTCAGCTTTTAAAAATCTCCATTTTTTTTTTTTTAAATCTCTAAGCTTTACTTACAGAATGGAGTCTTACTTCCAGTTAAATGACCTACTCTGAAGAAAGAAGGAACTTGAACTCCTGGCCACACAAGGAAACTAGATGCAGTTATACCTACCTCCCCCCAGAGGAACTCTGTGAAGTTCCACAAAACAGGATTCACTACAAACCATACTCCTTCATTCTTTTTTTTTTTTTTTGGGGGGGGGGGTGCAATGGAGGTTAAGTGATTTGCCCAGGATTACACAGCTAGTCAGTATCAAAAGTCTTAAGCTGGATTTGAACTCAGGTCCTCCTGAATTCAGGGCCTGTCTTTATCCACTGTACCACCTAGCTTCCCCCATTCTTTACTTTATATTAAATCCCCCACCCCCAAATAAATAACAATGATGACAACAACAAACCTAGCAGAGAACCATCACAACAATGCTAACTTTTCTAGTGGTAAGAACGATACCGGGGCAGCTAGATAGAGTAGTGGATAAGAGCACCGGCCCTGAAGTCAGGAGTACCTGAGTTCAAATACGGCCTCAGACACTTGATACTTACTAGCTGTGTGACCCTGGGCAAGTCACTTAACCCCAACTGCCTAAAAAAGAAAAGAAAAAAGGTATAGAGAAAGAACGATACCAAAAATAGCTCTTTAATAAAAACCTTCCTCTGGAAAGGCTACTTGAAATTTGCTCCACTCACTCACAACTGTAAAGTGCTGTGTTTACAAATTCAAGTATGGGAAAATTTGGGAAATAAACACTGCATTATGCCTGGAGCCTGGGTACAGATCCAGTAATAATTGCTTTTGCTCTATTAGAAAGTAGATTACAACTAAATAAAATTCCCCCAAAAGGACAAATTATTTACTTATGGCCTTCAGTGATGATCGCAAAACATTTACTACAATTCTAGAAGCTAAGAGAACCTGGGAACTTCTTCACACTTACTGATCCCCTCTGTCATCCAGAAATGCTGTAAAGTTCAAAAGTCATAACTCACTAGAGAAAGACAGATAATAAAATTGTGCCTCAGAGGTTAGTTTACATGGAGCAAACCTAATGAAGATGTAGATGGCTGGAGCCCAGCTATTCTTAAATATAGTTTTGCCTTAGGAAACAATTACCACTCAATCTACATTGCTTATCATTTTTTCTACACAGATTTATAACAAATAATTCTACTTTAGGGAAACATCTACCTGGGGAATTTATCATGCTCAATGAAGAGAAGCAAAGCAACCACCCATTGAAACAAAAAAGATAGGAGATTCTACCAGCCTGCCATGAACAAGGCATGCTGTAATAGTGACTTCTTTCCACTGTTCAGTAAGTTGTACTTTAACTGAATTGGTATTAATCTATAAATACTTTATCACTTAGTCTCACTTCCCCTCAACAGTACACATCTTGGTCAGTCAATAAACATTTATATGTGTCTACTATGTTCTAGGCAATATGCTGAGTATTAGAGACACAAAAAAAGCCAAAAGACAGTCACGGTTCTAAAGAAGCTCACAGTCTAATGGGAGAGCCATAATGCAAACAACAATGTACACACAAGATACATACAGGATAAACTGAAGAGAATCAATTGAGAAAAGGCATGAGCATTCCCTACTGTTCTACATTTCTTGTAGAAGGTGGAATTTTAGCAGGGATTTGAAGGAAACCTGGGGAAACCAAGAGGGAGAGATGAAGAAATAGAGTATTTCGGGAATGAGGGATGCCTACAGTCTGGAGCTGGAGTTTCTTGTTCTAGGAAGAGCAAGGAGGCCAGTGTCACTGCATCAAAGAGTGAATAAGGGAAGGTGAAAGAAGACTGGGAAAGGTAGGAGGTAGCCAGGTTGTGAAGGGCTTTGACTGACAAACAGAAGATTTTATCTTTGCTTCTGGAAATGATAGGGAATCAACAGAACTGAATGAATTTGGCTGGGATGGGAGGTGTTTGACATGGTCAGATCTGAGAGAAAAGGAAATCATTTTGACAACTGAGTGGGAGATGGACTGGAGTTTAGGGAGAGACTTAAGGCAAGGACACCAACCAGCAGGTTCTCCCACTAGTCCAGGCATAAGATAATAAGGGCCTTTACCACGGTAGTGGCAGTGTCAGGAGAGAAGGTGGAATATGCAAGAGATGTTATGAGGGTAAAAACTGACAGGACTTAGCAACAGAAGTGTGTGTGTGTGTGTGTGGGAGGGGGGGGCATGGTTAGAGAGCGTGAGGAATCAAGGAAAATACCTAGGTTTCAAGTCAGAGTGACTGGGAAGGTGGTGGTTTTTTCCAACAATAAATAGGGAAGTTAAGAAGGTGGGAGGAGTTGAGGGAAAATATAATGAGTTCAGTTTTAGACATGCTGAGTTTAAGATGTGTACAGGCTATCTAGTTTGAAATGTCTAAATGGGTAGACCTGGGGGTGGTTCAGCTATGGAATGGTCCTCAAAGGCACTGTAACTTAGTTGTGTTAGCTTCTTCAACAAGGCTGATGATTACATTCATGAACCCGATCAAAACCTAAAATGGGAGCGATACATCTGTGATATTCTTTGAAGAGATATGAAGATGAAACCACTCTGCATTTATAGAACATGAAAAGAGACCTGTTTTTCCTGTAATGGCTTATAGGTTGAGCTTAGCCGTCTTCATTTTAACCTGTCTGCAGGTGAATAATAGAAGTTATAGGTGCAGTCAACGTCAGAGTACTTCTCTGGCCGTTAGGAATCCAAACCTGCATGATGGACCTCATTACTACTATTTGAACTACATGGGAAGCTAAGTGAATGATATATTAATCAACAATGAGTTGTACCTGTGAGAGATACAGAAACACGATGGTCAGTTCCTGGTTTCAGAGAATTTATAATCTATTTGTGGAGATAAAAATAATATACATGAAACAAGTAGAAAGAGACTCAGAATTAGAGTTGGAGTTTGAGTTTAGAGATGAGAGAAAGAGAAGCATGAGCTACAAAAGCTTTTATGAAGGTAGTGAGGGTCAGACTGGATTTGGATAGAAATGGAAGATGTCAATAAAGGAACTGAGAATGAGGGGGTCTTCCTGTTGGAAGCTAATTTAATAGTTTAAGGATGAGCTCTGCTTGTGTAGAGACTAACCTGACAGACTAGGAAGTCATTTGTACATTTTTTGCACACAGGTCTGACATAATGATTAGGCTCTCAATGCTTTCCCGGATGGATTGAAGTGGGAAAGAAAGAGCAAACTGATATAAGGTTGTTGCAATAATCTAGGCTAAAGTCTAGCTTCTTAAACCATGGGACCCCCAACATATGGGGTCGAGTAGCTGAATGTGGACAGAGGGGTCACAAAAAACTTGGCAACAGTAAGAGGTTTTGTATTTTATATATATTTTATATACCCATATACCCAGGGGTGAATAAAAATGTCTCAGGTGAAAAGGGATTGCGAGTGGAAAAAGTTTAAGAAGTCCTAGGGTGAGGTAATGAGATCTGGTCAAGGATTATGTATGGGACCTCAGAGGTCATTAACTCAAGTCCCAGAGAAATTAAGCAACTTGCCCAAGGTCACATAGGAAGTGGAAGTGATAAGAGAGAAGTAGGTGTCTGAGGGATTTGAAAAACTTCTGACTACAGAATAGTATATAATAGTATATAAAATATATGGATAAATCTGCTATCCAGGATACTTTCTCTCTCTGAAAATTATCATGCCTGGAAAAATCTTTGAGAAAATATATTCCCAAACATGAAGGTTCATCTCCTTTTCTGTCACAGGTTATGTAAATCAATTATATTAAGGAACATATATGGCAACAACTGAAGGGAGAAGTAAATTGACCATTTTGAAATTGTTCTTAAGTATAAATACATTGAAACTTCCAACAATCATAATAAAATCCTAGGCCAATTTTGATTTACAAAGGATATCATACAAAAACAAGTAACAGTACAAAACACTTAAGTAGTGAGTAACATTTTCTTAGTTATAAGGGTCACACAGAGAGAAACTAACACTGCCACCTTTCACCTCAGAAGTATTCTTTTGGGGGCAGTAGGGTGGTACAGTGGATAAAGCACCAGCCCTGGATTCACGAGGACTTGAGTTCAGATCCAGCCTTGGACACTTGCCATTTACTAGCTGTGTGACCCTGGGCAAGTCACTTAACCCTCACTGCCTGGGGGGAGGGGGGGGCCCAGCCGGGAGAAAAGAAAGAAAAGTATTCTTTCTATCTATGTTGTTTAGAAATTTGTGCAAACTTTCCATTATACAAATCTGACAACAATACTAAACTAAGAAGGGGCAAGGGCTATATAAAATCAGGAATAAACAAACTCCTACTTTCCTGGTTTTCATGGTTGAGTTTATGAGTCTGAAAAGATTCTTGAGAGATCTTTTACTACCCACTTCAAATTAAGTTCGAAAGTAAAATAATATGAACTGTTTCTATTCAGCTATAACCTTTACTAATACTTTATGTCCATGTCAAACAATACAATGCATCTCATTGTAAAGCCAACCATACTGTATTATGTTTACTTAAGTGTTCTTAAGTTACTATGACTTCAATAATACTACTGTAACAAATCTGACTATTTCACAGTTTAGAAAAGGGACTCAAGGTACAAAGAAGCAAAACATATTTCTGATTTCTGCTGAAGAGTCTGATGAAAAAGAGCAACCCTAAGCAAAATGTACACATCTACCCTTATTGAAGGTTTCCATCATGGACCCAACAATTGCGGGGGAGAATGAGGCCCAAGAGCACTCCACAATAGTGAAGTTATTAAACAAAGAAAAATGAACATCACAGTTTCAGGTTCTTAACCCCTGTCCCTTCTTCCCTTCTACCTACCACTGTTCCACACCCAATATTTATTTCAAGGCTGATCTTTAATATTTGTGGCCACTTCTGGATCAATCAGAGGGCACTGCACATCTGAACAGAATGAGTGGATATAATCATATCCTATATCCAGTTCCCACAATTTTAGGAAGCAGAGTATGTCAAGCACTCTTCAATGACCTCACCCAATTTTGAACATTGTAATGAATTGTTAATTACACCTAACCTGTGATGAATTTTAAAGATACCTGATAGAAATTCAAATCTTTTGATCCTATGTTCTTTCTACTTTACTAGGCTGTTCCCCATTTATGCCAAACACTTATTATGCCTACACTGAGAATCACACTATGACACTCATTTCACAAAGAACACATCTTAATCTGGGGTTATTAGAAAACATTATATGGGTTTTTCTCAACACATAAGCTAAGAGGAGTCATGAAGACGGTTTTTTTACATGAGCTATATTAACTGCAAACAAGGTAGCTATGAGATTAAAAAGCCTGAATATAACTTAACATTACTTATTCTGCTTCTGACTTTGGTCCTTGTACAAAGAATATTCACAAACTTAATAAAGACCATGTCCCTTCCATTGTGATAATATCACACACTAAAAAGATTTCCTAATCTCCATCTGAACCTAATTTTGCCTATCTTCACTCAAAGTTTTTCTCAAAAACAGAAAAACAACAACAAAAGCCTTAAAAGGATAAGGGTCAGGCTAAGGAAAATTAGACCAGTGTTTGTACTGAACAACAAGATCAAGGTACAGTATAATGAAAAAGCAAGGAAAGGGAATGGCTTTTTCCTTTTACTCCTAGGTTCCAGTGGGTACCATTTGTCATTCTTTCACCGTTAAGAATGACATCTCTGGGGCAGCTAGGTGGCACAGTGGATAAAGCACGGGCCCTGGATTCAAGAGGACCTGAGTTCAAATCTTATATCAGACATCTGACACTTACTAGCTGTGTCACTTAACCCTCATTTCCCCACAAAAAAGGGAAAAAACAACAACACCCAATTACAACTCCCCTTCATCCTCTCCAAAACACAAAATAAAAACACAAAACATGAATGTGCACATCAACACAAGTTCATCTGAGATCTCACATATTTGGGAGTTTCTAGCCTAGCCATACTATCCCCAAAGTTTGCCACAGAAGTTTCCACACATGTTGGAAGTCTTCTTCTGCTTTCTCTCTAAATCATGAGGGCAGTGGAGCTATCCACTTGTTATCAATTGCTCTTGCCACATGACTATTCTATCTTTTCCTTTGGTCATATAATTCCACGAGGACATACTTTATTCCTGTCTCTTCACAGTTCTTTTAATATTGTATAAAATTTGCTGTTGTAGCATTTTAGAAATTGCCTCATTCCAGAAAATGATTGGTTGATTAACACTAATACTGTTGAAAAACATTCTCTTTATCCTTTCCCCATTTCTTTAAGTGAGCATTTGTAAACTTGCTTGAATTCCTACTATATTGTAATGTTGGTTGTATTAGATTTTTTTTTTTTTTTAGTGAGGCAATTGGGGTCAAGTGATTTGCCCAGGGTCACACAGCCAATAAGTGTTAAGTGTCTGAGGCCGGATCTGAACCCAGGTACTCCTGACTCCAGGGCCGGTGCTCCATCCACTGCGCCACCTAGCTGCCCCAGTTGTATTAGATTTTAATACTTAAAGAACATAAAGCTTCACGTCCATACCCCCTTCACCCACTCAGTTTGCAACCTTTGTACAACTTGGTAGTTTCAGAGTTGCCTTGGCCAAAAAAATTCATCACCTGGTAGCTAATCTGGTGATAAGCCTTGAAAAAATTTAGCTACACTGGTGTTTGAAAACAAAGTCTAGCACACAAGGCTTTTTTTCCAGCTTGGAAGAACCTGCTAGAACTAGGGGCACAGCCTCTGAGAAACTAAAGATGCCATGTCATAAGACCAGAGGATCACTGGCTGAGAGCTAAAAGGGACATAAGAATGAAGTACTAGAGGACTTGGCTAGCTCTAAGCACAAATACAGTGAGTGACCCCATGCTAGTCAGAGAAGAATCAGAAAAGAAAGAGGTGTGGAATGTATCTATATTTAAATATGAGCCTATGGGGCCCTCTCATGGCTGCTAGCTGTAACTGCCAGCAACTTTTCCCCTGTGCAATTAACTCTATGTTCACTTTGAAAATGTTTGTGTGTATGTATTTTCACACATACAGAACTTCAAATCTGAAAATACCAAAGTACACACAATTTAATAATTTTTCATAAATGTTACCTGAAGTATTGTTATTCCTAGCATACTCTCTTAGCACTAGGAAGATTTTTTTAAGAGGTATCTTCTAAATACCCTGAAGGACTTGGGAAGGATTCTCAGAAAAAACCTGGAAGGACTTGCATGAACTGATGAAGAGTGAGATGAGCAGAACCAGGAGTACATTAGACACAGTATCATCAACATTGTGTGTTGATCAACTGTGATAGACTTGATTCTTCTCAGCAATACTATGATCCAAGATAGTTCCAAAGGACTCATGATGGAAAATGCTCTCCAAATCCAGAAAAAAACCAAACTGTTTTTGTTTTTCTTTTTTGAGGTTTTTTCCTTTTTGCTCTGATTCTTCTCTCATCACATGACTAATGCAGAAATATGTTTAATGTGATTGTACATACATAACCTATAACAGATTACTTGCTGTCTTGGGTAGGGGGGAAGGGAGGGAGAAAAATTTGAAACAAGAAATCTTATAAAAACAAATGTTGGACAGCTAGATGGCGCAGTGGATAGAGCACCGGCCCTGGAGTCAGGAGTACCTGAGTTCAAATCCGGCCTCAGACACTTAACACTTACTAGCTGTGTGACCCTGGGCAAGTCACTTGACCCCAATTGCCTCACTTAAAAAAAAAATGTTGAAAACTATCTCTACATGTAACTGGAAAATAACAAAATTAAAAAATTAAATGAAAAACAAAATATGAGTCTGGGTTCTCAGCTGAGAGGATGGTGGAATGGGGAGACATGGTAACGATAAGGAGGTTTGAAGAGTCACTATGGGGAGTGGGATAAGTAGTCGATAAGGGAGGTAGAGTAGGACTGCCTGGCAGCAGTGAGGGCCCAAATGAAGTTGTGTAATAAATCTGAAGTGAACCCAGTCAGAATGGTTTATGATTTCCTCTACCTTCGTTCAGCAGCACAAGTAGAGAAGTAAAGGCAATGAGCTGGGGGTATGAATAGAGGTGCAACCAAATACTGGAAAGGGTGGCCAGGGAAGCTGTGTTATCTGAGGGGTGCCAGGTTTCAGTAATAGCTAGCAGACAGTAATAATAGTGGGAGAGGAAAATATTTAGGATGAAATTAAGTTTGTTGCATATGGGCCAAACAGAAAGGCTGGGTGATGTTTGGCTGAAACTGGGTTGGGAGGGTTGAGGGGGATGGATATGAGGTTTGGATGAGGACGTACAGGGGTTCAGAATCAACTGGGATATGAAGAATATGATCAGGTATGAGAATGCTCATTACTGAGTGGAAGGCACAATTCCTTCTTCCCAAAAGAGGTGAGAATGAGCTGGAGACAAGTGCAGCAGGAGTTGGAAGATAGATAGTTAGATGGGAGGCCTCATTTCAATACTCCTTTTCCCTCTGAAGGCTGGAGATTAGGCAGCAAAAAGGCATAGCAGGAGTCAGAAATTAAACTTGCATGGCAGGCAACAACTTTCCTTTTCCTCTTCCCACAGGAAGTAAGTACAGCAGGAAATGTAAAACCTAAGGTCAAAGGGAAGGCTCCTTCTCTTTGCACCAGAAATTCTCCATATCCAAGTTGGAAGATCAGGTCAGCATTAGGAAGCAGACTTTGTCTTGTGCTGGCACAGAAGACAGAAGACACTTGGCCCGGCTTCTTGCCGCCTTCCCTTAAGGGACATACTGTGCCCAGCAGGACATTAAAGGAACAAGGAATAATTGCCTCCTGTTCTCACCTGAAGAGGCTAGAGAGGAGGTAGCAGCAGGAAGCAACAGACTCCCTGAACTGGGGGAAGTCCTCTGGGGAAGATGGAAGATGGAAGATGGGGGACTTGGCCACCTGCTGCCTTCTCTCAGGGGACATACTGAGCTCAGCAAGAGACAGAAGGCACAAGGTCCACAGTCAGAGGAACATTTGGTTCTTTTTCAATGAATATATACCTCCCTACTTCCCTACACAGACAGCTGTGTTTGGTAATAAAGAATAAAAAAGAAAGGCAAAAAACCAAACCAAAACCAAATCAAAACCAAACCATAGTTCAGCAAAAGCTGCTGGTCTCCTCACAGCTCCAATTTTTGCAAAGAAGAATGGAGATATATTTTCTCAATTCTTCATCAGGGACAGATTTCTTGGTCTATAAATTATAATTATGTGGCATTTACTTGTTGGGGAGTTTTTACTTCCAGTGAATAGTACTGTAGTCACTGTGTAAAGCATTCTTGATTCTGTGTACTTTACTTTGTATCAGTTCATAAATCTTTCCATGCTTCTTTGAATTTTTCAGTTTTTTTGCTGTACAGTAACATTCCATTATACCTGGTTATCCATTCCCCAACTGAAGCACATCTACTTTGTTTCTAGTTCTTTGTCACCAAAAGGGTGCTGCTTTGATTACTGTGGTGTAATTGGAGCCTTTCTTTTTGTCCTTGACATCCCTGGGGCATATACCTACCAGTGGAATTTTTGGATCAAAGAGTATGGACATTTTGGCCGCTTTTGGGGGTAATTCCCAACTGCCTTACAAAATAGTGGCCAGTGTTCTTTGATTGCTGTCTCGCTAATAAATGAATAAAAGGAAAGAGCTCATTCTCAATCACATCAACACATGAATATGACTAGTCTAATGACCAGTTCTCTCTCTGGCATTTGTTACACAATGCCCAGAATCAGCACTTACCTTCCTAAGACTATAGGACAGGATACTGTGGGCTAACAGCCAATGACTAAGGAGTAACAAACAGTACACAAGCACTCACCTAGCAAAATGACAAATCATTTCCCTATGTGAAGCAGTTACTCTTCTTTTTCCACTGTTTTAGTTTGGATTAAAATGGAGTTAGCCATAATGACTAAGCAAGGACATTCATGTAATGTCCAATGTAAAAAAGATAATGGAGCAAAAGCTAGGTTATTTTAAATTAATACCAGTATCTTTAGAATCTGTTTCACAATTCTTAAAATTCATTTAAATTGTCTGATGTCAGCTTCCCTCAATTCCACCCCCCAACCCACACCGGGCCCTAAACGGTACGCATCTTGATTACTACATGCCAAATGACATTTTTTATGTTTCCAAAATAAATTTCAGCCACAAACTGTCAAGAATTACCAAAACTAAGAATATAAAGAGGGGCAGCTAGGTGGCGCAGTGGATAAAGCACCGGCCCTGGATTCAGGAGTACCTGAGTTCAAATCCGGCCTCAGACACTTAACACTTACTAGCTGTGTGACCCTGGGCAAGTCACTTAACCCCAATTGCCTCACTTTAAAAAAAAAGGGGGGGGGGCGGCTAGGTGGCACAGTGGATAAAGCACCAGCCCTGGATTCAGGAGTACCTGAGTTCAAGTCTGGCCTCAGACACTTGACACTTACTAGCTGTGTGACCCTGGGCAAGTCACTTAACCCCCATTGCCCCGCAAAAAAAAAAAAAAAGACTATGTCATTTTATGGATTGAAAAACTGAGGCCTAGAGGCTAAACAAAGCATCTGGTGTTAAAGAGAAAGAGTGGCAGAGCTAGAATCAAAATTTCATTCAAAATTAATTTTTATTCATCTCCTTTGTCGTTTGGAGAGTAAAGACATTTAAAATTTAGAACTCAAATTTGGAATTGGCCCCTCGTTCTAGCTCAAACCTACCTTTATAGGCCAGTTTATTTGCAAAGTAAAGCGCAAGCCTAGCCACGTTTCTTGCATTCTATTTTGTGGACAAACTAGCCTGTTTGCTGTTCTGTTCTCCAGATGTGACTTTCCACCTTGTATCTCCATGCTTTACACAGGTAGTTCTCCAATGAATTCCTTGTCTTGCACACTTTTCTCTTCCCTCCAATTATCTACTTATCAGTGTATCATACCTTGTCACCAGAACCAAGTACCACCCTGAGGTAGAAAAAGGCGGTTCATTTTATCTTTGTATCCTTGATGCCTAGCACAGTCTCCTGAACACAGAAGGCACGTAATAAATAGCTCCTGATAAATGAAATGGGCAAACTAGTTTTGTCGGATTCTCAGCATATAGTGCCCTTTTTATTTTCCCCATATAGAAGTCTTCAGCCTGTTTGACATTTGTTCCTCTTACATTTCTAATATTTAGGGGGTGGGGGTGGGGGGCCGGGAGCAATGAGGGTTAAGTGACTTGCCCAGGGTCACACAGCTAGCAAGTGTCAAGTGTCTGATGCCAGATTTGAACTCAGGTCCTCCTGAATCCAGGGCCAGTGCTTTATCCATTGCACCATCTAGCTGCCCCCCATTCCTAGTATTTTTACTAGGAACACAGAGGGTTACCTTCACAAGAGAAAGGAAATTAATACTGATTTGCAATGTAGCATTCTGCAATGATAAGTGCCATTAAAACACTAACTATCCCACATATTTAAGCGTAGGAATATGGAGCTGGTTAGATAAGAGAGTGAGGAAAGAAATGTAGAACACAAGTGAAATAGGAACATTTGGAAACAACTAGACAAATCAAAAAGTCAACTTTTATCTTTCTGGTCACAATTCACGAAAAATACCCAAACATTCAAGGAATATAAGGAATGAAGATTATATATCGCCAGTTTTCCTTTAAATATGAATTTTAAAAAGTAAAACACTTACAGCTCTTCAAATGTACTGTTCCCCACCAAAAGTAATCATCATAAAAATAAAAATAGACCAAGCTATCCTGCTTAGTGGTGTGATGACTAAGATTCCAACATCATGAATGAAATCCATTTTCAAGCACAATCTCAGGAGAGGCTGACAAGTGGAGATCTTTCTAAACTAATGCACAAAGCAAATTCTATGTAGTGTATTCCCTGGGGTCTTTTGTATAAAACCTGAGGAATTGGTAACTTAGCACACGATTACGTACTGCTCAAGGGAAGGTCCAATATGCTACCCTAATAATCTGAGCCCAACCTCAGTCATATCTCTGTAATTCCTGCAAATAAAAGTATAAACACCTGGGTTTGGAAACAAATATTTCTCCACTTATGGGGAGAGTAACCTTCCCTCTACATGGGAAATGAAATATTATTTGACAAGTTATGTCTGACAAGAAAGGCAGCTATAGCTGACTCAATGTGAAGAGAATAATAAGCTCTTAGAAGTGAAGGCCATAAAACCAGTTATGTGTAGGCAGTATGTTGTCATCAATTTATTTACTTGTTTTCATTAGCTAGCACTTTCCAAGATGTTTCCTAAAGAAACATCCTTGGTTAGAACTGCTATCAGTTTTTATTACTGACCTGAATTAATACTGTAAGTGGGTAGCAATGTTTTACATTAGGTTAGGCCAACACATTCCATTAACGTATTTATGAACATGACACTAGACACCGAGAAAACATTCTTCAAATGTACTATGAAATAGTAAAATTTTTAGGCTTGGGAAAAAAAATTGTTGGGAGATAGTACTTCATATATAAAAAATGCTAAACTTAAAAAAACGAAGAATACCCATCACATGAGGAAAGCTCTTGTAATTAAATTAAGATCCAATGAGACTGAGTTTTCTTTCATTTGTAAAAAAAAGAGGAAAAAAAAGCCTTTTCTCCATACATCTCTCTGGAATCTGATCTATTTAGCAGAAGTAACATCACAAGATCAACATGCACATTGGTGCAGTGGTGTAAAGCTCAACTAGAACTACAGGTCATATACTGACTTAGAAAACCACAAAATAATAGTATCTATGTTATATTATGTTTTTATTTATTTTGTTAAATATTTTCCAATTACATGTTGATTTGTTTCAGCAGCTCTTTATGTAGAGGTCAAAAACTGGAAACTAAGAGTGTCCTATTGAGGAAGAATTAAACAAATTATGGCATATGAATGTAAAGGAATAAAAAATGAGAAAAGGGACAATTTCAGAGGAAACTTGGAAGATGTCTATAAACTGATGCAAAGTAAAGTGAAAAGAATAATTTAATCATGACATGCACATTATAGAGAAAAATAACTTTGCAAAACTTAAAAAAAAAAACAATCAACACAATGATAAACCATGAGGAAACTAAGTTGAAATACACCACACAACTCCTACTAAAGAGGTGATAAACATAAAATGAAGGAAGACATATTTTAGGGCATGGGCAAATGGGAATGTTTCATGGCACTCTGCATGATTATGAGTATAATATTTTCTATATTTGTTGTTGTTCAGCTGGAGTTTGGGGAAGTGGGAGATACAGATCATAAATGCACACATAAATAAAAAAAGAAATAAATGTATTTAAAATGAAAACAAAAGGAAAAGAAAGATCTGTGTTCCAGCCTTGCTTCTTATTCTTTTGTTTTACCATAATGGAAAAGCCACTTTTTTGTGTTTGTTTTGTGTGTTTTTTTTGGTGGGGCAAGGGGGGTTAAGTGACTTGCTCAGCGTCACACAGCTAGAAAGTGTCAAGTGTCTGAGGCTGGATTTGAACTCAGGTCCTCCTGAATCCAGGGCCAGTACTTCATTCACTGCGCCACCTAGCTGCCCCCTGAAAAAGCCACTTCTTAGGCTTCTCTTATGTTCAAGCTCCTCTTTTTCTACTTCACGGAAATGTAATCATGGTAAATGAACCAGTGGGTATGAGAATACACTTTTTAATCGTTGGAAGAAAGGTTATAGAAATCCAATGAAGTAATAGTACTTTTCCCCCTACAAAAGTACTGTGAGTTAAAAAAGTGAACTTTGATTAACATAAGCATGGATTACATCTTTTTCTTTCCACAAAATAAAGAAAAACATAACAATAACAAAAACCCCCAACAACAACAAAGTCCAGGTTCTCCCTTCAAAGGCTGCCATCCACATCAGCTGGTCACCAAGGGGGGCCAAGAGTGATTCTAACTCAAGAGCAATTAAATCAAATTAATCTGAGGAAAAGAGCTTTAAATATTCAAAGCTCCATTAATCCTGATGCCTTCTAATGAAATATGTATGTGAGATGCTTGGACAAAGGCAGGTACAGTTCCCAAGTGTGAATTCTTGACATTAGTAGCATTTCTATACTGTCTGGGATACTGACTATGTAAGGCATTTGAAAACTATGTAAACATTTCAGGGATGAATAAACAGTAAAAATATAATTAATAGAGAGAAGAATCTCCATTCTATTATTTTCCTACTGGAATGTATTCCTCACACAAATCCTAGAATATCCCTCTATTTCTTAAGTATCTGGGATCCTCCTTTTCCTTTTTCAAATTTTCTCAAGAACAAACCTTTATTTCTGTGGTCCAATGCTGAGCTCACCATTAACACTTAAACAAAAATGAAACTGGTTAAGGTTCAAAAGATTGCATATCCCTAATTCTCATTCTGTAAAATACATTGTTTTTTAAGAAAATGTCAGTTTTTCCTAATTTTCTCAGCATAATGTGTAAGACAGTCCCCCCAACACCCCCTCCCCCCACACACACTTACATACTCTCCCTATTTTAAAGAGGAGAATCACAGAGACAGAGAAGCACCTTGCCTAATGTCACCCACCCAGTAACAGAGCCAGAAGAGGTATCAGGGCTTCTAACTCCTAGGCTACTTAGTGCTCTTTTTAAGTTGATACTATTTAGAAACATTCAAGGGCATTTTTTTTGAACTGGTAAATTTTAACAGTACAAAACTGATTTTTAGTTTGAGTAATTTTCTAATCTTGTCTCAAAATGCATTCAAAGAATTAAGTGAAATTGATTAAAATTATTAACACCTTTCCAAGAAGGTGCCTGATCTCATTACAATCGATTTCGAGGGATTTTCCCCCTGTATTTTAACATGGCATCTACTAGTCTTGAAATATAAGCTGGACGTGAATTATAGTTTTAAAATCTTTTTGTTATGTAGAGATTTCAATGTCAGAAGATACTCACTGGCAAAAAAACAAAAGTTCAAGGAAACTGGTTTGTTGTTGCTGTTTACTTGTTCTAGTCATGTTCAACCCTTCAGGACCCCATTTGGGTTTTTCTTGGCAAAGATACTGGAGTGGTTTGCCATTTCACTCCAGCTCATTTTACAGATGAGGAAACTGAGGCAAAGAGGGTTAAGTGATTTGCCCAAGGTCACATGGCTAGTATGTGTCTGAGGTCAGATTTGAACTCAGGAAGATGAGTCTTCCTGTTTATGCTTATGAAAAGCTACAACAGTGAATTCTCATATGCAGAATTTCTAAAGTGCAAGTTCTACTTCTTATAATTACAAAATTAAAAAATATAACAGTTTGGACCTCCCTAAATGCATTGGGTCATTTGGGTAGAAATGAGTGAAATGAAATGTTCCACTCATAGGAAATCCAAAGTGAATGAAGGTCAGCTAATAGACTAATAGGAATGTTTCTTACATCTGAAGTTCCTATATCTTGTCATCAAGCTGATTAGTTATTTTGCTCCTGTAAGATAGCAGGTGCGTTAGGGTTAAAACTAAGTAGCGTTTCTGGTGCTGAATATCTATTCTAGTGTTTGTATACTGATAGAGAAAGGAAATTATATTGCCACTCTCACAAACACAGTAAAGATGTTAATGGGAAGGAGGAAATGTTCACTAACCTTTTAGTGGCAGAGGCACTGTCAAAGAGCATAAGCACAACTCTAGATTAAGTGCAAGCTACAGTAGTTATCCTGAAGTTCAACTTCATTCATTCAAAATATAGATTTTAAAAGAAATCTTGTTATTTGTACTATGACAAAATAGGGAACTAGCTCTAATGAGTAAGGCTGTTTTAAAATATTATTACCAGGGGCAGCTAGGTGGTACAGTGGATAGAGCACCAGCCCTGGATTCAGGAGGACCTGAGTTCAAATCCGACCTCAGACACTTGACACTTACTAGCTGTGTGACCCTGGGAAAGTCACTTAACCCCAATTGCCTCACCAAAAAAACCCCAAAAAACCCAAAGTATTATTACCACCAAGGTCATAAAAGGTATCTATCAAATGAGTTAAGGAAAGAGACAGGCAGAAATAAAAAGACAACTCAAATATTTAACAAACAAGGAAGGGAGAGGGAAAGAAAAAATCCCAAGGAACTGGACAGAAGGAAGAATATTTTTTTCCTAAATGACTATGAAGAATGTGAGGTGCTTCCCTACCACTCAGACCTTCCAAGAGATTCTGCCAGAAGTTGTGAGTCTCTCTTTTGCTTCTCTGACTGCCTGCCCACACACAGCTCCTGCAATTTTCATCCCCTACTACAGACCTTCAACGGCATTTTCTCCCACTCCTTACTCATCTGGAAAAGCTACTAGGTAATCAAAGCTCAGCCCCTTTGGACTCTGCCCCACAACACCAATGCCAGGGATACTAGAAGAAAACTTTATCTCATACTTCTGGTTAAGATGGTAGCCAGAAGGGAAGTGGAGAAGCCCAACTCTTCCCTTCCAACAAATATCTAAAAAAGAGCCCCCCAAACTGAACAATAATAATGAAAAATTAAAGGTAAATAATCCACCACATCTAGAACTTCACAAAAAAAGACTACTAGTACTCAGCAGTTGCTGGGAAAGAGAGATTATACCAAGGAAAATATGAGTAAACAGAAGAAGACACTAAACAAAATGAAGAAATATTATGGGTTTGCCCAAGAGGCAAACCAAGAAAAGAATAACTCCACAAAAAGTACAAACACCAGGGCAGTTAGGTGGCACAGTGGATAAAGCACCAGTCCTGGATTCAGGAGGACCTGAGTTCAAATCCAGCCTCAGACACTTGACACTTAATTAGCTGTGTGACCCTGGGCAAGTCACTTAACCCCCATTGTCTTGCCAAAAAAAAAAAAAAAAAAAGATAAGTACACAGAAATACCTGGAAGGGCTAACTGATGACAAAGTACTCATATTCTAATAAGACAAATGTCCTTTCAGAGTTCCACTGTCTAAGAGGAAGACAGAGAAAGTAAAGCATAAACATGGGGATTGGGTCTGGTTATTTTGTTTTCTTGGTTTTGAGAGGAAAGAAAGAAGAAAAAGAAATACATTAAAGAAGAAACGAGAACTTATGATGTGACATAATTGGGGTACATTAAAAGAAGAATATAAAATACAGATGAAGGGGTGGGGGAAAGAACATCACACAAACCAGATAAAGAACTGAACACACCCACAATTTGGTGTAGAAATACATTAAACTCAACAAGGAAAACATGAAGAAAAAGGGAGAGGGAAATTTGGAGGGGGAGGTGATGGGGCATAAATGGGGAGGAAATAGTCAAAAGTAAAACAATAAGTTGGCTTCAGACTCTAAGTCATAAGGGAGAGATTAAAAGAAAGCAAGAATCAAATTAGAGTCCAGGCTTGACAAAGAGGACTGGGAATAGACCATTTCAATTACAAGTTACCTGATCAATTCCTTATACTCTAACTCATTTGCCAAGTGGGTAGTATGAGGGAAGAGAGGAAAACCAGGTAAGAGATCATGGAGGGAAATATACAATTAATAATCATAACTATGAAAGTGAATGGAATGAACTCACCTGTAAAAATGAGGAAGGTAGCAGAATGGATTGGAAAGGAAAACCCAACAATGTAATTTACAAGAAACAGATTCACATAAAACTAAAGTGAGGGACAAGAGCAGAATTTATTATACTTCAGGAAAATTTTTTTTCATAAAAGAATTGACAGCAAGCAATCTGATATAGGTTATATATGTACAATTATATTAAACATATTTCTCCATTAGTCATGCTGTGAAAGAATCAGAACAAAAAAAGGAAAAACCTCAAAAAACAAAAACAAACAAAAAAGAAATAGTATGATTCAATCTGCATCAAGATTTCATTGATTTCTTCTGGATTTGGAGAACATTTTCCATCATGAGTCCTTTGGAACTATCTTGGACCACTGTATTGTTGAGAAGAGTCAAGTCTATTACAGCTGATCAACACACAATGTTGTTGATATTGTGTACAATGTTATCCCTTCAGGAAAATTTTTAACAAGTAGGCAGCAATCATGATTTCAACCCAGGCAAGGAAATAGATAAAAATAGATAAAATTTTAAAAGAACATCTGAAACAGTTTAAAAAATACAGAGAGCAGAAAGAAGTTGAAAAACAACCAAGTAGGATAATTTTGGAGCTGCCATGTTAACATTTGTGTGTATATGATATATATATATATATTTTTATACATACATACACACATACATACAAGGCATACATAAGATTCAAAGCTTCATATAAAAAACTCAAGTTGTACCTAAGAGATAATTGTTTCATATATATATATATATATATATATATATATATATATAAAAAATTCTTTTCTGTTTGTTTTTGTATATGGAAATGACATGTTGCTATTAGTCAAGCTCATAATACTTTTAAAAAGTTTTTTCAAGTGTAAAAGAGTATTGCTTGAGATTAGCTTTATCATCAAAGCACATCTGATGTTTTCAAATTTAAAATCATAAAAATAGCACCACTTTTGCCAAACCTGTAAAGTGATAAAAGGACACGGCAGACAGGAACCCCCAAAGATCACTAGGGGGAGTGGGGGGGGCAAGGTGGGGGAGTGGATAAAGCACTGACCCTGGATTCAGGAGGATCTGAATTCAAATCCCGCCTCAGACACTTGACACTTACTAGGCATGTGACCCTGAGCAAATCACTTAATCCTCACTGCCCCACAAAAACAAACAAACAAACAAGATCACTGGGCCCAGTCCCATGGTTTTACAAAGAACAGGTAAACAATATTTAGGATGTTAGATATAGCTCTGGAAAGGATCTCAGAAGTCATCTTAGTTATCTTATAGCAGAGGCTATAATCTCCTGCAGTAGTCCATTCCAATACTTTTATGGATCTGTGAGAGATCCAGGAAGGTGGCTAGATCATTTTTAGCTTTAAGAACCATGACTCATAGCTCAGCCCTGCCTCACAGCCATAAGGGTAGTAGAGAAGAAGGGGAAAAGGCAGCACAGTCTAAATCAGGAAGTGAGGTACAAGGGAAACCACATCCTTTCAGTTCTGTTATCCTACAAACAATTTCTTACTTCGATTTTTCTTGAAAAGAAAAACCACACATATAATCCACATCCTTAAAAATTGTCCTTTCTTGATATTCAACAATTTAAAAAACATTTCCCCCAAATGTCTTCATTTTTATTTTCTATTCCTTCTCATGAAAGCTAAGTATGCAAAGAAATCTGAAGGTCTGGGATAGACATATCAAGGCATAAGCTGGACATTCCACAAACCAATCTGGATATATGAGTCACCCAAATGGGGAATGAATAGTGTTACCAGAAGGGAAAAGGTAATTCACATTAAGAGAAGCGATTTGCATTGCAATAGCAATTTCTGAAAGTCATAGCTACTATTTCAATTTTTATAGCTCTGTTCTGCTAAAGATTCTGAGCTCATCAGAACTTAAGTAAAATAGTTCACTTAAATATTTTTTTGCTGTATAACATCTAGTTAACATTTCGCAAGTGACATTATGAGACTATATTTAATTAAAAAACCCAAATTATATATTTGCTACAAAGTACTCACAATTTTATTTACTAAGATGGTATCAGCTATTCTAATGGAATTGATATTTAACATGTTAACATATGACATGTTTTCAACAGGTTTTCATTTGTTATCTCATTTTAAGTCTTTTGAGGTACGTAGGGTAAGGTATTATTATTATTATCCCTGTTTTATGGATGAGGAAACTGAGGCTGAGAGGGGTGTGTCTGTTAAAGAAAGTTGTAAACAAAGCTTAGTCCAAGAAGCCAAGATGCCAAACTATTCTTTTCACGCCAATTCTATTTTATAACTCTGTAAGCTTAAAGAAATTCTTGAGCATATCATGCTGAGGCAGTACTTGATCTATATATCTATCTCTTCTATTAGTAAGGGCAATCTAAAGTTGTAAATATGAAAACAGAATCACAAAACTTTAGAGCCCAAACAACATGCCTTTAAGATTATCTACTTAAATATAGACCTGGGAGAGGATGATTTTTTTTAAAGGTCTGGAATCAATTAACATATAAACATATCTTTTGCATACCGAATAATTAATATCTTGCACATATAGAAATTTACTAGTAGTACAACTAACACATAGGACTATATTGAATTTTCTGATATTAAAACAGTCATATTCTGGGGCAGCTAGGTGGTGCAGTGGATAGAGCACTGGCCCTGGATTCAGGAGGACCTGAGTTCAAATCCTGCCTCAGACACTTAACTAGCTGTGTGACCCTGGGCAAGTCACTTAACCCCAATTGCCTCAAAAATAAAAACATAAAAAAAACACCCACCAAAAAAAGTCATATTCCAAAGGATTAAAAAAAAAATCACTGGTTTACTCCAAATCCTTCAGCTTTTAAACCACAAAGAAACCGAGGTCCAGAGATTCAATGGATTGTTCAAAGTCACCTAGCTCATGAGCTACGGAACCAGAAAGAGAATTAGTTCTTACACCTAGGCCAGGGTTATTTCCACAACATTATGGAATATTGATCATTATAAACAATTTTGCTGTATTCCTATTACTGGCTGATCTCACCAGTGTAAACATCTCTATACCAAAAAAAAGTGGCTGTTGAGCCAGCACAAGAATGCTGTGCTGTTTTAAGCTGAGATAGAAATTACTGCTTGGTTTCTTCAACCATGTGTACAGACAGTAAGTAAGCCTAAGGGGATTAATGGTAAGTGTACCATACTGCTAAAATGGCTCTTGGGTTTGTCTACATGTAATGAAGGGGAGAGAACCTTACCTCTACCTTGAATAAACACAACACAGACCAAGTGATTCTGCCAGACAGCAGTATTTTATTGTTATGACAATGCCTTGTGACCCAGTTTATTTCTTGCTCCTCACTCCTGTTACAAGTAGTAATTAGTAATGTCAGCGTTCTGGCTGAAATGCTCCAATCCCATTAATAATGCAACAGCAGTAACAGGATGAATGCATATGACTTACTACAGGGGTTTCAAGGTTAAAAGCAGTAATGGAGAAAGTCAGGGGGGATTTTGGGCAGGGGAGAAGAGGAACAGGAACCAAGATTCACAACATATTTTAAATCCATTTCTCAAAATTTGTTGCTTCTGTTTAGCAGTGGGTGAGTCACACCAAGTCTGTGTGTGTGTGTGTGTGTGTGTGTGTGTGTGTGTGTGTGTGTGTGAGTGAATCTCTCTCTCAAATATATAACCGGCCAAAATGGGCATCCTGTACTACATTAAGTACAACTTCATTTTGTAGTGGACGTATGTCTATTGCTTCCTGTCTAGGAGACTTTAAATACTGACTCTTCTGCATTTGAAAGTTACCAGTGTATGAAATTGAGGTCATAGGAACCTATACCAATACCTTCCAAACACATTTTCAATGCATTAAATGACTTCTCTTATAAAAGGCAATACCTGCTGCTTCAGCAGGCTCTTCACCTTGTCAGTTAACTCTTTTATAGAGTCAAGCCAAATAATACGGTACTGGCATCGATCTTGGAGACCAAAGGTTCATTCTTGAGATCAGGAGTTAAAAGCTTGTCACACTGGTGTCTCAAGGCCTTTTGCCATTCTAATCTCTGCAAAGTCTACAGTATTTTCAAGGGGGACAATTCAAAGATATAATCTCCCCACAAACACAGTCGCAGCCTTCTGAAAAAGCTAAAGGCTGGCAAATAAAGCTGCAAATTATATGTTTTCCATATGTCTAGGAAATGTTTTAGTTGGCTTGAAAACTTTTGCTTGGAAGTACTGTATGTAAGATAAATAGCCTAAGAAGTGAGCTCCAAAGCTGTTGGCTATCTATTGATTCCTTAGTGATTTATTTCCATATTTTCTTCTAAGCTGTTACACATTTTATTGCTTTATCACACACAAAACTTGAGTACTTCTATAAATGAGAAAAGTAACCCACATCATGAATTTTGCAACCAAAATGAACTATTTTTTTGAAACCTGATAGTTATTTGACCAGGTTATAGCATATTGCTCAACTAAAAGCTAGAAAAATTATAATTTTTCTTTCATAAAAAAGGAAACATTCTTGTTTGGGGTTTTTCTTAGGCAATGGGGGTTAAGTGACTTGCCCACGGTCACACAGCTAGTAAGTGTCAAGTGTCTGAGGCCGGATTTGAACTCAGGTCCTCCTGAATCCAGGGTTGGTGCTTTAAAAAAGGAAACATTCTTAATTCAGTGTTGTAGACATCTTCAGCATCACGCTGGATTATATTGCAACATTCTCTTCCAGACACAGATATTTTATATAATTTCTAGTAGGTTCTATTCTTAAACAAATGGGTTTGTTCTCAACTGTTCTGAATACAGTTAAATATTTTCTAAGTGAATTGCCAACAAGTTCCAGTTCTTGTAAAATGACCACAAGACATTACCACCCAATTTTTAAAAAACCAACAATAATTATTTCATGAGATAAGGAAGCTTCCACAAGAAACAACTTGCAGTTTTCTTTCTTTAAAAAAATTATTGGGGGGGGAGAGGAAGCAGCTAGGTAGCGCAGTGGATGAAGCACTGGCCCTGGATTCAGGAGGACCTGAGTTCAAATCTGGCCTCAGACACTTAACACTTACTATCTGTGTGACCCTGGGCAAGTCACTTAACCCTCACTGCCCCGCAAAAAAAATAATAAAATTCCACACACCAAAAAACCACAACCCCCCCCCCACACACACACAAAAGCCCAAAACAAACAAATTGGTAGTATATTTCTTGAGGTAAAGTCTTTTAAAAAGACCCTGCTTCAAGGGTTGAGATGCCTGAAGTTTATTAACAATTTTCTTTTTAAAAAGGGAAATATAATTTCTTAAGTAGCAAAGAATATAAGAAATTGTAAGGAATGATGGAGAGAGAATCAGCAGCACAGAAGAAACGAAACTTAAAAAGAAAAAGTGTCACTTCCTCTAAGAAGTGAGAAGCAAACTAATTCTTTTGATACCAATTTTCCCTTTTCTATTCTATCAAAGCTGTCTGCATGTGTTTTTTAAAGTTAAGCAAGGCAGCCTTAAGCACTATGAGCAAAACAAATAAGCCAACAAAAAATCCAGGCTTAATATCTGAGTTGGTCATTGCAAAGACCGTTTAGTACTCATCCTCATGTGTCTGGACTTGAGTTGGGAATGTGGTTATTATCCAATATTCAGGATGTATCAATATGGAGAAGGAAAAATCAGTATTTAAGGAATCCACATAATAAAAACAAGCTATTCTTTTAAAATGTTCTGTAAAGCAAAATTTCTATTGCGGCTGATAAAACAAGGAATTATAAGATTACCATAAACAAAGACTTAAAAATAAACCTGAGTAGATGTAGAGAGTAAATCTATGGGCATCTTCATACTCATTCCAAGAGGATTTAAGATCTTTAGGTGGGAGTTATTTTAACATTTGTTAACTGGTTCTTGCCTAGATTAAAACACTAAACAAGCATATCATCAAGAAAAATGTCAATTTTTCATTTTAGCTCTCTGATTAGTAAATCTCCTTTACTGCCACAGCAGTAAGTTTGAGACTAGTACTAGTTTCACAATATGACACAAATGTTGTTTGTCCTTCTTTCCCAAAGAGGACAATGACAGTGGGGTGATGTCATGACTTGCACTGAATTGGCTGTGCACAGTCACCAACCTTACTCTCTTCTCCAGAGCCATCTGGGTCCATTGGCAAGATATGAGATATATCAGGATGACTAGAGATGGCCCTGGATGTTCAAGGCAAGTGGGGTGATAGTTGTAGATGTTTGAGGCAAGTGGGGTTATGTGACTTGCCAAGGGTCACACAGGTAGTAAATGTCTGAGGTGAGATTTGAACTCAGGTCCTCTCAAGTAGAGGGCTGTCGCTCTATCCACTGTGTCACCTACCTGTCCATGACACAAATGGTATGGTTTAGAAGATGGTTTAATACTTTCTACTGTGCTCATCTAGGTAACTTTTGCTTAATGATGAATCCTTAAAGCAATGACCTTTTATTTGAATTTCTGAGGCTTTTGGCCAATGTCCATGAAATTTATTGTGGCTGACAATCTATGGATCATATAATTCTAGCTCTGCAGAATTTGAGAGCTGGAAGAACCTTAAGAGATCAGAAAGATTCTTAACAGTTTACATCTTGTCAGGGACATGTGCTCAATTCTATCATAATATCTACAGCTGAATCAAACTGAAAGTTTCAGCCTCTTGTATAATGAAGCAAAGCATAGTGCTTCTTTCCAAGAAGAATTTCATGTAAGTAAGGACAACAGATGCCACTTCTCTGATCTAGAAATGATTCTGTTCTAATCACTCAGAAGCAGCAGTAGGATTCTACATCCAGATCTATCAGTTAACTAATATCTTAAATTTTATACAATAACCCTGGAGAGAAGCTCTATAGAAAATGCAAACTATTATATCCATCACCATTCCTTAACTGTCAGATTCATAATCTGGCATTCTTGCTCAAATGCATGGGACAGGAGCTGGAATCAGCAAGCACCTATTCCATGATGACCCACCACTGTCAAGGGATCCTGAGCTTGAAATATCTAATTTTACAATGAAGAGTTTAATAAAAGAAAAAAGAAACAGGCACTAGCTGATTACAATTTAAAAAAGAAGAAAAAAAGAAAAAGGTTAAAAAAAATCACCATTTAAGAACTGATTATTTTTTTCTTTGACATATCCACGGTATTCAGTTCTAAGACATTTGATTTATGGAAATGCATCAATTAAGCATGGATGTATGTATATATGTATTTATATGCCACAATCAAAATTTCTGTATAACCAAAAGACTTGAAGTCTAAGCCTAGTTTAATAGTACTCTTGTTTCCAATAAAAACTGCAACTGATGGAACCAAATTCTAGTTATATAAAATAATCTGATTAGTCTCCTTGTAATATGATTTATTTAAAGTCACACACATCCTAACTTGACTACATCAGATAAAATCATTCAGGCCTATTTCTACACCAGATTTCCCAATGCAATGGCACAGAAAAGCCTGTGATTTTCTTCCAGTACCTCTCTGTTCCTTGAATAGCATTTATCAGAATTTAACAAGATCCCTTCTCCTCCAACCTCCACAGCCAGTTACCCCCAACCCTTGGGTGAAATTAAGATGGTTTCTACTGCAGCCCTTGTGCAGCTGCTGTGAGACCATCTCCTCTTTTCTTGATTCCTCCCTGCAGTGCAGAAAGCACCAAGGCTACAGACAAGTTTCATTGCCCTTTTATGGTAGAAAAATGAATTGCCTGCCCAGCAGCAGAGTGCCTGGGAGCTGAGCAAGATGACAGGACGGAAACTTGCTATTTGTTGTGGTTTTGGCAGCAATATAATGGAGTGTTATACCCTCGAGATCATTTGGATGGGCGGGTACACTCCAGGCATTCACTAAGGAAGAGGTAAAAACCCTAAACTGTTCCCAGATGTATTCCTTCCTCCTCCCACCTGCCCCCGCCCCCCCCCCCCAAATTCTTGTATTTATTAGAAAAGTGAAGCTTTGGCTTGATGTAGATGGAATCTCTACAAAGCAATGTGTAAAAAAGGAGCAGAAGTGGCATAAAACGTACAAGTGTACATCCTAAAAGCATATTTTATCATCTTGTACTCTTCCCTGGCCTTTGAAATGAAGTTAAAAATGAAGCTGGGATGAAAGTCCAATGATCTCACTAGGGAGGAATTGGGATTTTTGTTGTAGCCAATGGCTGTCTTCTGTCCCTTTCTTCTGTAGGGCAATGGGGTAAAGGAGTCTGATACATCAGAATAAATACAATTTCTGAAAACAACACAAATAGGGCCTATGGAGCAACGTACAACAGCAAGTACCACGGGACCTTCAGATTGTTTGCATTTTTGTCAGGAGGCAGAAAGACAAAACAAGCCCCTTAACAGCTGGCAAAACATGTTGCAAAAGAAGAAATAAGCAATTCTCCATATGCACATCAGAGTTAGGGAAATTAAGCTTATTTGAGGGAGAGAAATTAAACTTATCTGAGAGAAAGAAATTAAACATGTCCAACATATCTTCAACAAGAAAACAAGCCTTTCTAAATTGGTGAAAACCCGTAATATTTACAAGGTTTCTTATAATACTCTTAACTGCTAAGAGACCGAAAGCTTTTAATTCACCTTAAAAGTATTATGCACCAATTATACCAGGCTTGAATTCTACAATTGTCCTGCTTTTTTGTGGCCTGCAAGTGAGGTTATCACTGAGAAGTAAAAATATAATAGTCAAAGAGATGCACTTGCCAGGTCCTGCCTCACCCCAGAACAACATGTACCTGAATGTGGCTTAATTTTTCCTATTCTCTCTCCCCACTAACTAACTGGTGTCTCCTTTTCCCCCCTCTACTTTGAGACCTCAGACTACCTGGCCCCCCCAAACTAAAGCTGTTCAAACAAAACAAAAACAACCATTTCTGCCCCAATTTAAATTTAATGACCTTTTAGTATCAGGAGTGGTTGGGCTATGTTCCTGGAAGCAGGAGTTAATGTTGAAAATTAGTCACACACAAAAAAAGGGGGGGGGGGGCAGCAGCTAGGTGGCACAGTGGATAAAACACTGGCCCTGGATTCAGGAGGACCTGAGTTCAAATCTGACCTCAGACACTTGACACTTAGTAGCTGTGTGACCTGGGCAAGTCACTTAACCCTCATTGCCAAGGAAGGAAGGAAGGAAGGCTAAGTGCTTTACAAATATGATCTCGTTTTATCCTCACAACAACTCTGCCAGGTAGATGCCGTTATTATCCCCATTTTACAGTTGAGGAAACCAAGGTAGAAGTGACTTGCTCAGAGTCACAATGCTAGTTAAGTGTCTGAACCTGGATTTGAACTCAGATCTTCCTGACTCAAGTTCAGAGGTGTATCCAATATACCACCTCGCTATCATAATTTATTCTGTCTATATTTGTACATAGTGGTTTGCATGTTGACTTTGACTCCATCAGACTGTGGAGCTCCTTGAGAGCAAAAACAATTTTGCCTTTCTTTGTATCCCGACATTTAGCAGTGCCTGACACAGAGTAGGTGCTTAATAAATGCTTCCTGCCTGACCTGGATTTTGTGCCAAGTCTCTTCTTTTCTAAACTGCCCTGAATATTGCAGATAAGATTTCCTAAAATGCAGGAAAAAAATTTTAAAATTAATATGAAATAAAAATATTAAGTCCAAACTACTTAACCTGACATTCAAGACCTTCAACCATCTACTGTTTACTTACTTTTCCAAGTTTCATCTTCTACGTATCTTCATGAGCACTCTGTTTTGGCAGAGTCTAACAGTATGGAATTGAACTTGTCTACTTATGAGTTCTCTGAACATGCCTTGTCTCTATACCTTTGTTCACACAGTCCCTTTGGCCTAGAACGTTCCTTTTACCATTTCTAAGACATCCTACTCAGCCTCCAAGCCCCTATTCTTCTGTGAAGCCTTTCCTGGCTCACCCAGGCAGAAATGAATTCTCCATAAACTCCTCCAGTATTTACTTCTTTTTTTTTGTTTTTGTTTTTTGTTTTTGTTTTTGTTTTTAGTGAGGCAATTGGGGTTAAGTGACTTGCCCAGGGTCACACAGCTAGTAAGTGTTAAGTGTCTGAGGCCGGTTTTGAACTCAGGTACTCCTGACTCCAGGGCCGGTGCTCTATCCCCAGTATTTACTTCTAATGGCAGGAAAATCTTTGTATCCTCAGCATCCAGCATGGTGTCTAATTGTAGTAGGAGATTAATGATGATTAAACTGCATTAGTCGTGTAACATCATTTGCAATACTTTGTAGGTTTTGTGTACCTTCCCCAACCTCCTAGATGACAAGTTTTTATAGAATACAGACAGTATGAGATAAATTTGTGAGCTTCCTGCAGTACCTACTACACAGTATATAGTCAAGTAAATATTTAGTCAATGACTGAACAACCAACATGAATACCTTACATAAATGGCTTTGTACACATGGGCCAAGAAAGGAATATAGAGCTGATAAAAAACTAATTTTATTGGCCTGTGATGGCTGCGGATATC
The DNA here is from genome assembly GCF_019393635.1 of Dromiciops gliroides. Lineage (NCBI taxonomy): Eukaryota > Metazoa > Chordata > Mammalia > Microbiotheria > Microbiotheriidae > Dromiciops > Dromiciops gliroides. Next base: position 527,524,715 of record NC_057861.1, on the reverse strand, counting down.
ATCAAGAAGTGTGAAAATTGTTCCAGATGTGCACAAAGAAAAATATTACCAATTCGTTCTTCATATGTGAAACACATAAATACCAGCATGCCTCTGGAGCTTGTCTATTGACTTTCCATCCATGAAAGGAGACAGTAAAAATATGAGTCATATCTTGGTTGTCACTGCCCATAGTATGTACAAGAAAAACCCAACCAGAAACTGAAAAACATCAACTGTTGCTAAAATGCTATGGGAAAGTATTTTTCAGTATATGGATTGATTCCCTGCCAGGATCCACTCCAACCAAGGTAGAGACACTGAGAGCAAGCTAATCAAGGAACTGTTGGCCTTGGCAGGTATCCCAAAGTCAAGGACTTCTGCTACTACTTCAAGGAGACCCATAACCTGGATATTTTAAATTCACACTGAGGGGCATCTAGGTGGCGCAGTGGATAGAGCACCGGCCCTGGATTCAGGAGTACCTGAGTTCAAATCCGACCTCAGACACTTAACACTTACTAGCTGTGTGACCCTGGGCAAGTCACTTAACCCCAATTGCCTCACTAAAAAAAATTAAAAAAAAAAAATTCACACTGGTATGCTGGGAACTTTGATATTGGAGCAAACGTCTCAGTGGAGTTGATATGTCTCACTACTAGTTCATGCATACAATTCCACTAGGAATAATGCTTCAGGCTTTATACCATACTTACTGATGTTTGGGCCTGTCTACTGACTTGTGTTTTGGGACCTCAGATAAAGGAGATGATACTTACATAGTACATCTCTCAGATGAAAGAGAAGTTGAGAAATGACTACCAACTAGCCATAGCTTCAGCTCAGATCTGTGACAGAAACAAAAGATGTTATGATGCTAGAGTATAGTGCTGAAACCTTCAACCAAGAGAAAATCTTGGTATTCAAGGGACTCACAAATTAGCTAACCAACAAACAGAAAGCTAAGCCACAGTTACTGAGAGACTAAGCAACCGGCCTGTTTACAAAATGACTCCTCCTGGGGACTGGCGGCAGCAGTGGGTTGTGATGTGAGAAGTGACTCAGGCCAGCCAGGGGGTTCAGATGCAGGGCACAGTACTACTAGCATGGGGTTCTTCCCCCAACCTGTATCAGATCTCTGGTTTGGGGAGTTCTACTCCACTCTTATCTTGGATCCCCCTCTCTTTAACTTGAGTTCTTCATTGCAAGAGAAAGTGGGTTGTCCACTAGTAAAGGGGACAAAGGTATGGCCTTGTGTGGTTTATGTTCAAGGTGATCCCAGTCGATATACATTTGAGAATCCAATTTGGATAAGTAGGCTGGATGCCTGCATAAAGGTTATCCTAGCTAGGACAGAATTGGGTTTAGTTGACCCTAGCTGGAAGACTCAGCCAGAGGACTTTGGAAGGAGCCTGGCTATAGGTTATCTGGCCTTTGGGGTAGTTGAAGGGGCTGGGTTTTTGGTCCCATTTTCAGAGTGCTGGCCAAGGTGACTGCAATCAAAGAGGGCATCAAAAATGAGTGCCCTGATTGTCCTGGGGCCAACTGCCTGGTACAGATAAAGCCCGGTAAGATTTATAGGCATAGGGGCAGCTAGATGGCGCAGGGGATAGAGCACCGGCCCTGGAGTCAGGAGTACCTGAGTTCAAATCCAGTCTCAGACACTTAACACTTACTAGCTGTGTGACCCTGGGCAAGTCACTTAACCCCAACTGCCTCACTTAAAAAAAAAAAAAACAACAAAAAAAACCCCACCACCAAGATTTATAGGCATACATATATGAATTGGGAATAGTGTAGGGTTATTTCTAAACCGCGGTCAAGTTCTTTCCATCACCATCCCTGGAACAACTGGCTTATTGCTTTACAGCTAAAGAAGGTCATTTCACTGATTAGAGAGACAGGTTTGGGGGCTATGTCAGTGAAAGTTTCAAGGCTTGCACTTCAGATTTGCAGTAGCACCAAACCCTTTCTTGGCCCTTGAGAAAGGGGAAAGTCTTTTTGAACCAGGACACAATCAAAAGGTAATTGAGGGGCAGCTAGGTGGCACAGTGGATAAAGCACCAGCCCTGGATTCAGGAAGACCTGAGTTCAAATCTGGCCTCAGACACTTCACACTTACTAGCTGTGTGATCCTGGGCAAGTCACTTAACACCCATGCCCCCCCCCCAAAAGGTAATTGAGTTTGATTGACATATCTAGTTTGGTATTTAGGGGTCATACAAGTCAAAAATAAGCACTGATCAATGGAAGTGGTATATATACTGTGAAACTGGAGATCTTGTTATGATATGGGATTCCTATTCATTTTATCATACACGTCTGTATTTGAGAGTCAATAAATATCTTGCTCCTTATCCATACAAGAGGAGCTTATTCCTGAAAGTAACCTGAAAACGCTTTGTTGCTACTTATTTGGATAACATACCAGGACTCGACTATGAGGTGAACAGACCAAGTTTTATAAGCTGTTAAAGATTTTTGTAGGGGCTAAAAGCATCCTTAAGGGATTTTGGGTGCTTCCATTTCTTAGCAAATAACAGATATGTTAATGATTCAACAGTTTAAATGTTATAAACATATTAATAACCAACATTTGCACCTTAAGAATCGAATTCTTTATTAGGTCATTAGTTTTGTTTAACATCATGATATACTAAAAATTTAAGGGGAATTTAAGGAGTGAACAAAGTAATAGGTGTCATAGGGGAAGAATCTGAAGGTAACAGGGAAGGTTCAGGGCTTTTTTTATGAAAGATGGTTTGAGGTATTGACAAAAAGGGTTGAAAAAGTTTTGGTTTTATTTAAGAGGGAAGGTTGTGTGAATTATCATGTTTATTTTAGTGGGAACTATAGTAATAAAAATCAATGCTTGATTTCGAAGTATCTAGGAAGAAATCTTAAGAGAACTATGGGTAAATTGAAAGCTGTATGTTCCTTCTGAGACTATGGAACCCAGATTTTGAACTAAATTAAAATGTACCCTTGGGGAAGGTAGGTGGCACAGTGGATAAAACACGGGCCCTGGATGCAGGAGGAACTGAGTTCAAATCTGGACTCAGACACTTGACACTTAACTAGATGTGTGACCCTCATTGCCCTGCCAAAAAACCCCCAAACAAACAAACAAAAAACAAAATAAATTTAAACATACCCTTATGTGTGATAAATGGGGTAAATTAAATCCTAATACCAGATTGCCACTTTTACAATCTTTGCCAGTGGATTGGCTGGAGATAGTGGAATGTTTGGAATAAACAACATTTGTGTAAATATAATACTACGGTACTAAAAATCATAACCTAAGATTCCATGTAATACTATTTGGGATACAGATCTAGATGCAATTGAATTAATTCTGGTCTCATTTAAGTAAATTTATTATTATTATGCTGTCAGAAAATTCATTAGTTATGTGGTTTTAAGCCAAGTTACCCCAGTTATGTGCTTTGTAATATGTAGAAAGTGCCTAACAATAATATGATCATTTATTGCATTAGAAATGTTGTTAGAATATAATTATTCCTTTTTTTGGGTTATGGATTTAAATTGTTAAGACTGATATAAAAAAATTAATCAGCAACAAATTATCAATGGAGTTAGAGTGCCAGTATTTTAAGATCTCAGGACCTAGTCCTGAGTGATTAAAGTGCAATGTGTTAACTTCAATTAAGAACTAGGAATTGTAAAGGAAAAGATTTTTAGAAATCAGTCTGTAACCAGCTTAATCCAGGAGTAAGGTTAGATCATGGGGTTAATCATGTCTACCTACCTTTCAAGATAAATCTGTAGGAAGACCTTATTAAATCTACTACTACATGAATATTGGATATAGTGAAGATACTGGTTATTGTGATTTGTGATTATCATATAAAATCTTAAATGTTTTTCTTATGCTGTTCAAATTGGCCTTTTTTTTTTTTTTTGGTGAGGCAATTGGGGTTAAGTGAGTTGCCCAGGGTCACACAGTTAGTTAGTGTTACTTGTCTGAGGCCGGATTTGAACTCAGGTCCTCCTGACTTAAGGGCCAATGCTCTATTCACTGCACCACCTAGCTGCCCCTCAAATTGGCAATTATTTAATTAAGTCCTGCGAAATACTTCAAAAGTTTCTGCTTGGGAAAACTGGTCATACCTTGCCAGTAACCCCTTAGAGCTGTCTGGTAAAAGAAATCAGTCATCAAGAATCTTAGGGTAAGAAATTTCAAAGGCAATAACTTAACACTTAGTCTAGTATGCTTTAAGTTAACCTAGAGATAACAGGAGTGATTTCAAAATGCTTGCAAAATTTTCTTAGTATATGCACAGCTTGAAATTCCCAGGAGGATGGGAGTAAGGAACAAGAATATTCTTTATCTGAAAAGTCTCAAAGGTAGAGGCAGGAGATCCAACCCCAATCCCCCCCCCCCGGGGCAATGAGGGTTAAGTGACTTGCCCAAGGTCACACAGCTAGTAAGTGTCAAGTGTCTGAGACCGGATTTGAACTCAGAACCTCCTGACTCCAGGGCCGGTGCTTTATCCACTGCGCCACCTAGCTGCCCCCAATCCAAGCTCTTTTAAGGAAGTATATAGGAAAAGTTTATACAGAACTGGGAATTGTCACTATGGGGGCAGCTAGGTGGCACAGTGGATAGAGCACCAGCCCTGGAGTCAGGAGTACCTGAGTTCAAATCTGGCCTCAGACACTTAACACTTACTAGCTGTGTGACCCTGGGCAAGTCACTTAACCCCAATTGCCTCACTAAAAAAACAAAAACAAACAAAAAAGAAATATATGAATTTATGTATAATAATCTTTTTCTTTTAAAATGCTAAGAACATTAGGATTTAAATGTCACAAAATGTCATTAAATTTAAATGTCACCATTAGTGATTATAAATCTGGATTTGATTTGATTTAACCCAAAATCTAGTCCTGAAGGAAATAAGGATGGGATCTGAATATGTGTTCTCCTATCAAGATTTGCATGGTAACTTAGGATCTAACAAAAATATATTTATTTAGTTGGCATTGAGAAATTTATGAGCTATATGGCCCCAAGACAGGTACCTTTATGTCTATTTACCTCAGTTTACTGTTCTGTAAGGGGATAAAAATAATGGAACACACCTCCCAGTGTTGTTGTGATTATAAAGTACCTAACAAAATGTCTGGCATAAAGGCAAACACTATAAATGTTAACTGTTATTATTAGTTCCTTAATTAGGTATAATTGGTTCAAACTTGATAACTTTATAAAGGGGGTCGTAGATGTGATAAGTATATAATGCCAATGGGGATGAGATGCCTGATTTTCTGTGTAAGGTAATTTGGAAATGCATTCAACTGTATTGGAATCAGCTGATCTGTAACGGGTTTGTTTTAATACATAACATTTTTTATGGGTAGTTGGGGGGCACCCCACAGCCCACCAAGCTCAGCTCCTTCTTTGGGGTTCCTGTTGATTCCCCTTATTTAGTTAACTTGACAGGTTCCTGGAAACAATCTGTACGGGCAAGGTTATAAGCCCTGGGAAATAAGTGAGTTCCGGTTATGGAATTCCTAAACAATGACATTGACTTGCTGAGGATTTGCAAGTTTACATATAATACAGATATGATTCCTAATGATTGGTTTTTATACCACGACAAATTTAAACCTGAGAAGAAAAGAAAAACAAACGAAAATGTTAAGTGAAATCTCATATATGTTTGAGTCCTGGTAAACTTATTGCTCACTGCAACTCCATGAGATGAAAAAAATAACTATATCACTAAGCTGGTAATTGGTGAAACTTGCCATTTGAGGTAAAAACTCTTGGGACTGTTAACTGATTTTGTTTTAAGGTTTGGATTTAGGTATAATTGTCTGATGGATCATTAAGTAAGTACTCCACAATGAGAGAAAAACCACAAGCTACTCAGAGGGAATATGATCCTGAACTGTTACAGGTGAAGGTCTCTATCTGGGAGAAAACTGAAAGGACAACCTTGGTTTAGCCTAAGGTAGGATCCTTCTGACTCAGTTTCCCCACTGTATTCCTATTCAAGGATGTTTCCCATCTGGTTATCCCTGAGTCTGGCTATGAAGTGGAATTGTTACTGCATGGTGGTTGTCAACTGTGACTCTTACTGAAGTCAAACAGAGCTAAGGATGCTTTATCCTGCCATATATGTATTGAGTCAAGGAACAGTTTGATGCTGTTAGAATTGTATCCCTGCTTTTTCCTTTTATGGCAAATTTCTATAATTTGAGCAAGTGGCCAAAATAAGTGGCCAAGATGTCAACAGGACATAGGCACAATGTGAGTGTGTGAGATCTTGCTGTTTTCAAGTCATTCCATATCCCCAACAACTAGGTAAATAAGTACTCAGTCTTGTCATCTGCCTGCTAATGTTTACCTAGTCATGTGTAAGATTAAGTCCCCCAAACATCTAACCTATTCTGAATATGAATAATATGGAAATAATTAGGCAAAGATAAAAGTCTGTGAAACAAAGATGCAAACATGGTGTTATATCATTATCCCATGGTCTTAGTCCAGGATATATATCCGAGCTACTCTAATAAAACGCAGGTATGTAAGATCTGAGCTATTCAGGCTAGAATTATAGTCCTTCAGAAGAAGCTGTGGTAGAAATGACAAACAGGATGATCCCAGAAAAACCTGGAAAGACTTATGAACTGATGTGTAGTGAAGTGAGCAGAGCTGGGAGGACATTGTGCATAGTGACAGCAGTATTGTTCAATGAGCAATTGTGAATGACTTAACTACTCTCAGCAATGCAATGATCCAAGACAATCTCAAGGGACTAATGATGAAGCTTACTATGCACCCCCATAGAAAGAACTGGTAAAAAGAGCACTTGTGGATTGTAACAACAACAACAACAACAACAACAATTATAGTCCTTTCCTTAAACAACTAGTAAGTGAATATCTGGCCTAGTCATCTGCTTGTGACTAGATATATATGTCTATGAAATAAGGTCTTTAAATATTTCAAAATGATGGAAGAATAAATGCATATTGACACAACTATTTGTGGGACCTAGCTGATGTTTTATTAATCACCGAAACTAAAATAGAAACACTATTATGATGAATAATCCCCCCCCACCCAAACTGACAAGCATGTTTTCTCTACTTCTACTCCCCCTCTGGGAGAGGGAGTAAAAAACCCCATGTAACATATATACATAACCAAACTAAACAAAATTCCACATAGACCATACGTCCAAAAATATATCTCTGCTTCACCTCGAGTGCATCACCTCCCTGTCAGGAGGTGGGTATATGCTATATCATCAGTCCTCTAGAATCGTGATTGATTATTTTATTGATCAGAGTGGCTTTTGAAAAGTTTTTTATCTTTACAATACTGTTATTGCATAAATTTTCTCCTGGTTCTGCTCACTTTACTCTGTACCAGTTCATGCAAGTATTCCCAGTTCTTTCTGAAACTATCCCTTCCGTCATTATTTTAAAAAATAGTGGTATTCCAGTAATGGAATTCATATGTCATAATTTGTTCAACAATTCTTCAATTTCTGGGCTTCATCTTAGCTACTATTTCTTTGCCGTTACAAAAACAGATGCTATAAATATATATGTATATAAGAATCCTTTTCCACTGTCTGATCCCTTTGAGGTAAAGGTCTAGTAGTAATATTCCCAGGGCAGAGGGCGTACACAGTTTAGTTACTTTTGGTACATAATTTCAAACTACCTTCAAGAATGGTTGAATCTGAACCAATTCAAAACTTCACCAATGGTGGATTATTGTGCCTGTTTTCCTCCAGCCCTTCTAACATCTGTCATTTTCCATTTGTATCTTCTTTTAAATCTGATGGGTAGGAATGGAACCTTGGAATTGTTTTAACTTGCATTTCTCTAATTATTAGTGATTTGGTGCATTTTTCCATAGGATTGTTGATATATTGATTTCTTCCTTTGAAGAACTGCTTGTTCAATATTTGTAACAGCTCTTCTTGTGGTGGCTAAGAATTGGAAATCAAAGGAATGCCCATCAACTGGGGAATGGCCAAACAAACTGTGGTATATAATGGGGATAGAATATTATTGTGCTATAAGAAATGATAAGCAGGACGATTTCATAAAGGCCTGGAAAGACTTGTATGAACTAATGTATAGTGAAGTAAGCAGAACTGAGAGAACATTGTGCACAGAGACAGCAATACTGTTTGATGAAGAGCTGTGAATGACTTAATTACTCAGTAATATAAATGATCCAAGACAATCCTAAAGGACTAATGATGAAGCATACTATCTACCTTAAGAGAAAGAACTGATATTGGTTGAACACAGACTGAAGCATGCTCTTTCACTTTCATTTTTTAAAATTCAGGTTCTCTTGTACAAATGATTAATATGGTAATATTTTACATAATTGCACATGCACATTACTGCCTCAGCGGGGAGAGAGGGGAGGGAGGAAAGGAGGGATAAAATTTGGAACTCAAAACTATAAATAAAAATGTTTATTATTAAAAAAAATTTATGAAAACTGCTTGTTCAGATCCTTTGACCATTTATCAATTTAGGAATGACTGCCATCAAAATTCACAGTGATGTGGTACTTACAAATAGATTGTAGTGACTATAGTACTTACAAATAGAATATACTCTCATCTTTCTGAAGTCATCTGTGTCCCAGTGTAAAGGCCATTAGTAGTAGACAATAACCCCATAAAGACCTTTTTAGTCTAAGTTTTCTGTGTGTGCGTGTGCGCATGCACGCACACACACATGCACTTGCTTACTTGTATATTTTTAAGGTATGAATGTTAGGTGTTCAAGCTGCTATTCAGATTTGATTTTCAAAGAGTCAGAGATACTGTCTTTGAACAAATCCCTCTGGCTCATGAAAGCACTTATCAATTTTGTTTGGTCTCAAGACCTTATGCTAGAAGCATTTTAATTTTCAAAAGCTTCTTGCTCCCAAGAATCTAATCCAGATCAAATTTATAAGGATACAAGTCATTCCCCAATTGAGAAATGGCCAAAGGATATGAACAGGGAGTTTTCAGATGAAGAAATTAAAGCTACAGTTATATGAAAAAAGTTCTCAATAACTACTGATTAGAGAAATGCAAATTAAAACAACTCAGGTACAATCTCACACCTATCAGATTGGCTAATATGACAAAAAAAGGAAAATGGTAAATGTTGGAGAAGATGTGGGAAAATTGGAACACTACTGCATTGCTGGTAGAGTTGTGAACTGATCCAACCATTCTGGAGAACAATTTGGAACTATGCTCAAAGGGCAATAAAACTGTGCATATCCTTTGACCCAGCAATATCACTACTATGTCTGTATCCCAAAGAGATCATTAAAAAGGGAAAAGGACCTACGTGTACAGAAATATTTATAGCAGCTCTTTTTGTGGTAGCAAAGAATTGGAAAGAGAGGGAATGACTATCACTTGGGGAATGGCTGAACAAGTTGTGGTACATGAATGTAATGGAATACTATTGTGCTGTAAGAAACAATGAGCAGGCAGATTTCAGAAAAACCTGGGAAGACTTTGTAAGGGCCTAAAATTCTAGCTATGATGTCTAATATCTAATGAGTGGTCACCTTAAATTAGAAGCTTTAGCAAGAGTTTAGACTTTTAAGTATTTATTAAAGTGCATCAGAAATTGGTGAGGAAAGAGAGAGATAAAAGGCAAACTTCCTCTAACTATCTAATAGATCTCAGAATCCAACCTGCCAAGCCACAGTCAGGAACCCAAAAGACCTCTCCGCAGGGGCTTCTCCCAGAATCCCTGTTGTGAAACCGGAAACAAGGCCATACACACACACACACACACACACACACACACACACACACACACACACACACACACACAATTGGTTGGTAGCTCTGATTGACAGGTCCCATGGGTGGTTCTATAGATCTAACTTCCAATGCTAAAGCCACATGGTTTCCAAGTCACATGCTTTCTCCTCATGGTGGAGCTTCCCTGCAATATCTCTCCCAGCAGGGGATGTCATTCCAATTCTCACAACTTACATGAACTGATGCTCAATGAAGTGAGCAGAGCTAGGAGAACACTCTACACAGCAACATTGTGTGATTGATCAGCTGTGATAGACTTAGCTTTTTTCAGCAATACAATGAACCAGGACAATTTCAAAAGCTCATGATGGAAAATGCTCTCCACATCCAGAAAAAGAATTGTGGAATCTGCATACTATTTATTTTTTTTCCCCTTTCTTGAGGTTTTTTCCTTTTGTTCTGATTCTTCTTTCACGACTAACGTGGAAATATGTTTAACATGATTGTACATATATAACATATATCAGATTGGTTACAGTCTGGGGAAGGAGAAAGGGGAGGGAGGGAAAAAAATTGGAACTCATAAAAATGAATGTTGAAAACTATCTTTACATGTAACTATAAAAAAAATAAAGTACTATTAAAGGAGGGGGGAGAGAGAGAGAGAGAGAGAAGAAATCTAATCCTAAATAACAGATTTTACCCCTCTGATTTCTTTGACTATGTATCTTTCCTTTGCTTGCTTTCCACTTCTCCCATCAGTGTTCCGGTGTTAAAACAACTTCCTGCTCGTTATTAGAGACATGGTACACTTCAGAACAAATTTAAACTTTGCCCTCAAAATCAGGACCTTCAGGGACTTCCATCTGACTTTATTTCTTTATTCTCTTTGGCTTAAGATTAATATAACTTTTAGTTTCTTGGGCTCTGACAAATTACAATCTCTACTTCATCACTTTTCTTTCTCATCCTTTCAGACTCAAACTTTCTTGAAAGTCTTCTATCTTTGGGTGTAAAAGGAAGCTAATAATATACTTGCCTCTTTATATTACATAACCAGTTATTTTACTTACTTACTTACACACACACACACTCTCTCTCTCTCTCTCTCTCTGTCTCTGTTCCTTATCTTCTCACTGGCTTGAGACCTATATAAAATAAAGGTAAAGGAATATAGGCATTATGGGCATCATGGGGTAGGGGCGGGATCAGTAACAAGGGTTTTGTTACTCCCCTTCTGGGGGACTGGAAGTAGAAAAAACAAATGCCTTTCAGTTGAAAAATAAAGTAAAATTATTCATAAGAATGGCAAAGTATTTAGAATCAGAGCACTTCTCATCCTGCCTCTCTCAGTACCTGTCAAAAATTGCCCACTGAGCATGTTTTTGGCCTTTTTTCAATGTATTGATCAATTGTGCTCATTTTTCCTCTCCTTTTTCTCCTTTTTGTCTTTAAAAAAATTCTATCTGTTTTATGAGAAAAGCTCTCAGGGAGGAGTGGGAGGGATACAGGGGAAAGCTGTGATGATATTAAAAAAAAAACCCCAAAACCTATGCAACCTTGGGGAATTCACTAAACTTCTTTGGTCCTCAAGTTTCCAGATCTGTAAAATGAGGTTGGACTAGATGACCTCTGACGTCCCTTCCAGCTCTAAACATATGATCCCATGACCTATGACCTATCTGGAAACCTTTCTTTAGATCTTTCATAAGTGGCTATTTCTGCTTTCTCTTGCCTTGCTCTAATGCAGATGGAGACGTCTAGTGACTTTTTGTAAGAACCATTCAAAGACAAAGACTCATTAAATTACCCTTCTGAAAAAGAAAATGGGGTCATGGATAGAGAAACACTAGCCCTTGAGTCAAGGAGATTTGACACATACTATATTGGCTTTGTGACCCTGAGTAAAGCCAAATGACTTCTCAGGAGCCCCAGGCAACACATATCTTAAGACTGTAAATCACAGATCTACAATGGTAGATGGAATTTCCTTCCCATAACTTTCCTACATCAACAAAATCACAGATCTACCCCCCCCACGCCCACTCCCTCCACAATGATTACTGTAATCCAGCTTTGTTTTTAACTTCTCCATGTAACTCTTACTTTCCAACTTTTTCAAGGCTCCCTACTGAAACCTCATCAGGTTTTCCTTCTCTTGGTAATGGGTCTAACCAATACAATAAGCTACTCATTTTCTATATTCATATTCCTTCAAAAAACCCAAAAACACACACAACCCATAGTGCTAGAATACTGACTCACTGTACAGCTACAATACTCTGTGACACCGACAACATCTTTAATTGGACTGGCATAGGATTAATCCTTCCATAATGCACAGTCTTACCTCCCCCCCCCACCCCTAAATGTACTACCTTGCACTTGACCTTAATGAACTTGATTCTTGCTTTCAACCATTGTGCTAATTTGCCACAGTGCTTAATGCTGACTATACCACTCACACATATGACACTTAAGCTCAGCCAGAGAACATACAAGTATAATTCAGCTTTCAGAGACAGTAGAAATCAGTTCCTTAGATCTGATGAATCTGAGATGAAGAATACTACAGTAAGGCTTTTACAGGTCCTAAGGGGCAGGCTGATTCTTAACAGTAGCACTGACCAGAGATTACTGATGCATATTCTTCAAGTTCTAACTATGGGCCTATGAAATGAATACAAATAACTTCAGTGATTAAAAGTCAGGCAAAGGGGTCACAGCTAGGTGGCGCAGTGGATAGAGCACTGGCCCTGGAGTCAGGAGTACCTGAGTTCAAATCCGGCCCCAGACACTTAACACTTACTAGCTGTGTGACCCTGCGCAAGTCACTTAACCACAATTGTCTCACTAAAAAAATAAAAAAAAATTTTTTTTAAGTCTATTAAAAAAAAATGGGGCAGCTAGGTAGCACAGTGGATAGAGCACCGGCACTGGAGTCAGGAGGACCTGAGTTCAAATCTGGCCTCAGACACTTAACACTTACTAGCTGTGTGATCCTGGGAAAGTCACTTAACCCCAATTGCCTCACCAAAAAAAAAAAAAAAAAAAAAAGTCAGGCAAAGGTCCTCTTTATTCTCTCAAACCCATCTCACTCCCTGGGAAGGCCACATTCTTAAGAGCAAAAAGCTAGTCATTTCTCTGGAGATTCTTGAAACCTCGACTTCTCAGCTACTATGCACCATTTAAAAAATTACTGTATTCAAACAAGAAATGAAAAAAAAAAAATCACCAAACCCTAACTCAATACCAGGTTAGTTCAGGCTGTGAAATAACCATGCTTAATGTGGTAAGCTGCCCTATAGCATACTATTGCTCTTTCCTCTTTTCACATTCCTTCTTTCTTACACAGACACCCAAAGGGATACAAGTTGCTTCATGCATGTATTATTACCATAGCGACAGTTTCTATTTCAGATTCCCATCTTTCTACTGCCTGGAAATTCTGCAGTGTTTTGTGCTGAGACTGCAAAAAAGGGGTAACACTATCTCCTCCACTCAGAACACATACAGATTCTGGGAGACCACCAAAAGAATCATTTAAAACATATATACATATAGATAATTCTGCTGGTACAGAGAAATACAATTTACTTGTGAGGGAAACACATTTATTTTGGGTGTGTGAAAAACATAATTAGGGGCTTTATAATTAAAAAAAAAACTAAAGGAATGAATTTAACACTTTTTAATGTATCCTGTCAATGGGAAAACAGACACATACCAATACTCAGGGACAATATTAAATTACTTTAATAATATACAACACAGTGGGGGAAAATGCAAGCCAAACAAAGGATATGTGGTTTTGAGAAAGACTGGCATTGTCAAAACACCCTGGCCACAGCTAGAAGGCTCCATTAATGACCCACCCAGCTGTTTCACAGAAATATAGCCTATGTGCAGGGTCAATCAGGGATGGACCTGACAAGAGGCTAAGCAATGACTGCAAAACTCTGACTGCTGTGGGTGGGAGTTTCTATTTTAATAGTGTTCACATAAGGCTCTTCTAAAGCCCACAAAGAGGTTCTTCCTCTAAGTACTCTATGTGGGTTCTAAAAGCAGACAGAAAAGATAGTATGGGAAAGTATGATCCCTGCTAATAAGGCATCGGCTTTTAGAATTCTTGTTGACAATAAAGGACAGGTAGACAAAGTGTGAAGCTGGACTTTGGAGGGAGAAAGGATGGCATTCATGGCCAGAGATAGCTGAAATGTTCTCAAACATCATTCCTATTGCTCTTCAAATAAGTCATAGATAGTAATAAAGATTTATCACACACTCTATTGGATCCCAATTTTGAATATTTCCTTCACCCTCCATGGGTGGTGATAGGATGAAGAAAAGACAAAGTAAAGCAGGAGTGGAAAATGAGGATTACTAGCATATTTCATTAGTTCACGTCTCTAGAGAACAAGTAGTAAGTAATGGGAGCTGAGGGAAGGGAAAGTAACAACAAGAAGATAGATTACTGACTTGCTACTTCTGCAGTCCTCCCCAAGGTTACCTAGAACACTTCTATGTATTTGGAGAAGTTAGGTATGATTCAAGTTAAAGCTGTTCAAGAGGGAGTCACCTTACAGTTAGATGCCCATACATTACTAGTCTCTAAAGGGCAAATGAGTTGTCATTTTTCATTAAAAAAAAATTTTTTTTGTCTTTTTCTTAAAGTAAAAGATCTATTCCTTCCTAAGGCACAGAAGTTTGCATGGTCAATGCTGACTGATCTTCAGATCTGAGAACCAAGGTTAGTGATAAGTAACCCTTTTTCCTTCCTGAAGGGCTCTCTTGGATAGATTAACAACTTTAATGTAATGATACAATTCCTCTGGTGAAAGGAAATTTAAAAATTAATTTTAGTGTGCTGCTCCCTTCTGTTCTTAAAGATTTGACTTTGTACCATACAACTGAATACTTACTTATAAGCTCTCAAAGGACAGGATCCAGACCAGACCTGTGATTTCCTTAGTATGGAGAGCTGGAGAAACTACCTCTACCAATTTAAGTTATCACCTTCTCAACAAGGTTTGGTCTTGGGGGGGAACGGGGACTGCCTTCTGGGTAGGATTGGGGAATCGTCATCCAGCCTGGAATAGTGGGAGAAAGGGCTCCATGAAGAGATATCACCTACTGAGTTCTCTGACTCCCATTTAGATCTGGACAGGACAAAGGAGTATAGCACTGTATAGGTGCTGTGAGAAACAAAGTTGAATATGCCCTTAAGGTTTTTTTTTTTTGTTTGTTTGTTTGTTTTTGCAGGCAATGGGGGTTAAGTGACTTGCCCAGGGTCACACAGCTAGTAAGTGTCATGGTTCTGAGGCTGGATTTGAACTCAGGTACTCCTGAATCCAGGGCCGGTGCTTTATCCACTGCGACACCTAGCCGCCCCCGCCCTTAAGAGTTTAATGAAGAAGGTAACATGTTCACAAAAACTACAATAAAGAATAAAATCCAACTATATCAAATGCAATATTTCATTTTCCCAAGAGATAGGCATGTTTTAATTTAATTTAAATTTTTTTTAGTGAGGCAATTAGGGTTAAGTGACTTGCCTGGGGTCACACAGCTAGTAAGTGTTAAGGGTCTGAGGCCGCATTTGAACTCAGGTACTCCTGACTCCAGGGCCGGTGCTCTATCCACTGCTCCACCTAGCTGCCCCGAGATGTGTATGTTTTAAAGGACACAAAAACAAAGGATTACCAGTATTTCTCCTCCTATTGTTCTTAAAACAGAAGATTTTTCAACCCCCCAAATTATACCCACAAAATTTAACATGGTGTATTTTTATCAGGGGGATAATAACCCAAAATCCACCAATTGGATAAAAGCCCCTGTGAAGACAAATATATTAGCTTTAGTTCTTAATATGAGAACAAAAAAAGCTGGAAACTGATAAAGAGAGGCAATAAGACTAAAAAACAAAGACACATTCCACTAAGCACAGTCCTTAAAGCTTCAAGGTAAGATTCTGTAATATAATTTCAACTCCTCTTGATGAGAATTTGAAAGAGAAACCCGGGGGAAAGAAGTGCAGAGGATCCCTTATGGCATAAGCTTAGGATGCAATGGGAAGACATCAGTACTGTAAGTGGCTTTAACCTTAATCGCTGACCTACACGATGCTCACTTAAGAGGTGGCAATCTCTTCTGTCTTATACAGACCTGCATTACACAGGTCAAATTTCATTATGTCTCCAAAAGATTGCCTTAAATCTTTCATTGTTTGCTAGAATTTTTTTAACATTGGCAATTTTCTCCTCTAAGTGCCATCATGTGATTAAAGGAGACAACAGTCTTTCCCTATACAAAGGTAAGGTGATATAATCTCTATTACTCATGGCCCTAATGTAGGGGTAAACAAAAGGATCACAATCCTCATGCATCTTTGCAAATGTAAAGATGTGTGCTTTTTATGGCAGTCAGTTGATTGGCCAGGCCTCAAATTAGTTCCAAACTTCAGTTAACACAGCTGGAGCCAAACTGGCACTGACAGCTGGTGTAGATTCATTTAAATGCTCTTCACGAGTCCATTCAGTTACTGTAGGCTGCTGGAGATGCCTTCCTTTCAACACAGATCTGCCTATTGCAGATGTTAATATCAGTTACATTTCAATTGTTGTTGGGGTAAATACATCACTGTATCTTAGAAGGGACAGAGTGGGAAGTAAGGAGTGAAGAGTAGGGGAGAGAAAATAAGCAAATATGAATATAAATGGTAACAGGATAAAGCGTGTGGTTTTATCAAAGCATTCACAACTCAAACGCAAGAGAAATGAAACAAGTAGCTGAACATCTTCAGAACTGCTCGGCTTAAGTGTCTATCCTTGAATATTTTTTTCTTATCCACTTCTTTCGTTAGGCTTTAAGTTTCTACCCCAACTCACCCCCCCCCCCAAATTCTACCAACATCATGTGAGTTTACATACTAAGCCGCAGATTCTTTAGGAAGAAAGATTCAACAAGAATAATTTCTAACCTGAGAATTTTTTTTTCAGTTGCCAGAGGTATCACCTTCAAACCTCCTAACAACCCCAGCAGTCACATCTCACCCATTAAATGCCCCCCAAAAAGCTGAATCTTAGTAAAAAAAAAAACAAAACAAAAAAACCAACCAATTCTTTATCTCAAAGCACACAAGGGATCCCAGGAGCCTGACAAAAGCATTCCATCATAGATAGGAAACAAAGACTCTGGTCCTATCTCATCAAGAATACAATGTTTCTTTCTTCTGGGATTTCAGGGGAAGGTTTCCAATCTTTCAGACTCTCTTCTGGATAATATATTAATAGGAGCTCCTCATCATACATTGACAGGTTACCAGAAATCTGGCAAAAGAGTACGTCCTTAAGAAAAAAATGATAGCTATCTCATATAGGCAAAATAAGTCTGGGATTTGTTTCTGAAACATTACGAATCCTCAAAGATTAACAGCTGGCCAAAGCATCTTGCTGAAGAGTATGTCGAGCAAAATTTATGCCCCGTAAAAGGAAGGTAAAACATATGTCATGAGAATGTTAACATCTTCGATGTAAAATTCTAAATGCATAGAACTACTTGTTTTAGTGTTATGCCCAAAAGGATTTTGTTGATTCTGCTTACATGCCAGTGTTTTGATAACATGAATACTTTAAAAATGCCCAATAACCAAACAAAACAGAAAAGATTCACCTTTAGACATAGAGTGCTACTGCCACCTAGTGGTACACTAGCTCCCCCCATGCTCTTACATAAGGAAGGATGAGTTGATTCAAATGTTTTCTTTCAACATAGTTCCTTCCAATCAGTTTATCCACTCAAACTAAACAATTACAAATGGTGGATTTTTAAAAAAAACCTGAACTTTAATATTTTCAGAGAGGAATATTTACCTTTGGATATATTATTTTAGAATATAATAACAAAATAATGAATGTGCCATAGTATTAATTTAAAAGTGTGGATGGTTACATAATTTAAACCATCCAATAATCCAGCTAATTAAGAAATTAGCTGTATGGGGCAGCTAGGTGGCACAGTGGATAAAGCACTGGCCCTGGATTCAGGAGTTCCTGAGTTCAAATCCGGCCTCAGACACTTGACACTTACTAGCTGTGTGACCCTGGGCAAGTCACCTAACCCCATTGCCCCGTTAAAAAAAAAAAATTAGCTGTAGCATGAATGAGTCAGAAAGGGACAAAAGGAATATAATGAATGACGAATACTGGAGCTTAATCTCTATAAATAAATGTCTACATTCCTATTTCAAATCCCTATGAAGTACTCTCCTTGATGTATACTTCCTAGTCCAGATAAGAATATATTTGGGGCATACAACTAATTAAAACAAACAGGATAGACAAACTTAATTTTTCTAGCTTATTGACTTTAAAGTTTTTCTGGCTACAGTTCTCCCTACTAGACTTAAAAACCAAGCTATAACCCACACAAGTCATATGTAGCAAGTCTTAGCAAAACTGCACATGATTTTCTTAAGGATTGTTAGGATATCTTTAATTTACATATCAGGCTAGAGATTAAGGCAGAGAAAAGGATCATTAGAGAGGAATAGATTGTTCACTTCTAATCCAATAAATTAATCTTACTCAAATTTTAAAAAAATTCTATAGCAAGCAATAAACATTTCATGACAATCATCACCAGCTTCTGCTTCTTCTTTTTTTGGTAAGGCAATGAGGGTTAAGTGACTTGCCCAGGGTCACATAGCTAGTAAGTGTCAAATGTTTGAGACTGGATTTGAACTCAGGTTTTCTTGAATCCAGGGCTGATGCTTTATTCACTGGGCCACCTAGCTGCTGCCCCCTCATTACCAGCTTCTTTTTTTTTTTTTACATATAAGGTATTTTATTTTTTCCGTTACATGTAAAGATAGTTCTCAACTTTTGTTTATACAAGCTTTACAATTTCAGATTTTTCTCCCTCCCTCCCCTCCCTCCCCCCCTCCCCTAGACAGCAGGTAATCTGATATAGGTTATATCTATATATCTATATACATATACATATATATATATATACACATAATAACATTAATTCTATTACTGCATTAATTCTGTTACAAGAGAAAAAATCAGAGCAGTGATGCAAAACCTCAAAATAGAAAAAACAAAACAAAACACAACAGCACTCAAAACAAAAGAAATAGTATGGTTCAATCAGCATCTATACTCCACAGTTCTTTTTTTTTTTTCTTCTTGGATTTGGAGATCCTCTTCTATCATGAGTTCCCTGGAACTCTTCTGTACCATTGCATTTCATTACCAGCTTCTTGATGCAAAGACTGAATAAATTTTCCCAAGACTTTAAGAAAACTAGAGCTATCATCTGGGCTTTGAAATAGGGAGGAGATAAATGCTATCACTACAGCAGAACGCCTTTCTTGAAACAGATAAACAAAAGTAACTAAAACCTGCACATGACATTATAGTGTCAGCATTTACAACAAAAGTAAAATCTTACTGCTTTATGGATAAAATGCCCTGTATGTCCTGACCCTCAGCTGACTTTTACAAAATATAATTCCTTATTTAGTGTACTGAAAAGGACCACAATTCCTTTGGTGTCTGTCCATCAGACAATCAATCACAAGGGTCAGGATGGCAGACAATCATCTTGGCTTTAAAATGTTAATATGGTTATCATTTCTAGGAAAAGATCAGTCCCCTTACCTTTCTGCAACGAGGATTGGGACAACTGAACCACTTCACTTCATTGTCCAAAAGAGCTGGGAAGTTACAGAAGGGACACCTGAAGTTCAAAAGATCATAATGGATATGTGCTCTGAATTTATATTTATATAATAACATAGACTGGGTTTGATTTAGCTTCATGAATGCTCATACATAATGTTGCGGTGCTAAACAGAATGATTAGAGAGAAGTACATAGTTCACATGCTCTATCACTTGTTACCCTTAGTTTCTTAGGCCAGTACAGTGTGATCTGATAAGCAATTAAGCTTCATTGAACTGTGCCAACTATTGGAGATATAAAGACAAAATGAAAAAGTCCCGGACCTCCAGAGTTTACAAATTACTGGGGAAATTTAACAGGCTATTATAGGAATAAAACTATATAGATATATAAAGCAATTAGACTATATATACATATATATGCATATGCATACACAAATGTATATATGCGGAGGGAAGGAAGAAAAGGGTTGTGTGTGGGTGTGGATAAGTATAGAAAAGATTATTGAAGGGGTACAAAGCAAGCACTAACAACTAAGGGAATCAAAGAAAGCTTCCTAAAGAAGGGGTGGGGTGGGGAATGAACCTTAGATAAAAAGGCAGAGGGGCGGAAGTCATGTACTCTGAGCCCAGGAGCCCATTCTGAGCCAATGCTAGAGGCTCAGGCATGCAGGGTAGCCCCAGATGCCTCTGTTCCCCAGTGATGAGACAGTGAAATGTTGGGGAAGCAAAATAAAAAGCAACATTAGTCAGGCATCATGGTGGTGAGGCAGTGGTCATCTTGGCTTCCAGATGAAAGCCAATGGATGCCGTATGTACATACCTGACCAGTTCATCTGCACAGGCAGCGGCTACTTCTTCTTCAGCCTTTCGCTCATAGTACTTTCGCAGGATGGTTTCTGGCAGCACCTTCTCTAATTCACTGGTTGGGAATGAACACGTGCAGCTGGCTTCCATACAGCTGAGCTCTGACTACAATGATGATGTAACAAAAAATTAAGGACGGGGTTCAGAATACTAAGCATCAATCACCCAGTTGAGTCTTCAATCAGGAGAACCATCTTGGAACAATAGCTGACATTTGTACATCATTTTGCAGTTTACCAAATATGTCATACACATTTATTTGAAACTCATCACCCAGTGGGGCAACATTATCCTCACTGTACAGCTGCTCCATGAGGCTCTGAGCGGCTGAGAGGCTTGACCGAAGTCCCATGCACAGGAAGTGGCATAGCTGAGATATAAACCCAGGTTTTCTAATTCCAAATCCAATGAATGCTCTTCCCACTCTCCTACAGCTGCCAACACAAATAACATCCCTAGAGGCAACTAGCAAATATCTGATAGTAGACAAGATGAAGAGAACTGTTCAATAAGTACCAAGAATCAACCCAAGTCCCCAGGAGGTCATTGACCAAGTTCAGAGAGAAGCAGTACTATTACATCAGCCTGATCGACCCTGAACAGATGGAGGAAATCAAGAGTAGGCAAAAACTCAGGAAGGCCTTTCAATAAGACAAAAGGAATATTTTCATGCCAAAAAGAGTCTTAATCTCTGAAGTAACATTTACAATGAATAAAACAGATAAGAATATGTAGGCTAGTATTAACCAATGACTGACTACGTAGTTAATTTTTAAAAGGAGAGAATGAATGAAATTTATAGATATTTCTGAAACACATTCATTTGGTGTTTCAGCCTCCTCCTTCCCCAAAATCTTACAAAATTTTATTGGTCTACATTTCATCTCAATTATCCTTCCTGACCCCAGCAAAGGTATTTAAAAAAAAAAAAAACAGTAAAACAACCAGATAGAAAGCAGCAGTGGACGGGAAAAACAAAAGGTCGAGCTAACCCATAACACTGATAATGAGCTCTTGAATAAATAAGGTTGGACTCAAACATAATTGAAATTAAGTAACTTATTTTGCTCTGGTTCTTAAAACAGTCCTTTATAATAGGACTTTTTAAAAAAACTGCAACAAAAAAAACCCAATACCCTTTCCCATATTATGCTTAAACACACTGAGTTGTACCAAAAAAAAGGGACACTGCACCAAACAGTCATGCATCTTAATTCAACCAAAAACATTTGGAAAACACCTATAGAATCGGCCGTTTCATGTACACAAGTAAAAAATGTAAACAGTTTACAAAGTTCTCTTGGGAGCCTGCTCCAGATGACAAGTAGGTATTCTATCTTGCATGAAAAAGGAACAGGTGTGGGGCAGCTAGGTGGTGCAGTGGATAGGGCACTGGCCATGGATTCAGGAGTACCTGAGTTCAAATCCGGCCTCAGACACTTAACACTTAATAGCTGTGTGACCCTGGGCAAGTCACTTAACCCCAATTGCCTCACTAAAAAAAAAAAGAAAAAAGAAAAAAAAAAAGGAACAGGTGGAGTCCTGCTAGGCAGAGAGTTTTAGAGGACCAGCCCTATGCAGAAGAATCCTGGTGCTTGAAAATAAGTTTCTGCTTTCTCTAAGAACCAAGAACCCAATAGATAGGGTCAGAGGCAAGTGTAGGCATTGAATCATTGTGTCCTGACTTGGTAGTCACTTGTACTCACTTAAATTATCCTTTGGTTCTGAGTGTACTTTGAGCAATTCTTACCTTTCCTGAGCCGAAGACTGCCTCTTGGGCATATTTGATTAGGCACTCCTTGCAGAATAAGTGACCATCAACACACTGAGTCAGCTCCTCAAATGCAAATTCTCCATAGCAGCAACGGCACTCTATCATCTGCCCATCCTACAATCCATAAGCAGAAATTAAATAACCTATTTTCTGACCTGAAGCAAGGGGAGCCATATTTCACACCAATGTCCAATGTTAATGTCTTACTGAATGTCAACTAAGAAGTCAGAAAACAAAAGCTATTAAGTCTCAAATTCACTGAGATGTTCATGCCATTCTCTGTTTATCTGGCTCCTACAGCTACTTGAACTGACATTTTATTTTTTTCAATAGTTCTTTATAGGCAAAATCAATTCAAGCAACATTTATTCAATACTTATTATGCACAAGGGGACCTTCAGAGTACTGGGGATAGAACAAAACAAAGTGGTTCCTGACTTCGAAAGGCTTACATTTTGCTATGGGGAATGGAAATAGAAGGTACACAGCCAGTAAAGTATCAAAGATTAGATTGAGTCAAGTCTTCCTGACTTCAGGTCCAGCCACTACACCATGAAGTTTGGATTTCACAACCAAAGTGGCTCAACAAATAGCCTCCCAAAGCTCCTTTCCCAAATTACATTTGGCTTATAATAGCGCAGCAGTTAGGAAGCTTATTGCAAGTTTCTAGGAGAGTTAATTTGTGACTGGAAAAGGTGAAGGATGAAGCAGTCTAGCCCAGTCCTCTCTCACAACTACTCCAACAAGGGTTGAGGAAGAGTACCAGGCTGTGTAGTAATCAGAAAATCCAAGGAGACACCACGGTGGGTCATTTTTCCAAACCAAGTTAGTGGGTTTGGCTCACAGACAAGAAACCAGGGCAGGGACTGAGACTAGGGCCAACAGCTCTGTCACTCTGCCTACAACCCTGAATCATGGTTTCAGCATATAGAACTGGAATGGAACCTTCAAGTAACAAGGGCAAAGACGGCAAACTTCAGACCAAGGGTAAGTCAACAAGTTTGTTGCTAGGATCCTACAGAGTCTCAGCTAAAGGGAAGCAGGGCTCGGAGGGGTAGCGGCCGAGGTACACTCAGTAGGGCCATCCATTGTCTATTGGAGCTAGAACCAAGGGCAAACACCTGTAGCTGTGTTACCCAGGCCCAACCTGGTTGGGAAACCTGGAACAAGAGGGCAGTGTCATACCCTCCATGAGATCAAACCAGTTAGGGCCTACTGAAAGTTTGCAGCTCTATTACTTCTTAGACCTTTGAAGTTTGAAGAATATAGTAATCAATATTCAGAGAGGGCAGCTGTAGGAGGGCAGATAATATAGGTCAAGCCCACACAAGGCCCTGACATTTACCCCTAAACTGTGCAGCCCATAAATATATAAAGCCCATAAATACATAAAGTCCCAATTTAGGACACAAAAGTGAAAGAATACATAAACAAATGAAGATACTGGAAATAAAGATCTATTATAAAGCCCAAAAGAAAAGACCAACTCTAAAAATTTACAAGCAAAGACTCAGAAAAACACAGCCTGGACACAAAGGCAACTAGAATTCCCAGAGGAAATGAAGCATGAGTTTAAAATGAAAAAGTTAATTTTTATTATTCAAAAGAGACTGCTTTCAGATCAAGATTAAAGTGTAAGCAAAGTAACACAGGTGTCAAAAAGACTCTCATTTTCTTATGAAAGGCCTGATATGATGGCTAATACTCTCCTACTACAATTTAATACTGAAATGGAGAGGCCGAAATTCATCAGAGGTAGTAAAAACTAATTTATATCCAAGTACATTTTACTCCCCCCCCCCCAATGAAATAAACACTTCAATACTGAGCCCCATAGCAGTTAATCCAATTAATTGGTTTCTTAAGTTCATTATCCTTCTTCCAATGTTGGAATGAGTCTGGTACAAATCAAGAAGTAGAGCAATTTATGAGTCTGACCTATAGCTTAGACCAGTACTCTCAAACTCAAATAGAAAGGGATTCCTGACAATATATATTGACTTAGAAAATGACAAATTGACATTGTCTACATTGTATTGTATTTTTATTTATCTGGTTCAGTATTTTTGAATTACATGTTAATCTGGTTGGGGGATCTGGCTAAGTCTCTCAACTTAGTAAAGTGGGGGCATATTAAAATAGAAAAATAGTAATATCGTTATAATAACTGGCCATGAAAATGCTAGGAAAACATGACAGGAGGGACACCCCCAAATAAGCAAATAAACAGATTAATCAATCAATCAATTAATTAATTGGAGAAGTGATGCTTCAGGCAATTACCTTTTGATACTGTTCTTCATTCATTTGCAGGGCAAGCAAAAAGTCAGCATGCTAGGAAGGAAAAAAGAATAGGCTATAATATACACACAATTCACAAATGGATGCAATGAGAAATAAAAAATAAAATGAAAGGGGGCAGCTAGGTGGCGCAGTGGATAGAGCACCTGCCCTGGAGTCAGGAATACCTGAGTTCAAATCCAACCTCAGACACTTAACACTTACTAGCTGTGTGACCCTGGGCAAGTCACTTAACCCCAATTGCCTCACTAAAAAAACCAAACCAAAACATTAAACAGAGCTCTTTTTTTCAAAAGAAAGTTATTCCTGTTGTTAGTTAGAAAAAATTATTTTTCTCTATGATATTTATGTTGGCTTCTCAAGATAGTTCAACCAGAGATCAGCCTGGCATCAAGTCCAGAGAATGGAGAAATAAATGGTGAAAAATTGTAAATACAAAGAGCCTTGACTTTGAAGTCAGGGGACTTGCATTCAAATTCAGCCTTTGATACTTAACTATATGACCTTGGGCGAGTCATTTCACCTCCAGTGTGCCTCAAGTTCTTTATCTGCAAAATGAGGGTGTTAGACTAAATCATTTCTAGGGTTGTTTTTAGCTTTAAATACATGATCTTCCATATGGCAAAAATGTGAGTAACTGCTCAAAAGTGAATAGAATTTTTAAAGATGGCTCTATTAAATGAGCTGATTTGAATCCTGAGTCTCATAAAAAGACAATCTGTGTGATTTCTATTAAGGATCACACTCCCAAATCAAGTAAAAATAGATTAGCCTAGCAAAATTTCCTTAGTTAAAACTAAGAAAATAATTCATATTTAGAGCTTCTCATTAGAAAATTTAATGAATCTAATTCAAAAAACAATGATACGTTCTTTCTGCCTTGCTACAGAATGTGAAATGGAGATCAGAGTATAAAAGTATAACCAAACTAGTGGAATAAAAAGGGACATGATTAAATAAAGCCAGATTTAATGATTAAAGCATTCCTGACAATATAAAGAAGCTATCTTTCCCAAAAGTTGACAACAATGGGCAGAGCCCCTGGTAGATGAGGAAAATTTTTCTAAAAATACTTAATTTCCTGACCTCTCTACCCTACATCTAAGCTATACAGTCATATCCTTTATCTTTCCATCACTTACAAATGTTCCACTCCCATTTTTATGATTCCAAAGCATTTTTATCTGCTCATAATCTTTTATCATTGTCTATATCCCTATGTGCTCTGAACTTTAACCTTGGTCTTCATTTTCTTTTCTTTTTTTTTTTGTGGGACAATGGGAGTTAAGTGACTTGCCCAGGGTCACACAGCTAGTAAGTGTCAAGTGTCTGAGGCTGGATTTGAACTCAGGTACTCCTGAATCCAGGGCCGGTGCTCAATCCACTGCGCCACCTAGCTGCCCCCTTGGTCTTCATTTTCATAGGGACCTCTGATCTCTCCCTCAATATTTTCCCAGGACATCACCCTTACACTGGTTACATTCTCTTTCTCTCTCACTATTCTCTACTCTAAAATCTTTTGCCCCCTTTTCCTACTGCTAAACCTAACTACTATTTCCTATCATCTGCCTCTCTCATGGAGCAAGTCCAACCACACTGTGTTCACTACAAATTTATATTAACTATTATCAATTAGGCACTCCTGGCAGTAAGCAAATCCCTTTACTCCTCTCTAATTGATTCTCTTGTCTACTCACTACAACACCTGTTCCAAATCTTCCCATCTCTCCTCATGACTCTCATGCCATTCTCTTCCCCCACCCTCTCAAGGGAGGACCTAACCACATAACTCACTGAAAAAATGGTGACACTTTCCCAAAGCTCCCTCCTGTTCACTTCACATCAGTCAGACATCTTCCCCTCCAAGTATCTCCTCGACTTCAGAGGAAGCCCTTCTCCTTGCCAAATTCAGTTCCTCCTATAAGCACCCTTGATCTCATCTCTTCCAAAAGCTTACCTCCACCATCACATTCCCATTCTCTCTTATCTTCAATTTTCCATATATACTAGGCTCCTTCCCTACTGCCCACAAACATGCCCATGTCTCTCCCATCTCTCCTTCCCTTTTCTATTAAACTGCTAGAAAAAGCATGAATATTTAGCGACTGTACTTTCTCTCTTCTCGATCTTTTCTGAACCTGCTGAATTCTGGCTTCCATATCCTCATCATTCATTCAACAGAAGCTGTTTTCCTCTAATTTACTAATGATTTCTTAATTGCCAAGTCTAATGATGGCCTTTTCTTCATCCTCATCCTTCTTGAGCTCTCTGCAGCATTAGACATTTTTGGTAAAACTCCTCCTGGATACTCTCTCTTCTTTAGATTTGAATCTGTTCTTTCCCAGTTCTCCTTAACTGATTTGAGAAAAGTCTTCTTTGCTGGATCTTCATCTTTGTCTTGCTCCCTAAATGCAAGTGTCCTCATCAAGGATCTGTTCTGGACCACCTTTTTTTTACTCTATAATACTCCCCTTGATGAACTCAGATCTTTAAGCCCTTTTCTGAGCTCCATTCTCAAATCTCCAACTGCCTGTTAAACATTTAAAACTGCAAGTACCAGAGACAATTCAACGTATTCCAAAATGGATGCAATATTCTTCCCTCAAACTTAAACTTCCTCATTTTGTGTAAAGGTATCACGATTTTTCTAGTCTCCCAAGCATGTAACCTCTGCATTATCCTGGACTCCTTATTTTCACTCAATCTCTAATCAGTTGTCAAATCTTGCTCTATGTACCTCTATAATATGAACCCTTCTCTCTCTTCACCCATCTACCAGATTAGCTCAGGCCCTCATCACCTTTTGCCTACATTAATTCAATATCCTGATTTTCTTGAAAGTTTTAAATCTATTCTCATTCTAGTTCAATCTACACAGTGCCAAAGTGATCTTCCTTAAGGACAAATTTGACTCCTTCAATTCCCCTATATCAATAACCACCAGTGGTTTTCTATGTCTACATTCAAATAAACTCCTCTGTTTAACTGTTAAGGCCTTCATGATCTAGCCTACCTATTTTTCCAACTTCAAGGGATACTACTAGTCCTTTTGCATTCAGTGGTCCAGCCAAACTGGCTTTAGCTTTGTTCTTCACATACCACCTTTACATGGTCACTGCCTATGGCCACAATGTACTCCCTCCTTACTTCTGAGCTACTATATCCCTCTCTTGGACCAAAGACTACATGTAGTCTTTCTTACTCCCTCTCCCAAACTAACTTGTATTCCACTACTTTGTATTTCTTTGCAGTTTTTCTCTTTATTCACTCTGTGTGTGTGTGTGTGTGTATGTATACACATACATATTTTTTCTCTAGATATTTATATGTGAGTATATATTCCTCTGTGTATATATACATCAATTTCTCTCTACTCCACTAAGGTATAAGTTCCTTTTGAAAAGATATTGTTTATCTCTCTTTGTGGGGTGGCTGGAGTTGGGTGACATGCCTGGGGTTGTACAGTGGGTGAGTGTCTTGTGTCTGAGGCTGGATTTGGGCTCGGGTCCTCCTGGGTCCAGGGTGTGTGCTTTGTACACTGTGTCACCTAGCTGCCCCATGATGACATCTTTTTTTTTTTTTTAAGGCAATGGGGGTGAAGTGACTTGCCCAGGGTCACACAGCTAGTAAGTGTCAAGTGTCTGAGGCCGGATTTGAACTCAGGTACTCCTGAATCCAGGGCCGGTGCTTTAACCACTGCGCCATCTAGCTGCCCCCCCATGATGACATCTTTAGGGTAAAATGGAGGAGAGGAATGCACTGGAGAAGGGGGAAGGGGAAAGAAGAGAGGTAGCATGGGGTGAAATCCTACATGAAAGAAACAGGAAAGGGCATATGGAGTGGGGGGAGAGATAGGGGAGGAACAGGGCAGTAAATGAACTTTACACTCATCAGTATAGGCTCAAAGACCTTAATCTCATCAGAGTTGGCTCTAGGGGGAATAAACAATACATACTCAATTGGGTGGAGTAATCTAAACCAGCAGGAAAATAGGAGGGGAAGGGGATAAGGAGGGACAGGGGCAGCTAGGTGGCACAGTGGATAGAGTACAGGCCCTGGAGTCAGGAGGACCTGAGTTCAAATCCGACCTCAGACACTTGATACTTACTAGCTGTGTGACTCTGGGTAAGTCACTTAACCCCAATTGCCTCACCAAAAAAAAAAAAAAGTTGGAAGGGCAAAAGAAGGGAGGGCAGATTGGGGGAGGGGGCAGTCAGAAGCAAATCCTTTTTGAGGAGGGATGGGGTGAAAGAAGTAGATAAATAGTAGTAAATATCATGGGAAAGGGAATAGGATGGAGGGAAACAGTTAACAATAGTAATTGTGAAAAAAAGAAAAGGGAAAAAAATTGTACAAAAAATATTTATAGCAACTCTTTGTGGTGGCTAAGAACTGGAATGTCCATCAATTGGGGAATGACTGAAGAAGCTGTGGTATGATTGTAATGGAATATTGTGCTATAAGAAATGGCAAGCAGGATTCCAGAAAAACCTGGAAAGACTCATATGAATTGATGTATAGTAAAGTGAACAGAGCTGGGAGGACATTGTGCACAGCAGTACTGTTCTATGGGCAATTGTGAATGACTTGACTACTCTCAGCAACACAATGATCCAAGCCAAAGGGCTAATGATGAAGCATATCACTCCCAGAGAAAGAACTGATATTGACTGAACATGGCCTTAAAAAAAAAAAAAAAAGAGTACTTGTGGATTGTACATATATAACCTATATCAGATTGGTTGCTGTCTTGTGGAAGGGGAGGAAAGGGAGGGAGGGAGAAAAATTTGGAACTCTAAACTTATGAATATTAATGAAAACTACCTTTACATGTAACTGAAAAAAATAAAATAAATGTTTGTTACAGAAAGAAAAAAAAAAGAGATTGTTTCATTTCTCTTATTTGTATTCTCAGAGCCTAACAGAAAGCCTGGAACTTAGTAGACATTTAATAAATTCAGCTGATTCATGATTATTGTTGTTGTTGTTTGTCCTTTGTTCTAGAAGAGAACCATGACATCAGAAAGTGATGTCATGACTGCAGTGAGTTGGATTTAAGTGAGGGAGAGCTATGCAAAGTCACCAACCTCACTCTCTCCTCCAGTGACAAGATATCAGGACAACTGGAGATGGCCCCAGATGTTTAAGGCAATTGGGGTTAAGTGACTTGCCCAGGGTCACACAGCTAATGAGTGTCTGAAGCCACATTTGAATTCCCGTCCTCCCAACTTCAGAACCAGTGTTCTATCCACTGTGCAACCTAGCTGCCCCGACTCATGATTAGAGGAGGAAAGGAAATGTAATGGTATAGAGAATGATTTGATGTAAAGAAGAGGCAAGCCGGCTCCCACTTTCTCATTAAGGTGGAGCAGGAGGTGGAATAATCAGTTGAATTAAGTATACTGTTATTTAGATGAGAGCTCTTAAAGTACAAAATAACAACCAAAAAATAGATCTTTAAGGCCAACATCAAATGGCATCTTGCTAAGAGGACTAAATCATAAAAATATTGAAATTTAAAGTTGAAAAGAACATAAGAGATCATTGAGTCCAATCTTCTCACTCTACCAATGACAAGACTATATCCATAGATGTGAAGTCAATTGTCTGAGGTTATAATGGTTGTTAGTAATAAAACTGGGACAAATCCTCAAGACTTCTAACTTTTAATCCAGTGTTCTGTATCTTAAACCACCACAGACTGACTACAAACTGAAGCCTTGCAGCCAGAATTGGCTTTCTGAGGAAAGGGACTATATATATAATTTGAGAAGTGTCACACAACTCATAGTAAATAATGCTCATTCTCATTCACATGTGCTAAGAATTCATAATCAGTGCTTACCAGTGAAAAAGGAAAAAAAGAAAGTTATAAATAATTCTGTACAATCTTCTCACCTGTGTGCTGAAAATAGAAATCTTAGACAAAAGCCAACTTTCTTATTACCATAGCAGTCTATGTGAATGTCAATTTCTCTGTGTCCACAAAAAAAGAACATTCTTCTTTGAACTTAAGGCTAAGTGAACATAAGGACAAAAACTGAAGATATAAAAAATAAAAAAGGGGCGGGGGCAGCTAGGTGGCACAGTGGATAAAGCACCGGCCCTGGATTCAGGAGTACCTGAGTTCAAATCCTGCCTCAGACACTTGACACTTACTAGCTGTGTGACCCTGGGCAAGTCACTTTACCCCCATTGCCCAGCCAAAAAAAAAAAGGGGGGGGGGGGGGAGGAGATGAGGATACATCCCTCCCTGACAAATAATCTTCTCCATAATCCAAAATGTTAGCAAGTGATAATCTCATCATTCTGCTAGTTTCCCTATTCTTGACTTTTCCAAAATTACTTCCCTAGTAGGAGGAAAATTCAAAATCACAAAACCATAAGGAATATCAGAGACTACCTATTTCAACTCCTTTGCTTTATTAAGAAACTGAAGCAACGAAGGGAAGAGACTTGTTTATTACAGAAGCTGTCAGATAAAAAGTCTTGTTTACAAATCAGTTTTCTGCTCCCTCCCTCCTTTCAAGTTCAGAACACTTTTATTTCATTAGCACATACTACAGAGCATGTGTGGTAAGGCACATATAACCCTTCCCAAAGCCTGAGCATTGAACAAGTTCTTATGAAATACACAGTCCCTCCCCCCCACCCTTACCTCTGCCATCTCCTTGACTTTCTTCTCATAGAATTCTTGCTCTTTTCTCACAGGTGGAAGGAGTGAACGCCTCTCATAAGACCTCCAGTGTCGACGTTTGTTTTCCAGAAAGAACATCCGCTTTTCTATTTTTACGTCACCTAAAGAATATAAGACAATGAAAACTTCAGCAAAAGATTTTAAAAGTGCCTGGAATTTGGGTCTTGGTGTTCAGTTCCCTCCACAGTCTGACCCACTCACTCTTTAAGCTTCCATTCAGATGCCCCACCTCTTCTGCTTACACAGCCAAACTAGAGCACATGTTGTTCCCAAACCCCACTTTGTACTATTGCATCTATTCTCAAATATCATCACCTCCATTAAATCTCCAAACAAAACTAAATGTAATTTATCATAGAGCATTTTATTTGAAATTTTCTTATAGTGTTAATCACAGATTGCTTTGCATTATAATTGTATACATTTATCCTCTACTAAATTATTAGAATCGTAAGGGAGCTCTGCTAATCTTTGTACCTCCCACAGGGTCTACAGGGTGGTCTGGGGCATTATGATACATGATTAATACGTTTTTTAAAAATGAACACGTTTTCCTCTGCTAAATAGAAGTTTGTCCTCACAGAAAAATCTTCAGCTCTAGGGCAGACAAAGGGACTTGGTATATAAATTTTCAAAGCTATGCTAGAAATCAGTGACAAAAAAGTTCTGGCTCAGAAAAACAGGATGTATGAAAGGCATACACAAAAAACAGGAAAACAAAAGTAGTTGAAATAATTTTTCAAAAACAATTTATCTGTTTCTGCCCGTTTTTCTTTTCCCTTCAGAAACTATCTAGAACTTTCGAAACAGCAAACAGTTAACTGGTGAAATGACCAAAGAAAAAAAATTCCATTTTTAAATTGGTCCACCCGTATTGATTTATATGATTTTTATTTTGTGTTATATAATTCTGCTTCCTACTTCTATATGTGAATTAATACTACAGTGTTAGCATCATTCCCAATGGGGATAACACATGGGCTGAAATATGGTACTAAGATCTAAATTCCAATTAAATGTTTCATGAGAAAAACCCACAAGTCACTGCACAATACACACATCCAAAAAACAAGAGGATGATTATTTTCTTTCCTTAAATTTAAGTGACTGGGAAAAAATGAGTAAGAAGATGAAATTTAGCAAAAATGTAAGTTTAAGTTGTTTTATTTAAGTTAAAAGAAAAAGGTATTGAATAGAGAAGACCAGGCTTGACAAATTTGTATGTGGAAAACACAAATTCATTGATTGTCTCTGTTTCCATTATGCACACAGGTGCAGAAAGATCTGGAATACACATTGTAATTTGGAAGAGATCTTAGAGATCATTTAGTCTAGTCCACGCTAAACAAGGATTTCATCTACCATAAACAAGGATTTATTTCTACCATGACCTAACAAGTGGTCACTTCAGCACAAGCTGATTATTTATTTACTCTTTGAGGAGTGGAGGTGAAAGATAGGAACATGACCAAAGTCTTCAAATATTTTAAGGACTGTCCTATAAAACTTCTACAAAAGCCTCATTCCAATGCATTATAATAGTAAGAGGGTAGACCAGGGGCTCTCAACAGTGACATTAACAGAGCACAAACTCTGGTAGGTGCTACCAAATCAAAAAAGGACAGACTAGACATCTGTCATCTAAGGACCAGTCCAACTAAGTTTGGAGAAGTTTATCATCAGAAGGTAGGCTGCTAAGCAATGATTTAAAATTTTTGCTGAGACAACACATGCAGCCTACTGTGACATGATTATTTTTGCTCTGCATTGGGGAGGGAGTGCCTAAGCCAATGGGTATCTTTTGAAGTACTGAAGGAATGTGAAAGAAGGCTTAGATTTACTCTGTGTTGCTCCAGATGGCAAAATTTGGTAAGACAAGTGAAATAGGAAGCAGATTTTTAAGACTTCTCTAGAAATTCAAACTGTACAATCATGGCATGAACTGCCAGAGAAGAATCAAACAGAGGCTGGATCTACCAGTAAGAGGTATCATGGGGGGGGGGGGAATGACACACGGCGGTTTCTTGAACTGAGAGAAGAGTGATTTCTAAGGTCTCTTCCAACTCTAGGATTCTATGCCCTTATAAAGAGTTCTTAATTTTGAATTTATTTAAAGGAATTATTAGTTTAGGTATACTTGAAATCCTTTAAGGCTGGACAGCCAAGAGATCAACAATAAAAGGGCAAAGGCCTCATGAGAGAAAATGTGTCCAAATATAGCAGTGGTTTGAGGAAAAGGTGATAAGTCCCCTATACCCCCACCCATGAAACATGCAACTCAAGTGAAGTTTTGTGTAAATTCCATCAATTTTACATCTTGCAGATGACATGAATTTGAGACCTTTCATTCAGCAAAGAATTTCTATAGTATTTCATCCACAAGAATGAAAACAATCAAAGAACTATCTAAAAGGCAAGTATTTTGTCCGTACAGCAGGATTTATAAACTAAAAAATTACAAAAGCTGGGTTTGCAAGCGACTCCCTAGTAATGATGGCTTGTCCAACTAAATTTTTAGCCTGGTATTCTATGAGCTCACGGCAAACATTGGAAGCCAGTTGTTTTTTTTCTGGACCAAAGAGTTAATTTTCTTGTCACTACACCGCTCCAGGCATAAAAAAAGGGAAATATTTGAAATCTATTTCCTTAAACTTTGATGTGCCCTCAAAATAGCTATCCTCTCTCAATATCTGTCCTTGAAACTAGTTTATGAACAAAAGCCAGGGCTCTTATTCAGGGACATTTGCTAAAGCACCCCACAAAATAGCTACATTTACTTGACTGCTGTGGGTAAGTGGATAAGTTCTGCTGAATGGTTTCATACAAGGTAGGAACACTCACACACAGTTTTCCATTTACCTTGCTCAAATTTGAAATCTATGTAAGAATACTGATTCATTTCTTTCCTCTTTTTTCTCTTTCCACTGGCTTCTGGTAATAGCTCCTGCCATTTTTTAATGGCATCAGAAAAGGCCTAAAATTAAAAAATGGAAAAGGTTACTAAACTTAAGCAACTTTCAATTATTCGTAGCAATTGGGCTGGGAGGGTGGGGAAAGGTCAGGATAAATATGGAAATATTTAAATGCACATAATCCAGAACCCTCATTTTGACCAAATTTCTTACTAGGGTTACTAAATAGCAACAAAATAAACATTATAGTTTCATCTGTCATCTTCCCAACCATTCTAAAATACTAACAAAGCAGAGGACTAAACAAAATGAAATGTTACCTATCTGAGCGGGGAGAGGGAAGAGAAATAGTAAAGATTTTGATTAAAATAATTCAACAATTCACCCTCTACTACTCAAGAAATGAGAGTAAAGTCCCATTATAAGGAACTCAATGGGGTATAAATTGTAATTTAGAATGGAATATTACTGTAACAAAATTGCCAATAATTAAATCCTCAAATTGTTAGGAGAGCAAGAGAAGACTGACATCTAGTTTCTCTGTAACAGATTCGAAAACAAAAATGAAGCATTTTAAAAGGAGAAGATATAATTCATATACCTTTACTTCCACCCCTGTTTCTCTTCTTAACTCCTAGATTACAGGTTGGGTTAGCATGTGCAATCCTAGTCCAGAGCTCTTGCCTTTTTACTACATAATGCTGCCACTTAACTAAAAGACTTATATCCAAAAAGCTAACTAGGCTTTAATTACATAGTACTTGTTTTTGCTTCCCTTTTAAAATACTGGGGGAAAAACTGTCAATTACAAAGGTAAAACTGATTATCATTAATAATTTAGCCAAATTGCTACTCACTAGTCAGGAAATTGTTTATATACAATACTGAGAACAGACGCCCCCCTCTACCACCCATTGACATTTCATGACCTATTTTGATTGAAGCAGATTTCTTTCATGTAACTATTAGAAAGTCTTAACTGTGAACTGAGGGTACCCACCCCACCCCAAACCTTAGGTCTTGCTGCGATAGTTATACCAAGACATCCCTGTGAATCTATTAAAGATATACCTGTGTCGACATGAGATAATGTTAGGTCTCAGTTTCAATTTTAATTTAGCTGTTTCTAATTAGCAATTTCCTCGTTTTCACGATTTCAATGCCATCATTTAAGGGGAACGTTAAGACAGAGTTTCAAGAGAATTTCCCTTCTTGCTATTGTATAGCTGTCAAATGCGATTACTCAATTTTTCTCTTGGCTTAGCTATATAGATACATCAAAGCTATGTAGTTAAACTCAGGTGTTTACAATGAAGTGTCTGAGAAGCTGAATGATTATATATAGTAACTCCTGGTCCGTCCTAGGCCTCCTTCTCTTCTCCCTCTATACACTTGGTAATCAGCTCTCATGCCTTTAATTACCATCTATATACTAATGACTCTCACATCTACCTATCTATCCTGTCCTAACTTTTCTACAGATCTCCAATCTCACATTTTCAATTCCCTTTTAGACATCTCAAACTATATGGTCAGTAAACATCTTAAACATGTCCAAAATAGAACTAATTATCTTTCTCCGTAATCATTCCTATCCCCTAGGGGCAGCTAGGTGGCACAGTGGATAGAGCACCTGCCCTGGAGTCAGAAGGACCTGAGTTCAAATCCGGCCTCAGACACTTGGCACTTACTAGCTGTGTGACCCTGGGCAAGTCACTTAACCCTCATTGCCCCACAAAAAAAATTTTTTTTTTAAATCATCCCTATTCCCTCCCTCCCTACTCTTCTATTACTGTAGAGGGCAACTCCATCCTCCCAGTTCCTCAGGCTTGCAGCCTAGGAGTCATCTTTGACTCCTCACCGTCTCTCACCACACTACCCCCACACCTCCCTCATTATCCAATCTGTTGCCAAGACCTCTTGAACACACGCCTTCTCTCCTAACACTGCTAACCAACCTGGTGCAAGCCCTCATCATCACATGCCTAGTCCACCTGCCATGAATCCTTTCCTCCACTCAGCCACCAAAGTGGTTTTCCTAAAATGAAGGACACACACCCACAGCCACACCCTCTCTCTCTCCAAATACTCCACGGATTCCCTATCATCTCCAGGATCAAATACAAAATTCTGTTTGGCATTCAAACCCACTCCCTAAAACCCCTATAGCTCCATATTTCTTACATCTTCCTCCCCGACACATACTCTTCAACTCAGTGACACTGGCCACTAACTGGCTGTCTGATCAAAGAGAGACTCCATCCGGGCTCTAGGCATGTTCTGTAACTGTCCACCATGCTGGAAGTGTTTCCCTCCTCATCTCCATCTACTGGCTTCCCTGGCACCCATCACATCCCAACTAAAATTCCATCCATTACAGTAAGCCTTTCCCAACCATTATTAATTCTAATGCCTTCCCTCTTTTAATTATTTCCTACATCTAGCTTTTGTTTGCTTGTTCTCTCCCCCACTGAACTCTAAGCTCCTTGAGGGCAGGGACTCTTTTGCCTCTTTTTATATCCCCAGAGCTGACCACAGGACCTGGCACACAGTAGGCATTTAATAAATGTTTGCGGAAGACTTTTTAGGGCAAATGTGACAGTGCAGTTTCCGAGACCTCAGTCTGCTACAGAAAACTGAAAACAATATAACCGAGTATCTCAATGACAAAAGTTTCAGACAATATTTTGTGAACAAGAGAAGCCTAGAAGACCTGTTGGGTTGCTACCTTATCGTATTGTCATTGTTATGTAGCTCTTTAGCCCCTGAGTAGTATGAAATTAATAGAGGGTGCCACTAAGACAAAAAGCAAGTTCCCACCTATGCCAAGATAATTAGAACTATTTTTTTTCATAGCAGCAAATAAGTGAAAACAGGGAAGGGTACCTATTGACGAGGGAAGAGCGGAAAAAAATTGTGATATATGAATGGAATGTAATATTATTGTGCTGTAAGAAGTGACAAGAAGAATTCAGAGAAAGGTGGAAAGATTTTTATGTGCTAATGCAAGAAATGAACCAAAAAAACAATACACATAATGATTATAGAAATAAATATACAATTAAATGAAGCTGAATGCTTTGGTCCACAAAAGAACAAGAAATGACACATTTCCTCTTTCATTTGAATAGTAAGGGACCACAGGTATGTAATGTCACAAACAGTGTCAGAATAAACATTTACTAAGCGACTTCTACAATACTAGCAATACATGGGACACAACTGGAATACAGAGCATATTTCTGCTACAGAAGAACTTGTAATGTGTAAAGCCTATTCAAGATTCTTGAACTGTGTGTTTTCTTGTAAACATGCTTGCATCTTTTATGGATTTTCTTATGGAAATCATGGAGCCAGGGAGAAAGAAATAGAGTTGAAAAGTAAATAATGCTTAATTTAATGAGATCTATGGAAAAAACTCCTATTACTTAGCAAACAAAGTAACATAAGGTGATTTCATCACAGAAAAGTCCTTTTATAAAGTTAAAATCATTCATTCAAGAGAGTTCATCTGTTGCAATGGATTAGGCTTTATTACAAGTATCAACTGCTAAAAAGGACATTATGGCTTTAGATCATCTCAAAGCAAAAGAATCTGCAGAATATATTTTAGGATAATGATTCATTTAACAAGTTATTAGTTTTGGTTTGGGGCAATAGGGAACACACAAAAAACCCACCACCTCTTCCCAAACGAGCCTATCAACTCTGCTCTTATATGACTGATATTTCAAACCATTAGTGAAATACTGAAGATACTTTTCTGAATCATAGAATTTGACCTGGAGGGGATCTCAGAGTATGTCATCAACAACCCTTATTTTACAGAGGAGGAAACTGAGACCCATGAAAAATTAAATGCTTGCTGATAGCCAAGGTCATAATGGTAGCTGCTGAGATGAGACTACAGAGCACCTTCTATTCAGTACTGATTGCCACAGCAGTAGACTATCAGGCTTTCCTAACTGTACAGTCACTGCCACTAAACAGTCTCCACTCAAACAGCTATATATCAATAGGAGAGTTACAGCAAATGTACTTTGATTGTGGGAAAATGTGCTCCCGCCCAAAATTGAAAATGCTAATATCCACAAATGGGGGCCGGGATCCTCCCAGTCTAAAAAGGGACTGCCCCCCTCCCCCTCCCCAGCAAACAGAATCACATGATGAGGGAGACCCAAGGGTGGTCACATGGGGGAGGAGTTTAGAGGGCTGCCTCTGTGTCACCTCCCCCCATTGGTTACACTGCATTCTGATTGGTTAGTTTTTGGAGCTGAGAATCAGGGTGCTACCCCACTGCTGAGAAAGACATTGTAAGAACCAGGGCAGCGCCACCCTGAGGAGAAAGCATGTGTCTAGCGACCAGAAGTGACATCTATTAATAGAACCGCCTGTAAGTCATGTCAATCAATACTACCAGCCAATTAGCTTGGAGCTGTGTGTGGGGACCAGCTCTTCTTGCAGTCCCACAGGGAATTTCTGCTTGAGGAGAACAGGGATTCCTCCCTTTTGGTTGGAGGTAGAGGCGGCTGCAGTGCCAGTGTAGCCAGACTTCTTCTTTCTGAACTCCACATGTTCTTCCTCTCTTTTTTATACTCTGAGCTTGTTAATTTCACAATAGGCTGAAGAAGCTCAACTCATATTCAAATATACTTCAAAAGAAAATTTTAGACAGATCTTCTAAATCTAAGGTTTTGTTGCTTCACACACAGCCAAGTTATTTCCAGTCAGCAGCAGCCAGTCAGATTGTAACTGGGGAAGAAGGAAGGGGCCAGCCCTGTTAGAGGATAAAAGGGCTCAGGGGCCCATTCCATTAGGGAATGGCCCATTCTCTTGAGAATGTAAATAAAGACCTTTGATACTTCTCCAACCCCAAGTCCCAGAAATTTTAAAATGGGTTTTCTCACAGGGAACTGAGATGAAAAGAAAAGGTCTAAAAAATAAAATA
The DNA here is from genome assembly GCF_019393635.1 of Dromiciops gliroides. NCBI lineage: Eukaryota > Metazoa > Chordata > Mammalia > Microbiotheria > Microbiotheriidae > Dromiciops > Dromiciops gliroides. The sequence goes on along the minus strand of NC_057861.1, from coordinate 527,485,764 downwards.
TTAGTTTGCTGGTAATTTTCAGTCTTTTCCTGCTGTTCCAAAAGATGCTACTTTGGTAAAGGTTTCCTGCACACACCCCTCTACCCACCTCTACTGCCCTGCTTGTTTTGCAAGCCTGTTTTGTCCTGTGGTGAAGTAATCTGAGAATTATGACACCACAGTTTGCCACTAAAAACATGATTATAAGGTCAAAGAGTAAGCTTCAACTTTACTAAATTATAAAGCAGAGAAGACAGAACTATGAGGAAGGAAAGCCATCATTTTGGAACAAATCTGAGGGAAAGAGGAAATAGAGTGCTTTATTCTTTATATCTGTATCCCCAGTGCTTAACACATAGATGCTCAATAAATGTTTGTAGGCTGATTAACCAAGACAGCTAAGATTAAAGGCAATGGAATTATCTGTATATAGCACATTTGATAGTGACTTGCCCAGGGTCACCCATCTAGTAAGTGTCGAGTGTCTGAGGCCGGATTTGAACTCAGGTCCTCCTGAATCCGGGGTCAGTACTTTATCCACTGTGCCACCTAGCTGCCTCCCCACCCCAAGTAGTTTTAAATGTTACAATGTAAAGCTTATTTTGTAAAATACAGGGATTCCCCTGAAATAATGTTTTGGCAAAGTATCTTAGCTCTTGTTCCTCCATCTTCTTCCTCTAGCTTGCTTTTCCTAAACCTATTTTGTTTCCCTCCAGATATATTTTTCCCTGAATTACCTATAAAAAAATTAACATTATTTTTTATAAAATTGAGTTTCAAATTCTCTCCCTCCTTACTGAGAAGGCAAGGTTATACATATGCAGTCATCCTAAACCTATTCTTCATCGTTGCTGCCCTCACCATGATTTCCAGTTACTCTGGACTCCTGGTCTTGTCCACTTTCCCTTTTGAAGCAGTAAATTCTTTACCCTCTTATCCCATGTGCACGCATACCTTGTCAAATGCCAACTTTATAGAGTACCAGTCCCCTTCTCAATCTGCCCTCTCTGAGCCTACTTTTGAACACTACTGGTACAAATCATAATTATGATGCCTGCGTCCACCACAAATTTGTGTCACCAACTCTCAATGTGAACCTCAAAATCAGAGTACTGAGTTATCTACGTAAATATCGTAACTCCCCTGGTAGAATGCCAACTCCTTGAAGGCAGGAGTTGTGTTATATTTTGTCTCGGGGGTCTTGCACATACAGACAGTTCTTCTATTACATAAATTCACATAACACAGATCCAACTTTATGTAAAGAATTCTGAAAGAACCCTGCCTTGCAAAAAAACCCACCTAGTTAACTCACTATACAGTACATGTTCTTTTTCTCTTCTCTTGCCCCTTGGCTCTGAGGTTTCCCTTCTATACCATTAAAACAAAACAAAACAAAAAACCCTCCAAATAAAAGCACCAAGAGAAGCCACCACCGGACGGGAGCTTGGCTATAAACCCCAGAGCCAAGAAAGGAGACCTCTGCTCTGCCAGCCGCCCATGTATCCAACCCCCACCAGAACCCACATATCTGTCCCCACCCCAACTTGTTGCAACCCTCTCCTGTGCAGGACACTGCTTCCTCCAAATGTGGGTCTGAATCTGCTCCAAGGAAACAAAAGGAATCCTGTATCTTGCAGCCTCCTTACTAGATAAAGATCAGACATACCAGCAGCAATGTTAACAAGGAGTGGTGTCATCTTCTACCAGGATTAATACTCCAAAGACACACCAACGCCATAGCTATTTATGAGAAACATGAGGTGTATGTGTGTGAAAAGTGCAGAATATACCACGCACAGGCTTGCACGGCTGTTCTATACTGTGAGAACCATTGTTGCATGTTAGACTCAATTATTGGGGGGGAAGGGGGAGGGGGGGCGCGCAAGGCAATGAAGGTAAAGTGACTTGCCCAGGGTCACACGGCTAGTAAGTGTCAAGTGTCTGAGGCAAGATTTGAACTCAGGTCCTCCTGAATCCAGGGCCAGTGCTTTATCCACTGTGCCACCTAGCAGCCCCCTAGACTCAACGATTTTTTAAATAGGTACATCAGATTTTAGTCCCTTTTATTCCTTAGTGTCACACAGAGCATCTGTCTAGACTTTTCTTAAAGATCTTCGAAGAAAGATACTTTACCACTTTCCTTAGAAATCAATCTTAGTATTTTAGCATTCTGACATGAAGATGATGTTTATGTCTAGCATATCTCTGCTCTTCTTTCGATCTTCTGGAGAAAGGAAAAAGAAATCAAATTTCTCCTCCACCCAGTCCTACCTGTGTAACCTTGGGTAAGCTCTTTGGTTCTCAGATTCTTTAATTGCAAAATGAAAGATTTTAGATTAGATGACTTCTCAGAACTCTTCCACTTCAAAACCTATGATCTTTGTAGAACAATCCCCCTCAACCCCCAACCCTACCACTATCTCACAAGACAGGAATGTCACACTGTCACTTCTGTTCTTGAAGGGAAACCATACTAAATTCTTTAATCTTCCCTCTTCATCTAGATCCTAGGAAGAAGTAGGAGCTGGATATGAAAAAACAAACAAACCACAAAACAAAACCTAAGAATATAAGTACAGAACCTTTCGGGTGATTGCATAGTGTCCCTTGAGCTCATGCAGTGCCCACTTGATGTCCTGAGTGCTGAGCATTTTGAAATCTTCCATGAGTAGATCGGTAGCTTGCATAAAGCAACGCTGGTCAAGAGGAGTAAGTTTAGAAAAGTCAAAATAGTCCACTTTAGACACCTGAAAGAGAAGCAGGAAATTAATAAAATTTAATGGGATTTCTTTAGAACACAACAAACAAACATACAGAACCCTCAAGTTGTCTCAAAGCAACTGTGTCTAATTTCCCAACCCATGAGAATACTTAGATAGGAGGGATTAGATAGGAGGGAGAGAAAGAATGAGAGAGAGAGAAGGGATAAGAAGAATAACAAGGGGCAGCTAGGTGGCGCAGTGGATAGAGCACCGGCTCTGAAATCAGGAGTACCTGAGTTCAAATCCAGCCTCAGACCCTTAACACTTACTAGCTGTGTGACCCTGGGCAAGTCACTTAACCTCAATTGCCTCACTTAAAAAAAAAAAGAAGAAGAAGAAGAAAAACAGAATCCAAAGCAGTAGTTCTACCCTTTGGGTTTGGTTTTTACATTTCTCAGGGGCAAACTTCCTTTTCCTTTATGTTTGATTTCTATTTCATCTATTCACTGGAACAGAGATCAAGAAATAGAGGCCTTTGAGACAATTTTGATGAGTGTTAAGACTCATTCACTGTCCTGCTCCTCACCCATCTCTCCCCGTACCCCCTAAGCTCTTTCCTACTTCTTTCATGTGGGATTTCACCCCATTTGACCTCTCCCCTTCCCCTTCTGCCAGTGCAATCCTCTCATCCCTCAATTTCATCCTAAAGATGTCATCATGGGGCAGTTAGGTAACACAGTGGACAAAGTACCCACCCTGGACCTAGGAGGACCGAAGCCCAAATCCAGCCTCAGACAAGACACTCACCCACTGTCTGACCCTGAGTATTCCACCCCCCCAAAAAAATGATAAAAAATACTTTACAGATATCATCCCTTCATAATCAATTCCAACCTATGCCTCTGTCTAAATTTACTCCTATCATCTGCCCTAATACTGAGAAAGTTCTCATGAGTTAGACATATCACTTTCTCATGTAGAATTGTAAACAGTTTAACCTTTTAACATCCCTCTTGATTTCTTTTTCCTGTTTACCTTTTTATGCTTCTCTAGGATCTTGTATTTGAAAGTCAAATTTTCTATTCAGTTCAGGTCTTTTCATCATGAATACCTGAAATTCCTCTTTTTCACTGAAGTTCCATTTCTCCCCCTTAATTTCATCAGAAATCAAGGAAGAAACAACATATACACTCAAATGGGCAGAGTAATCTATCTAACCCTGCAGGAGGGTAGGAGGGGAAGGGGATAAGGAGGTATGGGTGAAAGAGAGGGCAGATTGGGGGAGGGGGAAGTCATAAGCAAAACACTTTTGAGGAAGCATAGGGTGAAAGAAGATAGAAAATAGAGTAAATAATATAGGGGAGGGAATAGGATGGAGGGAAACAGTTAACAAAAGTAACAAAAAAATTTTAAAGTAGAGACAAGAGTAATGTAAGATGATGAAGACTGATGGATTGATGATAACTGAATGAAGATGAGGATTGATTGATGATAATGAAATAAATTGATGAAGATGAGGTTTAACTGATGATTAGGAAGATTGATTGATGATGATTGCTGCTGATGATAAAATGTATGGTACTTACTTTGCTGGGCTACTATGAAGAAAGTTCTTTGTCAGGTATAAGGTACTATATAAATGTTAACTACTACTGTTGCAGAATCAACCTCATGGGTTTATTGTAAGGAAATCTCTCTTTAAAGTACTATATAAATGTAGTTTACTATTAAAAAAAATGATGAGTAGGATGCTATTAGAAAAACCCTGAAAGACCTACATGAGCTGATGCAATCAATATGAAATGTACCATATACAAAATAACAGCAATACTGTAAGATGATCTGCTGTGAATGACTTGGTTATTTTCAGCAATGCAATGATCCAAGACAACTCTGAAGGTCATATGAAAAATGCAGTCCATCTACAGAGAACTGTTGGTGTCTGAATACAGATTGAAGCATAAATTTTTGTTAGTTCCTTTATATGAAATTTTGTCTTTTTTCTGTTTTCTTTCACAACCTGGCTAACATGGAAATGTTTTGCAAGACTGTTCATGTATAGCTTATATGGAATTGCTTGAGTGCTTGTGGGGGAAGGAGGAAGAGAGTGTTGAACAAAAAGTTTTTTTAAAAATTGATGTCAAAGTTTGTATTTACATGTAATTTGGGGAAAATAAAATTCTAAATATACAAAATAAACAAACAAATAAAGCATTGACACACACACACACACACACACACACACAACGAAATAGAGGCCTCCTGAGATTACAGTGCTCTTGCTCAATTTTAAAACAAGATCATGCCAGAGATTACTATCTAGTTCATACTGCCATTATTTTCCATCTCTGGGACTAACTATGAATGTTTTTTTCCTAATTCAATTATATTTTTAGTTCTAAATTATTTCCCTCTCTATTCCTCCAACTCCACTAAATCAATAAGGAAAGAAAAATTAAAACAATTACAAATATATGCAGACACATAAAACAAATTTCTACTTTGGTCATGTTCCAAAAAAAAAAAATATATATATATATATATATGCATGCTTCAATCTCTACTCTGAGCACATCAGTTCTCTATTTGGAGGTGGAAAGCATGTTTCTTCATGAGCCCTTGGAAATCTTGGTTGGTCATTGTATTGATTAGGATCTCTATATATTTTCATAGTTTTGGGGTTTTTTGTTTTAAAGTGAGGCAATTAGGGTTAAGTGACTTGCCCAGAGTCACACGGCTAGTAAATGTTAAGTGTCTGAGGCCGGATTTGAACTCAGGTCAGGGCCGGTACTCTATCCACTGCACCACCTAGCTGCCCACAGAGTTATTTTTAAAATATTGCTGTAACTGTAAAAACTGTTCCTGTGGTTTTGCTCACTTTACTTTGCATCAGTTTGTACAAGTCTTGCTGGGTTTTTCTGAAATCATCATCATCATTTCTTACAGAAAGCACAATAGTATTTTCTTACATTCATATGCCAGAACTTTTTCAGCCATTCCCTAATTGATTGGCATTCCCTAAGTTCCAAATTTTTGCTAACACAAAAAGAACATTATAAATAAGCTGTGGTTTCCTAGGCAAGTCAACTTAACCCTGTTTGCCTCAGTTTCCTCATCTATAAAATGAGCTGGAGAAGGAAATAGCAAATCACTCTACCAGTATCTTTGCCAAGAAAACCCTAAATGAGGTCCAAAGAACTGGACACAACTGAAATAGTTGAAACAAACCAAAAAAACCTGTTCTACTGATAAACCTCTTACCCAGTATCAAACTGTTTTGAAGATCATAGCTTTGTAGTACAGCGTGAGATTTTCATGCTTCCTATTTTTTTCCATTGGTTCCTAAATTCTGACCTTCTGTTCATCCAAATGAATTGTTATTCTTTTCCTAGCTCTATAAAGTGATTCTTGATTGGAATGGCACGAAATAATAAATTAATTTACATAGTACTGTCATTTTTATTACATTGGCTAAGTTTACCCATTAGCAATTAATATTTCTCCAATTATTTAGATGTCTTTATTTGTGTGAAGTGCTTTTAAAATTCTGTTAATGTTGTTCCTCTGTGTGTCTTGGCAGGTAGACTCCTAAGTATTTTACACTATCTGCAGTATTTCTACCTTTATCTCTTCCTGCTGAGTTTCATTGGTAATATTCAGAAATGTTGATGATTTCTGTGGGTTGATTTTACATCCTGCAACTCTGCTTAAGTTAATTATTTCAATTAGTTTTTTTAGTAGACTCTCTTTTTTTAAAGTAATAAACATTTTTATTTATAGTTTTGGGTTCCAATTTTTATGCCTCCTTCCCCTTTCCTTTCCCTGAGGTAGTAAGCAATCAGATATGTTATACATGTATGATTATGTAAAACATCATATTAGTCATTTTATATAAATAAAAGAAAAAAATGTAAGAGAGTGAAAAATAGCATGCTTCAGTCTATGTTCCATCAATATCAATTCTTTCTTTGGAGGTCCTCAAAAGTCCTTTGGGATTGTCTTAGATCATTGCATTGTTGAGAACAGTCAAGTCATTCACAGTTCTTCATCAAACAATATTGCTGTCCCTGTGCACAATCCTCTCTTGGTTCTGCCCTTGGTTCAACTCACTATACATCAGTTCATACAAGTCTTTCCAGACCTTTCTGAAATAATCCTGCTTGTCATTTCTTATAGCACAATAATAATATTCCATCACCACCATAAACAGCTTGTTTAGCCATTCCCCAATTGATGGGCATTCCTCTGACTTTTGTACAAATAGGTCTTTTTCTCTTTTGGGGGATGTCTTTGGGATATAAACCTAGAAGTAGTATTGCTAGATCAAAGCGTATGCACAGTTCTAATAACCCTGTGGGCACAGTTCCAGATTGCTCTCCAGAATGGTTCAATCTTTTCACAACTCCACCAATAGTGGATTAGAGTCCCAGCTTTCCCACATTCCCTCCAACATCCAATATTATCCTTTTTTGTTATATTTGCCACTCTCATAGGTGTGAGGCTATACTTCAGGATTGTTTTAATTTGCACTTATCTGATCAACAGTGATCTAGAGCATTTTTTCCTATGATTATAGATAGCTTTGATTTCTTTATCTGAAAACTGCCTGTTCATATCCTTTGACCATTTATCAATTGGGGAAGGACTTGCGTTTTTATAAATTTCACTCAGTTCTCTATATATCTGAGAAATGAGGCCTTACTTAAACCCCACAGTCACCCTGACACAGATCCAGTCCCAGGGAGGCCTCACCAGAGAAGGAGACCCCCAGAGCCTCTGAGTCAGCTGTAGTGCCAGTGTCATCTGGAACTAAGCTCACAGTCTGATAAGAGGACTGAGCCCTTGGCAGGGGGAAGATTACAGGGGTCTATGCTGGTGCTGAGGCAGAACTGGGGTTTTTCACCCCTGCTGGGAACTAGGAGGTAGGCTTGAGTAGCAGTGGCCCAGGTGGGGGAGGGGCACAGGCTCTTCAAGCTGACAACCACAACAGACAAAGCTGGTTGATTAGCAAGTGGGTCTAGGGTCATCTACAGACCAGGGAACAGGCCAGGTGAGTGAAGAACCTGCTCCTCCTTAAATCATACCACCTGAGACCTTCTAAAGCTTGGGATAGTGCAACCTGGAAACAGTGCCCCACTTTAAGGAGCTAAAAGTCAAGGAAAAGAAAGGCAAAATGAGCAGACAGAGAAAGATGAGGACTATAGAAAATTTCTTCAGTGACAAGGAAGATCGAAGTGCACCCTCAGAGGAAGATGTCAACGTCAGGGCCCCTATATCTAAAGCTTCCAAGAAAAATATGAATTGGTCTCAGGTCATAGAGGCGCTCAAAAATGACTTTGAAGATAAAGTTAGAGAGGCAGAGGAAAAAATGGAGAGAGGCAGCTAGGTGGCGCAGTGGATAGAGCACTGGCCCTGGATTCAGGAGGACCTGAGTTCAAATCCGGCCTCAGACACTCAACAATTACTAGCTCTGTGACCCCGGGCAAGTCACTTAACCCCAATTGCCTCACCAAAAAAAAAAAAAAAGGAAAGAGAAATGACGGTGATGCAGGAAAGACATAAGAAAAAAGTCAATTGCTTCAAAACCCAAATTGGCCAAATGGAAAAGGTGGTACAAAAGCTCTCTGATGAAAATAATTGCCTAAGAATTAGGATTGAACAAATGGAAGCTAGTGACTTTGTGAGAAACCAAGACATAATAAAGAAAATCCAAATGACTAAATAAATAGAGGGTAATGTGAAATATCTTCTTGGAAAAACTGCTGACCTGGAAAATAGGTCCAGGAGAGATAATTTGAAAATTATTGGTCTACCTGAAAACCATGATCAAGGAAAGAGCTTAAACAAGCTTGTGTGCTAGGCTAATGGTTAGAACTGAGTCACTGCTCTGCTCCTGGGTTCAGAGCCATACAGCTAAGTTCCTGAAATTGGTTTTGTGCTTGGTATTCAACTAGGGCCCATCTTCAGTTGTGGTTACTCCTCCCTGCCCTCAATTTATGACCTAAAACTGGGTAACAGATAATTGAGTAGCCAGATGGCACATGTTCTTTCTCCTAGCACTAGTTTAAGGGATCCACTTGGATCTCTTACTATCCCAGTGCTTCCTGCACTGGTATACTCTTGGTTTCCTTTCTGTCCCTGAATGCTGGAATATTCTCAGTCTCAATGCTGATGCTATCAGTGAGTGCACTGGACTCCCAGATGGCCCCTAACCAAGCATCCAGAGACCTCTAATAAATGACTCACCATAATTTTTTCTTGTCTTTCCTGATCAAAATTCAGTCTGGGGCATATACTAGTTGGTTATGGAGGAAGTATGTTGGGAGAGCTTGTAGATCTTTACTCTGTAAATAACCATGAAATTAAAGGCTGTCGTTTTTTTCTTCTGGGGCTCTTTTTGGCTGGAGAGGCCAGGATAAAGAGGAGAAGGAAGAATGCCGAATAATGACAAGCAGAAATGAAATTCATTAAATTAAATGGAGGCTTCACAGTACCAAAGGTTGATAATCAGAAAAACATGATCTAGGTACTAAAACCAAGAAATCTGCCTACAACAATAGAATACTTCAGTATTCTGCTTTCCTCCTTTTAGAAAGTATGATTTTTTTAAAAAGTTAAAGGGTATATTGGAAAATATTAAAAAATAAGAATACTACATTTACCTTTTTCTCATCTTGGCTGGCAAGCAGGCTGCTATTAGGATTCAAAATCACTCTGCCTTCCTTCTTTGGATAATCTGGGTTTTCCAGAAGAAAATTACAAAGGCTGCAAAAAACACAAAACAAAACCCAACATTACCTTCATACTTTTCCAAAGTGAAATACCTGCAGAGTGAGCAAATTACAACTCTATTACAAGGAGCAGCTAGGTGGCCCAGTGGATAAAGCACTGGTCCTGGATTCAAGAAGACCTGAGTTCAATTCTAGCCTCAGACACTTGACTCTTACTAGCTATGTGACCCTGGGCAGGTCACTTAACCCTCATTGCCCTGCAAAAAAACAAAAACAAAAACCACCTCTATTACAGTCCAACTGGCCACTAGCTTACTTAAAATCACATCAGCCCCCCGCCCAAACAACTTAAACTCAAATGATCTATTCGTTTACTTATGTATTGATTTCTACTTACTCTCACTCCTTCATATTCGATGTCTGAACCTCCTGGTTGAGACTACCAAGTCATAGCTAAATCACGATTGTCAAAAATTGGGAGACAAGCAATTTAAACTTATGTACTGCCACAATTTGCCAAAGAGATAAAATAATAATTATGTATTTTTGCATATATACATGTAAAATTATACACATAAATTAAAGCTGATAATTCATTCGACAATTCATTCATTCAAGGAACTTGGGCTCCATGCTAGAGATATAAAGAAAAATTGAAAAACAATTCCCACTCTGAAGGAGCTTATATTGACATAAGTAAAAACTTTTATATTTTTATTCAGTTATTTGAAAATGTTTCAGGAATAAAGGATAATGATTTTAATTACTTTAAGTTATAGCCTCCTCCACAAAACTATCTGCAAGGTTGGTTTAATACATTTCAATGCAGAATCTTCTTAAAAGAAAATCCATTGATCCACTTTCTTCACTCAGCAGCAAGATCTAATAAATTAGTCTAACTGTATGAGATCTCTCCCAAATGTGACAAAGACATTAACATAAGCAGTCCTGCTAAGTTTTGAATATCCAACAGTTTCCTTATATGAAAGGCAGCTCTTGCCATGTGTCATGATCTCCACTGCAGACCCTACACAACTCCAACAGACTCATAATCTGTTCCTCAACTGAACAACCCACCCGACTATTTCCAATTAACTCAATATCAAGAGTCACTGACAGGATATATGGTGAAGGTATCAAATGACAGTGACAGCATAGTCAGAAAGTTCATTTTCTAGTCATTCACTCTAGTCAGACCCCATCATTACTTCTTGCTTCTCCTTCCTCCATCTCAATCTCTTTCTGAATGCTGGATTGATTTAGTGTGGAGACATGCTTATTGAGGAAATGGGAACACGGAATGAGTTCACTATCTACTGTAAATAGAGTCAATATCCCTAACACCTTCCTTAGGTGAAGTGATTACGTTTTTTTTTTGGTGGGACAATGAGGGTTAAGTGACTTGCCCAGGGTCACACAGCTAGTAAGTGTCAAGTGTCTGAGGCAAGATTTGAACTCAGGTCCCCCTGAATCTAGGACCTTTTCCAATACAATAACCACTACTGAATTTTCCAAATTTGCTGGCATATTGAGTGCAACATGTTAATAGCATTATCTTTTAGGATTTTAAGCAGTCTTTATTATTGTACTACAATGATTTTCTTAAATGATTTTTCCCTCATTCAGGAGGGACCTCACACTAAATTATTTTATATAATCAAAGTTTTCGCATGCCAAAAGCTAAATAATGGGAATTCCACTGAGCAAAGAGGAACTGCTCAAGAAAAGCATTTTAGGTCCTGACACATTTGCTTTACATTTTAATTTCCTTTCCTGTTCCTATTTGGGTTTTACAATTTGGATGCAAATTAAATTCAGTGTCACTGAGAATTAGTCACAAGACTTTTATCAAAAACACAACACTAGGGGCAGCTGGGTGGTGCAGTGGATAAAGCACTGGCCCTGGATTCAGGAAGACCTGAGTTTAAATCTGGCCTCAGACACTTGACTCCTTGAAGCAGTATTAGACAAATTTAGGTGAAATAAAAATATGGGCAACAAAACTTGGTTAATCAGTCAAAGATCTTAATATGCACACATCCTAAAGCAAATCCTTCACGGTTCCCTACTAAATTTTATGAACAATTTGCCTGTCCTGTCAGGATTCACTTGCTGTGAAAAATTTCCTTAAAGTAATAATATACAAAGGGCATAAGAAACATGAAGAGAAAAGGAAATAAAACTTGGGTAATGGTTAACTTAGCTTTTTACTTATCCTGAAGATAGATGCATTATATTGTTGTTGATTAAATTAGCTAGGAGAATTAAGTTTGTCCCAAGAATGCAGGGCTGAAATCAAAGCTGGAGATATGCCTATAAGAAATTCCCCTTTAGATATTAATGGAGGGGCAGCTATGTGGCACAGTGGATAGAGCACGGGCCCTGGAGTCAGGAGTACCTGAGTTCAAATCCGGCCTCAGACACTTAACACTTACTAGCTGTGTGACCCTGGGCAAGTCACTTAACCCCAATTGCCTCACTAAAAACAAAACAAAACAAAACAAAAAGATATAAATGGAAATCTATATATGTGGAGTAAAAGTCTTTATATGCTTCTGGTAGAAGACTGGGTTCTACTGTCTGATGATAAAGAAATGCAGGCATCTATCAAGGGTAAAACCAATACTAGCTAAGTACGCTGTATATTCAATGGGAAATAAAGAATTCTAGAAAAATCTGCCTAACTCAATCACATGCTTCATTGCTACAAGATCAACTAATTACAGGACTAATTACATATTTAATCCAAAAAATTTTTCATAATTTTTGATATTTCCTCCTGTCATTTTTACATATGGAAAGTGGGCTCAAGGTGCAGAATAAGACATACATTTTTAAATGTAGGAATTTGTTTTCCTTGACTAGGCATATTAAAAAGCTTTTGGGGGCAGCTAGGTGGCCCAGTGGATAGAGCACCGGCCCTGGAGTCAGGAGTACCTGAGTTCAAATCCGGCCTCAGACACTTAACACTTACTAGCTGTGTGACCTTGGGCAAGTCACTTAACCCCAATTGCCTCACCAAAAAAAAAAAGCTTTTGATTTTTTCCCGAAGTTGAACTAAGTTAGAGTGAGAGGGGAGTCTAGGGGCAAGGTTGTGAAAAAAGAAAAGAAAAAAAGAAGGTCACTGAAGCATTTATTAAAAATTCACAGAAGAGAACAGAAGGAAAGTCACAACTCACAGAAAAACAAAACAACTTTGGGGCAGCTAGGTGGTGCAGTGGATAGAGCACCAGCCCTGGAGTCAGGAGGACCTGAGTTCAAATCCAGCCTCAGACACTTAACACTAGCTATGTGACCCTGGGCAAGTCACTTAACCCCAACTGCCTCACCAAAAAACCAACCAACCAACAAACAACACACAACTTTGAAAGTTTTATTATGAATTTACACATACAAATTGTCTCACAAATCCTAGAGCAATTTTAGTAGCCTAAACTGTGCTAAGACTTCTGGAACATCCTGTATTTCAAAAGAAAAGATTTGTAGTTTCATGCAAGGTCTTTTTCTGTTCTACTATACACAAGTACATACATACATATGTATGTGCTTATTTTAATTCAGATTTTTAAACATCTGAAGAAAAAAATCTTTTCAAAATTTATTTTTAAAAAAACTGCTATTTACAGCATTTTATGAACATGAGCCTTTAGGTTGGGTAGTGTTAATTTCAGGTTAAAAACACAGAGGGAATGAATATTTCTTCATGATAAATCTCAAAGGATTGTGCTTGTTCAATCTGGCTGCCAATTATTTTACATAAGTTTATACTCAAACAGATATAATTCAACAAAGTGCTAAAATAGTCAATCAAATACCAAATGGATCAGCAAATGTTTCCAACATCTTCTCAATACAAGTGGTTCAAAACATAGGTATTAAAGTCCTATTCTGACACCTACAGAAAATATCTAAATGTCATACAAGAACTTTACTAATTGAAATCCAATCTCTTGTAAAGTGATAAAAATAAGAATCTTGCTGAAACATCATATATCATAAATTATAAGTATAACCAAATTTATTAACAGTATCATCTGACAAAGAGAAGCCCTAGAACACATTAACTGAAAGTGCCAAAAGATGTCACCAATCTGCACTGCAACTATGTGGATGTGTGCTTCTAAAACTACCAGGGGACAAAACACGATCATTTTGCTGTTACGGTACATTTTCTAGAACACAAACATAAAAGTCACCTAGTATGACAAAAATATGTTTTAAGTTCTATACTTACACATTTAAATCATAAAAATTCTTCAAATGTATTATTTCTTCAATATACCCTTTTGCTACATCTGGAAATCTTGCTTCCTAGAGAAGAATAAGTATATTAGTTCCATTTCATTAACTATAAAACTTGAGAATACTAAGTAAAAACATACAGCTTTCTGAATACTATGGTTTCTGTTCCATTACATCAAACACGGGAAGGCCAATAACTAGGCTTCAGAATCATTTGTTTGACTAGAATCCTAGTGTGTTAACACTGAAAGAGACTTTAAAGGTCCAATCTCTATATTTTACTGAAGCTCAGAGACGTGAATCCAAGATCATACACAAAATTACTGGCAGAGCTAAAACTAGAATCTGGGGTTTCTTAATGCCAAGTCCAGTATTCTTTAACCTATGCTACCACCCATTAGTGTTTTCATTAGGAACTGTGAAAAATTAGTATTTAAAGCAGCCCAGTGCTATCTCAGTGAGCCTGAATTTCTACCACTCCAAACCCCAGTACTTTCCAAGGGAGCACAAAAATACAGAAAAGCCTTCTGACTCAATTTTCTTTCTTTTTTTTTGTATGACTCAATTTCCACATGAAAAAGTATCATGTCAATACGCCCAATACCCTAAAGGCATCTATCTAGATATGGTTCTTGGAAAACTTTGATGGAAACTATTCCTATCCATACAAATAATAAATATACAAACTAGGTTTTAATAATGAGTTTTTTCCCCCTATTGTTTAATAAAATCTAAAGGGAAGAAATAAGACTTACTGTTTCTTTCACTAGTAGTGAAATAAATTCTTGATCTCCATCACTGCCTCCTTGTTCTGAAACATTTCCCAAGTCAGGCTGCTGAGACCCTGGAAATGGGAAAGCTGGACCAGGCTGTTCATCATCTATTGCTAACTGATGGTCCTTAAGTTCTCCAGGAGGATGGGCAGGCTGAGGAGAGGAAGGGCCTGGGATCCCATCTTGCTGTGGTTCTGGTCTTGGAAAAGCTGGTCCTGGAATTTCATCTCGGTATGAGAGGTCTGCTTCAGGCTGCCCCTGCTGGGGAACAACCTGATTTGCTAATTCAATCGGTTCTTGGTCTATGGGTTGAAAATAAGGATGATCTAACCAACTATTTTCTCTTATGACCTGATCATCTACTGCAGCAGCTGATTCTTGGAGGTTTGGTATAAGCTCTGGTTCAGAGTCTTCAGGTGACTGGTTTTCCACATTCGGAAGTTTGCCTGGAAAGCTAGCTTCTTCTAAATTGATTATTTCCTTCTTCACATTGGATTTCAGAGTGACTTTTATAGCTTGAGTATTACTTGGTCCAGGCTTGGGATTCCGGTCTTTTTTGGCCCTGTGCTTACTGTTTTCAGAAGGGCCAGGCAACTGAGGGTCTTGGTTTCTATTCTTGTCATTTTCACTGAACCTTTGTTCATTATTTGTTGTTGAAAAAAGATCATTCGTTTCTTGCAGAAATGTAGTCATATTCTTTTTAGACCCTCCTTCTCCCAGTCTATTCAGATCCTGCCACTGGGCAGCAGGCTTGACAATAGGCCGCAATAGTTGCTGTTTATTTGTCTAAAGGGGGTGGGGGGGGTTGGGGAGAAGAAATATTTAACATATTTAATAAAGCTAGCATTTACATATCCTTATATACTTGGTTAAAATTGTGAGATTAGAGAAAAAGAAATTGTTTTTGACATAATTTCCTTACGGAAATAAATGATAGTTACTCTATAACCTAATTTCAAGACAGTCTGGCACTTCTCTAGTACTTTAATTTTAATCTTTCTGAAGACTCCTAAAGTAAAAATGGAAAAGACTAACAAAATATTTTCCTGCATCTGACTACTATACAGATAGCTATTTTGTAAAACTGGAATTAATCTACAAAATCTAAAGCTCCTGGAGGCATGTAGGTGGTGAAGTGGATAGAGGACCGGCCCTGGATTCAGGAGTACCTGAGTTCAAATCCGACAACCTCAGACACATGACACTTACTAGCTGTGTGACCCTGGGCAAGTCACTTAACCCTCACTGCCCTACCAAAAAAAAAAAAAAATCTAAAGCTCCTGATGACATTACCAGAACTTCCATTTGTTTGTGTTCTGTGATTAATGTAGTCTTTGAAAAAAGATCTATTTGTACAAGGATATTTATAGCAACCCCTTTTGTGGTGGCTAAGGATTGGAAATTGAGGGGATGTCCATCAATTAGGGAATGACTGAAAAGGCTGTGGTATATGATTACTACTATATGAATTCTACTGCACTATAAGAAATGATGAGTAGGCAGATTTTAGAAAAACCTGGAAATTTATAGGAACTTTTGCACAGTGAAGTGAGCAGAACCAGAACATTGTACACAGTAACAGCAATACTCTATGATGAGCAACTGTGAATGACTTAGTTATTCTCAGTACAATGATCCAAGATGATCCCAAAGGGTTTAAGATGAAAGATGGTCTCCACATCCAGAGAAAGAACTGATGGAGTCTAAATACTGACAGAAGCATACTATTTTTCACTTTCTTCTTCTTTTTTTTTTTGGTTCAAGTATTCTTCCTCAAAATGACTAATATGAAGAGGAGAAAAAGAGGAATAAAATATGGAACTCAAAAAAAAAATAAGAATGTTAAAAATTGCTTTTACATGAAATTGGGGAAAAAATATGTTTAAGAGAGAGACCAAAGAATTCCTTGCTACTGTGTTTAGAAAGCAACCACTTAAATAGCTGTCCATTTGTGATTCCTTAGTAAGAAAATACCTTAGTGAGAATGGTTTAAACCAATGTAGCTTATGAAATGAATTGATTAAAATTAAACATATAAGCTTCACTCCTCCAAAAAGAGGCAATCAAAATTTTAAGTAAAGAAATTCAGATTGTGGTGCCCAGGTATTGGTGCTGTACATTGCTTCTATATAGCAACATGCCAGGGACCCTCTCTAAATAAAGTGGAGTTCAGAGAACCTGAGTGTTACCTTAACATCCATATCCATACCCCCAAACCTCACTGAGTCAGTTACCTCACCTATGAAATGAAAGTCATTCTAGATGGACTCTGCTATTCCCTCAAGATGGGAATCTACAATTCTATGGCCCTATGAAAAACCTTCTTTGAAGACCACATCACTGGCGAATTCTAAGAGACATTTTCAGTTCCTAGGGGCTCTCCAATTCACTGAGCAAGTAGGAATTTTTGCTCCTCTCATTCAAAAAGGAGAATTTTGGACCTTCTGTCAGAGAACCTTCCCAAAGTTCCTTATAGAATGGTAATCTCATGTACTTTCATTTTCATTTCCAGAACCATATCACAAATTAGTTTATTTCAAAAACTTTTTTATTAGGTATCTATTTGTGTGGTGAGACTTAGCTTACTAAGAAGACTGAAAGCAAACTACAAGCATTTGTTAAATGCTTATTAGGTACTGGGCCCTGAGCTAAACATGCTAGGGATATAAAGAAAAAAGCAAAAACAGTGCCAGCCCTCAAGAAGTCTCTGAGGAAGGCTCATAACATATTTCTTTTATATCTCCAGTATGCAAGGCACATACTAGCTACTTAACATATACCTGTTAAATTGAATTCCAATCCTAAATAACCTAACCCTACTGCATTTCCAGATATAACTTGTAATAGCCATGAAGAACAATGAGTTTCTTCTTTATGAAAGGAAGAAATACTCAAGAAGATGGGTCAGTCACTTTGGGCAGGAAAAGAAAGAGGATATTGGAAAAAAATATGATAAAAGAGACTGGTTAATAGCCTTATAATTATATGCCTTGCAAGAACTCTGTGTGTGTGTGTGTGTGTGTGTGTGTGTGTGCGCGCGCGCGTTTGTGCATGCACACAAGACGAACAATGTAGGGGAAGAGGAGGAAAAATTATATGGGTATCAGAGAACCATGATTAAGTTTGCAGATATCTTACCTGAACCCCATCACAAACATAAGAATCAGAGCAGACATATAGTTGCTGTACACATTCTCAGAAACAAAAACATTCTACATTGCAGATTGCACACTGACCTATACTACTATACTCCCTAG
Source organism: Dromiciops gliroides (assembly GCF_019393635.1). NCBI lineage: Eukaryota > Metazoa > Chordata > Mammalia > Microbiotheria > Microbiotheriidae > Dromiciops > Dromiciops gliroides. The sequence continues at coordinate 527,468,077 of NC_057861.1, read as the reverse complement.
GAAAAATAGAAAGGATAAAGTCAATCAATAATTTTCCTCTGTTGTCAGCCATCAAAGTGGCCTGCAGGGCTTTAATGATAACACATATAACTATTGGGCTCATCATAAGTTTATTTTAGATGATGGTGAGTAGGTAGAAAGTTGATAGGTCATCAGTTCTAGGTTTTCTCAAAATATATCTAATCATATCCTATTTCTATGAGTCAATATACGGCTTTCAGAGCTAAGATGAATCTAGATCATGCATAGTAAACAGAATGATAAAAACTATTAGGGAAGACTTGAGTCCATTCCAAAAATGAAACAAAGTCACAATCATTTCCACTTTGGGTAAAAAAGGAATTGGTCATTAAAACACTGGCTAAGAAACAAGGTGGTTTTTTTTCAGCAACTTTAGAGCACAGCTCTCTCTTCTACAATATCCCAGCTTATAAAACACATATCCATTTGCTCTGCATTAATACCACACCACTGTATTCTCAGGAAAACTCACTTCTGCCAAGATGACGACATCATCGTCCTCGTCGTCGTCATCTTCATTCTCATCGTCATCGTCATCATAGTCATAGTCATCCTCGTCTTCATGATGTCGAGAAGTTGATGTCCTTGGTAAGAGAGCAAGTTCTTCATCTGAGGAGTCTGATATGGTGATGAGTCCTTCATCTCTGTGACTTATCCTGTCTACAGAAAAGCAGAAAATGTTATCCAGAAGCTAAGGGTTTATAGGGGCAGCTAGGTAGTATAGTGGATAGAGTGCTGGTATTAGAGTAAGGAAGCCATCTCCCTGAGTTCAAATCTAGCCTCAGACATTTATGAGCTGTGTGACCCTGGGCAAGTCACTTCACCCTGTGCCTCAGTTCTTCATCTGTAAAATGAGCTGGAGAAGATGGCAAATGAGCTAAAGAAAGTGGCAAATCACTCTAGTATTGTTGCTAAGAAAACTCCAAATGCAATCATGAAGAGTAGGACATGAGTCATGACTAAAACAACTGAACAAAAAGGGTTTACAGCAACTCATCAACACCTCAATCTATCTGAAGAGCCAAAACTACCCTTAAAATTTAAGTGTAATGATATTACTGAATTATTCAGCATGAATGTTTCTTCAAGAATTACATAAAGGGGGCAGCTAAGTGGCACAGTGGATAAAGCACCGGCCCTGGATTCAGGAGGACCTGAGTTCAAATCCAGCCTCAGACACTTGACACTATCTAGCTGTGTGACCCTAGGCAAGTCACTTAACCCTCACTGTCCCACCAAAAAAAAAAAATTACATTCAAAGTTTTAATAAATGCTCCCATTCCGAGGCAGAAAACTGGGAAACAATTTTTGAGGCCAGTGCTTCTGATAAAGGCCTCATCTCTAAAATATATAGGGAATTAAATCAAATTTATAAGAATCCAAGTCATTCCCCAATTGAGAAATGGTCAAAGGATATGAACAGGCAGTTTTCTGATGAAGAAACCAAAGCTATCTATTCCCATATGAAAAAATGCTCTAAATCTCTAGTGATTAGAGAGATGCAAATTAAAACAACTCTGAGGTACCACCTGACACCTATCAGATTGGCTAAAATGACAAAAAAGGAAGATAATAAATGTTGGAGAGGCTGTGGGAAAATTGGAACACTAATGCATTGTTGGTGGAGCTGTGAGCTGATCCAACCATTCTGGAGAGCAATTTGGAATTATGCCCAAAGGGCAATAAAGCTGTGCATACCCTTTGACCCAGCAATTCCACTTTTAGGTCTTTTGCCCAAAGAGATCATGGAAGGGGGAAAGGGACCCACATGTACAAAAATATTTATAGCTGCTCTTTACGTGGTGGCAAAGAATTGGAAGTTGAGGGGGTGCCCATCAATTGGGGAATGGCTGGACAAGTTGTGGTATATGAATACAATGGAATACTATTGTGCTGTAAGAAATGATGAGCAGGAAGAGTTCAGAGAAACCTGGAGGGTCTTACGTGAGCTGATGATGAGTGAGATGAGCAGAACCAGAAGAACATTGTACACAGTATCATCAACATTGAGTGTTGACCTACTGTGATGGACTATATTCTTCTCACCAATGCAATGGTACAGAAGAGTTCCAGGGAACTCATGATAGAAGAGGATCTCCAAATCCAGGAAAAAAAAAAGAAAAAAAGAAAGAACTGTGGAGTATAGATGCTGATTGAACCATATTATTTCTTTTGTTTCGAGTGCTGTTGTTTTTTTTTTCTATTTTGAGGTTTTGCATCACTGCTCTGATTTTTTCTCTTGTAACAGGATTAATGCAGAAATAGGATTAATGTTATTATGTGTATATATATGTGTGTGTATATATCTATATCTATATCTATATGTATAGAGATATATAGATATAACCTATATCAGATTACCTGCTGTCTAGGGGAGGGGGGAGGGAGGGGAGGGAGGGAGAAAAATCTGAAATTGTAAAGCTTGTATAAACAAAAGTTGAGAACTAAAAAATAAATAAATAAATAAATGCTCCCATTCCATGCTTTACTAAAACTTTTTAGAATTATTTTACAGATTTGACCGAGAGCTCAAAGTTTGCAAAGATGCAGCACGATTTGGGGGAAAGTGCAATGGATTTGAACATAGAAAATTTGAGCTGAAGTACTCCAGTGTACTACTTTTTATTTTATTTTTTACTACTTTTTATTTTATTTTATTGTTGTTGTTTTGGTTTGGTTTTGGTTTTTTTCAGGGGTTGGGCAATAAGGGTTAAGTGACTTGCCCAAGGTCACACAGCTAGTAAGTGTCAAGTGTCTGAGGCTGGATTTGAATTCAGGTACTCCTGAATCCAGGGCCAGTGCTCTATCCACTGCGCCACCTAGCTGCCCCTGCTCTACTACTTTTTAAAATATTTTTACTAATTTGCTTTTAATTTAAACACAAATAACATTTCCACACATAAACCAGATTGCAAAGCATTCATTAAGTATTTAAAACCATTATTCTCCATTTCATTTTCTTTAATAACAATTTGCACACAGTACTTTCAAAAGTACTGTTTGCATGTCCTTACTTTTTTCCTTTTCTGGGCATTTAAGAGGAAAAAACACACCCAAATATCCTTGTAATAAGTATGCTTTATCAAGTAAAAAGAATCTACATAGTGGTCATATCCAAAAACTGGTATCTTTCTGCACTTTGAGTCTGCCACCTTAAGTGTTTTGAAGATTTTTTTATTGAGACATGATGCTCCAATTGTTTTTTGCAGTTACTACTGCTAACTGTATTACCCTCCATCCTATTCCCTCCCTTTAATATTTATTCTATTTTCTATCTTCTTCCACCCTATCCCTCCTCAAAAGTGTTTTGCTTCTGACTGCTCCCTCCCCAAATCTGCCTTCCTTTCCTTCACCCCTCCCCCCCATCCCCTTCCCCTCCTACTTTCCCACATGACAAGATATATCACTATACCCAGTTGAGTGTGTATGTTATTCCCTCTATGAGTCAATTCTGATGAGAGTAAAAGCAAGGCTCACTCACTCTCCTGCACCTCCCCCATGTTCCTCTCCACTCCATATGCTTTTTCTGCTTCTTTTATATGAGATACTTTACCCGATTCCACCTCTCCTTTTCCCTTTCTCCCAATGCACTCCTCTCCCCACTTAATTTTATTTTTTTAAAGCTATCAACATGGGGCAGGTAGATGGTACAGTGGACAAAGCACCAGCCCTGGACCCAGGAGGACCTGAGCCCAAATACAGCCTCAGACACCTGACACTAACTAGCTACATGAACCTAGGTAAGTCACCCAACCTCAAATACCCCATAAAAAAATGCTCAAAATATCACCCCCTTATATTCAACTCACACCTGTGCCCTCTGTCTAAGTATACTCCATTCAGCTGCACTAATAATGAGAAAGTTCTTATGAGTTAGAAGAATCATCTTCCCATATAGGAATGTAAACAGTTCAACCTTTTAATATCCCTCATGATTTCTTTTTCCTGTTTACCTTTTTATGCTTCTCTAGGGTCTTGTATTTGAAAGTCAAATTTTCTATTCAGTTCATCACGAATGCCTGAAAGTCCTCTCTTTCATTGAATTCCCACTTTTCCCCCTGAAAGATTATACTCAGTTTTGCTGGTGATTCTTGGTTGCTAGGTGATTCTTGGTTGTAATCCCAGTTCCTTTGCCCTCCGGAATATCATATTTCATGCCCTCCGATCCTTTAATGTAGAGAAGCTGCTAGATCTTGTGTTATCCTGACTGTGGCTCAAACACATAGAGAACTGAGTCAAATTTGTTAAAAAGAGAGCCATTCCCCAATTGATAGACGATCAAAAGACATGAAGTTTTCAAATGAAATAATCAAAGCCACCTATAGCCATATGAAAAAATGTTCTAACTCACTACTGACTGGAGAGATTCAGGTCAAAACAATTCTGGGCACTACCTTAAACCTACAGAATTGGATAATAGGACAGCAGAGTAAAATGACAAATGTTGTGGAGGATATGGGGAAAATGAGGTATTAATACACTCTTGGTAAATTTGTAAACTGATTCAAACATTCTGTAGAGCAATTTGGAATTATGGCCAATGGACTATAAAACCATGCATACTCTTTGACCTAGCCATACCACTACTAGGTTGGTATCCTAAAAGGGATTAAAAAAAAAAAGTTGAATTCAAAATTGGCATGATGCCCATCCACTGGAGAAAGGCTGAACAAATTTTGGGATGAGATTAGGATGGATTAGGATTAGGATGCTATAAGAAATGATGAGGAGGGTGCTATCAGAAGGACTCATGAAAAATGCAATCCATCTACAGAGAAAGAACTGATGGTATCTGAAAACAGATTGAAGTATAATTTTTTTTTGTTAGTTTCTCTTTCTAAAGTTTTTTTGTTTGTTTTCTTTCACAACCTGACTAATGTGGAAATGTTTTGCATGACTTCATGTGTATAACTTCTATTCCTCAATCAATGGGTACACCTCCTTAGATGCTAGTGCTTTGCTTTTTTCCTTTTAATTCCTTTTTTTAGGATGAAAAAGTTTGTCTTGCTTAGGACTATTACCTCCCCAGCATTGTTTTCCCTTTTAATATCCCACTTCCCCTGTCCCTTCTTGTTTTTCTGTTGAGTTTATTTTTATACCTGTGTATATGTGTATGTGCCATTCCTGAATGTTTTCAATTTGGAGATCCTTTCAGGCGGTGATCAGAATGAGTGTCTAGTTGCAGAGAGTCCAGGGATTCTTAAATTATCTCTCCTTGACCTGTTTCTCAGGTCAGTTGTTTATGATATTAGATATCATATTTTGTCCTATTTTTTCAATGATTTGCTATTATTCTAATATTTTTAATTGTCTCAAGGAATAATTTGTTTGGTCTACTCTGGTTTCCAAGGAGTCCATTTTTTGGGTTAGTTTTATCACTTTCTCATCTAATTTGGTGAGAGATCCCTATAGGCTACTAATGTTCCTGGCCCTTCTCTGGTCCTTCTGGGAAGTTCTGGGCTTTTTACTGGTGATTCCCTTTCCCCTGGTTAACTTTTTTTTGTATTTCTTGGGTGCAAAAAGTCATTTGCCCTAGAGTCTTCGATGGCATTTTTTAAAAAATCATTATTCAGGGCAGCTAGATGGCACAGTGGATAAAGCACCGGCCCTGGATTCGGGAGTACCTGAGTTCAAATCCGGGTGCAGACACTTAACACTTACTAGCTGTGTGACCTTGGGCAAGTCACTTAACCCCAATTGCCTCACCAAAAAAAAAAAAGAAAAGAAAAGAAAAGAAAAAAATCATTATTCAGTCTGGTACAAATTTCTGCTATTAGCTATAGTAGCGGTGGGGAAGTTGAGTGGCCTGACTTTGTTCAGGAAGCCTTAGCTGGATCAATCTACCACTTACTAGCCATCTGCACAACCTTGAACATCATCCCTATCATAACGTCTCAGATACCATGGGTTTTATCTTTAATACCTTTTTTTTCCTGGTTAAAGAAATACACTGACCTTTGTCAATTTATTCCTGCTAAGAAATACTATGTTCTAATATCCTGTGGAGGTTGGCAATACTCCTAACCCTTTCCTATTTACTAAACTGCAATTTAGCCCTCATTCCTTGAACACTTGACTCAATTAAATCCATAGCAAACAAATTTTTTTTTTTTTTTGGTGAGGCAATTGGGGTTAAATGACTTGCCCAGGGTCACTTAGCTGGTAAGTGTTAAGTATCTCAGGCCGGATTTGAACTCAGGTCCTCCGGAATCCAGGACCTGTGCTCTATCCACTGCGCCACCTAGCTGCCCCCATAGCATACAATTTTAAAGAGTTGTGAACTTGCTGACATTTATTCAAAGTATTTCAAAAAGGACTCACACACAGACATTGTATTTAATAATGGTTTATTCAATTAAATATTCATTCAAAGCACAGTGCTAAGAGTTAAGGGATAGACAATTAAGACATGATCCATGCCTTCATGGTACTCAAGGTAGCAGGTTACCATAAATGCTAGATTTGAGTGTTACATGTAGATATGGTATTTCATGAGAACTATTAATGCTAACAAAAGTTATATAACTTCCAGAGAGTTCCTCAGAAAGGAAGAACTAGGTTCAAATCCAACTTCAGACTTATACTAATTAATTGTGTGACCCTAGGGTTAAAAACTAAACCTCTCACTACCCAAAGCAGCCCTCTAACACTACTGTAGTAGCAGATCTGCACCTGTCTGGACAGATAAGCAGATAAACAGACAAGCTCAAACAAGTACAGGGTGTCAGGTTCTAGGAATACAAAGATAAAAATGAAATAATTCTTGCCTTAAAGGAGCTTACATTCCACTTGGGAGTAACCAGATCAATAAATACAATGTTAATTTGGGGAAAGAGAGACTTACTAAGCAGATATGGGGGAGGAAATGCTTCACTACCCTAGGGTAGTGAGGACAAACTTCGGATGGGAAGTATTCCCAGTACCTATGAAGGGGGAAGGAGCACCCCAGAGAGAGAGCTAGAGAACAAGAGCGAAAGTTCGAGCATGAGCAAGCATATATGAATTCTGAGAGGCTCAACAGGGTGCATTTTACCTGGAATTTAGGGGGTTATGTGAAATAAGGCTAGAAAAATGAGTAGAAGCTAGTCTGTGGTGAACATTTAAAAAAATAGACATTCTATGATTCTATTCCAACATGATTTTATGAAAAAAGTTTCTAAAAATGTCAGTAAGTCTAAAAGTCACAATCCTAAAGACTTCACCCCAAACACTATTGTGTAATTTGAGTGATGACATGTCTTGAAAATTTGGGAACTAAGTACAAGTCACAACAAAAATTTAGTATATTAAAACTTTTCAAATACATTTTTGGAACCACTTTAGAATACTAATGAAAAACTAAAATCTTTTTTTTTTCAACTGGTCTTTTTTACACCTTGCAAAATTTGAAATGTTTGTAAAATTAACAAAGAACAAAAAACAGTAAGAGATATATGCACAAAATACACCTGGAAAAAACCCATTACCCCTCCTCACAGAATGTTTATATGGGCAATAAAATGAGTAAATTCAGTATTCTTTCCTATTCACAAGCACAGATTATTTCTTCAGGTTTAAAATTATGATTTAACAGTAAAAGTCAGTAAAAGTTCATGTATATTTATATAAACTATTGTTATTAGTTTTTTAAATGCCTATATACTTTCCAAAAAAGTTGGTCATAAATTTTTGTAGAGCAAATACTAATAATGTACTTCATTATAAATCCAAACTAAATTTTTCCCCCAAAGAAAAATTCCTCAACTGATACTTTGGTGTTTTTTTGTTTTTTGGTGAGGCAATTGGGGTTAAGTGACTTGCCCAGGGTCACACAGCTAGTAAGTATCAAGTGTCTGAGGCTGGATTTGAACTCACGTCCTCCTGAATCCAGGGCCAGTGCTCTATCCACTGTACCACCTAGCTGCCCCCATACTTTGTTAAGTAAACAATACAATGAAAAGGCCTGAATAAGGTGTTTATCCCAGCACTTTCTAGCACTTCCTTAACAGAGTATCTTTTCACTAGCTTCTGACATTTACTGGCCATCTGACCTTGGATAAATCAACTCACCTTCCTGTTGTTTCAGCTTTAAAACAGGGATTAAAACACTTTTACCATCTGCCTTGTAGTTTTATAAGAAAAGTTCTTTGTAAACCCTAAATTCCAATAAAACTTTGTTGTTGTTATTTTTATTCCTGTTAATCCTATCCTTTGCCCTTAATTCTTCATCTGAGTCTACTTCGTCCACATTCACATTTCCTTTTTTTTGTCTTTCTTTGGGACATAGATCAAGTGATTCACTGCCATATGCCATTAACAATCTAGTCTGAAAACTCTTTAAGGATGAAGGCTACTGCTTTTCAAAAACTCTATTAGTGCTCTATTTATCAATTCTCTAAGTTCTAACTGTGACAAAATGGTTAACAATAAATCTCTGGTAATAGAATGTTAGGCTAAAGAAAAATAGAAGGGAAAGAAAAATAGTAAGAAGCCAAATAACTTACCTTTCCCTCTGTGACCATGAAAGCTGTTTAAGTGAATCACCTCTTCATTGCCACCTCCCTCTGCCATTTTAAAACACAGATTTGCACATATATGTACGAGCTAGTACCTAAGTATCGAAATGAAGTGCTCAGAGGAACCTGGAAAATAAGGCAAAGGAGAAAGAACACTTAGTGTCTTCAATTTTGACTCATCCCAGGTAATATCTCAGGCATTAATGATTCTCAAAATCTTTTAATGAAGAGTATCAGCTTGTAAGAAATGAGAAGTTACACATGTATAACTTATACTGAATTGCTTAAGTTCTTAAGGGGGAAATGAGGAGGGAGGGAGGAAGAGAATTTGGAACACAAAGTTTTTAAAAAATCAATGTTAAAATGTATTTTTACATGTATTTTGGGAAAAAATAGAATATTAAATAAATTCTAAATAAGAAATGAGAAGTCGAAAGTGAGAGAAATAATTATTATTAACTAATGATTTGGGGAGATTCAGGGTTACTCCTTTTCTCTAGCCTGATTTTAAGATCTGTCTCTTAAGGCTGGGCTAAACTTCTCTAGCTGAACCCACCCAACCTTAAAAGGAATCTCTAATGTTAAGCTTAGATGGAGACATATTCTTTTGTCTAAACTGCCCAAGGCTGGGGGTGGTTTGGGTATAGGGATAATCTCTCTATCCAAGAGTGACTTTACTTATTGGAGTAAACCCACTTTCCTTTGTAAAGTCCACCTCTAATTAAACTGTTAACCAATTAGGGATTGCTGTTTAATGGAACATCTCTTGTCCAAAGGCATATAAACATAAAAAGTAGCCATGGGTTCCTTTGACGGAATGAGAGGATTAAGGAGCCTTTTTTGTCAATCTTATGTTGGCCATGACTGATAAAACTGATTACAATTTACCCAAAAACTTTGTCTCTAGAAATGTTTTTAATCGTCACAAAAACATCCCACTCTTTCTCCCCAACTCCCACAACCCTTACTAGCCCATTGTCCCCGATAAAATGCTACACTCCATATGCATTTAAGTCAGCACTTAAATGGGAACCAGCCCCAAAATTTAAGAGAAATTTTTAGTCTTTAAGGAAAGAAAAACAAAACAGAAGAAAAAAAAGACAGAAAGACTAGTGTACATAATTATAGAGCACTGATTCCCAATTTCGAAACCAAATTAAGGTAACTAGGCTCCAGAAAGGGGCCTTATAAGATCCTCTAGGAGCATACCTGGACAGAGTATTTCCTGGGCCATCTATGGGGGTATCTCTCTCAAGTTCAAGAAGGGACTAGGACAAAAACCCCAAGTATTTCCCCACTGTTCCCTGAACCAAGTTCACCACTTTTCAAATTAGCATTATGCTAAAAATAAAAATATCACTGCTGTACCAGTTAAAGCAATGCAACTGCTGAGACCCATGGCAATCTGATACTGAAATCACAGGACTTCAAGGATGGAAAGAATCTTAGAAATCATCCTGATTTTAAGCCTTAAATTCCTTTCAAATTATTACAGTTAATCCCTACCCCAATCTCTTCCCCCAACCTTTTTTAAAACAGCTCCTCACGATCTGTCCCTTTCCTCCTTTTCCTGGCTTTTTACAATTTACTCCTCTCATGCATTAAATGGCTACTTGTTTATTCCTCAAACACAACATTCTGGTCTGGCCTTCCCAATCTATGATGGATTATATCCCACCTTTTAAAAATGAACTTTTGCCTCATTGCCATCTCTCTATTTATATATAGATAGAGATAGAGATATATCTCTATCTCTATATCTATGTGTTGCTATCTTATACCTTGTTATTTACATGTGGTTACCCTCATCTTAGAGGGCAGAGACGAGTTTTGCCTTTCTCGGTATCCCCAGTGTTTAGCTCAGTGCCTGGTAAGCACTTAATAATAAATGCATGTTACTTGAAATCTGCTCCAATTCCCACACAGTAGTCCCCATTTCCAATCTCCAACTCCCAAATGTGTTTCTCTTCTAGTTCTTTTCTTAAGATGGACCAAACACTGCTGGCATTTAACCAATAATACTGAAACATTATCAGCTGTTCTTGGCAATGCATAACAATGACCTAGTGATCCCACCACTGGGAATACTTCCCAAGGAAATAATTCAAAAGAAAAAAATCTCATTTATACAAAGATGCTTATAGCTGCACATCTAATAATAGGCAAACTCCAACCTTTAATGTCCAATGACTGGGTGAAAGCAGGGATAACTAGAGACTTTAATGTAATGGAGTATTACATTACCATTGCTTCTGTGCATGAAGGCACTCTAATTTTCTCATGTGGGCCCTACCTCTCTACCAACACAGTTCATGTTATTCAGCTTAAGGAGGTGGTTGCTGGGGGTTCTTGTGACTGATAATGGCATACTGGCTACCTGGTGATTGACCTCTTCAGCCTTGGCTAAACTGACTTTCCTAAAACAGACTCTCCTCTGTCCCCAGGGGCCCGAGGAAAGCTTTGTGGCTGGGCAAGACCTGCCAAAGCTTGTGCTCGCCAGGATTTGCTCTATACCACAAGAAGGCATTAGTCTAAGATTTTAATAGAAAACAGTTCCTGAAAATAATGCGTTAATCTAAGATTTGGGAGGGGGGGGGTGAGGCACTTGGGGTTAAATGACTTGCCTAGGGTCACACAGCTAGTAAGTGTTGTATCTGAGTCTGGATTTGAACTCAGGTCCTCCTGACTCCAGGGCTGGTGCTCTATCCACTGAGCCAACTAGCTGCCCCATATCTAAGATTTTAGCAGAAGATATTTCCTGAAAAATAAACATGGAAAAAAATGGCCAAGTATATACAAAAATGAAAAAGTGTTTAAAAAGTAATGCATACAGGTGGCGGCTAGGTGGTACAGTGGATAAAGCACCGGCCCTGGATTCAGGAGTACCTGAGTTCAAATCCGGCCTCAGACACTTAACACTTGCTAGATGTGTGACCCTGAGCAAGTCACTTAACCCCCATTGCCCCGCAAAAAAAAAAAAAGAAAAAGAAAAAGAAAAAGTAATGCATACAGTACAAAGTAATGGAAACAGTGATGGATACAAATATAATACATAATGTAGAAAAAGTATGTTTGCACCATTCTACAGATAGGATTTGTTTCTTTTGTTATTGACTTCTTGTGAAGGCGAATAAATTTATTAAAAAATTCATCAGTTATCCTCAGCCTTGAGTAGCTTATTTGCCATGCTTATTCTGGAACAATGAAAAGAAAGAAAATATTTATTTTTGAATCACAGGAAGACAAAGGAAAATATGCTCAATGAGCAATCCCAACTGTCAGCAACCTAAGAAAACCTTAGCAAAAACCCAAGACAAAATTATGTTTAAAATAGTATGACTGGTAGATTTTATAAATTCAAAAGCATCTGAAAAACATGGCGGCAATCAGAGAACCAAAAAGGCGGAAGAAGTGGGACAATGAAGGAGGAAGTGGCCATCTTTGGCCCTGTGAACACTAAAACAAAAATGAATCTTTTTCTGTGAGTAGAGGATATCCTAATCACCTTTTTTTTTTCCTGGTGGGAAAATGAGGGTTAAGAGACTTGCCCAGGGTCACACAGCTAGTATGTGTCAAGTATCTGAGGCCGTATTTGAACTCAGATCCTCCTGAATCCAGGGCCAATGCTTTATCCACTGGGCCACCTAGCTGCCCCCTAATTACCTTTACCAGTGTTTCACTATAAACAAAAGCAACCTGTGAATTCATGTTGAACTAAAGAAAAAAGTGTGTACTCTAAATATTTCCATTTCTCTAAGCTTCAACATGAGGAAGAGATGAGACACAACTAGCAAAATGAACAATTTAACTTTTCAGGGGCCAAGGACAGAAATGAGATACTAAAAAGATTTAATTTTTGAAGTATTTGATCTATCTCATAGTTGAATTGCTTCATATCTTGCAAATACTTACTGAATCCTCAAGCTATTGTCTTGAAAATACATTTTATAAAATCCTGAATCCCATAAAGTAATTTTCTAAGGATTAAGTGACTTAAAATTTTAATTTCCATCAATACTGGCCACTAGGTAGTACAGTGGACTGGGCCTGGAGTCAGGAAGATATGAGTTTAAATGCAGTGTCAGACACTCCTGTTTTCCTCATTTTCCTAAAATGTAAATTAAGGATAATAATGTTTGTGAAGAATAAATGAGGTAATATTTGTAAAGCACTTAGCATAGTGCATGGCACATAACAAGTGCTTAATAAATACTTGTTCCCCCAATGCAACTCCCTTTCCTAGAAGAATGCTAGGTTTATATTAGAACAATACAAATGCTACAATCCATACTCATTATTTGTGGTTCACCCATTTACTAATAAAATTTATTGTTTTATTTTTAACCCTAAAATCAATACTTGCAAAGCTTTCCTGGTCATTTGTGGACATACACAGAGCAGCAAAAAATTTAAGCTGTCCTCCTGAGGTTGAAGGTCACACTGCCACCTTCTTGTTTCCACTCTCATATTATGTGTCCTTTTCAGTCTATTTAGTGCCATCTTTTCCCACGTTTCTGTTTTATATTGGTGATTTCACTGCTTAAAATGGCGCCCAAGTACAGTGAAGTGCCATCTAGTATTCCTAAGTGCAAGAAGGCTGTGATGTGCCTCACAGAGAAAATAAATGTTAGATAAGCTTTGTGTTTTGTTGGCCATGAGTTCAATGTTAAAGAATCAACAAAGTTTATCCAGAAAAAGGTAAGAGGAAATTCCCCAAACTATACATGAGGCCATCCTGGAAAGTGCTAAAGTAAATGTTGTGACCAAAGGCCTACAGGAACCTAACCCTGTATTTTCGCAGGGAACAAGAGTTCAGTGTTTGCTTATTCAGTGTTTGAAGTGAATTTATAAAACACAAGCACCACACAAATCAACTGTCCTTCCTTGTCCAAATTTCAAAGTTATTTAAACTTGCACTTATTTAAGGCTTTTAACTGCAAAACAACCTTTACAATATTCAGCTCTGACAAGATAATCTGAATAATGAATTTTCAAACTTAAGAAACTGGTTTTAACTTATGTTAAATTTACCACCTTACATACCTAAAGGAATTGTAATTTCACTCTTGAAAGTTAAACAAAAATTCTAGAATGAGTCACATTAGAAAAAAAAGACCTTTTTCTAAATACAATTCTTCAGACAGTGTGTTCAAATCACTAAAATCTTATTCATAAATAATTAATAAAAATTAATAAATAAATCAATTTCTATAAAATTTCTATATTATTGATTCCAAGTTTTTTCTACCCAGGAGTATTGTGGCATGTAACTATAACAAATTTCAGTCTGCCTTCAATTTTTTTGTATCAAAGTTTACTTCCATCTCTTCTGACACAGATCTGATGTTATTTCACTTTCAAAAGATGCTAGAATGATTATATTCTACTTTCTACACAGCATAAAGTAGTATCATGTAGATTCCACCCTGCATTTGTGAAAAATTTGTAAATCATATTACATGAAATTATGACCAAAAGGATGTTATTATAATGTCTTTACGTTAGAGGCAGTGAGTTCTACAAAAAAAACTTTAAATAACACAGCGAGACTTCAGCCTATTATTCAGATCCCACTCCAAAATACTATCTTTCCTATTCTTTTCCAGTCATATTTTCTGTATCTTCTACATACTATTAGATCTTTCCTGACACAATCACTCCAAATATTCTATTTAGAACCTTTGGAAGGATTTATTGCATATGTCTGGAATGTACTCCATCCTTTCTTTAGCCTCTTAAAATCCCTAATTTCCTTCAAAGTTCAATTCAAAACTGCCTCTTGAGAATTTTCCTTCCCTTTAACTTCTAGTAACTCACAAGTGAAATTATCTTGCCTGTATTTTGTAAATACTTACACATGACTTTTCCCTCCCCTGCTAGAGTCTCTCCAGTGAAATTATCTTATCTGTATTTTATAAATACTTATACAGGGCTTGCTATCTTCCTGAGGATGTAAACTCTTTCATAGGTAGACTTGCAACTGATCTTACAACAGATTCAGACCCTCCATTTCACATGTAGGTCATCTGTACCTTCCCGCCCCTTTCCAGTACTTTCAAAAATGAGATCTTCTCCCAATAGACTATAAACTCCTTAAGGGCAAGGACAGTCAGTCTCCTTTGTTTACATCAGTGTTGTTGTTTTAGTCATTTTTCAGTGATGTATAGGACTCTTCATGACTCCTTTTTGGGGTTTTCTTAGAAAAGATATTGGAGTGCTTTGCCATTTCCTTCTCCAGCTTTGAGTCCAATTCAAATTGGTCTTCCCAACTCCAGGGCCAGGTCCAATGTGCCTAGCTGCCCACTAGGGCCCTTATTTAATAAATGCTCTATCTCTATCATTTTTGTCTAGCAGAGTATCTAGCACAGAGAAGGCACTAAATAAATGTAGGTTTACAAATGGCCTACTAGATTTTGGGGTAAGTGATTATTATTTATTTTATGTATCATAGATCCTGGTAAATTTACACTGACTTGCCATTTAGACTTCTTTCAAAAGTTGCTATTGCAGTGAAGTTTTGTAAAATAAATTTTTATTGATATTTTTCATTTGTAGCACCTACTGTTCCCACCATATTTCTTTCCCTCCTTTCTCCCAGAGGCTCTTATAATAAAGAAAAAACAAGCAAGCAGTGAAATAAAAGTTCAACAAACATTGGAAAAAAGATGGCATTGTATGGACTGTTCCAGGAAGGTGGCTCAGTGGACAGAGTGCAGGACCTGGAATCAGGAAGACCTGAGTTCAAATATGAACTCCCTAGCTGTGTGACTGTGGGCAAATTACTTCGCTTCAGTTTCCTCATCTGTAAAATGAACTGGAGAGGGAAATGGCAAACCACTACAGTATCTCTGCCATGGAGGGTCATGAAGAGTCAGACATGGCCGAACAACAGGCTTACTGATACGAACTTCTGCCTATCTAGTTACTCTCTTTGGCAAGTGGCTAGCAAACCTTAATTTCCTACATCCCTAATCCCTAGCTTCTTAAACTGTGGCTCATGACCCCATATGGGGGTCACACAAAAAATTTGGCAACAGTAAAAGATTACGTATACCTATTTTATATATCCACATAGCCAAGGCCGTGTAAAATTTCTCAGGCAAAAAGAGGTCGGGAGCAGAAAAGATTTAAGAAGCCCTGCCCTAATCTATGATGTTAATAACCACAGTTTACCCAGGCAAAAATCCTTTGTTCCTGGTACCTCTCTCCCTTTTAGCCATATCTAGATCAGCCCCTACTCCTCCCCAGGCTCTGTTCTCCTCTGTGGAATCCTTGCTGGGCATTACACCTAGAGAATACTTTCTTCTCCTGTGGTCAACAACATGGCTTCATTCAATTGAATCAACATTTAGAATCTCTTCACTTTTTACCACCTAATACTGAAGTCTGGCTTTTTCCTAAAGTCGGGGCTCAGGTTTTCATGGAAAGAGGGGCTGAGCAACAATAGGCTCATGTGCTTTGCATCTCTCTAGTGAAAGAGAAGTTCTTGGAGGCCAAGAATTGTCTAATGATTGTATTTGCATTCCAGCACAGGTACACAGCTGGAGCTTAATGAGGAAAATGAGATCCACAGGCACTGTAACAGTACTGACCTGATCATTCACAACACAAAGGCAATATGAATAAAAATGCACATTGTCCAGATTATGACGTGGTTGGATAGATAATCTGCCGTCTTGTCTCCTGGACAGAACCTATAACCTCTAAGATAATGAAAGGTATTTGGGCTTGATTACATTTGGGAAATCCTTCATTACTTTTTTGTTGTTGTTGTTTTGTTTTGTTTTGTTTTAGTGAGGCAATTGGGGTTAAGTGACTTGCCCAGGGTCACACAGCTAGTAAGTGTCAAGTGTGTGAGGCTGGATTTGAACTCAGGTACTCCTGACTCCAGGGCCGGTGCTTTATCCACTGCGCCGCCCTGCTGCCCCAAGAAATCCTTCATTACTTTTAATGATCCCAAGTTTCTCACTGATAAAAAATTCAAAAAGTTATAACAGCTACAAACAAGAGAATCCACTACACCAAGACAATCAAAATTGCTGGTGACTGAAGGGCACCAAGCCTACTTAATAAGATGACAACATACTGCCAATGAAGTATGTACAAGAAACATCATTAAGACAAGACATGTAGGGGGCAGCTAGGTGGCGCAGTGGATAAAGCACTGGCCCTGGATTCAGGAGGTCCTGAGTTCAAATCCAGCCTCACACACTTGACACTTACTAGCTGTGTGACCCTGGGCAAGTCACTTAACCCCAATTGCCTCACCAAACAAACAAACAAACAAAAAACCTAATTGAAGACACTGAGGTCTTCAAGTCCTCACTTCATGCAAACTGTAGCAATTTAATCCAAATAAGGAAATGGATGGCAAAAATCCACAAGCTAGGTAACAAACAGTAATGCTATAGTAGAAGACACCTAAGAGAGCTATAGAAGATCTGGAGAAAGGAACTGTAAGATTACATCTTCATCCAAAATAGAAAATTTCAATACCACATTGCCCAATAAAGATAACCAAAAGGGAATTTTTTTAAATGGGTAAATATATCTGGAAAAAAGAAGTATTTCAAAATTCTAGATTCTCTTCATCTGCAATAGAAAGCAAAAGTTAAATGGTTAAAGTAATATAAGAAATCAAAGAATCCCAAAGAACAAAAGTAACAATTCAATATTAAGCACTTTACTAGAGGCTTAAAAATGAGTAAATCAGAGACGAAAGAGGCATCTCATCTCCCCTTCCTTCCACCCAAAAGAGGATATAGAAAATGTCTAGTCACCTATACAGTCACATGTCCAACATAATGAAACACAAGTTAGATCAAGTAAAAAAGACATAACACAACAGTTACATCATGGGAGGTAAACAAAATTCAAACTTGGGGGGGGGGGGCAGGGCAATGAAGGTTAAGTGACTTGCCCAGGGTCACACAGCTAGTAAGCATCAAGTGTCTGAGGCTAGATTTTATCTCAGGTCCTCCTGAATCCAGGGCTAGTGCTTTATCTACTACACCACTTAGCTGCCCAAACCAAATACTTTTGAGGTGGGGCAGGCTGAAAGGAAATAGAGAATAGAGTAAATGTCATGGGGAGGCAATAGGATGGGGAGAAATAGCAATAGTAACTGAAAAAAAATTTGAAGCAAGTTTGTCTGATAAAGGCCTCATTTTTCAAACATATAGAGAATGGAATCAAATTAAAATAAGAGCCATCCCCAACTGACAAATGATCAAAAGATATGAACAATTTTCAGATGAAATAATCAAAGCTACCTATAGTCATATTTTAAAAATGCTCTAACTCACTATTGATTACAAAAATCCAAGTCAAAAAACAATTCTGGGGTAGTACCTCATATGTACTGGTTTGGATAATAGGACAGCAGAGGAAAATGACAAATGTTGTAGGGGATATGGGGAAAATGAGACATTAATGCACTGTTAGTGGAGTTATAAACTGATTCAAACATTCTATAGAGCAATTTGGAACTATGGCCAAAGGGCTAGGAAACCATGCATACTCTGAGTAATGCCACTGCTAGGTCCGTATCCAAAAAGAGATAATAAACATAATTATGGCAGCTCTTTTTTGGTGCAAATTATTCTAAATTGAGGGGATGCCCATCAACTGGGGAATGGCTGAACAAATTGTGGGATGTGATTATGATGGAACACTACTAAGCTATAAATGATGATTAGAATGCTCTCAGAAAAACCTGGAAAGACTTACATGAGCTGATGCAAAGTGAAATGTACTGTATACAAAGTAACAGCGATATTGTAAGATGATCAGCTGTGAACGACTTTGCTATTCTCAGCAATACAATGATCCAAGACAACTCAAGGAGGTGTTTTTTTTTGGGGGGGGGGGGCAGGCAATGAGGGTTAAGTGATTTGCCCAGGATCACACAGCTAGTAAGTGTCAAGTGAGGCTGGATTTGAATTCAGGTCCCCCGAATCCAGGACGGGTGCTTTATCCACTGGGCCACCTACCTGCCCACTCTCAAGGACTTATGCTGAAAAATGTGATCCATCTCCAAAGAAAGAACTGGTGTCAGTATACAAATTGAAGCATAATTTTTTTAGTTTATTTTTCTTGGGGTTTTTTGGTCTGTTTTCTTTCACAACCTGACTAATATGGAAATGTTTTGCTGAGTACATATATATAACTTACATTGAATGGCTTGCCTTCTTAAGAGGATGGGGGAGGGAGGAAGGAAGAGAATTTGGAGCACAAAGTTTTAAAAATGGACATTAAAAATTGTTTTTACATGTAATTGGAGGAAAATAAAATTCTAAATAAATGAAGACAAGTTCTGATTGCACTTTCTCAACAGAAAATATTTAATATTTATTACTCATAATTGAGATCATAAGTAATTACTCCACATTTTGGCCAATTATATGTTTTTTGTAAGAAAAATTTATAAATGACAGAACATATAGGCTGAGTAGCAAAAAAGGTGTGACAGAAGGAGATATTTTTATAAATAAACATAAGGGGATAAAATTATAAATTGGTACTTACTGAACAAACTGTCCCAAACTGATATGACATTTATTCTGCCTGTAGTTTACAAAGCTAAGACAGTTCTGCACCTATGGCTTATTCTATTAAAAGACTGGAATATAGTGTAAACAACAGATCCCATCCTCCCCCTCTGGCTAACAAAATCACATGGTTCAAGGAGCACCGAGTTGGTCTCAATAATGTCCACTCCTGAGTTGTGTCCATATAAGGAAAAACAGATTAGGGATGGGAATACTGTGCTCTAATTAGCTAGTTTTTGCGCATAGATTGTAACCCTTGAGTAATCAGACCAATGATGAGAAAGGGGAGGGTCCATTCGCATTAGCGACTAGGGTTTAAAACAGGGCCTGTGAGCCCCAATTCTTGGCACCCACTAGCTGCACACTAGGGTGCCTCTTTCTTGCGAGAAGGAAATAAATGAGCCTTTGTCACATTGTTGCTGAGTTCCCAAGAATTATTGAGAAGAGGATTGTTTTCCCTCACAGGCAGCTCTTCCATCTT
Source organism: Dromiciops gliroides (assembly GCF_019393635.1). Classification (NCBI taxonomy): domain Eukaryota; kingdom Metazoa; phylum Chordata; class Mammalia; order Microbiotheria; family Microbiotheriidae; genus Dromiciops; species Dromiciops gliroides. The sequence continues at coordinate 527,448,530 of NC_057861.1, read as the reverse complement.
ATTAAATCTTTCTCCACTGATATCAAAATGGTATTTAGCCTCAATAAATGTAAATTCTTCACATATGCAAAGAAAGCACTGAGATTTAAGTCTTCAAGCCTGACTCCAACCAAGAGACAAAGGAAATATCTACAAATAACTTGGTTTCTTCCTGAGACACATTAAAGTACAGAGATATAAAAAAAGAGAACTGTGGCTGAATGTTAAAAGACTTCCTGGCATCCTAAAATCAAAGCTGAATGGGGGAAAAAATTTTTAAGGCAAATTACATCTATACAATTCTAGCACTAATGTGCCCTATTAGAAATGTAAAAATGATTTCTAATGGATTTGAAAAGTATAACAAAAACCCATGCAATATTAATAAAAACAAAATGGTCATCACTAAAAGGTGGATATAGAAAGATTAACACTTCTTTGCCAAAAAAAAGATAGATGGCAAGTCGGCCACGGCTGACAAGACAGGATTGAAGCATAGTGAAGCTAGTTTTTATTTTGTGTACAAAATCAACAAGAAATATTTTGTGTTGAAAACTATCTCTATATGTAACTGGAAAATAATAAAATACTTTTATTTAAAAACAAAAACAAAAAAAGAAATATTTTGTGTGACACCAGATCACACTTGGAGTCATTACGATGAACAACTGAAAAATGACCACTGTGGAAATTTACACCATGCACCAATATCTGTCTCACTGAATAAGAGGGCAGAGAAACTATACAAAAAACTTCAAAAACAATACTCTCCAAAATTAAATCAATACTGTAATACTCAATTACATCAACACAAAGGTGAACACAGGAAAGGATGGCAAAAAATACATTGGAAAATACAGTTCAAATTTATTAAATAAAAGAGTACTCTACAGAAGAGTTGCATTTATATATGAATACTTTCTTCATGGAAGTAGGCATGGCATGAATGAATAACAAAGACAATCAAATTAATTATATCTTAAATGACAGGAAATGACTGGTTATTCATCTATATGATAAGAATATTGCTCTGATAGATCAATAAAATCAATACCAACAACTATCTATCACCTTCAGGATCAAAGATAAACTCCTCCATGTGGCTTTTAAAGCCCTCCTTAAACTGACCCTAACCTGTATTTCCAGCTTCATTGTGCTTGCCTCTAGCGAAGCTGGCCACCCCTTCGTTCCTCACAAACTGGACTTTATCTCCTATCCTCCTGGCTTTGCACTGGCCATCCCCTTTTACGAAAATACTTTTCCTCCTCAACTCCACCTAGCAGAATCCCTCTCTTCTTTAAAGATCCGGTGCAAAGACCACTTGCAAGAGGAATTCTTTGCTGATGACCCTAACTCTTAATTAATGTTCTTCCTCTTTAAATACCTGGTATTTACTTTGTATTTCTGTGTGTGTGTGTGTGCGTGTTTTCTTTCTATTTCTTCTATGTGTATTTATATACATATTTGCTGTTCTCTTCCATTAAAATTTAGGCCACTTGTAAGGAATTGTTTCCGTTCTTTGTATTTATATACCCCCTAGAACAGTATAGTAATGCATTCTATTGAAGCTTTCTGAGTAGGGCAGAGACACAGTCAGACCTGTGATTAAGGAAGATAATCTGGGAGTTATGTGTAGGATGGATTCGAGAGGGAAGAGAATGGAAGCTGACACACCAAATGGGGGAGCACTGCAATACTTCCTCTTACCTCTATTGAAGAAGGAACCCTATTTTCTTCCTAAGGCTAAGCTTTTTACCTTTTCCTTTGGTCCCCTCCCCTCCCCGCTACAGTACCTCACAACAACAAATCTGCTGATTTGCTACGTAATGGAGTAATAGATATGGCATTGGATTTGGAATCAGATGAACTGGGTTTCAATCCTACATCTGCTACTTACTATTCTAACTATGATGCCTTTGGATGAGTCACTTCATCTCAATTTCCTCATATGTAAAACCAAGGTGCTGGGTAAAATTACTTCTAAAATTCCTTCCTGCTCTAAATCTAAAATCTAAAAGGAAGGAAATGGTTAGGTTCTGAAGTTTTTAAAAGCCTTCACTTAAATGTTCTACCCCATTCAAGCTACCATCTCTATCCCCCTTCACTACCTAACTTCTTAAAAACGTCTACACTTCCCTCACAATTCACTCTCTTCTTCAACACCATGAAACATGGTTTCTGCCCCTAACATTCTACTGGAAATACCACTTCAAAGTTCAATGTCCTTTTTTTTTTAGTCTTTTTCTGGTCTTTTTTGAGTCATGTTCTTGATGACTCTGAAGCCTCTGACACTGCTGACCACCTGCTTCTGCCACTAAAGTACTATGTTGGTGTTTCAACACAGTAAAACAGTAACACTATAGTTCTCAAAAGCTATGTCAGCAGAGCAACAAGCTCTGGCAATTCTACTAAGTAGGAAAAAGGCCCCTTGATGGACTATGTCTGTTACCTAAGGACCACCCAGCTAAATCCAGACAGCCTCACCATCAGGTTGGCAGCAAAGTGATGAACTTTTGATTCACAACTCCTGTCAAAGACTATCCACTAAGTTATAGAGGAATAAAACATGATATTTATGTCAAAACAATAAAAGGATAGAAACTAGAAAATATATGAAAATATCTTTGTACAAACTTTCTATCAATGCAAAGGGAGCCACCATATTAAAAATCAAACATCACTTGGGGGCAGCTAGGCGGCCCAGTGGATAGAGCACCGGCCCTGGATTCAGGAGGACCTGAGTTCAAGTCTGGTCTCAGACACTTGACACTTACTAGCTGTGTGACCCTGGGCAAGTCATTTAACCCCCAATTGCCCCAGAAAAAAAAATACAAAAAAAATGCAAAAATCAAACATCACTGTCCTTGATTAAATGGTGCTGAATAATGACGGGAAGAACAGATGGCTAGATCAAGTTATATACAAAGAAGAATTCCACGCTAGAGCCAACATAATTATAAGGGAATTAAGAGGGTTGAGTTTCAAGATACCAGAGAAATGGGGAGAGAATGGGAGGGGGGAGTGGAAATCACTATTTACTAACCAAAAAGAGCAAGAACATATCTTTAACAACTAATGTCCATATTTCTGTCTCTATAAAATCTTTACAAGAATAATTTATGTAGAGGGCAGCTAAGCAGTGCAGTAGATAAAGCACTGGCCCTGGATTCAGGAGGACCTGAGTTCAAATCCAACCTCAGACACTTTGATACTTACTAGTTTGTGTGACCCTGAGTGAGTCACTTAACCCTCACTATCCAGAAAAAAAAAAAGAATAATTTATGTATATTTTGCAGAGCACATCTTTTTTACAATCATACAAGTGACAGAAAGGCATAGAGATATAGGGGGTTCCAGTATACTTATTGCTTGTCTATAAAAAGACACCTGGGGCAGCTAGATGGTGCAGTGGATAGAACACCGGCCTTGGAGTCAGGAGTACCTGAGTTCAAATATGGCCTCAGACACTTAACACTTACTAGCTGTGTGACCCTGGGCAAGTCACTTAACCCCAACTGCCTCACTAAAAAAAAAAAAAAAAAAAGACAACACCTGATTTTTAAATATCAAAATACCACCTTAGTGATATATTTATAACACATTATTACTGTACTATAAAAGGCAATGAATACAAGCAAACATGGGAAGACATTATGAACTAATAGCAAAATAAAGAAGATCAGGAATATATAATGACTACAATAATGTAAATTCAAAGAACAAAAGAAAACACCAACTTAAAGCCTTTTCTCACATGAGGTGTTTACCATGCATTTAACAGATATTCAATGACCCTCTAATTATTAATATAAAGAATGGAATGAAACAGTAAGCTGTATACCAAAAAACACCAAAAGTGTCTATGCAGTGTATGAAGTCAGAGAACCTGGGCCTGAGTTTTGTTTCTGCCACATATTGCTCCTATGTAGTCAACTAATTTCCATTTTTTGGACCTAAATCTCCTTATCTGTAAAGTAATGGAGCTGACCTAGCTGAATTCTAAACAAATGATCCTACATCTGGTAGACAGGTCAAATCAGAGAGGGATTCCCTACAGATGGTAAGAACTGTCAGATGCTATTGCTTGGGTATGACATTACCAAGTGCATCAAACACCGAACACTTCAGAGTCTCCCAAGTACAATTCATTATTAATCAAAAGAGTTCAGCCTAAACACACAGGGAAAATCAAGCAAATTAATAAGCCCATTTCCAGACTAGGTTATACAGATGAATGAATAACCCATAGTGGTGTCTATCTTTATCAGGAATATATAGTGCATGTGGACAATGAAGTGGGCCCAGAAAAGAATAGGACAAAGAGAGAAGACAAGATTGCTTTGGGGAAACTGTGTGATTATTTTGGTGATCTCAAGCTTCCCCCAGAAACAAAGAGCCACTGATATTTTCCCAGTGATGCTATAAGGCTATAAGTTATGGAATACAAGGTTCCAAAGAATTAAAGTTTACAGGATACCCTAAGAAAAATAGAGACACACATATGGTAGGCATGAATAAGCTGAGATATATAACCTACAAAGAATTGTGCAGGGCAGCTAGGTGGCACAATGGATAGAGCACCGGCCCTGGATTCAAGAGGACCTGAGTTCAAATCCAGCCTCAGACACTTAAGACGTACTAGCTGTGTGACCCTGGGCAAGTCACTTAACCCCAAATGCCTCACCAAAAAAAAAAAAAAAAAGAAAGAAAAAAAAAGAATTGTGCAGAGCAGCAGCATAAAGTTGTCATCACAAAGATGTATGACTAGAAAAAGATATAGACACTTCTCAATGTTTGCCAAACCCATAACTCCCATTATCTTCTCCTCCATTCCCATTTGCATGCTGCTGACTAGACTATCTACTATACATGTATATGTATACTATCTAATCTCAATATACCCAAACCAGTTCTCCCTCTCATTCCCATAAAAGCTGTTTTAAAACGTTTCTCTTTCTTTAAACCTCCTATCTCAACCTTTCCCCTCATAGGAGACTTGCCTCATACTTTATAGAAACAGAACGCCATGATTGGAAACTCTTCATTCTTCTCCTCTCTACCATGTAACATAGTTCTTAATTTTCTCTTTTACTGCAGTCTCTGATGAAGACTTAGTTCTCAGAGAAACACTGTACACAGTAACAGCAACAGTGTGTGATGATCAACTGTGACAGACTTAGCTCTTCTCAGCAATACAATGAACCAACACAATTCCAAAGAACTCTGTTCTCCACATCCAGAAAAAAAGAACTGTGGGAGGGCAGAGCCAAAATGGTGGAGGAAAGACATTAAAGGCACAGAGATCCTGAAACAATTACCCCCCAAACAGCAATAAAACAAGCCCTGGAGCTGCAAAACCCACAAAAAGATGTAATGAGATTATTTTCCAGATTAAAGGGGGCCATAATGGGATGCGAGCAGAGTCGAATGCCTATAATTACGCCAACAGACCCCAGACACTCTGCACAAGAGGAACTAACACCCAAGCCTCGGAATCAGCTGCAGCACCAGCATCTTCTGGAACTGAGCTTAGGTCTGGTGAGAGGGGTGAGAGGGCTGAACGGCTGGTGGGGGGGGAGGGGGGTGGTGGCAGAGAATATAGAGGTGTCTGCAGGGAATACAGAGGTATCTGCGGGATCTAAGCAAGGAATTCAGCTATCCCACCCCAGCAGGGAACCAGGAAGAAATCCTGAGCGGCAGGAGGTCCAGGTTGGGGAGAGTTTCTTAGTGACAAGAAAGATCAAGGTGCACCCTGGAAGAGGAAGAGCAACCTCAGGGCCCCTACATCCAAGAAAATGATAAATTGGTCTTACGCCATGGAAATGCTCAAAAGGGACTTTAAAGAGAAAATAGGAGGATAGATTTAGAGAGGTAGAGGAAAGAATGAAAAGAGAAATGAGAGCAATGCAGGAGAGTCATGAGAAAAAAGTCAACAGCTTGAAAAGGGCAAATGGAAAAGGAGACAAAAAAGCTCTCTGAAGAAAATTATTGCCTAAGAATTAGGACTGAACAAATGGAAGCTAGTGACTTTATGAGAAACCAAGACAACAGTAAAGCAAAATCCAAATGAATAAAAAAATAGAGGGCAATATGAATATCTACTTGGAAAAACAGCTGACCCGAAAATAGACCCAGAGAGATAATTTGAAAATCACTGGACTACCTGAAAACCATGACCAAAATAAGTTTTAGACAGTGTCTTCCAAGAGATTGTCAGGGGAAATTGCCCTGATATTCCTACAAGCAAAAGAAAAATAGAAATTGAAAGAATCTACCAATCACCTCCTGAAATAGATCCAAAAGGAAAACCTCCAGGAATATTATAGCCAAATTCCAGAGTTCCCAGGTCAGGAGAAAATACTGCAAGCAGCTAGAAAAAAGGTATTCAAATACTGTGAAGCTACAATAAGGATAAACAAGATCTAGCAATTATCTTCATTAAAGGACCAGAGGTGTGGAATATATTCCAGAGGGCAAAAGAACTGGGATTACAACCAAGAATCACATACCCAGGAAAAACAAGTATAATTTTCAGGGAAAAAATGGGACTTCAATGAAAAAGGGAACTTTCAACATTTGTGATAAAAGACTGATAACTGAATAGAAAATTTGACTTTCAAATACAAGACCCCAGAGAAGCATAAAAAGGTAAAACAGGAAAAAGAAATCATGAGGGATATTAAAAGATTAAACTGGTTACATTCCTACATGGAAAGATAATACTTTGAACTCATAAGAACTTTCTGGGTAAAGAATACACAGAGGCCACAGGTCTGAACTGAATATGAAGGGATGTTATCTGTAAAGCATTTTTTTTTCCTTTATCCTGTGTTCTTTGGGGACAAACAGGATGGGGTGTCTTATGTCTGGGTGGGATTGAGTTCAGGGTCTCCTTGGTCCAGGAGACTGGTGCTTAGTCTACTGTGCCAACTAGCTAACCCATGATGGATATCCTTTATAAAATAGGGTTGAGGGGAAGGAGGAATAGACTGGGGGGAGGGAAGGGGAGAGGTGGACTGGGAGAGTAGTTCACATAAATGAAACAAGAAAAAGAGGCTTGTGGAGGAGAGGGGGAAGAGGGAGAAGTGAATGAACCTTACTATCAATCAGGAATTGCTCAAAGAGGGAATAACATACATACTCAAGTGGTATAGTAATATATTTTTGCCCTGAGGAAAAATGGGAGGGGAAGGAGATAAGGGTGGGGGGAAAGAGAGGGGAAGGGAGGGTAGGGCAGATTGAGGGAGGGAGCAGTAAAAAGCAAAAACACTTTAGAGGAAGGTGAGAGCTGTACTGCACAAGTATGACACACTGAATTGCTTGATTCATAGGGAGGGTTGAGAATGAGAGGGAGGAAGAAAATTTTAGAACATAGAATCAGAGTGGGCTCAAGGAGGGAATAACATTCATACCCAATTAGGAAGAGTAATCTATTTAAACCCTAAAGTAGGTTTAAATAAAAGTATTAAAACTCCTAAATAGGAGGAAAAGAGGATAAGGAAGGAAGGGTGAAAGAAGGGAGGGGTAGAGAGGGGGAGGGAACAGTAAGGAAGTAAAACACTTTTGAGGAGGATAGGGTAAAAGAAGATAGAAAATACAGTAAATATCATGGGAAGGGAGAAGGATGGAGGGAAATGATGATTGACTATAATGGCAAAATGTATGTACCTAATTTGCTGGGCTGTTGTGAGAAAAATTCTTTGTCAAGTTTAAGGTACTATATAAAAGTTATGATGAACAGGATGCTATCAGAAAAACCTCGAAACACCTACATGAACTGAAGCAGAGTTGAAATGTACTGTATACAAAATAACAGCAGTGGTGTAAGATGATCTGCTGGGAAGCACATGGTTATTTTCAGCAGCCATGATCCAATATAACCCTGAAGGACTTATGAAAATTGCAATCCATCTACAGAGAAAGAACTGGTGCTATCTGAAAACAGATTGAAACACATTTTTTCTGACAATTCCTTAATCTGAAGTTTTGGGTTTTGTCTGTTTCTCTCACAACCTAGCTAATGTGGGGATGTTTTCCATAACTACTCATGTATAACTTATATGAATTGCTTGAGTTCTTGGAGGTAGGGGGTGAAAGGGAGGGAGGGAGATAGAAGTTTGGAACACAAAGTTTTTTAAATTGTCAAAATTTGTTTTACATATATTTTGAAAATAAAATTCTAAACAGAAAAAGACCCTGGTGTATTCTGAATGCAGATGAACATACTGTTTCTACTTTTTTTTTCTTTTCTGAGGTTTTTTTTCTTTGTTCTTTCACAACTGGACTAATTCAGAAATTGTTTAATGTGACTGATAACCTATATCTGATTTGCTTTCTTCTTGGGGAAGGGGAGGGAAGAGAAAGAGGAAGAAAAAGTTGGAGCTAAAAATTTAATGAAAAAACAAATGTTGAAAACTATCCTTTACAGGTAACTGGAAACAATAAAATACTTTATGATTTAAAAAAAAACAATATTAAAAAGTATTTTTAAAAAGACTTCTCCTTACCAAGGCCAAATCAATCAAGTACAGGACCTTTGATCCCATCTCTTCCCCTCTCAGACTGCCTCCTAGGTTCACATCCCTCAAGTCCTTCCTCCCCACATACTTTCTAATCTTCAGTCCTTTCATTATCTACTGGCTCTTTCCCAACTGCCTAGTAACAGATGATCAGATTCTCCTACTCCTTGAAAAACTCTCACTTGCCCCTAAGGTATTATACTATATTCATTCCTTTCCGTCCCCTTTCACAGCCAAATTCCTAGAAAACTGCTATCTTTAATCCAATGCCTTCACTTTTCCCACCTCACTATCAAGGCCTTTCTATTCTAACTTCCCTATTCCACCACTTTACTCAAATTGCCTTCCTCCAGGGTCAACCAATGATCTGTATGCCAAATTGAATGTCCCCTTTTCAGTACTCATTTTGCTTGAACTCTCTTGCAGCATTTGATAGATACTAAAAGCTATCCTCCTAGGACACTTCTCACCTCCATGATACTGATACTGGTTCTTGTTTCTCTTTCTATTGGCTGAATGATCTCTTTTCCGTCTCATCCCATGTGAACAGAAAAAGGGAGAACTCCAAAATCTATTAAAAAATGAATGCTGAAAACTATCTTTACATGTAATAAAAAATAAAATACTATTACATAAGAAAAGAACTTCTCTCTAGATGATATCTTCAGCTTCATATTCCCATCTCTATATAGATGACCCTCAAATCTAGATCCAGTCTTCTTGTTCCACTAACAGGAGAAGGGGCGAAGGCGAGTCACTGGTGCCTTAAAACCAGGTGCTTCAGGCAGGTGGGGCTTGTTAGCCTTGGGCAGGCAACCCACCTAGGGGAAAGAAACCCTGATTTTAACCTCCTCTTGCCTTGCGGCTATACACCTTATAGGGAAAGGCTTCTGGAGTTAACCCAGAGGAAAAATCATGAGTCCCTTAGGCAGTTGGATGTTTGGACATCACATCCCTCTGGCAACTCCTGTGGCAGCACTGGTGCCAAACTGTATTGGCTCTGCTCTCCTTTGGATCCACCAGTGTCGCGGAGAGGGAAAACCTGCTGCATGAGCAACAGCTTGTTTTTCATATTAATCCCGCCCAGGCCAGCGCCCGGAGAGGACACTCCAGCTACTCCTTATGGGGTAGATACAAACCACAGGATGTGGCAGGTTACCAGTTATAAGTCACTCAGGAGCTGCAGTTCCCATATCGGGACTGCACAGCCACACTGGCCAGTGGCTCTTCAAGGCACTGATCCATGGGTCATCCGCAACTGGTGGAGGCCTACTACCTCCTCTAAACTCATTCTGCATCTACAATTGCCCTTCTGATTATCTAATATCCATCTGAAGAGGCACCTAAAAAATTCAATATGTCCCAAACAAATCTCTTTCTTTCTAAATTTACTGTCCTGCAAAATGTATTGCATCTTCCTGACTTTCTTATTTTTAATCACGGGCACTATCACTTTTCTAGTTGCCCAAGTTCATAACTTCAGAGGTCATCCTTGAGCTTTTCTCCTTCACCCCAATACCCGAAAGAGTTACCAAGTGTTATTGATAATAGTTCCATAGCTATCTATCTATCTATCTATATATATATATCTTATACATATATTCTCTTCTCTCCTCTAGGTACTAAAACCACCCTGGTTGAGGTCCTCATCATTCTCACATAAACATTACAACAAAGATTAATTGTTTTGCTAGCTGCAGGCTCTAATTCATCTTCCCAAAGAGTTGCCTAAAGCTAAGTCTGACCATGTCACCCCCCAAAACAACATCCATGAATCCCTCTTACTATTAGAATAAAATAATACACTTCTATTTGCCCTTTCCATTCTGGCTCTAGCCAACCTTCCCAGTGTTATTTACATATCACTCTCCTTCCCAAGTTATGGCCCGGCTGAAATGGCCTACCTGTGTTCTTTAGATAACTACAGGTCTATCTATCTCCTGTTGCCTTTGTGTAGGATGTATCCTTTCTAGAATATGCTCTCTCCTCACCTTTGTGCATAGAATCCATGGCTTCCTCCAAAGGTCAGCTCAAGAGCCACCCTCTTAGTTGAGACCTTTCTCAATCCCTTCAGAGAACACTCCCACCCCCTCTAAAAAATTTCCTTATACTTATGTATATATGTATACCTTGTTTCTCAGAACAGAACAGAACAGAACCTCCTTAAGAGCAGCAATTACTTCATTTTTGGTTTTTGTATCCTCAATCCCTACTACCATATCTGTTACCTAGTAGGAGGCACTCAAATACTTAGTAAGATTGAAGCAGCCAGTGGGTATACAACCACATGGACAGTCTCTATGCTCCCCTGGTATACATAGTATCAAAAGGATTTAGAGGGGAAAAGTCACAGCTATTGGGTGAACACAATGTAAAATTTTACAAAACATGCACATGTGCCACACAATATTAAAAAAAACAGAGATGCATTGAAACTCGCAATGTAGGAGAGTTAAATCACATGGGATAAGATCACAAAGCTATCAAAGTATCAAATTATGCCAAAGACAAACTGCCTATTTCAAAAATTTCACTGTTTCATACCAACGTGATCTACTCTCTCTTCATATGTGTTTAAAGATATAAATTTTCCTTGAGTATTGCTTTTGCTGCATCCATCAAATTTTGGGATGTTGTCTCATTGTTATAATTATCTTTAATGAAATTTTTTTGTTCTTTGACTCACTCTTTGGAATTAGTTTAATTCCAATTAATTTTCAATATGTGCTTCAAAGGCCCTTATTTGAATATAATCTTTATTGCATTATGGTCCAGAAAAGATAATGTAATATCTCTGCTTTTCCACATTTTTTGAGGTTTTTATGCCCTAATATATCTTTGTGAAGGTACCATCACAGATGAGATTTAGGTACAATCCTTCCTATTTCTATTCACATATTCTCCAGGTCTTTCATATCTAACTTTTCTAAAATTCTATTCATTTCTTAACTTCTTTCTTGGGATTTTTTCTTGGTATTAGATTTATCCAAGTCCAAAAGGGGTAAATTGTAAGTTACTGCTCCTGGTACAGTTTTACTGTCTTATTTTCTCCTATAACTCAATTTAACTATTCATTCAAGAATTTGGGTGCTAGCAATTTGGAGCATATATGGTCAGTTATTGATACTACTAATTCATGTCCATGGTACCACTTAGCAAACATAGTTCTGATTATCTCTTTTTAATTAGGTCAATTTTTACTTTTGTTACACTGCCTTTTTTACTTCATCTGAAGCATAATTTATTCTGCTCCAGTCCCTTATTTTAACTCTGATTTAAGTTTCTGATTCAAGTGTGTCGCCTAAAAATAGCATATTGCTGAGTTCTAGTTTCTAATCCATTCTGCTATCTATCCTCTTCCTATTCACATTCAGTTATGATTGCTAACCGTGAGGGTTTCCCTCCATTTCATTCTCGTATATTTATCCGCTTTATTTTGTCCCTTCAATTATGTTTTGCTCATGACCACCGTTTCTCTTAAATCGACTCTTATCCATATTCAGTTTCTCTAGCCTTTTCACCACTTCCTGTTAGAGAAGAATTTTTTTACTCAACTGTGTGTTCTTTCTTCTTTGACCAGTTCAGGTGAGTGAGGTTCAAGCATGCCCGCTCCCCACCCCATTTTCCTCTCCACTATATAAACTTCCTTGAGTGCCTCTTTCCTGAAAGATAATTTCCTCCATTTCTTCTTCTCCCTTCACTTCTTCATCTGTCTCACCTTTCCACTCTTGAGATCATCTCACATAACAGATTCACACTATTGATCCCTAAGTAGACGTCTTCCAATTGCCCTGATGACAATAAAGTTTAGTGCTAACAGGTACTGTCTTCCTATGTTGGAATTTGGGCAGCTAGGTGGCACAGGGAATAGAATCCAGGCCAAGAATCAGGAAGACTAATCGTCCTGAGTTCAATATCTGGCCTCAGACACCTACTAAGTTGTGGGACCTTGAAAAGGTCACTTCATCCATGTCTGGGCTCAGTTTCCTCATCTTGAAATATGATATCAAGGCTCTTTTTTTGTGTTTACAGCTTTCAGGTAAAAACATTTATTCTTAAATTCTCTCCTCATTCTGTTTTCCAAATAAATTTACTTCCCCCCAGGGAGATATTGCACATTTGTGTCTTTTTTTCCAGTCTTTGGACTTTGTATTACTGTTTCTTGATGTCTCATGGAGTCATCAGTTTCTACTTGACCAACTGTAATTTTTAAGAGTTATTTTATTCATATGTTTTGTACCTCTTTTACCGTTTGGCCAATTCTGATTTTTAAGCAGTTAATTTCTTCAGTATTTTTTGTGCATTTTTACCAACCTGTTAATTCCCTTTTTTTTTAATTTATTTTATTTTTTTTAGTGGAGGCAATTGGGGCCAAGTGACCTTGCCCAGGGTCACACAGCTAGTAAGTGTCCAAGTGTCTGAGGCCGGATTTGAACTCAGGTACTCCTGAATCCAGGGCCGGTGCTCCATCCACTGCGCCACCCAGCTGCCCCTCTGTTAATTCCCTTCTAACAATTTTCTTGCATAGCTTAATTTCTTTTCCAATTTTCTCTCTACTGCTCTTATTTGAATTTTTTAAAATCATTTTTGCTCTTTCTTGGATCTCCTTCTTTAGGTCTTCTAGGAAATATATCTGGGCTTTGTCCAATCTTGCATGGTTTCTTTGCTTGAGGCTTTCCTAGTAGATGTTTTTCAATTCATTGTCTTCTTATGAGTTCATGTCTTAAGCTTCCCCGTCACTATAACAGCTTTTTGTGGTTTCTTTTTTTGGTTCTTTGCTCATTTTTCCTCCTAATTCTTTACTTTGAACTTTATGTTAGAGTTAGGCTTTGCTTATCTCTGGGGAGGATAACTAGCTTGAGCTTCTGTTTTTATATCCTTCTGCTGTTATAGCTAGGTCTGGAGCTGTAATTTCAAAGCTCCCAACATAGTATGAACCAAGAAGAGGTTCTGTCACCACTCTTCTGATCTCAGCTCTTGTCCTTAATCTCTTACAACTCCTCTCCACCCTAGAACAGTGACCCCGAACTAGGTAATGGCAACAGAGCTGCCAAATGGTATCTGATCCTATGCCCAGTGATAATACAGGGTTTCTCTGATCTCTCTTTCTGCCCAGGTTTTCAGTCCCCTTGTGGACTACTCCCTGCACCACTGCTGCCACCACCCCAGTGCCACTTCCACGGTGTTGTGCTCCTGGCTAGATACCACTCCTGTGTCAAGAGACCTCTTGTCTTATTCTCCTCAGTTTCCCAGGGCTAGGAAAAATGACTCACCATGATTTTTTTGGCTTTCCTGCTCAAATTTCTGCTGTGGGCGTAGAAGGTAGTTCGGGGGGAAACTCTGCGAAAGTTGTAAGCTCTTCACTCTACCATCTTGACTGCGCTCTCTCCCCTCTCCCAACATAAAATCTTCCTTTTGCAAAAAGGTGAACCAAAACTGTCAGGTATCTCTACTATGACAGTATGCATTACAATTTTTATCTGGTTCTTGTGTCCACCCATGCATAGTTACAGTCCCTTTTAGTTCTTCTTAGTTCTACATTAGTTCTTTACTGTTTAAATTTTCTTACATTCTTCAATCAATGTGCCACTTATTTTTTAGCTCTTTGCTTCTTAAAGGGACCTTTATTTTTTATCACTGACCTTCTTGGAGTAGAGTAGCTCAGTACTGGAAATTCGATAAGAGCAACGGATATGTTAACAGTTTAACAAATTTCCCAGTATAATTCTAAATTGTGTTATAGAAGAAAGCAATCCATAGCTCCATCAATAGCACCTGTCTTCTCACAGTTCCTTCAATATTGGCTATTTCCATCTATGTCTTATTACTGATGTAAGGAGATATACTTCAGTTATTTTAATTTGTATTTTATTAATGTTTAAAATTTTTCATATTGTTATTAACCATTTGCGTTTCTTCTTCTGAGAACTGTTTATTCTCATAAACCTTATTCGTATCCTTCAACTATCTATTCTTCTCTCCCCCCATCCCACCCCACCCCCTGCCCCAGTGCAATGAGGGTTAAGTGACTTCCCCATGGTCCACACAGCTAGTGTCAAGTGTCTGAGGCCAGATTTGAAGTCAGGTCCTCCTGAATCCAGGGCTGGTGCTTTATCCACTGTGCCACCTAGCTGCCCCCATCCTTCAACTATCTAATGAGGGAAAGGTTTTTTAATTTATTTTTATATTTCTGCTATTTCCCGATAAGTTCTGAACATGACTTTTATCAGAGATACCCTGATGTGAAATATCCCCTCATATATAGAGATTTTCATATTTTACCTGCATCAACTTTCTTTTGGTGCAAAATATTTAAACTGTCTAGAATTGAAATGCTCTATTTTGTCTTTTGCACTCTTTTGTGTAGTTGTAAATTCTCCTAACTCATAACTGTAAAAGATATAAATTATTTATTTTATAAAAGCATTCTTCATTTTATAAGAAAAATAACTTCAGTATTCATTCATGTGTCATAGAATGAACACCAGGAGTCAAAAAAGGAGTTATTGCTCCTCAGATCCTCCACTAAGTACCTGTATGTGACCTACAGGTCACTTCCTCTCTCAAGCCCTGTTTTCTATTTGTAAAATTAAAAGACTGAACTTGATCAGTTCAACAGTCTTACTATATAGAAAACTATATCCCCTCCTACATTTGAAAGATAAGAAACAGATTTACCAACAACTTTGGAGAAACAACCACTTCATAAAGGCAGATTACAGCAAGCATCATATGCCAAGAATGAATAACAAACCCACATTAAGGAAGGAAGGAAAGAATAAAGGAAGGGGGGCAACTAGGTGGCACAGTGGATAGAGTACTGGCCCTGGATTCAGGAGGACCTGAGTTCAAATCCTGCCTCAGACACTTGACACTTAACTAGCTGGTGTGACCCTGGGCAAGTCACTTAACCCTCATTGCCCAGCAAAAAAAAAGAAAACAAAACAAAAAGAAAAAAGTAAGTAAACTGCTGACCTGGAAAATAGGTCCAGGAGAGATAATTTGAAAATTATGGTCTACCTGAAAAATATGATCAAGGAAAGAGCTTAGACATCATCTTCCAAGATATTCTCAGGGAAAATTGCCCTGAAATTCTAGGAAAAAAAAAAAGAATAAAGGAAGTAAAGAAAAGAACAAAAGAAGGAAATAAGCATTAACTAAGAACCTTCTATGTGCCAAGCACTGTTAAGTACTGTACAAATATCTCAACTGATCCTCACAATAACCTTGCAAGATAGGTTTTATTATTATCCCCATTTTACAATTGAGGAAATTGGAGCAAAGAGTTTAAGTAACTTGCCAGAGTCACACAGCTACAAAATTCTAAGGCCACATTTGGACTTGGGTTTTCCTCACCTAATTAACCTAGCCTTTAACTTTGAGCATTTTGAATGTTTACAAACTGCTTTGTTCCTAACCTGTAGAAGTACAATATATAAGAAGTTACAGATAGTTACCATTTTTGTTGTTGTTGAATCTTTCAGTCGTGTCTGACACTTCATAACCCCATTTGGGGTTTTATTGACAAAGATTCTGTAGTGGTTTGCCATTTCCTTCTCTAAGCTCACTTTACAGATGAAAAGACCAAGGCAAACAAGGTGAAGTGATTATTAAGTGTCTGAGGCCAACTTAGGTCTTTCTGATTCCAAACCCAGAGGTCTATCCATGGTCCCATCGATGTAATAACAAAGTCTTTAAGATTCTGAAGGGACATCTGTATCTTCTCTCCTTATTAGAATATTAGCAGGGCAGCTAGGTGGAGCAGTGGATAGAGCACTGGCCCTGGAGTCAGGAGTACCTGAGTTCAAATCCGTCCTCAGACACTTAACACTGTGTGACCCTGGGCAAGTCACTTAACCCCAATTGCCTCACTTAAAAAAAAAATGAGGTTTACAGGCAGCTAGGTAGTGCAGTGGATAAAACATCAGTCCTGGATTCAGGAGGACCTGAGTTCAAATCTGACCTCAGGCACTTGTTATGTACCTGCTGTGTGACCCTGGACAAGTCACTTAACCCCAATTGCCTCACCAAAAAAATAAAATAAAATGAGGTTACTGTATTGCTAGTTTTGCTTAATTGTTTTATTTGTTATAAGATGGCATTCACAAATTGAGGCAGCCTAGGTGGCCCAAGCCTGGAGTCAGAAGACTTGCATTCAAATACTGCATTCAGATACTTACTAGCTACGTGATTCTGGGCAAGTCACTTAACCTTTTAGCCTCAGTTTCCTCATCTGGTAAAATAAGGATAACAACAGTACCTACCTCCCAAGGTTGTTGTAAGGATCAAATGAGACTAATTGTAAAGCACTTAATACAGTGCCTGGCAAATAATAAATGCATATAAATGTTAGCTATTATTAATCTGAAAATGTTTGCAATGTAAAAACAAAATACACCCAAAAGAAAATTTTTTAAAGGAGGGGCTGAGGAATATACTAGAGAGGAAGGAAAGGTAAGGGAATTATCTCACATATATAATAAAAGGTTGTGCAAATAGAAGTCCTATACAAACAAGATGGGAGGGAACAGCTGACATTTGAGCTTCACTCCTCATCTGTATTAGCGAAAGGAGAGAGAATTGTACACATAGAGTGGGATATATATTTACTATACAGGGAAACAAGAAAGAAAGGAGAGACAGGAAAGGGGGAATAAGAGGAAGGTAAATTAAGGAGGGATTAGTACTACAGGAAAAAAAACTACACTTATTTTAAAAAGCTATTCATCATATCTCTTTTTGTAGTGGTAAAGAATAGGAAACTAGTTGGGGGAGGGGTGTCCATCAACTGGGAAATAGCTAAACAAGTTATGGTATATTAATATGACTAAATACTACTGTGGCAGATAGAAATGCTGAAAAGGATGGTTTCAGAAAAACAAGGAAGACTTGTATGTACTGGTATAAACTGGAAAGAACCATTAAAAAATAAATACAATGGTCAACAATATTATAAAGACACACTCTGAAAGACTTAGTAACTCTGAAGGGGCAGCTAGGTGGTGAAGTGGATAAAGCACTGGCCCTGGATTGAGGAGGACCGAGTTCAAAATGCGACCTCAGACACTTGTTATGTAACTGCTGTGTGACCCTGGGCAAGTCACTTAACCCCCATTGCCCCCCTCCCCAAAATAAGACTTAGTAACTCTTGATCATTGTAATTAATAAACATGGTACTACAGGAACCAGGATAAAACATGCTACCCAATTCCAGAAAGAGAAATGAAAGACATTACTGATTTGAGACATGTTTCTGGGACATGGCCAATGAAGGAATTTATTTTGCTTAACTATACACTTACGTGTAACAGATTTGTCTTTCTTTCATATCTTTCTCTCCCAAATGAAAAAGGAGAAAGTAAATTTTTAAAATTTTTTTAAAGTAATTTAATTTTAAAATATCAAAAAATACTTTATTAAAAAATAAATACTATTGAGTTTTGATCATTTGCTTTTAAATCAATAGTAAATATATACATTTATATTTATATATATATATAAATCAGTAGTAAAGATTTTGTTTACAAAGCTTTCAAGTTTTGGGGCTATGAGAGTTCTGTTCTACTCTGTAGCATCTGTGTGGAGATAGCATTCTATCCTTTAAACATAAATAAAGAAGAAAATTAGGACCTAAGTCACTAAGCTTGGCCAATGACAACCATACTCCAGAGATAAAAGAAAAATGCTCAAAAATAAACATATGTACATTATACATAAGTACAAAAATTGCTTATATAGCAAAAGTAAAGAACTGGAAACTAAATTCTCTATTAATTGGGGGAATAGAACAAATTATAGTTTATAAATTGTAATGGAATACTATTAATGCCCTAAGAAATAATGAATTTCAGGGGCAGCTAGGTGGCACAGTGGATAAAGCACCGGCTGGATTCAGGAGGACCTGAGTTCAAATCTGACCTCGACACTTGACACTTACTAGCTGTGTGACCCTGGGCAAGGTCACTGAACCCCCATTGCCCCGCAAAAAAAAAAAAAAAGAAAGAAAGAAAGAATGAATTCCCGAGAAACCTAAAGTCTGTGTGAAATAACAGAGTGAAGCTGGGAAGAAATCAAATACTTTCTACAATAGATACTGTAAAGACAAACAACTCTGAATGAATTAAGAACCCTGATCAATGCAATGATGATGACTCCAGAGGCAAGCTGACTATAAAACTATTAAAATACAATTGGAAATGTTTAATAACATAAACTACCATACAAAGTAATGCATATTTGTTTTCTAAGTCCATGTGCAGCAGGCAGGAATCCCTTTCTGAGTTTGATGCTACCACTGCTCCACAGGGCAGATGATGAAACATGTTATTACCCACCTTTTAATAAAGAGGGTGAAGGCCTCAAGGTGAAGAACTGACATTTTCAGACAAGGCCAATATAGGAAGTGGATTTGTTTTGTTTGACTGTATTTGTAACAAGTTTTTGTTTTTAATTGTGCGGGCGTAAGCATTGAGGGGGGAAGGAGACATAGTTATAGTGTGTTGGCAAAAAAAAAGAGAGAAAGAAGTCGTTGAGAATATTTTTAATGTAGAAAAAATAAAGTTTAAAGGAAACATTCAAGGAAGACCGTTCTGAAAGTAAAATGATGAATTTATTTTGTATATACAAACATATTTTTTTTTGTTTTTTTGTTTTGCAGGGCAATGGGGGCTAAGTGACTTGCCCCAGGGTCACACAGCTAGTAAGTGTCAAGGTGTCTGAGGCCGGATTTGAACTCAGGTACTCCTGACTCCAGGGCCGGTGCTCTATCCACTGTGCCACCTAGCTGCCCCCACAAACATATTTTTAAATGAAGCCATACATAAGATTTATGGTTTCACTAATCATTGTCTATTATACTTTGTACATGGGAAATAATCTTTTTATGCTTAAGTTCAATAATTTAAAAATTAATTTAAAAAAATTATTCTAACCTGTGAAGATCATTTTGGATCTGAACTGTTATCCCTCCCAGCCTTGGGTCTAAGCACCTGGTCAGTAAATATTAACCCTACTCACCCAGGTCCAAAATGTACTGTAGCTCACTAGCCCCTAGGGATTGTGTTCCCTTTTCAACAGTTAGCCAATGGGGCCAACTAGTTCAAAGCAAAAGCATTTAATGAAATGGCATGTCAAGAAAAGTAGCAATAAAACACTTTCGCCCTAAACTTTGGGAATACTCTCCCACAAATCCATAGAGCATTAGTGGGAAAAGTGAATATACATAAGGAACAAGCAACTCTATAAGAAGTACACTTATGAGGTATAGGCCCATGAATGAAAGGACACACATAGGAATACATATGTCTAAGTATAGTGTGTGAAAAAGCAATTCATGAATTTAGTACTTGAGTCATTTAATGCCTGTTTAGAATAATATCATACTGTTTCAACTGAGCCTGCTCCCCATCAAAGTTTCATAGCTTCCTGAGACACTGTTCTACAAGACACTATGAGGCTGAACCACTAGGACAATCATCTTGCTAGATGCACAGTCATAAAATTGTGGCTCAACTGAATGACTGTGACCTTGGGCAAATTACCTTCCCTCAGCCTCAGCTTCCTCATCTTTAAAATGGGAATGCATAATAATAGCACCTATCTCATAGAGGGTATCAGTGGATTAAATGGATAATACACGTATAATGCTTTACAAACCTTAGAATCCTAACGCAATGTTAGTTATTATTATTCATGCTAGACATTTCAAGGGAAAAGAAGTTATTTCTTCCAAACCCCAGGCCTTTTTTTTTTTCAGCTCATTTAGAAAAGGCAAAAACCTCAGGGCAAAAGCAGAAAGCCTTTCCCTCAGGTTCTTATTCATTTATAGTCTTGGATCTACTGTACTACAGGTACCATCTACAGCTAGCTACTGCCCTCAGTCATCGACTTCACTGTTGTAAGCATTCCATATACCTCCCAAACAATGATTTCTTTTTTTTTTAATTAATTAATTAATTGATTGATTGATTTCTTTGGTCAGGCAATTGGGGTTAAGTGACTTGCCCAAGGTCACACAGCTAGTAAGTGTTAAGTATCTGAGGCTGGATTTTGAACTCAGGTCCTCCTGACTCCAGGGCCAGTGCTCTATCCACCAAACGTTCATTTCTAAAGGCTAAAATATAATCAGGTAATGTTTATTCTCTAGGATGTGAAGATCCAGCTTTGGGAGCATAAACTTCTGATGATGAGTGAGAAGGAAAAAGGCCCACTGGTAAGCTAAGGCCAAAAAGCGAAGTCACTCATTCTTTTCTACCAGCCTATATAACAATTTTGGTTTTTTGTTTTGTAGTGTGAAGTGACTTGCCCAAGGTCACACAGCTAGTGTCAAGTGTCCTGAAGCCAGATTTGAACTCAGGTCCTCCTAAAAAGATGAATAGATTAGGAATCTATTGCCCCTGGACAAATATGATCAATTTGGTTTTATTACATACAAATAAGAATAGTTAATAGACTAGTTGTATGGTATAAATTGAAACAGAATGTTACAGAAATTTGAATCTGAAATTTTGTTTACATTTTGCTGCAGGTGGAATAAAAAGTTCACTGGATTACAAAGTGATACAAATTATGTTTGTTTTATAACACCTTTTATGTGAAGCCGGGTGGGGGTTTTTTGTGCTATAACTTAGTAAGCCTACCCTCATATTACTAATTATTATCATTATTTTATAAATAAAAAAAGTTATAAATTATAAAAATAAATAAATTCTTAATTTTACTTGAATACAAGCTAAGAAAAGTACATTGTTTAATGAAAAGTAAGAGAGCATGTCATTTTTTCTTTTTTTAAAAAGAGGTGGCTTTCTTTGCAAAGATGGGGCTAGCCGGGGCCAGCTAGTGCACAGTATATAAAACACCAGCTCTGGATTCAGGAGGAACTGAGTTCAAATCCAGTCTCAGACACTTAACACTTACTAGCTGTGTGACCTTGGACAAGTCACTTAACCCTCACTGCCCCATGCCACCCCCCCCCCCAAAAAAATGGGGCTAGCCTATGAAACCTGCTCATATCATCTTGGTTGGTATGTTGGTTAGTTTTGCAGAACTGCATTCCACCCCTCACTTTTTTATTATTTGTTACAAAAGATGATTCCCTAGTAGAAGAGGAGGGAATGATGTACTTGGAAATGAACTCTATGTAAAAACAAAAGAAAGATTTTAAAAGAGGAGGTAAATGTCCCATCAAACTTTTTGCTTCTTTAGTTCTAGAACACAAGTAAGATTTTCAGATACTTATTACCTCCTTGGAGATGATAAAAACATTTCCACTATGACAAGCAGTCCTATGTGTTTTGTTGGGTCATCAGTGAACCAATTTACCATGATTATCTCAAACAACAATGATGAAGACACAAAGGTGATAACAAAGAATTTAACTAGCAACCATATACTGTGGTATGGGTAATGCTATCATTGGGGGGAAAAATGAAATTCAGACCAAAAGCACCTCCCTTTCTACTTGCTACGTTAGCTTACCCCCTCCTCCCTACTCCCTCCCCCACCATACTTGGTCAGCAGAATAACTTTTACCAGAGAAGCAAACATCAAAATCAGTTTTCCGCAAATTTACAAGCATCGGCAAAGAACAGTAAGATTAAGAGAGGTGTTTTTCATAAATTATAAAGCTCAATATTACTTGGAACAACTGGGTAACTTTGTCCTCTTGGAATTATTTCTGTGTGTAAATCTGAGGTGACAAGAATACAATCCTACATTTATCATGCCATGTATTGTTCTTCCTCCCTACTCCCATTATTTTCATACAGAGAAAAATATAGTTAAAAATGGCTAAGGCAGCTTTTGAAGGGGAAAAAATGTCACAAAGGTTTAAAAAAAAAAAAGTAGCCTTTGGGCAGCTAAGTGGCACCAGCCCTGGAGTCGATAGGACCTGAGTTCAAATCTGACCTTAGACACCGGACACTTACTAGCTGTGTGACCCTGGGCAAGTCCTTAACCCTCATTGCTCCACCCCACCCCCCAAAAAGCAGCCTTAACTGACTTCAAGAATGGAAATACCTTTGCTAGGTAAGTCTTTTAAAACTCCAACTGGCTCAGTCATTTCATCTTGCTACACCAGCCAACATAAAGAGAGCAATCCCACAAGATTGTGGGTACCACAATGCACCATCAACAGTTATGACAGGCTATTGTTACTAGAAAAAAAGATTAGAAAATGATGACCAATGGGTAGTTCCCTAATAGTCTTATCTGTGACATACAGAAACTTAGCTTATCCAGTTCTAGTTTCTACTGTCTGGTCATTCTACAGAAAACAGACATTTGATACCTCAACCTCTGCAAAGGTAGACTCTGATCTATTCTGAGGATTCTTGCCTTCTAAGAATGTACAAATTACTTAAAAGAAAAGGAAATTAATTATTTTAATTTCCAGTTTAGAGACCTTGTTCTCAGTGGCATACTTCATGTTTGAGATGCAGTTATAACACATTAAAGTGGCAGTCTAAGCCAATGGGAAAGTATGCTTTTTTTAATTTTTATTTTAAATAGGTTTTATTGATGCATTATCAATACAAGACACTTCCTGACACGACCAAACCTCCCTAAAAAATATATATTCCTTGAAAGTAATAAAGCGAAGCAAATCTAATATCCATCATTGTGAAAGTACATCTCAGTTCACACTTTTGGATTTTAGTCTATTTTACCAAAAAGCAAGGCAAAGCTTTTAAACTTTGATAGTACTGTGATAGTTTTCAATACGGCCTGGTGTACTTGACTCAAATTTCGTTGTCTTTGGTATTACTATCTACAGTTAGTCTTTTTTTTTTTTTTGGTAAGGCAATGAGGGTTAAGTGACTTGCCCAGGGTCACACAACTAATAAGTGTCAAGTGTCTGAGGCCGAATTTGAACTCAGGTCCTCCTGAATCAAGGCCCAGAGCTTTAGCCACTACGCCACCTAGCTGCCCCCTACATTAGTCATTGTGTATTGTTTTGGCTGTTGTGCTTCATTGCTGTAGCCCTAGATTTGATATTCCAATTATAATTCACATACAGGTTTGTCTGACTATTCCCCAACCATTAGGCTTATAATTTTATTTCTGAGTATTGGGGGTTTTTTTTGTTATGACAAAGATTACTGCTATAAACATTTCTGTATAGACAGACCTTCTTCCTAGTCATTAGTATCTTGAGGTTATAAACCCAATAATGAAATCGCTAGTTCAAAGGGTCTAAAGGTGTGAACCATTTAGTAAATTTTCATAATTTCAAATTATTTTCCAGAATAATTCATAGACATATCATCAATGACATGATAAACCTATCTTCCCACCTTTTTTAACAATAAATTTTGTCATTTTTAGCAATGGATGGTTATTTTTATTTTAAAGAGCTATGGATTTATTTCTCCCCCTGTAAGCATTTTTTCTCTTAACTAGTTAATTTCTGTATTATGGTTTTTTTTGCATGTGTATGATATGCATACATATCATAAGCAGACTACAAGTTCCCTAAGGACAGAACCATGCCTTATTCAGATTTGAGGCAGCTAGGTGACCAGTGGTAGACAGAGACTGGAATCAGTAAGATCTGAATTCAAATTCAGCTTCATACACTTACTAGCTGTATTCCCTTCCCACTTTGTAACCTCTATAAAGGTATGACTATGCCTTGTCACACAACTCAAATTATTGAATAAATAAGACTATGTAATAGATGGTATTTACCATTAAGTAAAAATTAATATAGCATTTTTTAAAAATCAACAGTTTCTACATTCTTATAAAATCAATCCCTCTCCAGCCTGTGCTTCTGATCCCTGTTTTAGACTGTGAGACTCTACTATATAAAAAGCAGCTCTAACAACTTCCCTAATTTTTTTGAGTTATTTACTCTCTTCCCCTACAAAGAATTCTTCCATCAGCAACTCTTGTTCAAAGATTCAAACTCACACTTTTAAAGTCTGAATATGAGGAAGCAGGGAAAAGGTTATCAATTTCTAACCTCTAGGATATTGTGGTTGTAATTGCATTCAATTACAGATAAACAAAGCTTTATGCAATCACAGTTAAAGGGTCCTTAGAGATCTGGTTCATCCCTCATGTACAGATGAGAATGATGAAATCTTGATAATGTCCTAAGTGACAAAGAAGAGGCTAGAATCCAGATTTTCTCCCAGTCATGCATGCTTTTGGGGGGGGGGGGAAAGGGAGGGGGGAGTTGAATTAAAACATTATTTCTATATCTTGAGAAACAGCATAAACAAAAAATTATGATAAAATTGATTACTAATGCACTCTTATTTGTGTGTGTATGTATGTATTTGTTGTATGTTGCTGCTAAGGCTAACAGTCAAGGTTTAAAATCAGACCCACTGAATGCCATTTTTAGCAACTGCTTCTATCCATAAATTATTTTTAGCATAAAACTAAGTGGACTTTTTAGTTCTTTCTGTATAAGTTATACCAGATGAAAACAAAGTTTAAAAAAATAAGTTCTGAAAAAACAAAAAGAAACCTTCCAATTAATAAAGAAGCAGAATATATTCTGCTTAAAAAGACAATGGAATTGTCATGTTTTTCAAAAATCCTATTTTAGAACTGGTTTGAAAATCCTTGTATCAATTCCATTGAATTATACAACTCAGACCTCCAAAATGAGGTATGTATGTGTGTACATATAGATAGACATACATACAAATATTCACACTTACTTTTACATGTATTTACATTCTGAAAACTTAAATTCAAGACCTGTGGCAGCACTGAAAACCGAGACCTGGACATGCATAGTGCATCACACTAAAATTTTATACTAGATATTTAATAACTGGCACAAGTCTCATTCAAATCCAGGAGATCCAGAATGAAGATTACATAGCCATAATTTCAGAAAATTAGTAGATACAGATACATGCATGGTTTGGTTTATGTTCTGGAGTAAAAATAGTATTTCATAACATCCTTCTGGATGTTTTAATGGGCAACAAAAAACAAAAGCAGTCTAATAGCAGAATAAATTTTAAAATATTCCTGTTGCAGGGGCACCAGGGTGGCACAGTAGACAGAGCACCGGCCCTGGATTCAGAAGGACCGGAGTTTAAATCCGGCCTCAGACACTTAACACTTACTAGCTGTGTAACCCTGGGCAAGTCACTTGAACCCCAACTGCCTCACCAAAAAAAACAAAAACCTGTTGCTAACCAAAACAAAGAATCCTAGAACTGTATCACCAGAAGTGACATTAGACCACACTGAGGTCAAAACCCACTCAAATCATAGATATAAAAACTGAGGGCTAGGGGCAGCTAGATGCGCAGTGATAGAGCACCCGCCCTGGAGTCAGGAGTACCTGAGTTCAAATTCGCCTCAGACACTTAACACTTACTAGCTGTGTGACACTGGGCAAGTCACTTAATCCCAACTGCCTCACTAAAAACAAAAAACAAAACAAAACAAAACAAAACAACAACTGAGGGCTAGAGAAATCAAGGTGATTTAAGGTAACACAGCTGCTATGTGTCAAAGATGTTTGAACTTGGGTTTTCAGTACCTTGAGGTCTCTTATTACGCCTTGCCATCTCCATTTATTTACTTAGAAAGTAATTTCATAATTACTTTTACAAAATTATAACAAAAGTTCCATTCTGATACAATCTTTTATTTTCTTGTATACTGAAATTTGCCAGCCTGTTAAACCTATAATAAAGAAATAAATAACTTGCTCAAAATTACACAGATCATAGGATTTAGAGATTGAATGAATAACTTAACTCCATTTCTCATTTTATAGATGAAAAACTTTGGCCCAAGCAAAGGGACTTGCCTAAAAAGAGACCTGACATCAAACTCAAGTCGAAAACCTGTGTTCCACTGTACAAGCTTGCTTTACTGTTAGTGATTTTGACAATAAGTAAATAAATTTCTGCATGTCCCGTGTGTGTCAAATACTTCTAATATGAAATTTAAACATAATAAATGAAAAAAAGAGGGGTCAGCTAGGTGGTGCGGTGGATAAAGCACCAGCCTTGGATTCAGGAGGACCTTAGTTCAAATCCAGCCTCAGAACTTAACACTTAGTAGCTGTGTGAGACCCTGGCAAGTCACGTAACCCTCATTGCCCTAGCCAAAAAAACAAAATAAATGAAAAAATGACTAAATTCTTAAACTTCCGAAAATGAAAATATTTTAACTCTGAGCCTCTGCTCTCCCCTTTTTTACACAAAACCCTCAAAGTTTCCTGAACCGAAATGCCACAAAAGTCTCCTCTAGGGAAAATTAACTTATTTCCATTCTGGCCAATTCCAAACTATGAAAAGACACTTAAATAGCCTAAGAAATGTAACACCAACCAAAATAAGACAGGAAATAAACTCTAGCCTTAATATACACTATTTGTTTTTTTGTTCTAACCAAGCCATTAGTTCTACAATGGAATTCTGCTAATTGTCACTTCAGAACAGACTTCAAATTTGAGACACAAGGTAAAAAAATTATTATCAATAATATTCATAGAACTGCACCAACTATCATGTTTTCACGAAGTCCAAATTCCATCTGTTTCAAAACAACATAAATTAATAATGACCTCATAACTTGGCATGGTTTACCCTTGCTTCCAATCGTATACCATTCCACTGTACATATTTTTTAATTCTGAACTTAAATATTTTAAAGAAGCATTTACATAAAGCAAAAAACCAGGAATTTGTTTATATTGCTTGTTTTTGATAAATAAAAGTAGACAATAAATTCTATACATTACTTCAAAACTATCCTACTTTTCTATGCTTCCTTCTGTTCTCTTCTGTACTTTGGAGGGGGGGGGGGAGGGCAATGTGGGTTAAGTGATTTGCCCAAGGTCACACAACTAGTAAGTATCAAATGTCTGAGGCTGGATTTGAACTCAGGTCCTACTGAATCCAGGGCCAGTGCTTTATCCATTGCACCACCTAGCTGCTCCCTCTTCTGTACATTTTAAAAACTGTTTCAATGGCCCTCTTTTTAACATTATTTCTAAGTCCCCAATCCTTCTAACCCCTCCCCCCAATTAAAAAGTTAACAACAACAAAAACCCCCCCCACAAAATCCTACTAACAAACACTAAGCATAGTGAAACAAAAAGAATCACTCAATGGCCATGTCCAAAAACTTTATGTCTACACTTGCCATCACTTCTAGAAAGTTGGGTGATATGCATCATCACAGATCCTCTGAAGACATCAATGCTGTCAAGTCTTTCAAAATTGTTTTTCTTTAGAATGGTAGCTGTCCTTGTATAAACTCTTCTCCCGGTTCAGCTCACTTCACTTCTAATCAGTTCATGTTATCCAGGATTGTCTGCAGACACTTTTCATCACTTCTTACAATGCATTAAGATTCACAAATCACCACTTATCCATCCATTCTCCCATAGTCTAGGAGGCAATCCAACACACTCCCTATAATTCTAGTTCTTTCCCCCACCCTTACCCCCTTTAGTCTCCCCTTCAGAATGAGAAGTTTGTTTTGCTGGTGATGATTTCTTTCCAAGGGATTATCTTAAGTCCACCTCCATTCTCCTTTCCTTATTTGTTTGATGTATTTCTATACCAATGTGGTGTGTCTGTTTTCAACCCTCCTTTACCCAGTTTCAACTAGTGTAGGGTTACCAACTCTTGCCTGATGAAGGCTCCTTTCACCCCCTTTCTCCATGTTCTCTTCTCATGCATCCAATTATGAGAAATATTAATTCCACCCCTTATTATTCCATTCGACTACACTTATTATGATTCCTCCTTTTACCCTCCCCTTCTCTTTTCCCTTTTCAAGTCCTCAGAAGAAAACCAACCCACCAACAGGACCTTCTTTAACTACGTTAAAACCTTTTGAGGACATTCTAAAACATTCTTCTCCCCGTATTAAATGTTAGCATTAAATCATCATACAGTTCCTTTCAATTGCTCAAATAATTTATCCTTCTATAAATATCTCTGGGACTCTTTGTGTTTATATATTTCAAAGTTCTCAGATCTTTTTTTAAAAAAAAACAGGAATTGCTTCAAAGTCCTCTATTCCAAGAATGATCCATTACAACCTCCCCTCCCCCATATAATTATATTCAGCTTTGCAGGCTAAATTATTCTTGGTTGTAAGCATAAATCTACTTTTGAATTTTATATTCTAAGATCTCACTTATAGAAGATGATATCAGGGTTTGTATGATATCCATTGCAGTCCCTTGATATTTGAACTGCTTCTTTAAGGATGCCTGTAGTTTTTTTCTTTTTTCTTTGAAAACTTTGGATTTTGGTTTATACTCCTGGGACTTTTCCTTTTGGGGTTCCTTTCAGTAGGTGATTAATGGATTCTATCTCTCTTTTGCCTCTGGGTTCTAATACTTCTGAGTGGTTTTCATTTATGATTTCTTGAAATAGTGTTTTTGGGGCAGCTAGATGGTGCAGTGGATAAAGCACCAACTCTGGATTCAGGAGGACCTGAGTTCAAATCCAGCCTCAGACACTTGTCACTTACTAGCTGTGTGACCATGGGCAAGTCACTTAACCCCCACTGCCCCCCCACACACACACACAAAAGTGTTTTAAGACTTAAAAAAAATGATTTTAAAATCACTTCTCCTTGACCTGTTGTTCTTTATCAGATTATCCTACTTTTCTTCTATTTTGTTCTTATATTTCTTGATCTCTCATGGGAATTTTTTTGGTCTATTTGAGATTTCAGGGAATCTACTTCTTAGGTAGGGTTTGCCACTTTCTCCTAAACTAATTATTCTCATTTCAATTCTTTCAGAGGTCTTATTTCAGTTTTTATCCCTTGCTTCAATTCTTCTATATACTCATGTCATCCCTGTGAAAAATCCATTTCTTCTAAGTCTCTGCACATCTTACAGTTACTTGCTCCTTCACATGTGGGTTTCCCTGTATAATTCTATAATTTTTTAAATTGCTGGATGGTGTTTTCTTTGCTTATCTATCTCTCCAGCTTTAGATCTGGATTGGGACTTTGAACTAGTGCCACTTCTACACTCTGCTTCATGTTTGGAAGGAATGTTTATCTCTGCTTAGTTTAGCCTGGGCCCCTGGGTTCTTGTGCTTACCTATACCACCTGGGGCTAGAACCCCACTGGATCACTGTGTCACATGATAGTGTTAGGGACCTCAGAACCTCTGGGCCTAGTATATTCCAATTCGAGAAATAGAAAAAAAAAATTAAAGTAATAAATAAATAAAAATCAAACAAAGGCCTGCATTTTAACCTACAGAAAGCCAAGAACCACTGAAGCTTCTTGAGTGCTACAAACTATCAACTCCCAAAGGTAAAGGATGATGGATGTCTTATCCAAACCAGCATCTTACACTGTGATTCAAAGTAAGCACATAATAAATATTTGTTGACTGAATCAATCATAAGCTCCAATTTGGCAAAAAAATTTGAATTGTTCCAGTATTTCCTAGCATATCATAACTATACTGGCATTTGGAGTCAGGAGATATCGAGGGCCAAATTCTATCTCTAACATTTACTAATTGTGTGGCTGTAAGGAACACATTTCACCTGAACTTTAGTTTCATCCTCTGTAAAATGGAGATAATACCTGTAGCACACAGCCTCAATAAATGCTTGCTGACTAACTAGCAAGCTAAAAAAGTTTTCAATATAAATCTAGGAGTAGACTGCCTATCTGTCATCTGAGGACATAAGACAGATCCTGGCAACGAAGCTCACCAAGAGTTTGAAAAAGGATGATAAATATTTGCACACAGCAAATTAAAAATTTTATTTTTTGTATTCTGAATTTAACACCAAATAAAATGGGCCTTTACATATGTAGAACAGAAAGATAATTTTGTATGAAATTGAAGATCTTTATTATGTATTTTTTTAAAAATGTATACCATAAAATCAACCTGTAGTTTTCAAAGCTGCCCTGAATGTCTTGTGCTTCTTTTTGACTTTCCTTTTCTTCTTTGTATTAGAAAAAAATAACCATTTCTTTTCTGCTACTCTATTTCTATTCTTCTTCATTCTTGCACACCTCCCTTCAATCCCCCACCATAGGGAAGAAGTAACATAGCACAGTAGAGAAAAAGGGGGGAAAGACCCACAATTCCCACATTGGCTATACCAGAAAACATGTCTCATTTTGCATCTTGAGTCCATCACGTCTTCATCACTGGTCCTCTGAAATCATAGTTGGTCATTTCACTAGCCAGAATAAGTCTTTCAAAGTTGTTTTTCTTTATAACACCTCTTGGTTTTGCTCTCTTTACTCTCTATCAGTTCATCCGGATCTTTACAGGTTTGTCTGAAACTGTTCCTTTTCTCATTTTTGTGGTATGATAATTCGACTTAATTCATATATCATAGTGTGTCTAGCCATTCCCCAATACATGAACACTTCCTTAGTTTCCAGTTCTTTGTCACCACAAGAAGACCTATCAATATTTTTGTACGTACCTTTCTTTGGTCTCTTTGGGGCACAGGCCTAGTACTGGTATCACTGGGCCAAAGAGTATGCATAATTTAGTGACTTTTTCAACATAGTTCCAAATTGCTGTCCAGAATGTCTAGATCAATTCATACCTGTGTCAATATTTCATTAGTGTGCTTGTTTTCCCACAGCCCCTCTAACATTTGTCATTTTCCTATCTGAAGAGTGTAAGAAAGAACCTCAGAATTGTTTTTATTTCCATTTCTCTTATTACTTATTTGAAGCATTTTTTTCACAAATGGTTGTTGAGGTCTTCTTTTGAAAACCGTTCTTCAACCATACTGAGAAATGGCTTACTTCCTAGATATTTGAATCAGTTCCCTATATATCTTGGAAATGACTCACTTATGAAAGAAACATGATACAGAGATTTTTATTCACCTGTGAATAAATTCTTCAAATTTTAACTATACTGGTTTTGTTTGGGAAAAAAACTTTCTAAAATTCCATACAATCAGAACTGGAAAGGGGATAGTGGAAGGTATGCTCCTGGAATCATAATTGAAACAACTCTGGAAAGGGTATAACAATACACTTCCTTATGACTTCATTCACCAATCCCTTTCACTTTCCAAATTAATATATCCCTCTCTCTGGTCCTCACTTTTCTATAAGAATAGTCTCTTCCATTAGAGTATAAGCTCCTTGAGGGTAGAACTGTCTTTTTTTTTTTGTTCTATCCCCAGAAATTATAACAGGGCTTGGCACATAATAAGCAATTAATGCTTTTTTCACTGATTCACTTAATAAAGGAGCTGGCATGCTTAGTCAGAACCTGAGAGTGGGGAAACAGTTATAGTTACAGATTTGCCCTGGTAGAGGGAATTTTCACACTAAAAATGAATGAATGAATGAATGAAAGAGAATTTACTAAGTGCTTATTATGTCCTAGGCACAGTGGTATTACAGGTGACACACACACACAAAAATTCTATTCACCATCTTTTTAAGTATCTTTAAGGAAGGATAACTAGGACACACTTAGCTTTCTTCCAGCCATTAACCAATGTTAAGTGAATAAATGAATAACAACCAAGGAACCATGTAACTCCAGGTCTGAGATGGCTCATTTCTTTACTCCAGCCAGGAGGTCTCAAAATACATAGGATAAGGAGGGAAACTAATTATATTGAAAAAGTTATCAAAATATTTTTTTAAACACATTCACATGTATTCTTAAGCCTTGGACTAGGCAAACTTGCCCAGGATCACAGACCTAGTAAATTACCTGTGTTAGAACTTGAACCCCAATCTTCTGATTCCAAGTCTAGTGCTTTTTTACTGACATCTGTTCCGCCCTACTTCCATGTACCCAGTCTTAGGTTGGCAGAAGACTCACCTCTGTCCCCAAATCCTCCAAGAGGAATCCTTGTACACTGGGTAAATAAACTAAATGGACTTGCCATAGTGTTGTATTTATTTCAGTTAAATATTCAGTTTTGGCCAGTGGAGAATCCTATCCAGGTATTCTCTCCAAGGAGTTCACTAAACTGACTGACCATGGTTACCACAATAAAAATATTCCAAAGACATGTTATGAACTATGTCAACAAATGGATAAAGCACAATTTGTGAAAGGTTCAATCAGCTGTCATAGCTCCTAGGAAGCCTACAAGAATTTAGTTCTACACTCATCAAATTGTTGTCGTTCAGTCGTGTCCAACTCTTCATGACCCTGGATTTTCTTAACAAAGATACTAGAGTGGTTTGCTATGTCCTCTTCCAGTATATTAAGGCAAACAGAGGTTAAGTGACTTGCCAGGGTCACACAGTGTCTGAGGCCAAATTTGAACTCAGGTCTTCCTGACTCCAGGCATAGTTCTCTATCCAAGCTATCTAGCTGCCACCCACTCATTACCAAATTACCAAAAAATAGTAAAAAATTAACTTTTGGGGGGCGGCTAGGTGGCGCAGTGGATAAAGCACCGGCCCTGGATTCAGGAGAACCTGAGTTCAAATCCGGCCTCAGACACTTGACACTTACTAGCGGTGTGACCCTGGGCAATTCACTTAACCCTCACTGCCCTGCAAAAAACAAAAACAAAAACCCAAAAATTAACTTTTGGAAGAGTTGTGGAAAGACCAGTACCCAAACTGGTCTAACAGGTGGAAAAAAACAGTTTCCAGAAAAGTTATTAAATTGTTTCATGCCCTTTAATCCTCAGTTCCCATCATAGGCCCTATAATCTAAAAAGGTTGACAGAAAGACAAGCCTGGTATTTTCAAAAAGATTTCTAGTAGCAATATTTATGATGGTAAAAAAAAAAAATAGAAATATGTGACCAATGACCGGTAGAACAGCTGAACAAATGTGGTGGTAAAGAAAGGGGAAAAGAATACTGGCTGTGGAGTCACAGGACCCAAGTTCAAATTGATGATGTGGTACTTAAATACTTCTGTGATCAGGAGCAAGTCACTTCACTTCTGTGGCTTCAGTATCCTCACCTGTAAAATGAGAGGTGCACCAGGTGACCTTTCAGGTTCCTTTCCAGGTCTAAATTTATTACCTACATGGAATAATCTTGCACTTTAAGGAGTGATGAATAATAACTGAGAGAAATATGGGAAGACTAGCACTGATGAAGTAGGAGAGTAAAAAGCAAGTATCCAGAAAAAGATAATTACTACAACAATGCAAATAGAAACAAGGCTAAAAGGCAATACAAATAGGGTCAATACAACAGTCAACAAGGCATGCAACTTTCATTTCCCTTAATCAGAAAACATCAAAAGTACAAAGTGACCAATACAACAGTCAATAAAGCATGCAACTTTCATTTCCCTTAATCAGTAAACCTCAAAAGTGTAAAGTGACATGGGTAAGTGGACAGAAAGCTAAATTTGGCATTAGAAAGACTCAGAAAAGGGAGCAGCTAGGTGTCACAGTGGATAAAGCACAGCCCTTGGATTCAGGAGGACCTGAGTTCAAATCCAGCCTCAGACACTTGACACTTACTAGCTGTATGACCCTGGGCAAGTCACTTAACCCCCATTGCCCTACAAAATACCGCTCCCCCCAAAATAAAGACAACAAAAAAAAGGACAGACTCAGAATAGTACTGCACTTTAGACATCTACTGTATAATCAATAAATCTGTGGTGATTTCTCCTTTACTCTTGTTAAATGCCATAGCTTAAAGGTATTTTTGTCTGTGGAATACATGAATGAAAATTAACTGAATGAATGTTAGCTGGGTTGACCACAAGCAAGTCACTTCATTTGTTGGGGCTTTGGTTTGAGGATGATACTTGTACCTCACATGTTTTTGTGGAGCTCAAAAGAGTTAATGGATGTAAAGCATTTTGCAAATTTCAAATAATAATTAAACAGGGCAGCTAGGTGGTGCAGTGGATAGAGCACTGGCCTTGGAGTCAGGAGGACCTGAGTTCAAATCCATCCTCAGACACTTGACACTTACTAGCTGTGTGACCCTGGGCAAGTCACTTAACCCAATTGCCTCCCCCACCCCACCCCCCAGCCAAAAAAAAGATGAATGAGGAAGTATAAAGTATAAAACAAATTTGGTACAAATAATAATTACATGACATGATTGTCAATAATTAATATGGTCACAATCAAGGTATTTAAGGTTTTGCTTAACCGTTTGGGGGATGGTACTTTCTAGTGGGACTTGATACAAATATCTTGTTGAAACAAAGTGCATATACACACACACACACACACACACACACACACACACACACACACACACACACACATATGTGTATGGGGGGGGGGTTAAAATAATGGAATTTGGCAGATACCCAGGGGTCTGACTTGATTGATTTAGTAGTGTTTGAATTGGGTGTGAATGAGGAACTACTCAGTACCCACTTAAAGGGGACTGGATTTTAGCCACTAGCCAACCCTGAGGTCAGTGTGTTCTCAGAGGCTATGGACTGTAACATCAAGTATTCCTAGAGGTTATGGACTACGACATCGACAGGAGACCACTCTCAGCCAATCTACTTGAAGAACCTCCCATTTCTGGGAGAAAGATAGGAAGTAGAAAGCAGACACTGGCAGAGGGGATCTTCCTCTTTTGGTTTGAGACATCGGCGTGGTGGCAGAATTTTACGTGGGCTGTTAGGAAAGGAAAGGTTTCTGTCTCTCTAGCTATACCGAATAGATCCAAGCTTTAATAAATCCTTAAAAGCCTAAACTCTTGGTGAATTTATCAGTGATTTTAGCCAGTTTCCCCAAAACTGGGGGAACAGATTAGAACCCACATTTAGATTTTTAAACAACACAGTTTGGTGACCACAAATAGGAAAGCTGAACCTTCTGATCTTCCGGTTGGGTAAGATTTCCCCTCTCCTGTCCCTTTAAATTCAAAAGTACTGCTAAGTATCAGCTGTTTTCCCTTTAAATCTTCAAATGGAATTTTTAAACTTCCTAAGTACCCTTTTTCTAACTTTAGCTTCGCTAATCAGAGAAGTGGAAAAGATCATGTCTATACTTGGTCAGTTTTAATTTAATGAATATTTTTAAATTCCTATTCTTGGTTTTTTTGGGCTTTGTTATGTGGTATGAAAAGTTTGGCATGTCATGGAGGACATTAGAATAAGGATTATTCCCCAGGATTCCCCATTAGGAAAGCTATTCATGGACTGGAATAAGGGAAAACTTAAAGCAAATACAACCATGCCCAGGGGAAAGCTTATCGAACTGTGTTTTATGTGGCATAATGCATTACAGGAAGAATGGCCCAAACATGGGTCATTTAATCCCCAAACACTGAGCCATTTGCAAAGAATCCTATACCAATGCCCACCTGAACATTCACTTTATTGGAAAATGTGGGCCAGAACAAGCAAGGATTATCATACTGGAGATATAGAACAAGGAGAATCCAGATCCCAGCTTAAATTTGGGAGTCTGTCTCCCAAACCGAAACAATAAATGATCTGCCTCAATCCAAGCCCAAGCTTAAAAACAAGGCCTCTCAAACTGAAACGCCCAATAATACAACTCAATCCAAACCCGAGATTGAATGCAAGGCCTTCCAGACTGAAATTCCAAATGACCCAACTCCTATTCCCTCTCCCTCTATTTCCTCCATGCCAACCAAACAAATAAAGAAATAGATGATTCCCCTGTAGAGGAGACAGAGCTCTAAGATAAAAATTTTTCCCCTTCAAGAGATCCTTACCCATGGTCAAAAAGGTGCTATATGTAAGCTCAGACAATACACACCTTTTGCACCCAGTGATTTGGTTTCATGGAACAAAATACTCCTAAATTTGATGAGGATCCCACAGCAGTTTTCAGCCAGTTTAAGACAATTTTTAGAGCATATCAGCCCACTTGGAATGATGTTACTAAGCTTATGGAAACAATGTTGTCCCCAGGGAAAAGAGCAGATATAACAGCTGAAGCAAACGGCCTGGAAGCCACAGGAAAGGTGGACATTGGGTGGCCTATTCAAGACCCTGACTGGACCCCAATAACCCCAGGCATTTTGATATGTTGAAAGATGCAAGAGAAACATTGCTGAAGGCAATGGAATCCTGTACTAAGAAGACTGACAACTGGCAAAAATGTATAGATACAGTCCAGAGACCTGATGAGAGACCTAATAGATTCTATGATGGGCTGTATAAGCATGCCAGGAAATATGCTGGACTAGACCCATTAGACCCTAGAGATGCCCATATTATCTGCTCTCATTTTGTATACCAGTCCTTACCAGAAATTCGGAAATCTTTTAAAAGGCAGTGTCCAGGCTGGAATAGTTTGAGTCCTGACAGACTTAAAGAAATAGCAAAATATATTTATGAAGGAAATGAGAGAGAAGAAAGGAAAAGACAGGACATTTTAGTTCCAGTACAGGAAACAACAAGGCAGCAAGACCAGACAGCTGAAAATCACTATCAACCCCAGTATCACTATCAACGCCCTAGATTTTGCTATTACTGCAATAAACAAGGACAGTTCTACATTATTTTCCCAAATTTTACAGCAGGATCTGGCCTCCATTACCTTTAAAAGCTCCACTTTACTACAACATGTTGATGACTTACTTTCAGCCTCCCCTAATGTTGAAATCTTTCAGGAAGATAGCAATCTCTTATTATTAGAGCTACACAAGAGAGGCCAAAAGGTTTCTAAGTCAAAGGTACCATGGTGGTTGCCCCAAGTAGAATATTTAGGCTTCATTCTGGCTGCTGGAACTTGCTCTGTCTCTCCTAAGCGAGTCCAGGCCATTCAACAACTTTCTGCCCCTACTACTAAGAAGCAGTTAAGAGCAATTTTGGGAGCTATGGAGTTCTGTAGACAGTAGATCCCTTCTTTTGGGGAGCTCACTAAACCCCTGATGTCCTTAACAAAAAATAATGTTCCAGAGCCTTTGCAGCTGGAAACCCAACATCTCTTAGCTTTAAAAGAATTGAGGGGCAGCTAGGTGGCACTGTGGATAGAGCACCAGCTCTGGAGTCAGGAGGATCTGAGTTCAAATCCGGCCTCAGACACTTAACACTTACTAGCTGTGTGAACCTGGGCAAATCATTTAACCCCAGTTGCCTCACCAAAAAAAAAAAAAAAAGAATTGAAACAGGCCCTATTATCAACACCTACCCTAGGCCTCCCAGATTACAGTAAGCCCTTCACTCTCTTTGTGCATAAGCAAAGAGGGGTGGCTTCTGGAGTTCTGACTCAATCATTGGGGCCCACCCAATACCCCATAGCTTACTATTCAACCCAAGTGGACTCAGTAGCAGCAGGAGCCCCGCCTTGCCTGAGGGCCATGGCTACAACAGCTATTTTAGTGGAAAAAGTATCTGATTTGGTCCTAGATTTCTCTGACAATATAATGTCCTCACAAAGCAGAGGCCCTTTTACTACACCATAGAACACGAGCCTTTTCAGATCAAAGGCTGGCTAAGTATGAAGTAGCCCTGTTAGGTAATGAGAATATCACTCAAACATTGTACAGTCTTTAATCTAGCAACACTGCTCCCTAACTTACCACTCTTGGGGGAGCCGTTGCATGACTGTGCTTCTTTAGTTGATATGGCTGAGAAACCCCATGATGATCTTTTGGATAAACCTTTAGAGAACCCTGATATTGTCCTCTATATGGATGGTTCTTCATTTATGAAAGATGGGACCTGTTTCACTGGGGCTGCTGTAGTTTCTGATTATGATACTATCTGGGCAGCTTCTCTGCCTTCCCATTTTAGTGAGCAAGCAGCTGAACTTGTGGCTCTCACACAAGCCTGTAACATAGCCAAAGATTAGAGTGCCACCATTTTTACTGACTCAAAATATTCGTTCAGTATATGCCACACTATGGGCATGCTTTGGCTACAGAGGGGCTTTCTAACATCCTCGGGCAAAGCTATTGCTAAAGGAGACCTTATCAAGGACCTCCTATCTGCCCTGAAACTTCCCTCTGCTCTAGCCATTGTACATTGTCCTGCCCACACAGGGAATAATGATCCTGTTTCAAAGGGGAATGCGCGAGCTGATTCTGCAGCCAAGCTTGCTGCTTTAGAAGCTCCTGAACACGTATTTAACCTCTCACCTTCTGAGGATGTTCCTCTCACCTTCTGATGATTCAGAAGTGGAAAAATGGAGAAAGAAATTTAAGGCAAAACAGATCAATGGTGTCTGGGTGTCTCCAGAAGTTAACCACTTCTCCCCTGGAAATTCTATCAACAGGTATGCCTCTCTATTCACAGAAAAAGCCATTTTGGCACAGAAGAAATTGTGGACTCAGTTAAGAAGGCCTGGATAGCACCAGGTGTGACTAACACAGCATCTCAAATCTGCTCGAGCTGCTCCACATGTCAATCTTATAATCAACATGCTTTCAAGGCTAAAGCTTATGGAGGGCAACCTTTAGCATATACACCCTTTGAGCATCTACAAATTGACTATATCACAATGCCTAAGGCAGGAAGTTATAAGTTTTGCCTTGTTATAGTTGATCAACTCACTCAGTGGGTAGAGGCATTTCCCAGCCCCAGCTGCCTTTGTTGCCAAGTCTCTCCTTAAAGAGATAGTTTCTCACTTTGGCCCACCAGCCCGCACTGATTCTGACAAAAATTTTACTGATTCTGTTCTATCCCAAATCTACTCTTTCTTGGGAGTAACACCAAAATTCCACACACCCTACCACCCACAAAGCTCAGGCCAGGTGGAACGTATGAATAAAGAGCTTAAGAGCATGATTGGCAAATTATGTACTGAAACCCATTTGAAACAGCCTGATGTTCTGCCATTGGCATTATTCTATCTATGCAGTCGACCAAAAAGAGAACTACATATATCTCCTTAGGAGATGCTTTTTGGTCACCCTCCTATCCAGGCTAAAACTTTTTCACCAGTTTATATATCACTGGTGGGAGGTGATACT
Organism: Dromiciops gliroides; assembly: GCF_019393635.1. NCBI lineage: Eukaryota > Metazoa > Chordata > Mammalia > Microbiotheria > Microbiotheriidae > Dromiciops > Dromiciops gliroides. Next base: position 527,409,222 of record NC_057861.1, on the reverse strand, counting down.
TCTATTGCCTCCTATATACAGGAATTACAAACTAGGCTACGTGAACTTCATGAGGCAGGAGTTGCTGTACAACCTGGTCCTTTAGATTTTTCCCTGCATGATTTAAGTCCTGGAGACAATGTATATATTAAGAATTTTCAGCAAACCAGTTGGACCCAGCCCGCTTGGGAGGGACCTTTTCAGGTATTATTGACAACTCCTACTGCTATTAAAATTAGAGAAAAAGAATCTTGGATTCATTGTTCCCATGTAAAGCCTGCATCATTTATAGGTAAAGAAATTCCAAATAAAGCCCTAATAATTTGCTAAAGAGCAAAGAACCCTAACAAAGCCCAGAGGCAATAATAGGCAGTTCCAATTTGAAAACCCTACCACTAAATTGCAAGCCCTGGGACTCAAACTCTGTAAGGTGTCAGGAGATGGAAATTGTCTTTTTAGAGCCCTTGGAGACCAGTTAGAAGGTCATTCTAGAAACCATCTCAAACACAGACAAGAAACTACTGATTGTATGCTCAATCATAAAGACTTTGAGTCTTTTAGAGAGGATGATATTCCCTTTGAAAAATGCATTGCCAACTTAAAAAAAAAAAGGGGACATTTGGAAACAATGATATGATTGAAGCCTTTGCAAAACATAACCAGCTGAATGTAATCATTCATCAGTTGAATGAACCCCTATGGCAAATTCATGGTACAGAAAAAGCCAGTGCTAAAGAACTCCATATGTTCTACCATAAAGAACATTATGACAGGGGAAGCTAGGTGGCACAGTGGATAGAGCACCAGCCCTGGAGTCAGGAGGACCTGAGTTCAAATCCAGCATCAGACACTTAATTACTAGCTGTGTGACCCTAGGCAAGTCACTTAACCCTAATTGCCTCACGAAAAAAAATTTTTTTGTTTTGTTTTTTTGCAGGGCCGTGGGGGTTAAGTGACTTGCCCAGGGTCACACAGCTAGTAAGTGTAAAGTGTCTGAGGCCGGATTTGAACTCAGGTACTTCTGAATCCAGGGCCGGCGCTATATCCACTGTACCACCTAGCTGCCCACAAAAAAAAAAAAAAATTTAATAATAAAAAAAGTTTTTTTTAGATAACATTATGACAGGGAAGCTAGATGGCGCAGTGGATAGAGCACTGGCTCTGGAGTCAGGAGTACCTGAGTTCAAATCCGACCTCAGACACTTAACACTTACTAGCTGCGTGACCCTGAGCAAGTCACTTAACCCCAACTGCCTCACTTAAAAAAATAATAATAATAACATTATGACACCATTAGAAGAATCAATGATAATTCGGAAACCCTTGACACTTTGGCATGCAGAGAATTGGAGAACCAGTTAAAATAATGTGGTGTACCCAAAACTCTAGCAATATAATAACTTACCTTTAACAAGCTTTTCCTTCTACAGGTAAACCACTAAAGCACAGGACCTTGCTTTCTGGCCTCCTTCAACCTCCCTCACCCCTTCCCTTCCTTAACCCTTATTCCTTAAAACCATCCTTTTTTGTTTTTGAAAGGCATTGAAAAGGCCTGGAATTCACCACATACTTAAGTTTCCTCATGAACACAAAAGGGTACTTAGCAAACTTTTTGCCTTTTTTTGTTTTTATTTTTGTTTTGTTTTTGACTTTTGTTTCTTTTTAACTGAATTTTGTAAACTGAATGAATTTCAAAGACATTTCTAGTATATACCATTCAACTCTTGATGACTTCAAGAATCTATTACCTTGATTGGACTAAGGGTAATACAATCATTACAACTAAGGATATAGGTGGGGCCATTGGGCCTCAGAAGCTGAAGCTATCACAAATTTTTTTTTGAAAGAACAATGGGTTTAATGAGTCTGTTTATGGGATGTTTAAAAAAACAACAAAGGGTTATTGAATCCTATTGCTTGGTTTGCAAGGAAATCAATGAACAGTCTTGATTATCACCTCAAGTATCTGTTATTGTCATACTAGATACAGAATTCATGTACAAGATGATGTGGTTTTACTTGCTAAAAGATTATGTAATAATGTCTAATATCATTTACATTCATTTATCATTTATATGTCATTGTGACTGTATACTCTGGGTATGGTTTGGAATTATTGTATATATCACAAGTATACCCTCAGTTATGCAGCATAACATGCATTTTTACCATCATATTATCTTTAGTGAAATTAATATGAGATTTATGAATTATGGAAACTTACCATTTCAGAGACTAATTGCTCTTACAATGAGCTTGAAAGGCCCTGGAGAGAATATATGTACAACAGGAGGAGAGACAGGTACATGTAAGATGCCCTGATGAAGGCTGAGAGAACAGCCAAATAAGGAAGCATAAGTACCATTACCACTATATAAGAGGTGAAGAAACTGAAGCTTGGCAGTGAAGTGACTTACTCAAGAACACACAAGAAGTTTAAAAAAAAAAAAAAGATGAGGACTCAAAAGTGCAGTGCTCTTTCTAACAATGATAGAAATACAAATTTTTGTCCTATATTAGGAAGGTTTCTTATAAATTGGAAACATCTAAAAGTGGATAACCATTTGTTCCAAGGATACTGTACATGGAGATTCTTATTCAGGTATAGGTTGAAATAAATGACCTTTAAGGTTCCTTCCAACTCTGAAATCATCACCCTTCATCTTTCGCTATTTTAACTTTGTGTGTGTGTATTTTTCTGGAATGACCAGAGTAGTTAAAGAGTCGCTATTACTGGGGGTTTGGAAAAGATGATTGTTATTCACTTATAGAAACAAATTACAGAGAGCCCAAGTCTAGATCAGCTTTCCTTTACTACTTCTAATTCCAAGAAATAGATAGTTAGCACACAAATTCAGGTATATTAATTTTTTCATTTTAAATATGCGATTTGAAAAGGTTTGTTGTATTCTTAATTGTGATCTTGTTGTTGCTACCAAATTAATAAATCACAAGGCATTCCAATTTTACACTGGAAATCAATAGGAAAATTGAGTCACTTAGTAGAAAATTCTCTTGACATCAAATTTAGCTGGAATGCAACAAAATCTGAGATAACTAAAATTAAGCAGACTAATGGAAGTACTTAAAAATAAGACCTTGTCACCCATAGCTTATGAAGTTCTATGTATACACAAGAAAATATTGCCCCCTTTTCACATTCCACAACTTAACTATTGTAACAATCACTATTCTAAGCCTAATTCTAGAATTCCCTTTCTGAGAAAACTATTTTTGCCCTTAAAGAACTGTATTCTTTTTTCTGTTGTGGCTGCTGTTGAGGCTACAATCGCACCGCTGTCATGGCCATCCGCTACCCCACAGCTGTGGGCCTCAGCAAGGGCCACAAAGTTACCAAAAATGTTTCGAAGTTACAATGCGCTTAACCAAACATACCAAGTTTGTGAGAGATATGATCCAGGAGGTGTGTGGGTTTGCCCCTTATGAAAGGCAGGCCATGGAATTGATAAAAGTCTCCAAGGATAAGCGAGCCCCAAAATTCATCAAAAAGGGGGGGGGGGCAGCTAGGTGGCACAGTGGATAGAGCACCGGCCCTGGAGTCAGGAGGACCTGAGTTCAAATCCGGCCTCAGACACTTGACACTTACTAGCTGTGTGACCCTGGGCAAGTCACTTAACCCCAATTGCCTCACCAAAAAAAAAAATTTTTTTTTTTAAAGGGTGGGAACCCACATCCAAGCAAAGAGGAAGAGAGGAGCTCAGCAACGTCCTGGCTCCCCTGAGGAAGGCCCCTGCCAAGAAGGACTAAACCGGACCCTGCCTGCCTTTCCCAATTACCCAATAAAGATTTAACAAACAAACAAAAAACCCGTATTCTTTTACCCTATGAAAACACTATATTTTTAAAAGCTAGTTATTATTATTGCTCCCTGGTTCATCCAACCAAAGAATGCTAGAATTCCAGAAGTGGGAAATGACAGTAGAAAAATATTCCTACATTACACATTTTGGTAATGACACAAATGAACAAATAACTGTTGATCAATATTAAATTATACGCAAATTAAACCATTTATTTTTATAAGACGGGACCCTCCAAAATAACATATAACACAGCACCTACAATTTCACACATGCAAATATAGTTAGATGTGAAGTTCAACAAGAGTTTAAAAGAGTCTTTCTAGGGGCAGCTAGGTGGTGCAGTGGATAGAGCACCGGCCCTGGAGTCAGTAGTACCTGAGTTCAAATCTAGCTGTGTGACCCTGGGCAAGTCACTTAACCCCAATTGCCTCACTAAAAAAAAAAAAAAAAGTCTTTCTAGAAATAACAACTTTAAAATATAAATTTCAGGCTTCACAACCCACCCAGCCATCCACCTAGCCACTTCCTCCTTGTCACTCTTCCCACCAGGAAAAGGGCCTCTGGAGAGTGAATTCACTCAGCCCAGGAACTCTGCTCTGGGCAGAGAGATACCCAGATTAGTGAGTATGCAGACATTCAAAATAGCCCACTATATGGAGCTCTCACTCACCCTTTTTTACCTTTTGTTTCTGGTTTAATAGTCAAATCAATACAACTTTATTGTAATTGTTCTTGTATTGGGCATGTCAATTGGCTACTCACTCTATGGTTCAACCCATCTATGACTCCTCCAGATATCACATTCCCTAAGCCTCCACCACTAGTAAAGTGTGTATGTGTGTACATGTGTATGTATATACTGATTCCCTCAGTAGAATGTAAGTTCCTTGAGGGCAGAGACTGTCTCCCTTTTATATTTGTATCTTCAAGTCAGCATGTGTTTATTAACTTCTTACTATGTACTAATAATAAGCACAGCATTTAAAAACCTGGATTCACAAGGAAAGTCAAAAAACACTCTTCATCCCCTCAAAGGAATATGTGTAATTTGGATGAAAATCAAATCAAACCAAGAAGAATGAATCAGAGAGGTGGGAGGAATAGTATCAAAACAACAAGTATTTATTAAGTTCCTATTAAGTACAAGGCTTTGTGCTAATTCCTGGAGACAGAAAGGTTAAAATTGGCATTATGCAAACTATATACAAATAAGATATATATAATAAGATAAACTGTAGTTAGGGTAGTGGCTGGAACACTGGGTCTAGAGTCAGGAAGACCTTTTAAATCCAGTCTCAGACATACTAACTGTGTGATCTCAGCAAGTCACTTAACCTTTTTGCCTGTTTCATCAAAAAAAAAAAAAAAAAAAAAGGTGGGGATTAAAACAGCACCTACTCAGGGCGGCTAGGTGGTGCAGTGGATAAAGCGCCCGCCCTGGATTCAGGGGTACCTGAGTTCAAATCAGGCCTCAGATATTTGACACGCACTAGCTGTGTGACCTTGGACAAGTCACTTAACCCCCATTATCCCATTAAAAAAAAAAAACCCCAACACCTACTCACAAGACTGTTGTGAGGATCAATTGAGAGAATATCTTTAACGGACTTATTTGTGTCTGGCACATAGTAGGAGCTATATAAATGCTCATTTCCTTCCCCTTCCTCCTAAATCTGGAGGTAATCTCAGAGGGAAAGTACCAGCAGTTTCACAAAACCCTAGAGAGGGTGACTGACAACGTCAAAGGCTGTAGAGAGGTCAAGAAGGATAAGGATCAATAAAATGCCATTCGATTTGGCAATTAAGAGATCAGTAGTAACTTTGAAATGGACAGTTTCAGTAGAAGAGGTTGGAAAACCAGAGTTCCAGTCCTTAGCACAGTGGTGCCTGTCACATTATAATCACTAATAAATGCCTTTTCATTCATACTTTCAAATTTGAAAACTGGTTTGTAGGGCAAAGAGCCTCCTCTCGAAATTACCACAAGGTGTTTCACCTTTGAAATTTTACAAATTGATACTAAAATTAGGACAAATAAATGTACTTCCTGATAAAAATATTTAATGGCTCTTTTCTTATAACAAAATCTGCTAGATATCTACAGATATGACCATCAATTTTATTACCATTTATTACATTATGCAACAGCTTATATTTTAAGATGTTACAGTTTTTAAAAGACATTATTAAAGTTAGTGCTTCTTTCACCAAACAGCATTCAGGTTAAGACTATAACCCATTTTTTTTTGGCCAAACATCTCAAAATGGTATTGATTATAGAAAAGTTGATAGATTATAACAAGAATGTATGGTTTTGGACCTAGTCAAAATAGAACTTGTTCTAGACAGACTGTCCAAGGATGATTGAGAATCCAAATTATGATACAGATCTAGATAGAACTTGTTCTAGATATCAATGGTGATCAAGAGTCCAAATTATGAAACAGATCTAGGTAGAATTTGTTCTAAATAGACTGTCCAACTGACCAGTGCAGTCCAAATTATGAGAGTTATCCAACAATAAAATGACCTTGAATTTACTCCTAAATTCACAGGGTCATAGATTTTTAGCTGGAAAGGGCCAGAAAGATCACCTAGTCCAACCCCTTCATTTTACAAATGAAGAAAAGGAAATTCAGAGTAATTAAGTGATTTGCCCAAGGTCACAGATATAAAAAATGGCAAAGCCAGGATTATTAATCCTCATTATCATGATGAGGAGGAAGAGGAGAGCATTTATGGATAGTAGTTCTAACATTTTACATGTTATCACTTTTGATTTTCACAATAATCTTGGAAGTACTATTATCTCCACCCTTTTCACCACACAAATCTATTTATCTATTCCTGTATTTCACTTAAGTTCCAAACTTAAGAAAAATCCAACTTCCAAAAATTAATCAAGAGACAGTTTGATATAATAGTGTCAGGTCCCAGAATCAGGCCTGGGTTCAAGGTCTGTGACATATTAGCAGTGTAAGTCACTTTACCTCTAAGTGGTCCAGGCAAATTTAATAAACTATCTGCTCATCTGCATCAGTTGAGTTTCCACAAAGAGAGCTCAATGAAATCCTAAGTTCCTTCTCACGTCCCTACCCTCAAAAAAAAAAAAAAATAATAAAGAATCTTAATTTCTTTAGGTGACCAGATCCCCACAAACCCCAATTCCCAAGGATTTAGGATTCAGAGTCACACTACTCAGGAAAATCAATTCCAACCTCAATTTCACTTTTTAAAATCTAACAGGAGACCGTTTTCTATAGAAGCTCCAGGTCAGCTAACTAAAGCTTGGATGAACCTAAACACCAGTTCTCATGCCCCTATAGCCAACAGAACGTTCCCTTCAGTCCTTTTAATTACCTAGCGAGAGCCAGAATCATTTTTTCCAAAACGACAAAAACTAGAAAAACAAAAACAAAAACCTGAAGTGGTAAGTATGTAAACCCTGGAGACAAACCTGGAGCTGAATGGGGGGGGGATAGCCAAGAAGTTAGCCGAAATCGAATTTTAGAGCTCCCTCTGAAAGGTAATGAGGGAGATTATGAAACCTTGGGAAACGAGGGAGAAAAAAAAGCAGACGAAGAGCGATATGGGGAGATTGCGGAGTCCGGCCCAGCCACCCTCCGGGCTAAAGTCCGGCCCCACGTCTCGGAGAACGCGCCCGGGCCCCCCGCCGTGCGGCCGATCGCCTCCCCTCACACTCGTCTCCCCCGCCTCGGGAACCTCCGCTCCGCTCTCGGCCCCTCCGCCGGGCCTGCCGGCCTCCCTCGTCAGCGCCTTCACCTCCTCCTCCTCTTCCCCAGAGCCCACCATTAGGCCTCGGTCCGTCCCTGAGGCGTCCGTTCCGGTCCGTCCTCTTCCCGGGCCCCCTCCCCCCCACCCCCGGGCTCTCCCCCGGTCCCCGGCGCAGTCGGTCCGCTCGCAAACGAGACCCCCCGCCCGCCAGCCCACCTCCCCCCACACCCACCTCTTTCCCTCACACTTCCCGGGTGGCTTAATGGAGGCGACGGCTCTGAGGAGAAATCACCTTCACTCAGACGATCGCCGCAGCCACCGCGAGCCGCCGAGATAGCGGCCCCGGGTTCATCCCTTCTCCCCGCCATCAGGTACTCACCCCAGGGCGCGCTAACTCGGGACCGACCCCAGTCTCAGGCGCTGTCTCCGCCGCCACCACTTCATTCAGCAAAAGGCACCACCGCGTTCCTTCCGGCCCAGTCGCGTCGTCCTCTTGCGCCTGCGCGCAGCGCCCCCTTCTGACTAGGGACAGGAAGAACCATAGAGCATCACGGCGCTGGCGGGGGCGGGGGGGAGGGGGGGGAGGTGAACTCAGCCAGCGACGCGGTAGAGAGGATTTCACTCTCCTCCCCCTCCTCATCGCATCTTCGCCCATCTCTTTCCCCTCCCCATGAATATAGACTCCACCTTCTGGCCGGAGGACCAAAGGAATAAGAGTACAGGTAGAAAGCCCCAGAAGTTCCTTACATCTGTGTTTGAAGGAGGAGGGGAAAAGGAAGAGGGATGGGGGAGGGAACAGGGGGGAGAGAATAGGGAGGAGGGAGGGCAGGGAAAACTTGAGAAAGCTAAAGCTTTGGGGCGATTGAAACAACCCATTCTACCCACTCGACCTTTTCCTTCTTTAATTTGAGGCAAGTCACATCCCTTCTCTATGCCTCAGTTTCCTCACCTATAAAATGATGGGTTTGGGGGGGGCAGCTAGGTGGTGCAGTGGATAAAGCACTGGCCCTGAATTCAGGAGGACCTGAGTTCAAATCCAGCCTCAGACACTTGACATTTACTAGCTGTGTGACCCTGGGCAAGTCACTTTACCCCTACTGCCCCACCAAAAAAAAAAAAAAAGAATGGGTTTGAACCTTCCAGCTCTAAAATTCTATAGTTTTCCTAAGATTCTATAAAATTGGTCAGTCAGACACAAAGTTTCATTCATTCAACAGACATTTATTTAGAGCCTGAGGACCAGGAAGACCTGAATAAAAGTCCCACTTCAGACATATATTGGCTCTCTGAACCTGGGCGGATCATTTTATCTCAGTGTCCAGGGCCAAGAAAATGCCAACCTGCACTGGTAGAGAGTTTCTTCATTAAAGAAGTACCCTAACTGTGCATACCCTTTGACCCAGTAATACCACTACTAGGTCTGTATCCCAAAGAGATCATAAAAAAGGGAAAAGGACCCACATGTACAAAAATATTTATAACAGCTCTCTTTGTGGTGACAAAGAATTGGAAATCAAGGGGATGCCCATCAATTGGGGAATGTCTAAATAAGTTGTGGTATATGCATGTAATGAAATACTATTGTGCTATAAGAAAGGAGGAGCAGGAGGATTTTGGAGAAACCTGAAAAGACTTAAGTGGACTGATGCTGAGTGAAGTGAGCAGAACCAAGAGAACATTGTATACAGTGACAGCAACACTGTGTGATGATCAACTGTGATAGACGGCTCTTCTCAGCAATACAATGATCCAAGACATTCCAAAGAACTCATGATTGAAAATGTTCTTCACATCCAGAAAAAATAACTGTGGATTCTGAATGTGCAGATTGAACCATACTGTATCTACTTTTGTTTTTGTTTTTTTCTTTTTTGAGGTTTTCCCCTTTTGTTCTGATTCTTTTTTCACAACATGACTAATGCAGAAATATGTTTAATGTAATTGTACACATATATATATATATATATATATCAGATTGCTTACTGTCTTGGGGAGGGGAGAGGGAAGGGAAGGAGAGAGAAAAATTTGAAACTTAAAATCTTATGAAAACAAAACAAACCAAACAAAAAAAAAGTAGTTCCCTAGACCAGTGAAATCAGAGGTCCGGTACCTATTCCACCTTGTGGGAGTTGTAGTGGATAGAAGCCCTGACATGGAGTCAAGGAAGGCCTGGATTCAAGTCCTACCTTTGACACCTAATGGCTGGGTAAACCAGGGGCAAGTCAGTTTATACCTCTCAGGGTCCCAGGCCACTCTCTAAAACTGTTTAAATTGTAGATAAGACTGGAGGCAGAGCCAAGATGGCAGAGAAGCCAGAAAGTTGCCTGAGCTCTCCCGAGTTGCCCTCAAAAACAACATTAAATCAAGCCTCTAAATGGATTCTGAAAATACAGAACCTACAAAAAGAGAGAGACAACAGTCTTCCAACTTGAGATTATTTAGAAGACTTCAGGAAATGTCGGTCTCACTTGGGCAAAAGGGGAGTTCAGTGCAGCGTGGAGGGTATCTGGGCAAGTCAGTAGGAGGCTCTTGGCCACAGAAAAGACCAGCAACCCAGGTCCCTTGGTCCTGGTGATGTGGGCTGGAATTAGGGGTCAAATTGATTGTGAGTCATCCCAAAAGAATTACAAGACTCAGTGACTCAGTTTCCCAAGTTTTATTGCAATACTGTGGGTAACCCCTGGAGAGAACCAGAAGAGTGGAAAGGTATCTCTCAAATAGTGAAAGAAAAGACAGTTATATTTATAGTATGGATAAATTGATTATCAGTCTCATTATAATAATCTCCACCTTTGGGAGGTACAGGGGAGGGCTTATACTAATTTGGAGTTCTTGGGGTCCTAAACCAACCCCTAAGGCAGGTACCTTTTTCAGTGGAGGTGTGTTTTGGGGGTTTACATGTCATAAGGTAAATGGGGGGGGGGGAGGGGAGGCAACTAGGTGGCGCAGTGGATAAAGCACTGACCCTGGATTCAGAAGGACCTGAGTTCAAATCCAGCTTCAGACACTTGACACTAGCTGTGTGACCCTGGGCAAGTCACTTAACCCTCATTGCCCCTCAAAAACCAAAAACAAAGCCAAAAAAAACCCAACCAAAAACAAAACAAAACAAAACACCCCCCCAAAAAACAAAAATAAGGTGAATCTGGGGACAAATTTGGCCTTTTCTCCACATGTCTCTTTCTGATTCCCATGGCTAGTTTCAAAACACCTTCATTTTTCATTTATTTCTAGTCTAAGTTTCTATAGCCTGTCATTTCCTTTATTGTTATAGTTTCAGGTCTTCATGGCCTCTTTTCCTCTGTTCCATTATGGGTACTGATTTCTGTGGGTAAGAGAATCTAGTATCCTGACTTGTAAGTTATCCATTAACTGGGGTCTAACTCCCTTTTGGAGCTAATATCTGAATTAAAGCTTGGGTCTTAGGTTTTTTTATTAACCCTTTTTTGCCTCCTACATCACTGGCTCAGAAGGATGGTGGCGCAGCAGGCCAGTTGTGAGACCCGCCAGCCCCGGCTGAGAAGGCAAACTGCCAGTTAAAGAACCACCCACAGGAGAGGTGCAACTTGGTCAAGCCATCCCAGCACAGGGAACAAGCCCAGGATAGTAAGGAATCCAAAAGCCACAGAGGCCTTAGAGCAGAAAGCCAGTGACCAGGCCCCTATCCCTGAGCACAAGAAGCTTGCAACAGTAGCCCCTGTGCCCCAGGAGTAGACCTCAACTTTATAAGTTTAAAAATAGACTACAATATGAATAAGAAACAGGAAAGGATCCTTACCATTGACAGCTTCTATGGAGACAGGGAAGACCAAAACACAAACTCAGATACGTACAATCCTGTCAAAATGCCTACATATTAAGCCTCAAGGGAGAAGATGAATTGGTCTCAACAAAAAACCTTCTTGGAAGAGCTCAAAAAGACTTTTAGGGGCAGCTAGGTGGTGCAGTGGATAGAGCACCAGCCCTGGAGTCAGGAGTACCTGAGTTCAAATCCGGCCTCAGACACATAACACTTACTAGCTGTGTGACCCTGGGCAAGTCACTTAACCCCCATTGTCCCACAAAAAAAAAAGAACCACTGTAAAAGTTAATATTGTAGCCAGATTCCATAATTATTATGTGAAGGAGAAAATACTACAAGCAGTCAGAAAGAAACAATTTAAATATCATGGAGCCACAGTCAGGATTACACAAGACCTGGCAGCTTCAACATTAAAGGATTGGAAGGGTTGGAATATGATATTCCAGAAGGCAAAGGAGCTTAGATTACAACTAAGAATCAACTACCCAACAAAACTGATCTTTCTCTTTCAGGGGAAAAGATGGACATTCAATGAAATAGGGGACCTCCAAGGTTTCCTGAAGAAAAGACCATAACTGAACAGAAAATTTGATCTTCAAAGACAAGACTCAAGAGAAGTATAAAAAGGCAAACAGGGGAGAAAAAGTTATTCAATAAGTTTAAACTATTTACATCCCTATGAGGGAAGATAATACTTTTAACTTTTGAGATCTGTATCTCTATTAGGGTATAGTTACTAAATTGACTTTGATGTGATGATATAAAGAAACAAGGGGCAGAATAAAAGGAGAATGGGAGAGGAGAGGTAAGGGGAGGTGGAATGGAGTTACATCATATGAAGAGGCACAAAAAACCCTATTACAATAAAGGGAAAGGGCGGGGGAGGGGGGCGGGCACTGTTTCAATCTTACTCATCAGATTTGGTTCAAAGAGGAAATAATATATACACCATTTTGGGTAAAGAAACAGCTTATTCTTTAAGGAAGTAAAATGGTAAGGAGGAAGGAAAGGATGGAAGTGATAAAAGGGAGAGCAGATTTAGAGAGGCAGTGGTCAGAAGCAAAACACTGTTGAGGGAGGAATTAGGGTGAAAGAAGAAAAAAAGAGTACAAAGGAGAAAAGAGGATGGAGAGAAATACACAGTAATCATAACTGTGCTTGTGAATGGGATGAGCTCTCCCATAAAACAGAAACAAACAGCACTGGATTAAAAAGTAGAATCCTACAATATGTTGTTTACAAGAAATACATTTGAAGCAGAGAGATACACACAGAGTAAAAATAAAAGGTTGGAGCAGAATATATTATTCTTCAGCTGAAGTAAAAAAAAAAACCCAAACAGGGGTAGCAATCCTTATCTCAGACAAAGCAAAAGCAAAAATAGATCTAATTAAAAGAGATAAGGAAGGAAACTACATCTTGCTAAAAGGCACCATAGATAATGAAGTAATATCAATACAAAACCTATATGCACCAAGTGGTATAGCATGCAAATTCTTAGAGAAGTTAAATGAGTTACAAGAGGAAATGGACAGCAAAACTATACTAGTGGGGGATCTTAACCTTTCCCCCTCATTACTAGATAAATCTAACCACAAAATAAATAAGAAAGAAGTTAAAGAAGTGAATAGAATTGATGTAGGAATTGATTGTGAGGTGTCCCAAAGAATTACACAACTCAGTACTCCGTTTCTAAATTTATTAAAAGACTGCATGGCCACAGGGAGAACACCAGGGAGAAAGATGTCTCGTTTAGGGAATGAAAATGATTATATTTATAGTGAAAAGTATAGATTATTTCTTCATTATGTTATTCTCCTCCTTGTGGGAGGTTCATCTCCTATTTTGGAATTCTTGGGGTCCTAAGACATCCCCCAAGGTGGGTATCTTTTTCCCTAGGGGTGTCTTTTGGGGGTTTAAATGTCATAAGGTGAACGTAAAGACACATTTAGTCCTTCTTGTGCATGTTCCTAAAACCTGTTTAAACTTGTCAGACCCCAAGGGTTTCTCTTTTGAGTATATCTCTTTGTTTTAAGGTCTGGTTTCTATGTACAGTTTCTGTTTCCTGTCATCCAGGAATGCCAGTTTAAACATTCCAGTTATTAATGGTCCCTGGCTACTGTTTCCTTAGGCTTCTATTGATATTGTTTGTTGATAAGAACTAGAACCCTCTGGTTACCATCTGTGGCATATCCAGATTGCAAAGTGAATTGGTCGTAATGTTTATGCAGTATTATCTCAGTGAGTAAGGGGACCAGGTCTACACCCTGAAGAAAACAGTCCCTGCAGGACAACAGACCTGTTCTGCTCACCCTGCCAGATTTTCCCCAGATGACAAGTACTCAAGACATCTATAACTATCAAGAAGAGATTCAAGGTTCTCATGACCCAACAAGCATGATTGGTCCTCTGAGTTACCAACAAAGCAAGCAATGGTAACCACCAAGGACTCTGGCCCAAGAACTTTTTTCTATATCTAGCAGACCTCTTTCAGGAAGAGTTCAAATTTTTGATTCTCTTAATCCATTCTCACAACTTTGAATTACTCTCTTTGTACATGATAGCAATCAACCTAAAATGAAAAAGACTAAAGTTGTCATATCTTTTCAATCAGTGCTGTAGGCTATTAAAGCTGAAATGATTTAGAGATCTAGTTTCTTTTTTAATTGGGGGAAGGAGGGTCTTGTTTGAATTGATGAGAGGAATTTCCTACAAGGTTAGAGTTTGAGAAAGATGAGAACCCCTACTTAAATTCTAATCATTATTAATCCATTACAATTCTATAAGGAGTATTGATTATTGGCAAGTTATTTAAATATATTCATCTAGTAATACACTTATATTTAATCAGTTATCTAATAATAGGTATAAGAATAAGCAATGTAGGGGCAGCTAGGTGGCGCAGTGGATAGAGTACCGGCCCTGGAGTCAGGAGGACCTGAGTTCAAATCTGGCCTCAAACACTTACTAGCTGTGTGACCCTGGGCAAGTCACTTACTTAACCCTAATTGCCTCACCAAAAAAAAAAAAAGAATAAGCAATGTATCATTCCATATTTTGTATAAGCTATATAGGAATATAGATTCTAATAGGAGGGCCCCACAATAAGCCTAAAATGTAAAAGTAATACCCACTACTTGTTTACCAGCTATGGAGCTAACTTGTGTAACTACAGGAATGCTGACACAGATGTCTCCACCCTGTTTTGCCCAAATTCCATGACCAAGTCAAGCATGGGTGCCATGGTAACAGAAACCCCCCAGGTATGTTCTTGGACCATCTCTTCTTTCCTATCCTAAAGAGGCATGTGACCATCTAGTCAGTGGAAACACCCCCTGTTTCACCCATCCCATGACCCTGTTGACATACCATTTTACTTATTATAGCCTGTCATATATCAACCAATGGAATTCTATCTTTTGTATAGGTGTTTAAGAATGTTCAGGTAAAGGGGGCAGCTAGGTGGTGTAGTGGATAAAGCACTGGCCTTGGATTCAGGAGGACCTGAGTTCAAATCCAGCCTCAGACACTTGACATGTACAAGCTGTGTGACCCTGGGCAAGTCATTTAACCCTCATTGCCCCTCAAAAAAAATGTCCAGGCAAAGAATCTGGTATTAAATCTTATAAAAATAAGGCACTGGAGGGGCAGCTAGATGGCGCAGTGGTTAAAGCACCGGCCCTGAATTCAGGAGTACCTGAGTTCAAATCCGGCCTCAGACACTTGACACTTACTAGCTATGTGACCCTGGGCAAGTCACTTAACCCCCATTGCCTGCAAAAAAATAAAATAAAATAAAATAAGGCACTGGAAGGAGGGGTATCTCAGACCATCAGGAAGATCTGGGATCTACTTTATTAGAGGGGGCCAGGTTCCCTTAATAAAGTGTTTTGACTTGGAGCTCTGCCTCAATTTCTTTTTTTGGTCAGCTGGGGTAATTTTTATCCCCACAAGTTCTTGGGGCAGGAGGCCTCTCTTAACAGTGTGGATTCTAAGGGGAACACTATGCTTTCTTTTTCTGCTGTTTTGTTTTTGTTTTGCAGGGCAATGGGGGTTAAGTAACTTGCCCAGGGTCACACAGCTATTACGTGTCAAGTGTCTGAGGCTGGATTTGAACTCAGGTCCTCCTGAATCCAGGGCTGGTGCTTTATCCACTGCACCACCTAGCTGCCCCCAACACTATGCTTTCTTTTCTTTTTTCTTTTTTTTTTTTCAGTGTTTCCTATGTTAATTTTTTTAATTATAAAAGTATTTTATTATTTTCCAGTTACATGTAAAGATAGTTTTCAACATTTGGGTTTTTTTGGGGGTTTTTTTGTTTTTTTATGGGGCAATGGGGTTAAGTGACTTGCCCAGGGTCACACAGCCAGTAAGTGTCAAGTGTCTGAGGCCGGATTTGAACTCAGGAACTCCTGAATCCAGGGCCAGTGCTTTATCCACTGCGCCACCTAGCCGCCCCCCAACATTTGTTTTTATAAGATTTCTAGTTTCAAAGTTTTCTCCCTCCCTCTCCTCCCTCCCCCCCTCCCCAAGACAGCAAGTAATCTGATATAGGTTATATATGTACAATAACCTTAAACATATTTCTGCATTAGTCATATTATAAGAGAAGAATCAGAGAAAAAAATGGAAAACCTCAAAAAAAGAAAAACAACAGCACCAAAAACAAAAGAAATAGTATGGTTTAATCTGCATCCACACTCCACAGTTCTTTTTTTTTTCTGGATTTGGAGAGTCTTTTCCATCATGAGTCCTTTGGAACTATCTTGTACAGTTGTATTGCTGAGAAGAATCAAGTCTATCTATCAAAGTTGATCAACACAATGTTGCTGATACTGTGTACAATGTTCTCATGGTTCTGCTCGTCTCACTCATTGGTTCATGCAAGTCCTTCCAGGTTTCTCTGAAGTCCTCCTGTTCATCATTTCTTTGGTTTTGTTACTGGTTTTGTTTTTGTTTTTTGTTTTTTTGTGAGGCAATTGGGGTTAAGTGACCTGCCCAGGGTTACACAGCTAGTGTTAAGTGACTGGGACAGATTTGAACTCAGGTCCTCCTGACTCCAGGGCTGGTGCTCTATCCACTGTACCACCTAGCCGCCCCCTGCTCATCATTTCTTACTGCACAATAGAATTCCATTACATTCATATACCACAACTTGTTCAGCCATTCCCCAGTTGATGGGCAGCCCCTCAATTTCCAATTCCTTGCCATCACAAAAAGAGCAGCTATAAATATTTTTGTACATGTGGGTCCTTTTCCCTTTTTTGTGATCTCTTTGGGTAAAAGACCCAGTAGTGGTATTGCTGGGTCAAAGGGTATGAACAGCTTTTTAGCCCTTTGGGCATAATTCCAAATTGCTCTCCAGAATGGTTGGATCAGTTCACAGCTCCACCAACAATGCATTAACACTATGCTTTCTTCTAGATTATCTGGGGTTATTTCCTCTACTAATAAACTCACCCTAATTATGCAACTTTTGCAGATTTTTAAAAGCTTTAATTGATTGATTATTTAGTTCTACAAAACCTTAATGAGCAATGATTATGACCCCAGCCCTCTGAGAGGTGATGTGCTTACAATGACAAATACCGCCAAGATTTTTGAACTTAATACTAATTTCAAGAAAAGAAAGTGATTAATAGAACTTCACCAAAAAAAATAAATAAATAAAGGATCTCCATCATCAGATTGTGTATTCCAACTTTCAGAACAGAAAATATGGTGATTATAGCTGTGGGAAATATTATGAAATTAAAAAAAAAGTTGGGTTCCTACCCTACCGGAATTTGTAATCCAATTGGGAAGACAAAATTTCTACTTATAATTGCCAAATGATAGTGTTAGAAGAGTTCAGAGGTTAGCCTCCTCTGACAAATCTTGTATAATGAAAGAAGGGCATGGATCTCTCTCTCTCTCTCTCTCTCTCTCTCTCTCTCTTTCTGATTCTGGTTACCACCTGTAAAATGAAATTCTAATTCTATTCATCCCTCTCCCGAATTTTGCTAACCTTTACCACAAGTAGGAGCTAGACAGCAAGGTAAGCAATGATACAAATCTCTATCCAAGGGGAAAAAAATTCCCAACTAAACAACAAAGTAGAAATTATGAAATTGAAGAAATGAATAAAGTTAAAAGCAAAAAGGCCATTAAATTGATAAATAATACTAGAAGCTATTTAAAAAAAAATAATAGAAGGGCAGCTAGATGGCGCAGTGGATAGAGCACTGGCCCTGAATTCAGGAGTACCTGAGTTCAAATCTAGCCTCAGAAACTTAACATTTACTAGCTGTGTGACCCTGGGCAAGTCACTTAACCCCAATTGCCTTACCAAAAACAAAAAACAAAAAAAAACAATAGAAGAGATCAACAGTTTACTAACCTAGTTTTTAAAAAGAAGAGGAAAAACAAATTGTATGAAAAATGAAAAAGAAGAATTTATGACAACTGAAGAGGAAATGAAAGAAATGATCAGTAACTATTTTACCCAATTATTATGCTAACAAAGCTGGTAAATTAAAGGAAATAGATGAATGCTTACAAAAATATAAATACTCAGAGTAACAAAAGAAGAAATAGATCATTTAAATAACCCAATATCGGTGGGGGGGGCAGAAATTGAATAAATCATAAATGAACACCAAAGAAAAAAACTCCAGGACCTGACAGATTTATGAGTGAATTCTATCAAGCATTAAAAGAACAATTAATTCCAATACTACTAAGCTATTTAGAATATTAAGAAGATACGTCTCCAATCTCTTCCTACAATAAAAATATAATCCTGTTACCTAGAGGCAAAGAAACAAAACTACAGACCAATATTCCTTTTTTCTTTTCTTTTTCTTTTTGCAGGGCAATGAGGGTTAAGTGACTTGCCCAGGGTCACACAGCTAGTAAGTGTCAAGTGTCTGAGGCCAGATTTGAACTCAGGTCCTCCTGAACCCAGGGCTGCTGCTTTATCCACTGCACCACCTAGCTGCCCCCCAGACCAATATTCCTAATGAACATTAACAGAAAATTTTAAAATAAAATAAGTAGTCCACAGCAACATGTTAGAGAGATTATATGTTATGACAAGGTTAGATTTATACCAGGAATTCAATGTTGGCTCAACATAATGAAGACTATAAACACAATTAACCATATTAATAATGTGAATTTTAAAATTATGTGGCCATATCAATAGATACTGAAAAGTTTTTTGACACAATCCAACACCTGCTTTTGTTAAAAAGTCTAGAAATCACAGAAATAAATGGATTTTTCCATAATGTGCTGAATAGTACTTATCTCAATTTAAGAGCAAATAGCATATGTAAAAGAGGAAAAAACCCCTCCGGAATTGACACAATATTTGGTACTGTATCTACCAAGCCCATCAGTGCTAAATCTCTTGCTGGTTGGAGGAGGGGAAGTAGTCGATCAATGGAAGAGTCTTAAGAGCAAGCAGACAGAGATAAACAGATACAAACTGCCATGATATGTGGGGTTTCTTTAAAGCAGGGCCTACTCATATCCTGCATCCTTTCCTGATTCAGAGGCCTTTCCCTGAGGCTGGAGACACATGTATCCAGCAGGTGGGGCTCTGAGATCAGATCTCTGTGGAGGACTAGGTGAGCATCACAGCTGCGGACTCCCAGCATGGCCCTGGTCTCGTTCCCCTTCTTTTTGGAAGCCTTTCCTGCTCTTGAGATTTGAGATTGTCACAGAACCACAGAACGCTGGCAGTAAAAGGGACAGTGAGACCTGGAATGCTCAGGTTTCTGCCTCCTTCCCAGAGAGCTCCATCTGAGGCGGGAGGAGCTCATCCACATGGATATTCTCCTGCTATGGTATGTGGCCTTAGACACTGAGCTGAAGAAGGGGCTAAAGATTGCTTTCCCCTACACATCTCTGTATTAAACCATGGCAGGGTTTTGTATATTCCCACAATCTCTTTTACATTTGAGGGGCAGGGGGAGTGAAGAGAAAGACAGATTAAGAGGGGGGTGGCCCAGATCTATGATTTCACCAGTGAGGAACTCCCAGCAAGTTCTTCCCCTAAGGCAGATAGCACCTCCTCTCTAATTTATAGTCAATCAATCTGTCAAGTATTTAATAAACACTTACTACCATGTACCAAATGAGTGCTGGGGATACAAGAAGAAAGAATAAAATGATTCCTGCTCCAAAAGAGTTTATGTTCTTTTTTTTTACCCCCAGGGCAAGGAGGACTAAGTGACTTGCCCAGGGTCACACAGCTAGTACGTGGTGTCAAGTGTCTGAGGCTGGATTTGAACTCAGGTCCTCCTGAATCCAAGGCTGGTGTTTTAATCCACTGTGCCTCCTAGCTGTACCAGAGCTTATGTTCTAATGGGGGAGATAAAAAGCACCCGAAAAAAGGTAAATCTTATAAAACATAAAGTGACTACATACAGGTTTAAATGCAGTTAAATCCAAGATAGTTTTCTAGAGAGGGTGCTAGCAGCTGGGGTTGGGGTATGGGATGGGGATATGGAACAGGCAGTCCTAAGGCTCTCACAGAGGTGAGAAATGGAGTGTGGTGTGTAAAGAACAGGGAGAAAGCTGGATCTAGTAATGGCCAGTCAGTCTGGAAATGTTTATTTTATTTCTTTATTATTTTTTTTTTTTGCAGGGCAATTGGGGTTAAGTGACTTGCCCAGGTCACACAGCCAGCAAGTGTCAAATGTCTGAGGCTACATCTGAACTCAGGTCCTCCTGACTCCAGGGCCAGTGCTCCATCCACTGCGCTACCTAGCTGCCCCTGGAAATGTTTATTAAATCAAATTGAACCAGAGGTTCTACACCTGGACAACGCTTCTCTTAAAGCAAAGGTGTCCAAATTTGTCAAAAAATAATAACTAATTCATGTTTGTATAGTCATTTAAGTTTTACAAAACATTTTCTCCAAATAAACTTGTGAGGCCCATATTATGATGTGTATTTTACAAGTGAAAAAACATGAAGCTTAGAAGAGGTGAGTGGATGATCGAAGTATAAGAGTTGGGATCGAAATCCCCCATTTGCTCTGGTGTCTTAACTAGGTAAGAACACACTTTTACCGAATGAAATCATCAGAACTGAGTACAAACAGTTATCATGTATACTGCCTTGAATCAATCAAAATGATTGTATGAAAAGCTGGGCTGGTTTGAATACAAAGGAGAATCTATCTCATGATGAGAGAAGAGATTCTTAGCAGGTGGATTTGGAGAAGACAGAGCAATCGTGGAGCAAAGGACTAGCCTCTAATCTCTTGCCTCTCCAGTCTGTAATCCTTACAGTTGCTAGATTGTTTTTCCTTTATTCAAGAAGTTTCAGTGACTCCCTACTGCCCCAAGGAAAAATGAATGAATTGCAAAAGCTTATGTTGAGGATTTACTAGGGGGTCAAACCCCAGAGAGTCAAATTCAAAAGAACGACAATACCTGCCCTCAAGGAATTTACCTTCTAATGGGAGGAGAAAGCCTGGAGAAAAGAAATACCCATGTCCTTTCATATGGAAAGTGTGTTGGGCCAAGGGGAGTACATTGTCACTTTCCATTCAATAATGGAGAGAAGGGGTGTTGGGGGTAAGGGACGGATTGGAAAGGCTGTGTAAGAGGGAAGTAATGAAGTATAGTTGAGGCTTTTGTGGAATAATAGCCTGGAGAGGTAGTCACCAATCTAGTCTCTGGAGTCCATGGCTAGGTAGTTGGTGACATTAGTGAGGAGATGGCTAAAGAGTTTGGCAGTTGACTTGACTGCCCGACTCCAACCTGTCTTTCCAACCATTTCATATTATGCCTTCTCATTCATTCTTCATCCAACATGAGGATGGGAGGAACCAGAGCACTCTGGAGACTGATTAAAATGTGATTGGGAAATATTTAACACAAATAAATAGAAACATAAATCATAAAACAAAAAACATAGATAATATTACATTTTAGACCCTAAACCAATGCAGCCCACAGGGATCCTTATATACATATCACTGGCTCCAATTTCTATTTTTGAGATTGACACCCCTGCTCTCATTGTTCAGATCCCTGTGGGCCATATTGATGTGGGCCATTTTCAGAGAAACCTGGAAGGACTTACATGAACTGATGCTGAGTGAGATGAGCAGAACCAGAACACTGTATACAGTATCAACAACATTGTGTGTTGATCAACTGTGATAGACAATACAGTGGTCCAAGATAGTTCCAAAGGACTCAAGATGGAAAATGCTCTCCAAATCCAGAAAAAAAGAACTATGGAATCTAGATGCAGATTGAACCATACTATTTCTATTTCTTTTTTGAGGTTTTTCCTTTTTGCTCTGATTCTTCTTACACAGCATGACTAATGCAGAAATATGTTTAATGTGATTGTACATATATAACCTATTTCAGATTGCTTGCTGTCTTGGGGAGGGGAGAGGGAAGGAGAAAAATTTGAAACTAGATATCTTATAAAAACAAATGTTGAAAACTATCTCTACATGTAACTGGAAAATAATAAAATACTTTTGTAAAAAAAAAAAGACATCAATAAAAATGTTCAGATGGCTCTATGATCTCATCAGTTTGTAAGCTCTCTCCAAGATTCAGACTGCAACCCAGCTATGGCAACTCTTTGTCCACTTCCTCCATAAATTCATCACAGGAAAGCCACTTAAACTACTTCTGACTTTCCTCAATCTCTCTTGACTTCAAGAGGGTACCAGGAGAATACTGTGGTTGTCCACTTGTCATCCCTCACTCTCCCTTCTTGATGAACTCATTTTTTCTTAAGAATATGGGATCTCAAAACTTAGATCTTTAAATGTATACAGAAAGTTAACACAAACATGTTATTGGGACCTCTTCTGAAGCATTTATGCTCAGTTATCCCAAAGAGCATCACTTCCTAAATATTGTTAGTAATTATTGAATCCTCATTGTTTGAAGAGGTGGCAAGTCTTACTTTCATAGGTCTTTTCAAAGGTCTTCCATCATGCTTAGAAGGTTCTCTGTCCTCACCTTTTCCTTGGAGAATCTCTGGCCTCCTTCACAGCTCAGTTTTCCTTGGAGAATCTCTGGCCTCCTTCACAGCTCAGTTTAGATGTTATTTCCTACCTTATAGCCTCACCTAATCTCAGTTGTTAGTGGATATTTCTCTCTTTAAATTACTTTTGAAGACTTTGTATTTACTTAACTGGATAGATGTTGTCTCTCTCTAACAAAATGTAAACTCTTTTAAAAATTATTGATATTGGGAGCAGCTAGGTAGCCCAGTAGATAAAGCACCGGCCCTGGATTCAGTAGGAACTGAGTTCAAATGTGGCCTCAGACACTTGACACTTACTAGCTGTGTGACCCTGGGCAAGTCATTTAACCCTCATTGCCCTGCCCCCCCCCCCCTATTGATATTTTTTGTTTTTATATCACCTAATTTTTCCCCTCTATCCTTCCTCCTCCCAATCCTAGACAGCAAAGAAAAAATTTTTAAATAATAAAGAGGATGAGGAGGGAAAAGCAGTAAAAAAGAAACAAAACACCTGATCAGTTCATGGAAAAAAAAAAT
The DNA here is from genome assembly GCF_019393635.1 of Dromiciops gliroides. Taxonomy (NCBI): domain Eukaryota; kingdom Metazoa; phylum Chordata; class Mammalia; order Microbiotheria; family Microbiotheriidae; genus Dromiciops; species Dromiciops gliroides. The sequence goes on along the minus strand of NC_057861.1, from coordinate 527,386,350 downwards.
CTAAAAATATATACAATGTTGCAAAAATGGAGACCTCACACTTCTACAAAGGAACAGCAGGAGGTATCTTTTCCTATTTCTTCTTTTGGGTCAAGTTTGTTTTTTGTGATTTTGCAGCATTCATTTTTGTTGTTTTGTGGCTGTTGTTCTTTCCATTTACATTGCCGTAGTCATTGTATATATTGTTTTTGTGGCTCTACTTACTTCTGCTTTGGTTCACATACATCTTTCCATACTTCTCTATATTCATCATTACATCAGCATGTAACATTCTATCGCATTTATACACCACAATTTATTTAGCCATTCCCTAGTCAATAGGCATCTACTTTATTTCCTACCACACACACACAAAAAATGTTGCTATTAATATTTTGGTGTATATGGGTTTTTCTTTTTAACCCACCTCTTTTAGGTATATGCCTGCTAGTAAAACCTCTGGGTAAAATGTAAGCTCTTTAGAGGAAAGAACAGAAAGAACTGGGTGGGTTTTTTTGCTTTGTTATTCTAGCTCCTAGGCCAGTTCTTTGTACTGGGAACCTACTAATTGTTGAATTATTAGTTGAATGCTTAAAAAGTCCCCTTATGATATAAAATTATGCAAGTCATGCTCTAAAATAAAAATAACATTTAAAATGAATCCACCAACCTTATTTTAGTAATTTTCTTAAATCACAAAATAAAAATACAAGGTCTGCCTTAAAAATAACATGTTATCTCACATTTGAAACAAGCCGTTTTTCTGAGCATCAATTTATATTCATATAGAAAGGTATCTGGTTAGAAAAATTATAAAACATTATTTTGCTGGACTTGGAATTCAGGGACCTGAGTTTGAATCCCACTTCTGACCATTACTATCTTTGTGTAAATCACCTAACTTTTCTGAAGCTCAGTCATCTCATTTATAAAATGGGGACAAGAATATCTACTTTCACTATCTAGTCTACAGGAAAACATTTTTGTAAATTTTTGTTGTTGTTATTGTTGTTTGTCCTTCATTCTCAAAGAGGACCATGACAGATGTCATGACTTGCAGAATTGGATTTAAGTGAGGGAGGGCTGTGCAAGGTCACTGATCTCAGTCTTTCCTCCAGAGCCATTTGGGTCCAGTGGCAAGATATACATCAGGATGACTGGAGATGGCCCTGGATGTTTAAGACCATTGGGATTATGTGACTTGCCCAGGGTCACACAGGTAAGATTTGAACTCAGATCCTCCCAACTTCAGGGCCAGTGCCCTATCCACTGCACCACCTAGCTGTCCTAAGGTGCTGTAGAAATAATAGAAATGTAAACTGTTATATTCCTCCGGTTAAGAAAATGAATCCAGGCTTAATGCAGAAAAGCCTTGTGTTAGGAAAGATCCATTAGAATATGAGCACTTCGATGACAGGAGTTGCATTGTTGCCTTTTTTCCCCTCAGCCCTTAGCCAAATGTCTATTATTTAATAAATGCTTTCTGATTGACTAACATGTTCAACCAGATACCTGGAGGAGTGAAGTGGGGAACAGGGTGCAGGGAAGCAGGGCAGGGCCTGGGTTACTCCCTAACCCAGGCAAGAAGATAGATTCAAGGCCTGGATTTGGATCAGGTGCCAGTAACCTCATGGTGAGGAGTGGCCCTGAAAGGACCCCATCAGTATCAGAGTGCTGTCTTTTATCAGGAGGAATGTGTCATCCTCTGTCAAGGAAAAATCCTGGAGCACCTGCTATAAAATGACTCAGAGAGGTTTTGTTCTAGAGAGAGCAGTGGTGTATCAAGTAACCACCTCCTAGTCTTCCCTGCAGATTCAGCCTTGAGCACACATTCTTATTAGCTTAGGGATAACTGGCTAGGACTTTCAAGGTCTCTTTTCCTTGCCCGTTATTGTTTCTACCTGAAGATCTACTCATTAGAAAAAAAAAAAAAGCAAAGAGATCAGAGGAATGGGAGCAGCCTGCAGGTCTGAGGAAATCTGGATAGTCAGATCTTAATTAGCTCAGCTGTTGACTGGTCCTAAGGCCTCGATTTTCCCCATCTCTAAGAGGCTAGTGCAGTCTGTGGAAATAAAGAGATCATGGGGAAAATGGGCACTTTCCATCCCTGAGGTTGGATTTACTTGGAACCCATCTCCCTAAGATAAATGGAATGGGAAAAGAACCCAGGAGATGGGAATGTGAGCCCATGGGTCCTAGAACTCAAGTCTCTCAGAGATACTCCCTGTTTCGCCTCCACAACCCTGGGGCCATAGCACAGCTACAACATCCTGCCTTATCCTGGCAAAATACTTTTGGGGGGGGGGTGCGGGGGGAAGCAATTGGGGTTAAGGGACTTGCCCAGGGTCACACAACTTGTAAGTGTCTGAGGCTGGATTTGAACTGAGATCTTCCTGACTCTGGGGCTAGTACTCTATCCCCTAGACCCTGGCTTCTTAAACTGTGGGTTTGATGTAGGAGGCAAAAAAAAGGGTTAACAGAAAAACTTAAGATTGAAGCTCTAATTCTGATATGAGCTCTAAGAGGGATTCAGACCCCAGTTAATGGATAATTTACAAGTCAGGATGCTAAGTTCTCTTACTCACATAAATCAGTACCCATAATGGGAACAGAGGGAGAGAGGCCATGAAGACCTTAGACTATAACAATGAAAAAATGACAGACTAGAAATAAATAATAAGTGAAGATATTTTGAAATTAAGCATGGGACTCAGAAAGAGACATGCGCAGAAAAGGACAAATTTGTCCCCAGATTCACCTTTTGACGTGTAAACCCCCAAAATACACCTCCACAGAAAAAGGTACCCGCCTCAGGGGTTGGCTTAGGACCCCAGGAACTCCAAATTAGGATAAGCCCTCCCCTGTACCTCCCAAAAGTAGAGATTATGATAATGAGTAGGACAGGCCCTCCCCTGTACCTCCCTAAAGTGGAGATTATTATAATGAGACTGATAATCAATTTATCCATACTATAAATATAACTGTCTTTTCTTTCACTATTTGAGAGATACCTTTCCACTCTTCTGGTTCTCTCCCTGCGGTTACCCATAGTATTGCAATAAAACTTGGGAAACTGAGTCTCTGAGTCTTGTAATTCTTTTGGAATGACTCACGATCAATTTGACCCCAAATTCCATCCCACATCAGGTTGAGACCCCATATGGGGTAGTGTAACCGAATGTGGGGGTCACAAAAAATTTGGCAACAGTAAAAGGCTATGTATACTTATTTTATATACCTATATATGGGTATATAACCCGTGGTTGCATGAAGATTTCTTGGGTGAAAGGGGGTCTTGAGTGGAAAAAGTTTAAGAAGCACCACCTAGCTGCCCCACAAAATACCTTTTATGAGAGAAGGAAGGATGATATGGTGGAAGGTCTGTTGGCTTTGAAGTCAGAGAACCTAGACTCTGACATTTACTGCTAGTGTGACAATGAACACAATGAACAGCTTACACCTCTGGTGCTTCTCTTTCCCAATCTATACAATGAGGATCTTCTGGTTCTTTTTTGGAGCTCTCCAAAAACCTTGAATATTAAAGAAAGTCCCTGGTTTTTGTATTAGAAGCGATGCTACCATCAGACCACCTCAGGAGAAACAGATGCTAATCTTCTTGCTGATAACATGCCAGGTTGGGGCACGGTGACACGTTCCAGTTACTCATTCCACTGTTTATATCATCCCTACCCTCCAGTCTCCTCTGCAGCTTGGAAGACCAACCTTTCTGCTGTCTTCTGATTTTTCATCAGTCTCTTAAAAGGTGGGAGGCGTAGGAGAGACAGGGATGGAGTGATTTTCCAGAGCAGGGACCTAGTTACATTTGCCCTGCATCTCCAAGCATACCTCAGGCCCATCCAGATGTTATTTCAATTGTCCTCTAGAGGTAGCCAAGAAGAACAGGGAATGAAGTCAAAATATCCAGCCCCAAAGCAGAGGCTGATTAGGGATCACTTGGAAAAAAATCACACTTTAGGCTCCAGCTGTAGCCAGAACTTTGTCTGGTCAGGTGTGACTGGAAGGAGGACAGAGGTTGCCAACAGTTCCCTGTCACCCAGGAACAAGGAGCTAGTATTATGTAGTTAATGATATCTCGCCTCCAAGTCTTGGCAGCAGGTCCGAGAGTGTGAGGAGCTCGTGTGTGTGTGTGTGTGTGTGTGTGTGTGTGTGTGTGTGTGTGTGTGTGTGTGTGTGTGTGTGTGGTGAGTCCTAGAGGAAGAATGAATTGCTGGAGGAACTGAGGTCTAGCTTTCCCCTCCCCTCCCCTGAGAAATGAGGAGATTCATTCTCTAGGCTTGAAAAAGCAGCCCCCCAGTCAGTCTCTGCTGCTAGTCACCAGCAAACGATCAGCCTGTCTCTACAGAGAGGAGGCTAGCTGCCTCTGGCTTCACTTGGCAATGCCTCTCACCTAGCCTACTGAGAAACCAGCCTTCCCTGGACTGCTTCTGCCCACTTCATCCCAAGGTTTGCCGCCTTTGCTGGCAGTTTCAAATTCCCCTCCCATCTGGGTGGGGAGAAGCAGCTTATTTGCCTGGTACTGAAAAAGACACTTCCAAGGCTCTAGGCTCGGAAAGCTCTTCAATGGGTGATAAAATGGGGAATGCTGGCTTGTGACTGGCCGGGGAGCGAAGGGTGCTCTGCTTTTCATCCCTGACACCAGAGGCAGGGCCTTTGTGGTCTGGGGGGATCCCAGTTCCCTGCCAAGGACTCTTCAGCCCATGGAGTGAGAGCTGATCCCTTGCACAAAGCAGGCTGGAGAAGAAACTGAGTTGAGCTGTCTGTCGGGAATCGGTTTTGAGGAAGAAAAGCCTGCTTAGCTCTCTGCCTTCCAACTTCCACCCTGAGCCCCAAGTCCATCCCAGCTCCCCCAGACAGCATCCTCTTCTCCTCTGGCCAGTTTCCTAAGGGACCGACTCTCCCTCCAGCTCACTCATGGTAAGAACCGATTGATTTCCTTTTTCTCTGCCTTAAATGGGGATTTGGGGGCCAAAATCCACTTGTGCCCAGAGGAGCCGCGGTGGGGTGAGAGCTGCCACTACATGCCCTGCGGAAACTCTGAATGCTTTCTGGTGGAGGTGAGGAGTTTGGTGGGAGAGCCCAACGTTGCTGTGCCCGCAGCCCCCACATCTGACTGGCCTCTCCACTATCATGACTGGAGCCTGAGAATTCCCACACCATCAGAAGGGAAGCTACTGCAGGTATAGCAGAATCACTGCTCTCCTTTCTCCTTCAGGCAGGGGCAGGCTCAGGGCTTCCTACACTCTGGGATTGGTTCCTAACAGAAAGTAAATAAGAAGCCTCTAGATAAAAACAGACCTCAGCGTTGGTGTCAGATTTATCTCGGGACACTCTGAGCTGTGGTGACTTGTCTTCGCTCTTCTATCTGTCTCTTGTGGATTGCTGACCTGGCCTTCCTGCATGCCTCTTGACCACCACCTTGCCTTCCTACATTCCTGATTTGCCCCCAGCCCTAATCTCTGGTCCTGTGCACATCTCCTTACCTTCAGTGGGCTCGCCTGATCCTGACCCTGCTCTCCTGTTGTTGTCCATGATTCTGGTGTGACGTTGTGACATGGAGCTGGCTTACTTCCCAAATGTCACCCCCAATGCCACCCTCGAAGGACCAGGGGACACCAATGGCATCTTTATTACTTTCTTCCTGGGATGTGTCCTGGCCTTGATGTGTTTGGTGGGCACTATAGGCAACATCTACACCTTGGTGGTCATACATTCTTCCATGAAGCTAGGAGGCTCCATGTACATTTATATTGTTAACCTGGCCCTGGCAGACCTCCTGTATCTGTCCACGATACCCTTTGTGGTCTGCACCTATTTTGCCAGGGATTGGTACTTTGGGGACATCGGCTGTAGGACCCTGTTCAGTCTAGATTTCCTCACGATGCACGCCAGTATCTTCATCCTTACTATCATGAGCACTGAGAGATACTTGGCTGTGGTAAAACCCTTGGACACCATCAGCCGATCTAGGAACTGCAGAAGAATGGTCACGGGCATCGTGTGGCTGGTGTCCTTCCTCCTGGCCCTGCCTACCATGATCCTCATAGACCTTCGCACAAGCCATCGAGATGGGGTGACCAAGCACATGTGTCACCCAACCTGGCAGCTGGGGGCCTATAAGGTCTACCTCACCATCCTCTTCCACACCTGCATCCTGGCCCCTGGACTGGCCATCTGCTACCTGTACGGCAGGCTGGCCAGGACCTACTGGCAGTCCCAGACCACTGTTGTCTTTACGGCTGAGAGAACCAAGAGGTGCCCCCGGGAAAAGGTCCTTTACATGATCTTCGGCATCGTCCTCACCTACTGGATTTGCTTCATCCCCTTTTGGCTTTGGCAGCTGCTGAGCATCTATGACCAGCAGCCAGGGAGTAGTGCCGGCAACACTGGGGTCTATATCAACTTCATTGTCACTTGCCTGGCCTATGGAAACAGCTGTATTAACCCCTTCCTCTACACTCTGCTCTCTAATAACTACAAGGAATATCTCCAGAGCCACCAGAAGAGTGACATCTGTTTGCCCCAACTCAGGAGCAAGAGGTCTCAGCTATCTGGGAGCCTTGGACAAACAGAGACCATGGCCATTGTCCAGATAAAGGGAACACTCTGCCAGGCCAGCTCTGTATGAGCACAAGTTGTTTCATGAGAAGGCACTGTGGGAGACACACATTCGCGAAAAAGATGTTGTCTCAGACCTTCCCAACCTAGGTGGGAAGACAGTGATACAGTGGAAAGAATACTGGTGTAGAAGACAGGAAACTAACTCTCACTTGGACACTATCTATCTGGATGATCTAGGACAGGTCATCTAGCGTCTCTGGACCTCATTTCCCTTAGAAGTAGAATAAATGAACTCTGAGGCTCTTTCCAGCTCTAACATTCTTCAATCCTGGGAAAAGGGTCATATGCTATATTACATTGTTGAAATTTATCCTGTTTTAAACGTATTTAAATAATGTCTATGGTTATTCTCAGCAACACAATGATCCAAGACAATCCCAAAGGACTCATGATGAAAGATCCTTTCTGCTTCCAGAGAAAGAACTGATACTGTCTGAATAGACTGAAGCATGCTATTTTTCCTCTTTTTTCTTTTCCTTTCCTTCCTTCCTTCCTTCCTTCCTTCCTTCCTTCCTTCCTTCCTTCCTTCCTGTCCTTCTTTCTTTCTTTTTCTTTCTTTCTCTTCCTTCCATTCTCTTTTTCTTTCTCTTCCTTCCTTTTTCTCTTTCATTCTTTTTATTTTTTCTTTCTCTTTCTCTCTTTCTTTCTTCAAGTCTTCTTGCACAAAATGACTAATATGGAAATATTTTACATGACTGCACATTTATAACCTATAATAGATTACTTACTCTGTGGAGGGAAATGAGGGGGGAGGGGAGGGAGAGAGGGATAGAATTTGGAACTCAAAACTTTTTTAAAAAGAATGATAAAAAATTTTTAGGGGCAGCTAGGTGGCGCAGTGGATAGAGCACTGGCCCTGGAATCAGGAGTACCTGAGTTCAAATCCAGCCTCAGACGCTTAATACTTACTAGCTGTGTGACTCTGGGCAAGTCACTTAACCCCCCTTTGCCTCACTAAAAAAAAAAAATTAAATTAAAAAAAGAATGTTAAAAACTGTTTTACATGTGATTGCAGGAAAATGAAATATTGTTTAAAAAAACAAAAGCAATGCTATCTTGGGGAGGGAAGAGGGAGAGGAGAGAGGAAGAAAAATTTGGAACTCAAAATCTTACGAAAGGGAATGTTGGAAACTATCTTTACATGTAATTGGGATACAATAAAATACTATTAAGTGAAAAAATAAAAACCAAAAGCAATAATGTTCAAACTCCAGGACAGGTAAACTTTCAGACATGAGGGTTTGAAGCTATGCTTGGGTTATAGGACAGCTTGAAGATGTCAGGCATTCTTGGGATTCAAAAACTCATCATCTATGGTGAGCAGAAATTACAGTGGTTTTTGTTGTAGGTGTGTGTGTGGTGGGGGAGGGAGCAGGGTGAACGTATCCCCTAAAGTCTTGTTTTCTTCACATCTTATAGTCACAAAGCTTCATAATTTCTAAAAAGGTATTTTTATATGTATATGTACACACATACAACACACATATACACCCACATTTTACAATAATTATATATGTAATTTGAGAGTGAAATGTCTTTCTACTTACATATTTGTGGTACTGATCAATATTCTCGATATTTCATAATGTTTTATTTTTGGCTCTTGCTTGCACATTATGCTGGAATTGCATCTCAGGACATGCGGTATCATTGGTGTTAATTTATTTTTGACAAATGTTCTTTGTTTATTGGGGGGAAAAATAATATAAGAAGTCCAATCTTTTTCCGACTAGAGACTAACCACCCTGGAACACTTTACCCAAATGAATGGCCACAAGAATTTCCCATCTCTCTATTTCTCTCTCTCTCTCTTCCTTTCCCTGGACTTGCTGCTGCTAGGGAGACCTTAGCCTGCAAACTGAGGTTAAGGTGGCAGGGATGACGGAGGAGGAAGAGGAGGAAGAACATGCCAACCTCTTTCTCCCCACTGTCACTTCCATAGCTGGCCTCTTTGAGCAGCCTCCCCAGTTCTGACTACCTTCCCCTCCACTGCTTCCTTCCAACACCCACTGTAGAGACTCCATTCCTGTCTGAGTACATGTGAGTTTCTGCTCCAGACACCCTGAATGTGGTTTTCTTCAGAAATACAGCTGAATCTGCCTATTCTTTTTTTTGGGGGGGGGGTGAGACAATGAGGGTTAAGTGACTTGCCCAGGGTCACACAGCTAGTAAGTGTCAAGTGTCTGAGGTCAGTTTTGAACTCAGGTCCTCCTGAATCCAGGGCCGGTGCTTTATCCATTGCACCACCTAGCTGCCCCATCTGCCTATTCTTTGTGAACTAAGTTCATCCATCTCCTCTCCAGTCATGTGGATGCTACCAAGGTTTAAGTTCTCATTATCCCTTGCTTGGACTATTGCAGTGGTCTCCTGACTGGTCGGCCTAACGCTATCCTATGCTTCTCTAATCTAGGCTCCAAACAGCTGCCAAAATCATCTCCCATCTGACCATATCGCTCTTTTGCTCCAAGACCTTCAATGGCTTCCTATTACCTGTGCAAACTAAGTAAGCCTAGGATTCAAGTATCTATCTTGTTTGTATATAGTTGTTTGCATCTTGTCTCTTCCATAAGACTGTGAGCTCCTTGAGAGCAGGGATTGCCTTTTGCCTTTCTTTGTATTCCTGGCACTTAGCTCAGTGCCAGACACATAGTAGGTGCTTAATAAATGCTACTTGACTGACTGACAGATCCTCCACAATCTGGATCTATTCGTTTTTCCCCCCAGACTCTTTCATATCCCTTTCCACATATGACTGTTGCTGATCTTGTCCAGCTACAGCTGGTTCTGCTTGTGTGTCCCCTAGACCTGAATTTCGTCTTTGCCTATTGAAATCTTTCTCTGTGTTCTAGGCCCAGACCAGATACCAGCCTCCTCCAGGAAGCTTTCTAAGATTTACTCTTCCCTCGCCACCCCTCCCCCAACTTAAAAGTGCTTTTCCCCTCCTCTTCCTTTTCTTAGAGCACCATGAATCTCCCCTTCTGACTTGTTTTCATGCCTCTTTGTATACAGTTCATACCTCCCCATTAGACTGTATGGTCCTCAAGAGCAAAAAAAGAAAAAACAAACACACAAACAAACAAAAAACATTCTCCCCCTGCACCTAGCATGGTGCCTTACTTAGACTTTGTAGATTTAAAATAAATTTCTGTTGGATTGTTAGGTTGAATCACCTTCTTTTATTACCATCTGCCCCTATTTGGCAGGTGTAAGTGGGAAAAAAAGAAAGGGTAGTATGGAAAATACATGGATTCTTATGCCGGGTAGTTCTGAGAGAAGTGGAGAATTCAAAGACGGATTTTAGAGGAGGTGTTGTGGCACTCTCTCTGGAGTCAGAGGGCCCAGTTCATAGCCCACCTTGAAGGCTTATAACCTCTGTGACCTAGGGCAAGTCATTGAAACTCCTCAGGCCTCAGTTTCCTCATCTGTAAAACAAGAAGGCTTCCCTAGGTGGCCCCAAAGGTCTCTTCCATCTCGAGATCCAGGATACTATGTCAGATACAATCTCCATTTCTCAGAAGCTCGTGGCTGAGCTAGGGAAATAAGATATCCACACAAACATAGCAACCAGACTAATTCTTCCCACTGCTTTCAGGAGACAGAAGGGGTGGAAGTTGTTTTTAACTGATAGCTGTGGCCAGGGCCCTGCCTGGGAAGTCTGGGGAGGCTCTAGGGGGTAAGGGTGGTGGCAACATTAATAAAGGGGAAATCAGTTTACTGTCACAATCCAGGGCAACTGAAAAAGAAAAAGAAATCGTAAAAAGGCTATCCCAGGGTGTGTGTGTGTGGGGGAAGCAGTCCTGACCTCTTTACCTTGGTGATGGGAGAAGTAGGGATTTTATGATAATAATAATACCTGACATTTATAGAGGCTTTGGGATTTGCAAAGCATTTTACGTATCTCAGTTGAGTCTAATAATACTGTGAGGTAGGTACCTGAATACAGAGCTGTAGGACAGAATCCTCTACAAAACACAGGTCTTGAGACCAGTGCCCAGGACATAGCAGAGACTGCTATAATAAATGCTTATTGGTTGACTGACTGACTCACTGAACAAAAAAAGGAATGAATGTAGGTGTTATGATTAACACGCTTTCTCCCTGCAGAAATAACTACAGCTATCTTTAATCAACTCTCTCAATCACTGGATGCCTTGAAGGTACTGAGTCTCTGGTTGGGATTACCTCTGCCTTTAACCTTTTTTTGGATTCTTCTGCCTTGGTCCTATAGCCTCCCCTGGATCTCTCAATTCAGTTGTCCTTCTTACATACACCTCTGTGACCGTGGGCAAATCTCAGTGGGCAAGACCCCAGGTTGCAGCGACAGGCAGCTCTTCCCTTTGCCAATCATAGGTGTTCATCTTTGCTACATGACATTATAATATGACTATTTAGACAGACATATGTTAATTTGGATGTTTTTCATGTTAATGATGTATGTTACAAATGTTTGTATGCCTCGTTTACTAAGGCTTCAATTGTTTTATTTTATTTATTTTTTACTGGTGGTTGGGAGCAGGTAGAGATCAGAGAAGGAAAACAAGAGTGTGACATATTACTGGGGAGAGTATAAGGTCACAGCATCTCACAAGTCTGCAGCCATCACAGGAACTGTCATCTGCATAAAAGTCTTTTAGAATTCTCTAGCCAGCACTCAATTTGCTATTTTGCATGAAATAGAGGTGCTGCTGGGATTCGGTTAAAATACACTGATTTTTCAAATTCTTTTCACTTTGAGGAAATAGAGACCTGAAGAGGTTTACTATCAGACGGGGTAGGGGGTGGGGGGGTGACTAGTCTTAAGAATTAAAATGGCTTTCTAACCATAAGTTAGGTGACATCACCAAATATCTTACTTTTTATAACGATGCATAGCCCATTTCTATTCTAATTCAGTATCAGTTAGGTGCTTGCTCAGCTCTTTATCCTAAAGAACACTGTTCATTTGCTTGTTCTAATCTAATGTCATCTGCATCTTTGGGTGTTCTATACTCTATCAATTTCTTTAAGAGAATACCAGTGTGGGGAGAAAAAAAAGGAAAGGGGGCAGCTCAGAGGTGCAGTGGATAAAGCACTGGCCCTGGATTCGGTAGGACCTGAGTTCAAATCCAGCCTCAGACACTTGACACTTACTAGCTGTGTGACCCTGGGTAAGTCATTTAACCCTCATTGCCCTGCAAAAAAAGAGAGAGAGAATACCAGTATGTATCACAAGATAAGAGAGTTTCTCCATTTTACACTGAAAGGTAATTTTGAGAAATGGTATACACTTGCTGATCTTCTTTGCCCACCAGCATATTGTTTCTTTGGTCTTTGACATAATTCCTACCTATGTGATTCAGGATTTTTATACTTAAACAATTTACCAGTCCAAATACTGGTTCTTTAAGGCTTCTCAGCTCTGGGCTCCATTTTTCTACATTATTTCCTTGCCAATGCTGTCCAGTCAGTTCCCACTTCATGTGAATAATGAATCCTATGAAGTGGTTGCTTTTATTCAAATTTACACTCTTCAAAATGATAATTATTTAAAATATGGGGAATTAGTTCCAGCCCAGTGAAAAATAGGTAGTGAGAATTTTGAATAATGTGACCACTTCATGGGATTTGACATTTGCACTAATCAGAACCTAGTTTCAGTTGCAGGATGAATTCAAGATTCTATTGGTTCTTCCCCGGGGGGACCTTGGGTTAGTTCCTGAGAAATTACCATTTGGGTATGATAATCCTCATTTTATAGATGAGGAAACAGGTTTAGTGCTTTGCCCATGGTCACATAGCTAGTAAGTGCCAAGTGGAGGTGGGAGAAGATATGAACCCAAAGCTTCCTGACTCCAAATCCGGTACTATTACTGCTCTCATTTTACAGATGAGGAAACTGAACCTTTGAAAACTTAAGGCAGTTGCCCATGGGCCATACAGCTAGTAAGTGTGGGTATTCAAAAGGTTGGTCTTCTGGTCTTCATCTTCCAGTCCAGTGCTCTATATAGGATGATATGTACCTCGGGTCTTGTTTAATACCACCCAGGAGTGTGAATTATACTGCAACTTCACAGTGTTGTTGGGAGAAAAGTGCTTCATAAACCTTGAAGCACCATGGAAATAGGAATTGTTATTATGAGTCATTGCCCAACCTCTGAGGCAGCAGCAGGCTGGGGAGGTTAGGGGAGAGAGACAAGTTTCAGATGATCACATTAATTTGTCGTGCCCTTGAGGCAGCTCTGGTTGTGACCTCTGATGAGTGATTTACACTCTCTTAACACCCCGGCAAACTTTGGGGTGAAGGGGAGGAGAGTTTAAGAGTTAGGGAAGGAAGACAGCGCTCATTCTGAGTGGGTGTGGACAGCAGGAAGGAAAGAGGATAACACAAACACCGTCTGGATTTATTGGTTGAATTTCTTCTGGCTGTCCGAGCTCCAAGAATGACTTAATACCTGGCAGTCCCTTCTTAGCAGTAGCAGTAGCAGTAGCAGCAGCAGCAGCAGCAGCAAAACAGTATCCACCATTCTCAGCTCAAGTTTGGACTAAGAGCGCTCCCTAGGGGCACGTTGGAGTCCCAGGGCTCCTTGGTTACTAGGGATGGGGAACAGTCCCCATGCTAACTGCTTCACATCACAGAAATTAAAACTGGAAGGGACCTTAGATACTTTTTTATACAACTGCCTCCTTTTACATGTTATGGATGGATGGATGGATAGATAATTAGATAGATAGATAGATAGATAGATAGATAGATAGATAGATAGATAGATAGATAGATAGATAGATAGATAGATAGGGATTGTCTTAACCAGCCTGTTCTTGGATTCAAGTAATGTCATCAGCTGGTGCCAAACAGGAGGCTCAGTTAGGACGGCAGCGGTAAGATAGGAATTTTGAAGTTCATGAACTGATATGTTATCTCCTCCCCACTCCAGGCAACTCAATTTTCTCAGTCCTGAACTGGATATTTTATAGACAACCCACAGGATATGACCAGTTTCCTGTCAACTGGAACATACTTCCTGCACAACATCATTGCTACAATTGATCATGGCCTTTTTCTTCATTTAGTCTAAAGTCTACAATTGATTGAAGTGTCAAGATGTTAACCCTGGTACTTGTACCAGGTATTTTTACCTGGTTAAGAATTCAGGTTTAGCATCTTGACACTTACTTTAAATGTTGGTGGGGTGATTTGATTGATTTACTCTATTGACCCATCCCTTTTACATACAAATAAAATAAATTAAAGCCCAGGAAAGTTTAGATACTTGCTCAAGGACACATGATAAGTAGCAGAGTCATATTCTGAACACAGGTTCTTTAACTCCAATGCTTTTTTCAATTCACTGTGAATTTGCTATCTGTTCATAGAAACCTAAAATGTCAAAATCAGAAAGGTCTTCAGAAATCATCTAAGAAAATGCTCTAATTTTACAGTGTAGGAAGTTGAGACCTAGGAAGTAATAATGATAGCATTTATTTAGCCCTTTGAGGTTTACAAAGTATTTTACATATATTAATTTGATACTCACAAAATCTCTTTGTAATAGGTACTATTATAATCTACTTTACAGATGAAGAAATGGAGGCTGGATAAGGTTAAGTGATTTGCTCAGCTAGTAAGTATATGAGGAAGGATTTGAATTCAGGTCTTCCTAACTTCAAATCCAATATTCTATCCACTGAGCCACCTAGCTGCCTCAATGTAAAATGGAGATATTAATGATATCACTGTACTTCTTGTAAGGATCAAATGAGAGAATGCAGCTGCTACTACCACTTCTGAAGAGATCCTGAAAGTTCAGCAGAGCTAAGAATGGAATTGATTCTGGATTTGTTTGTTTTTTTTTTTAGAATTTAGAATTTTGATTTTTTTTCCCCAAATTACATGAAAAACAAATTTTCACATCAATTTTTAAAACCTTGTGTTCCAAATTCTCTTCCTCCCTCCCCCCCTTAAGAACACAAGCAATTCAATATAAATTATACATGTGTAGTCATGCAAAACATTTCCACATTAGTCAGGTTGTAAAAGAGAACAGATGAGGGGAAAACAACCCCTACTCAGCAATTCTCTGGAACTCAGCAGCGATGTGTCAAAGGCTTGTTTATTTTCATTTTCGAGAAAATGGGCACCTCAATCAGTGTGCAGCAGGCAGGTGCAAAGGATAGGGGCTAACAAGCCCGGTTTTAATCCCTAGTCCCTAATGTGACATGGACCCTCCCCTTGTTCATCCTTGGCTGATTACTTCAGGGTTACAATTTATGTGTGAAAGCTAGCTAACCAGAACGAAGTACTCTTAACCTTAATTTCCAAAATTATTCTTTGAGTTCTTAGGTAATGGGGAGGGGACACAGGGACATTCCTTCAATCTTCCCTTATATGGACACAGCCCAGAAGAGGACCTTGTTGAGACCAGCTCAGGGCTACTTGAACCATGTGATCTGTGTGCCAGAGAGAAGGGGGCAGGGGCTGAGACCTGAGTCCTCAAACAGGTCTGGAGGAGTATAATTTGAATGATGTTGATGTGGTGGATCCTACTGAGAAGAGACCATTGCTCCTTTCCTCACAACAGACAAAAAAAAAAAAACCCTTAAGAAAAAGGAACTAAAAAAATTATGCTTCAATCTATATTCAGACACTATCAGTTCTTTCTCTAGAGATGGACTGCATTTTTTTTCTGATAAAAGTATTTTATTGTTTTTTCCAGTTACATGTAAAGATAGTTCTCAGCATTTGTTTATACAAGCTTTCCAATTTCAGATTTTTCTCCCTCCCTCCCTCCCTCCCTCCCCCCTCCCCTAGACAGCAGGTAATCTGAAATAGATTTTATATATATATGTATGTATGTATATGTGTATGTGTATGTGTATATATACACACATATACATATATATGTATATATAATAACATTAAACATATTTATGCATTAGTCATGTTATAGGAAAAGAATCAGAGCAATGAGGAAAAACCTCAAAATAGAAAAACAGGGGCAGCTAGGTGGCGCAGTGGATAGAGCACCGGCCCTGGAGTCAGGAGTACCTGAGTTCAAATCCGGCCTCAGACACTTAACACTAGCTGTGTGACCGTGGGCAAGTCACTTAACCCCAATTGCCTCACAAAAAAAAAAAAATAGAAAAACAACAGCACTAAAAACAAAAGAAATAGTATGGCTCAATCAGCGTCTATACTCCACAGTTCTTTTTTTTTTTTTCTGGATTTGGAGATCCCCTTCCAGTCCCCTGGAACTCTCCTGTACCATTGCATTGGTGAGAAGAATATAGTCCATCACAGTTGATCAACACACACTGTTGATGATACTGTGTACAATGTTCTTCTGGTTCTGCTCATCTCACTCATCATCAGTTCATGCAAGTCCTTCCAGGTTTCTCTGAACTCCTCCTGCTCACTGTTTCTTACAGCACAATAGTATTCCATTGAATTCATATACCACAACTTGTCCAGCCATTCCCCAATTGATGGGCAACCCCTCAATTTCCAATTCCTTGCCACCATAAAGAGAGCAGCTATAAATATTTTTGTACATGTGGGTCCTTTTCCCTTTTTTATGATCTCCTTGGGAAAAGACCCAAAAGTGGTATTGCTGGTCAAAGGGTATGGACTGCATTTTTTATAAGCCCGTAAGAGTTTTCTTGGATCATTGTAGTGCAGAAAATAACTAAGTAATTCACAAATGATGATCTTACAATATTGCTGTTACTTTGTATACAGTACATTTCACTTTGCATCAGCTCATGTAAGTCTTTCCAGCCATTCTCCAATTGATGGGCATCTCCTCAATTTCAAATTCAACTCTTTGTTTTTTCTCTCTTTTTGGATGCTGACCTAGTAGTAGTATTACTAGGTCAAAGAGTATACATGGTTTTATAGCCCTTTGGCCATAGGGAACTGGTTCTGTTAATGGCTGCTCTGGGGTATAGGTAGCAAGTGGCCCAAAGCAAAGAGTTCTTGGCTCAGCTTTAGAAAGGCAATAAATAGTGTAACTGCTCAAAAGTGGCTGCTGCGGAAAGGCTATCCATACAGTTTAAGTGACAGAGGCTCTGGGAAGGTGACAGAGGCTCCTGAACCCCAGCTGTTTGGCTAGAAGAGGGGATAGTCCCTGTACAGTTTGAATTACTGAACTTCAGAATCTAGGCCAGGAGGTGGGGGCAGGGGGGTAATGGGGTGTTTCCCAGAAGAATCTAGCCTTCTGGTTCTCAGGGACTGCTTCTTTATCAATTCCAAGTTCAAGATTTTGGAGATTCAATTCAACAAGCATTTAAGAGAAGGTCAATTTCATTTCCTGGGCCCTGGGACTCATGAGAATCCCTGGTGCTGAGAATGAGAGCAATAAGGGACTACAGTTACAATACAGGGGAGCAAGAGACCTGAATTTTGCTTTCAGCTATTACCATGAGTTATTCAGATGGTTCTGGCATTATGTCTTTTCAGTAATGTCAAGTGCGGTTTGCTTCCAAGGGAACATGCCCTTAGGGTAGTAAAAGAAGGCTGAATGCCTCTATAGCTAGCATTTAATCATATAGGTCTCTAGTGTGACAATGAATGTTTATTAATACCAAGTACACTTCTCTTGTGAGGGGAGTACAAACCATATGACAACAATGATTCTAGGGGATTGCATATATCCCTGTATTAAGCTTTGTGCACTAGACAACTGGAAGGCTGCCTCACCAGGAACCCCAAGATCATTGCCCTTTTGAGGTGTGAGATTTATGATCTAATATCCAATTTTAAATCTCACAGTTTGGTGACCACGAAGGGACCTTAAGGACCCTCCCACCCTCCCTAGTTTGGCCACAAGCCAGTTAATTCGGTGGATTTACCACAGAGGATAGGTGCTATGATTTTGGATGGCCCTGGGGAAAATGGGACTACCTAGAGAGGGAAGATAATTGCAAGGATTGCTGAGGGATCACAGTGAGTCCTTTTATGTGTTTTTTAATATTCAGGGGTGGGGGTGGGGAGGGGGAGTGATATAAAGGCCTTCCTGTACCTATTATGTATGCTTTGCTACCTGAAATGTTTGTATGCAAGAGTATTTGGCGGATAGTTAAATTTTGTGTATGATTTTGTACCTCAGAAATTGGTAAATGCTACAAATCAAGACTTGATTTATTATTGATTTATTTATTGTCTGACTGAAAGAGATGGAGAAAATATTAGAATGCAGTTTAACTTAACTATATTCCACTTGTACACTTTTTTTCCCAAGAACCTTTTGCTAAACATTTAACAGCACACATCCCCTGCACATGAAAACTGTCAACTCCTATTGAAGTTGTAGTCTACTAAAATCCTCAGATTTTTTTTTTCAGATGGACTACTGTCTAGCAGCATGTCCCCCATCTTGTACTTGTGAAATTGATTTTTGAGTCCAAGTGCTATACTTTACATTCATTTATCCCTCTATTTAGCTTAGCTCAAAGGGCTAATTGTATGAGGCTCTCTCCTCATTGTTGGATATTGGTTTGGTGAGAGCTGGAGAGAAAAGAGATTCAGTCTTCAGTCTTCCAGTGTCAAGAGAGAATACAATATATTCCAACCTTTCCTCAGGGCTCTGGAGGGAGAAAATTTCTGGAAAGAAACCAACATGTGGGGAAGCTGGCAAGCTCAATCATGTCTCTACCCCCAGTTAGAGATGGGAATTTCCCCTTGGGTGAAAACTGGGGCTTTCTCTTGGTTGAGATGCATTATCTTGATTCCAAAAGGAGAGCTTCTCTACTCTGTATTGTTTCGTATACATTCCCCTATGTATACTTTCTCTGATCTCTGTTTTGCTATTAACTTGGATAAATGGGATTATTTCCCATTTTTTATGTGTGTTCATTGTGGAACTGGCAATTGGTAGGGAGGGAATCAAGCTTTAGTATATACAGCTTGGGGTACTCCTTTCCCATTAAAGGACATCTATCAGGAGTTTGCTTGAATCTAAAAATTGCTTCTCCTAGACCAACAATACTTAAGGATCCAGATAGATACAATTCTAGCCCTCTAATGTTCTCTAAGGGCAGTAGAGTGAACAGTCTCTAGTCACAACTTTTGGGGGCCCCTCCTGGCTCCTTGGAGAAGAGCAAGAATAGAAGAGATACTAGAAATACCTATTTTAACTTTTCTTGCCTTCCTGAGAACCACATCTGGACAGACCCATGTGGCACACATAACCTACACAGGCAAAACCAAAATGAAACACCCATATGCCACCCCTTATACCTGTAACATTTCACTGGGGGTGAGGGGTGGGGCTGGGGGAGCTGGATAGGAAATGACCTTCCTCCCTTATAATCTCCACCTGCTGGGGCTATCCAAGAACTCATCCCAGCTGCTTAGCTGCTCAAAGGGCTTGGTGAAAATTTGATGGAAGTTACCAACTTTATTCCTTCCGGTGATGTGGGGAACCATCAGGTCTTACCTCTGTCTTGCTTCTGTACCCTAAAGATCCTGGGTCCTGTCATCTGACCTACTCACATGCCCAAGGACCCCTAGGGCTAGCTTTTCATCTCTGGGGTCACTGAATGCTTGGACATCCCTTGCCTTTCTATCTACCCCCCACAACTGTGCTTTCTTTTACATGCCGTGTCCCCCTCAATTTGAGTGTGAGCTCTTTGAGAATAAGGACTATCACTATTTGTCTGTTTCATCAATACTTAGTATATAGTAAGAACTTAATAACTGCTTTTTTCATTAATTCCTTCTTTTTTCCAGTTCAAGTACCATGAGGGCTTTCTTGGTTCCCCATAGCTGGCACCTTACCTCCCCCTCCTCCCCAGGTTATATATATATATATATACACACACACGCGCACACACACACACACACACACACACACACACACACACACATATATATAAACATAAATATACATACATGTGTTGTAAGGGGCTAAAATTCTAGCTAGTCTGTCTAAAATATCTAATGAGCGGTCACCAATAAATTATAAGCTTTAGCAAGAGTTAGACTTTTAAGCATTTATTAAGGAGAATAAGAATTTGGTAAAGAGAGAAAGGCCTAGATTCATCTATCTATTAAAGGGAGAGAGCATTCCTAGCACCACTCTCAACCAGAGTCCTGACAAAAGAGCAAGAGTGCCAGCCTCGCCCCCTCTTCTTCCCACAAGCAAATGTCACTTCCTGATGCCAAAGAGCCACAGGTCTTGCCCTCAGACGCCTTCTCCTCATGGCGGAGCATCCTGCAGTAAGTCTCCAGCAGGTGGCATCATTCTAATAGTTACAGTGTACTCTCCCTTTATATCTATATCTATATATAACATGCACACACTATATACACAGAAGTATACTATATGTGCACACATATACATGCATATGTGTGTACATGCACATGCATATATGTATACATATACAGCACAACACATATACGATATATGTGTGTTACATATACATCTATATATGTGCATGTTCTTTCCCTCATTACAAGTCAAGTCATGGGAACAAACATATATTGAGCATCCACTAAGTAGCAAGCACTGTGCTAAGTAGCAGGGATACAGAGAAAGGCAATTAAGCCCCCAAAACAAAACAAAACACAAAGGCAATCCCTGCTCCTCACAGTCTAATGGGGAAACAACATGAAAACAGCCACGTAGAAGTGAGATGTGTAGAGGATAAATTGGAGATAATCTCAAAGGGAAGGAACTGAGATAAAGGACCACTGAGAAAGGCTTCTAGAAGAAGGTGAGAACTTTAGCTGAGACTCAAGGAAGACACGGACAGCAGGAGGCAGAGAGTTCCAGGCATGGGAGACAGCAAGTGAAAATGCCCTGAGTTGGGAGACAGAGAGTCTTGTTTAAGGAATAGCAAGGAGACCAATCACTTAATTACAGAATATGCAGAGGGGAACAGTGTATAAGAATCCTGGAAGGGTAGGAAGGGGCCAGTTTATAAAAGGTTTGAAAAGCCAAAAAAGAAAAAAAAAAGATTTTATATTTGATCCTGGAGGTAATAGGATATACTGGTGTTTATGAAATGGAGGATGTGTGTGACATGGTCAGACTTCTGCTTTAAGAGGATCAGTTTAGGGGCAGCTAGGTGGCACAGTGGATAGAACAACCGCCCTGGAGTCAGGAGGGCCTGAGTTCAAATCCGGCCTCAGACACTTAACACTTACTAGCTGTGTGACCCTAGGCAAGTCACTTAAGCCCAATTACCTCACTAAAAAAAAAAAAGAGGATTACTTTGGCAGCTGAGTGCAGGATGGACTGGAGTGAGGTGACACTTGATGCAGGGAAACCAACCAGCAGGCTATTGCAATGTTTCAAGGGTCAGATGATAATGACCTTCCCCTGGGTCTTGGGCAGTGTCAGAGGAGAAAGGAGGTCATCTACTAGAGTTGTTACAAAGCTAGAAATGACAGGAGTTGGCAAGGACAGGACATGGAGGTGGGAGAAAGAGGACAGAGTTGAGGATGTCAGGTTGCCAATGTAGGTGACTGGGAAGAGGGTGATATTCTCATTGGTAATAGGGAAGTTAAGAAGAGGGGAGAAGTTTTGTTTGTTTGTTTGTTTTTGTTTTGGTGGGACAGTGAGGGTTAAGTGACTTGCCCAGGGTCACAGTGTCTGAGGTCGGATTTGAACTCAGGTCCTCCCACATCCAGGGCCAGTGCTTTATCCACTGCGCCACCTAGCTGCCCCCAAGGGGTGAGTTTTAAGGGAAAGATAATAAGTTCAGTTTTGGACGTGTTGAGTTTATGAGACATCTAGTTTAAGGTGTATAATAAGCAGTTGAGGAATATAATTAATAAAGACAATACACAGTCCATTTTGCTTTTGTCTTCATATTATCAGTGCCTGTTATGGTGCTTGACAAATACTAGGTGCTTAATAAATGCTTACTGATTATTAGATCTGAATCCACTTTTATGGCAGGAGCAGTATCCTGACAATATTTTAGGAGACACCCTGTTTGCTAGAGCTAAGGCCCAGCAAGCAAGCTGTGCCCTGAGTTTGGCAAAACAACTATCCTTTGTGCTCACCTTCAGGATGATCTCACCCTCTGACAAAAGCATATAATTATTGTATTGTTTTGACCAGTACCAGGTGTTTTCTGAGCTTGGACAAGCTTGCACAAATACCCATGTTCCTTCCAGTCATGAAGTCTTGCTATGAATCAAACTTGTCACATTGTTGCTGTTACCCTTCATTGCCAGGACTATAGCTCACTATGTAGCCATTGCCCCACAGTGCCTCGGGTCCCCGGCACATGTGTCTACAGCCCTTCCTTGCTTGTGTGCTGTTTCCCTCACACTTTGAAATTAAATTCCTGGGGCAGCTAGGTGGCGCAGTGGATAGAGCACCGGCCCTGGAGTCAGGAGTACCTGAGTTCAAATCTGGCCTCAGACACTTAACACTTACTAGCTGTGTGACCCTGGGCAAGTCACTTAACCCCAATTGCCTCACAAAAAAAAAAAAAAAAAAAAAAAAGAAATTAAATTCCTCTTTGATTCCTGACTCTCCTATCTCTAGCCTGCTCTGTATGACTCGACAGATTGGAGGCTGGTTCTGTCCGGTTGACAATCCTAAGACCCTACTCTATATAGGTTCTGCTAGTTTTTCCTTACAAGATATTGACACCATTCTTGAGATTTGATTGGTCTAGAGGATTAAGGCTCAAACCATTTAGGTAGCTTCCTGGTGGCCTCTGTAAAAAAGCCCCCTCCCTTGGAATCTGGGGCTCCTCCCTCAGGTTTCTGACCAGCAGACCAGCATGGCCAACACAGAAGAGCAGCTGTGCCCAGCTGAATCAATGCTATATCCTTGATGAATATTCTTTCCCTGCTGTGATCAAGTAAACCTCTTTTTATTAACTGTTAGATGGTCTACGAATGTTTCATTTCATTCTCTTTCTGAAACATGAAGCACCAGACTGGCCTGAGTCAGGTCTTTTAAGTGCTATTAAGAAGTGTGTCTTGAGGCAGCTAGGTGGCACAGTGGATAGAGCACCGGCCCTGGAGTCAGGAGTACCTGAGTTCAAATCTGGCCTCAGACACTTACTAGCTGTGTGACCCTGGGCAAGTCACTTAACCCCAATTGCCTCACACACACACACAAAAAGTGTGCCAGGGGCATCTAGGTAGCGAAGTGGATAAAGCACTGGCTTTGGATTCAGGAGGACCTGAGTTCAAATCCAACCTCAGACACTTGACACTTGCTAGCTATATGACCCTGGGCAAGTCACTTAACCCTCATTGCCCTGCAAAAAAAAAAAAATTTAAAAAGAAATGTGCTACCCAGATTTTGTTGGGACTTTTTGGTGCAAGGCACTGGAGGAACTTAGAAGAGCAGAAACTTTTTCAGAGTTGAGGATATGCATGAAAGTGCTAAATTTACCCATGTTGATGGTCTGAGGAAAAGGAGACAGATTCTGCTTTCACAATAGAATTGTGAGCTGTATTTCTTTTTACTGGGACTTCCAGTTCTCGAGAGTGATTGAGGGGCCCTGTGTCACAGCACAGGTCCTGGCAGCCTTCCCCAACCTTGGCTGAAATGTCACTTCTTGTACATGGTGGCTAAAGCACATCTACTGGAGGCTGGGTTAGGCCCTGTAATAGGCCCGGCCTGCTCAGCCTGGGAGGACAGAATTGGGGATGGGGGGCAGAGGTTGGGGCCTGAGCTCCCTGTACGGGGGTTGATAGTAGCATTTGCCCCAGCACAACTGCTATAGTTTGGGTGAGATGCATGTAATAGACAACGGAGAAGGCAGTGGCACAGTCCTGGGGTCTACAGGCTCCAACAATAGTAGTTATTAGTGGTCACTGGAACAAGCAGTAATGTTGGCCTTAGTGTCAGCAAGGTGGGCAGCAACACAGGCTGTGGTGCTTGTGGGCACCGACACGAGCAGCAACAAAAGCAGGCTCAGTATAGTCATTTGTTCACTACAATACTGAACTGATGGGGCCCCTCTACATGCTCCCCCCCTCCCCCCCGCCCTGTGCAACACCTTCTGGTAATTGGACCATGATTTCCTAGGAAGGGCTTGCAAGTTGAAGAAATGGAGTCATTGGGAAATGCATTACTTTATGGCCACAAACAAGGTAAAATTATCTACTCATCCCCATCTGAGGAAAGGTGGCAATGTCTCAGCAGAGTCATTTTAAGGGGCAAAGATTCCTTTTTTGGGGCTCCTAGAGTGGGAGACGTCCTGCCTGGTAGGCCAGAAAGCACTGATTGGGTAGGTGGTTCAGGAAATTATTGATATTTATCCTGGAATTGAGACAGTTTGCACGCAAGAGGGTAATGACCTCTTTTTTTTGTGCTGCAATGAGGGTTAAGTGACTTGCCCAGGGTCACACAGTTAGTGTCAAGTGTCTGAGGCCGCATTTGAACTCAGGTCCTCCTGAATCCAGGGCCGGTGCTTTATCTACTGTGCCATCTAGCTGCCCTGGGTAATGACCTCTTAAATAATCTTGCTACAACTGACTGTGACATGAGGAGAGGTTACTGTACGGCAAATAACTTTTAGCCCTCATGTTTCTGCTGTTGCTCCTGCTTAGCAATACCCTCTATGAACCGCAAAGATTGGGTATCACCCACTTCATGGATCATGTCATTAAGATGCAGAAATCGGTCCTCTTGAAGCTGGGAGGCAAAGCCGGCATTTTTTGTTTTTTGTTTTCATCAGTCTTCTTCAGGGAGCAGTTATAGATCATTTTATTTTTGCCATTTTTGTTTTTCGGTTACCTGTATTAAACTCCTCCTCCAGGGCTGTCTGTACTAGGCTTCTCACATCCCTAAGGTCAGAGTTGTCCAGTAAAGGCCCTAAAACTATTTAAGTGGTAGACAGTTCTTCTTTCTTTCTTATTTTTTTTTTTAGTGAGGCAATTGGGGTTAAGTGACTTGCCCAAGGTCACACAGCTAGTAAGTGTTAAGTGTCTGAGGCCGGATTTGAACTCAGGTACTCCTGACTCCAGGGCTGGTGCTCTATCCACTGCGCCACCTAGCTGCCCCTAGACGGTTCTTTAGAAGACCTTTTGGACCTTGATACCAGTGGTTGGGCGGTAGAATGAACAATATCCTAAGGCACTACCTCACTCAGGCAAGGCTAGTTTTTCCTTAAATGGTGGTGAAACAATTCCTGAGGTTTGGTTGTGTGTGTGTGAGAGAGAAAGAGTCTGTGTGTGCACGCATGCATGTATGGATTATGCACACACCAGGGGTATAGGGTGTGTTCAGGGAAGACTAGTACCTCTGGTTCAAGAGCTGCCAAGCTCTATTCAGGACTGCTTTCCTTTGCTGTCTCCCTGATCCACCTAACTCTCACCTGTGGCTTTAAGAAGCTGTAGCTCCCGGCGGGGCAGCTAGGTGGTGCAGAGGATAAAGCACTGGCCTTGGATTCAGGAGGACCTGAGTTCAAATCCGACCTCAGACACTTGACACTAGCTGTGTGACCCTGGGCAAGTCGCTTAACCCTCATTGCCCTGCAAAAGAAACCAAAAAAACCAAAAACAAGAAGCTGTAGCTCCCATAGTGGCTACACTCTGGTAAACCCTTTCAGCAGATGGGCTAAAACAGGCCGAGGTTAACCAAGGGGTCTTTGGTGATTTAGGGGGGGTGTATACCCCAAGCATGTAAAGACTTTCCTCAGTGGAATGGGCAGATGAGAACAATGGTTGTGAAGGCAGGTGCTGTGGAGTGCCTAGAGCTTGGTCAGACATTGGAGACGCCAAGGTCATCCACTGCATACTGAGCCCTAGTTGTCTTGACTCTGTCCTGCCACTGGACCTTGATGACCCTGGAAGAGAGAGTGAGGCTGATGACTTGGTCCAACTCTCCTATGTACTAATTAAAAGACATCACCCCTACCATTGTTTTGTTTGTTTTTTTAGTGAGGCAATTGGGGTTAAGTGATTTGCCCAGGGTCACACAGCTAGTAAGTGTCAAGTGTCTGAGGTCATATTGGAACTCAGGTCCTCCTGAATCCAGGGCTGGTGCTCTATCCACTGCGCCACCTAGCTGCCCCCACCCATACCATTGTACCATTTTTACCTATCTCCAAGTCCTGTGGTGACAGGCAAATAACAAAGCATCAGGTGCAGATACACTGGCAGCTATAGTCACAACCCTGCCCACAGGCAGCCCAGGCACAGGGTCATCTTCTCACTGGAAGCAGCTGGGGGATTTTTGGCAGCCCCCTGGGTGGCTGAGCAGCCTTTTAAAGATCACACTGCTCACTTCCTGGTGAGAGGAAGGAGCTAGAAAAGGTTCCCTATGGATAAAACACTGACTTTGGATTCAGGAGGACCTGAGTTCAAATTTGACCTCAGACACTTGACACTTACTAGCTGTGTGACCCTGGGCAAGTCACTTAACCCCAATTGCTTCACTAAAAAAAAAAAAAAGGATGACAAACTATTAACAATCACATGAAAAAATAATATTCAAAATCACTCATAAGAGAATATAAATTCAAACTATAATGAAGTTTCATCTTATACCCAGCAAACTGGCAGGATAGATAACAAAAAGATGATAAAAGGCAGGAAGTTAATATTGGAGGGGTTATGAAAAGCACACTAATGCACTGTTGGTGGAACTGTGAATTAGTATAACCATTCTGGTAAGCAATTTGGAATTATGCAAATGAAGTAGCTAAAATGCCCATACTCTTTGATCAACAGATTATACCACTAGACATGTACTCCAAGGAGGTTACAGATAAAAAGAAATGCTCCATATACACTAAAATATTTGTAGTTATCACTTTTTGTAGTAGCAAGGAACTAGAAACAAAGTAGATGCCCATCCATTGGATAATGGATGGACAAACTGTGGTATGTGAATGTAATAGAATATTTTAAGAGACGATGACTATGACTAATACAGAGAATCAAAATGAGCATTGCAAAATTACAAAGAAGCTGCCAACATGTAGAGAAGCCAGCACCTCCATGTCCCTTTTCTCAATTTACCCTACTAGAGACTTCAGGTGATTTCTCCTTGGGTAAAATATGGGACTCTCTTGACTGAATGTGGATCTTGAATGTGGATTCCAGTGGGAGAGCTCATTCATTCTGTGTATCATCTTGTTTATTCTCATCTATATAACTTCTCTATCTCCGTGTGCTATCAACTTGGATAAGAGTCTACTTGCTGTACAATGTGTATAGCCCTTCTAGGGGTAGTATTTGGTGGGAATGGAATCAAGTCTTAGATATGTAGTTTGGTGTATTTCATTAAGGGATAATGTTTATAGCTCAGGGAATGTAAAATTACTTCTAGTCTAACAATATTAGGGAGATGGGTAAAATTCTAATGTGGTACCCCCTCTTTGAGGAGGGAATGGTCAGCCTTATAGAGCTGATCTCTGGTTCTCCTCCTGGAAGGAATGAAAGTCTCCCTTAGAGAAGGTAGGTCGGGGAGATATCCATTCATACTTCTCTTGAGGCACATCTAGACAGACTCATGTGGACATACATATCCTATATCAAGGAATTCTCTCGACCAAAAGGAATAGAAAATTTTGGGAGAGGTGTAGCCACAATAATGGTTCTAACAGTCAAAGGTAGAAGGCCAAATTAAAAGCAAGTATTATGGCACACACATCCTTTGTACCAATGCCTATTCAGCTACTTCCTTCCCATATTTTTCTTTCCTGAGATGGAGGAAGGAAGCACCACCCCTGGATTTAGGAGGACCTGAGTCCAAATCTGGCCTCAGACACTTGACACTTACTAGCTGTGTGAGCCTGGGCAAGTCACTTAACCCTCACTGCCTGGAACCACGCCCCCCCCCCCCAAAGTAGCATGAGTGACTCCAGTTTGCCCTTATCCACCATTTTGTGAAACTAAGTTTCAGTTTATTGTAAATAACTTGATTTTGGAGAAGTCACAATATGACTCCTCCTCCCAAAGGTCTCTCACCTCAGTGTCTCCCAATCCTTTCCAATAAGAAACCAGATATCTCCATCCCAATAACCTTATTTTTCCCATTTTTCACTCCTTCCAAATTGTATATTAACTGTGTGGAAACCAATGGTCAGGATCCTTGACTACCAAGAGCTTGAACTCAGTTTGTTTCTGCAGTTGCATGCGTTGCTAGATAAATTGTAGTCTGGATATCACTACACAGTTTCTTTATTGCACCATAACAAGAAGGATCCTATCACCCTCACAGCTATGGTGTTACTTAGCCCACAGTTGGAAACCTGTTCTTTTAAATGCTGGTTTGAATACTAGTTTATGCTGCAAGTAAACCACAGTTATTTGTGGGGCTTTGTACTGGAATTTATGAAGGAGGGTAAGTGATACTGGGTGGAGATGGGGGTGGATTCCAAACCCATAAAGGGACTAAGTATTTTTTCCCCTCAATAAAAGCTGGGGCTGGAAATGGGGAAGGAGGAAGGGAATGAAGAGGGGAGAGAGACAGACAGACAGACAGACAGACTGAAACTTTTATAACCTTTTAGGATATGTCAGAATCCTCATTCTGAACCTAATCATCAATGAAAAAAGATGGACATTCAATAAAAGAGAGACATATGAAACATTTCTTAAGAATGAAACAAAAAAAAACCCCAGATAAACACAAGGAGTGAAATAAATTAACTCGGGGGGAAAAAGGTGATGGGGGGGGGAGGGAGGAAGGGGAACTAGAAAAGGAAAAAACAACAACAAAATCACAATATAGGGACCATTAAGAGTTTTCTTTTTAAAACTGCAAAAGGAGACCAGGGTAAAAGTAGAACTTAAATAGAAGTGAATATGGAGGAACAGGAGGAACACCACGATCTAAACCTCTGTGTGACAATCTGTATAATATCTTTTTTTGGCGGGGCAATGGGGGTTCAGCTAGTTAGTGTTGTGTCTGAGACCGGATTTGAACTCAGGTCCTCCTGAATCCAGGGCCAGTGTTTTATCCACTGCACCACCTAGCTGCCCCTATTGTATAATATCTTAAAAGTCTGAAAACTGCTTTACATACATTATCTCACTTGATCCTCACAACCCTGGAAAGTAAGTAATACAGATATTACTCTTACCATTTCACAGATAAAAGAACAGAGATTCAGAGAATTGAAGTGACTCAGGGTCAAAAACTAGTAAGTATCTGACAAGATTTGAACCCAGGACTCAAGTTTAGTGCTCTATCCACTATGTTCTGCTACCTGTTATTCTTTGTGTCTCCAGTATCTATCCTGTGACATGACCAATGACTGCTTGATGAAAAATACACAAATTCTTTTTTGGGAGGTGGGGTGAGGGGGAGCAATGAGGGTTAAGTCACTTGCCCAGGGTCACACAGCTAGTATGTGTCAAGTGTCTGAGGCTGAATCCAGGGCCGGTGCTTTATTCATTGCGCCACCTAGCTGTCCCAAAATACACAAATCCTTAACTAAATCAAGTTTTGTTTTCCAAAATGCTATCATTTCCCATTACCAGACTCCCAACAGAAGCCTCTAACCAAGTGCAGTGAAACAAAGCAAACCAATACCTTTTCAATCAACCAATCAACATTTATCCAATGCCTACTATGTACCAGGCACTGTTAAGTGCTGGGGATACAAAAAAAGGAAAAAAAAAGTCCCTGTCCTCAAAGAGCTTATAATCTAACAGGGAAGACAAGATGAAGATAAATATATACAAAGTAAGCTATAAACAGGATATATAGGAAATATTTAGTAGAGGGAAGGCACTGGAATTATGAGGGGTTTAGGGAAGGCTTCCAGTAAAAGAGGAGATTTTAGTTGGGACTTAAAGGAGAGCATTCCATCCAGGACACCAGTGTCACTGGATTGAAGAGTCTATGTTGGGGATCAAAGTGTAAGAAGACTGGAAAGGTAGGAAGGTGCTAGGTTATGAAGGGCTTTGAATGTAAAGGAACATTTGGCATTTGATCCTGGAGGCAATAGGAGGCTACAGAGTTTTGGGCATAGGGGGTGAGGGTATCACATGATCAGACTTGTGCTTTAGGAAAACCCCTTTAATGACTGAATAGAGAATGGATTGAAGTGGAGAGAGACTTGGGGCAGGCAGGCAGACATTAGCAGGCTATTGCAGTAATCCAGGCATGAGGTGATGGGGGTCAGAGGAGAGAGGAGGGCGTATGTGAGAGAGGTTGTAAGGATGAAATCAACAGGCCTGGGGGTGAGAGAAAGAGGAATCCTTACTTTTGTGTTTTGTTTTGTTTTGGGATTTTTTTGCGGGGCAATGGGGGTTAAGTGACTTGCCCAGGGTCACACAGCCAGTAAGTGTCAAGTGTCTGAGGCCGGATTTGAACTCAGGAACTCCTGAATCCAGGGCCAGTGCTTTATCCACTGCGCCACCTAGCCGCCCCTAGGAATCCTTACTTTTAATAATGATAAAGCCGTGTGTTCAGTCCCCATTACTAAGATATTCTATTTTTTGAAGTTAATTTGGAGGCACAATCACAGTGCAAACAGCATATGGTTAGTGATTTTCATCATTAGAGTAATTAGTTACTGTGTTCATTTGAATTGCTACTGCCTGCCTCTATGTTCGTAAGTGAAAGCTAGGAACATCAAGTCCTTTCTTGTGAAAAGCTCCTGAATATGGTTCCCATGTCTAGTTTTTTCCTAAGAGGCTGGATAGAATTATAATAATATTGATAAAACATCTTCTCTTCCTGGGCTGTTGCAGGTAAACCGTCACTACATTTCCCAGAGGCAACTGGAGCACAAGCCACTTGCATAAGGACATCTGGCAAAGCATTAATTTAGCCTTGCATTAGTTTCTACTCACAAGAACTCAGTATTTCACTTTCCTTCCGGGCTGCATATGTGACAGCCAACTAATAAAAACCACATTTTTATTGATTCACCATCTTGTTGACCCATGACAACCGAGGGGATTGTTCTATTTCTTCATGATTCCGTGGACTATACTGTCCATGGGGTTTTCTTGGCAAAAATACTAGAGTAGTTTGCCATTTCCTCCTTCAGTGGATTAAGGCCAACAGAGGTTAAGTGACTTGTCCAGGGTAACAAAGCTACTAAGTATCTGAGAATGGATTTGAACTCAGGTCTTCCTGACTCTAGGACCAGTGCTCTATCCACTGAGCTACCTCGCTGCCTCTTGGGATTAGCATATCATAAAATTGTTCCAGGTGTGTCATTCAGGAAAATAAATATTGACTTGGAAGATAATTTAATTTCCCTTGCTGTGTAGCAGCTTAGTACCTGTGACAACAGTGGAAAAAGTGTTGGACTTGGCATCAGTGGACTGATGTTTCAATTCTGGCCTTGCCACTTACTATCTGTGTGACTTTGGATAAGATGCTTAGCCTTTCTGGGGCTCAATTACCTCACCTGTAAAATGATAAGGGTAGATAAGATGACCTCTTAGATCTCTTCCAGCACTAAATATATAATCCCATGTTTCTAAGGTGTGGCAAGGTTGCAATCTGTCAGGAAGATAGTACTTACCCATATGAAATCACATTAAAAAAACATGATGGTTTAAAAAACATATCCATGTTTTCATTTCTCAAGAATAGTCTCCTAATAGAATCCTCTCCTGTAACCAAGTACATTTAGGGGGAAAAACAAAAAACAATTGGAAAAAACCCAACCCCAATCTGACACATCATGTCTGACAGAACATGCTTTATTTTGTGCCTGTAGTCAACCACCTCTTGACTAATAAGAGCCATTTTTCAACATTATTATTGTTTAGTCATTTTCTATCATGCCTGACTTTTCATGACCCCTTTTGGGGTTTTCTTGGCAAAGATGCTGAAGTGGTTTGCCATTTCCTTCTCCAGCTCATTTTTTTTTTATTTTGCCTTGTCCACCAGTCTTTTTTTTGTTTTTGTTTTAAATTAATAAAGTATTTTATTTTTTCCATTACATGTAAAGATAGTTCTCAACCTTTGTTTATACAAGCTTTACAATTTCAGATTTTTCTCCCTCCCTCCCTCCCCCCTCCCCTAGACAGCAGGTAATCTGATATAGGTTATATATACATATATACATATATATATATATATACATAATATATATATACACATAATAACATTAATCCTATTTCTGCATTAGTCATGTTATAAGAGAAAAAAATCAGAGCTATGATGGAAAACCTCAAAATAGAAAAAAACAACAGCATCAAAAACAAAAGAAATAGTATGCTTCATTCAGCATCTATACTCCGCAGTTCTTTTTTTTTTTCCCCCGGATTTGGAGATCCTCTTCCATCACGAGTTCCCTGGAACTCTTCTGTGCCATTGCATCTCCAGCTCATTTTTACAGATGAAGAAAGTGAGGCACACAGGGTTAAATGGCTTGTCCAGGATCACACAGCTAGGAAGTATCTGAGGCTGGATTTGAACTCAAGTCTTCCTGACTCCTAGCCCAGTGCTCTATCTACTGTGTCACCCAGCTGCCCCTTTTCATCATTAGTTCTCAATAATCAAGACTGGTTGATGCATTCATCTCTGTTTTGGTCTTTTAGCCTTTTTTTTTTTTCTTCTTTACTTTAGTGTAGCCCTAATGAATCTGCTTATGTTGTTCTATACAATTCATACATGTCTTTCTCAATTTCTCTGAATTATTTTTATTCACAATATCTTTT
This sequence comes from Dromiciops gliroides, assembly GCF_019393635.1. Classification (NCBI taxonomy): domain Eukaryota; kingdom Metazoa; phylum Chordata; class Mammalia; order Microbiotheria; family Microbiotheriidae; genus Dromiciops; species Dromiciops gliroides. The sequence goes on along the minus strand of NC_057861.1, from coordinate 527,354,195 downwards.
ACCAAAATAATACCCCATTACATTAATATACTACAATTTGTTTAATGATTCTCCAATCAATTAGGGAATTTCTTTCTGGTTTCCTTTTTTTTTTTTTTGGTGAGGCAATTGGGGTTAAGTGACTTGCCCAGGGTCACACAGCTAGTAAGTGTTAAGTGTCTGAGGCCGGATTTGAAATCAGGTCCTCCTGAATCCAGGGCTGGTGCTCTATCCACTGCACCACCTAGCTGCCCCTCTGGTTTCTTACTACCACAAAGAACTTACTTACCTTGTACTTACTTGGTACTTACTTACCTTGTTTCCAGTTTCTTGCTGCCAGAGTCCTGTTATCCTGAAATCACAGGTCTCTGAAGCATTATCGAGATGCCAATACACAAGCCTTGACAAGATCTTACACCTTGTGCAAAGGACTGGCAGGGCAACATCTCTATACAAAGAAAGGCAATACCACTATTTTTGGTCCTCAACTTCTTTCCTTCCCATCCAAGGCTTGGAAGAGATCAGCCTCATCTCCAGGCCCAGAACAATGGAGAGAACACTGGGTCTGAAGTCAGGAAGACATGAGTTCAATACTCAACCCTAGGCGAACTGTTTACTCTTGTCTTGTGCATGGCTGTTGTTGCTCTTTGTTTTTGAAGAGGACCAAGGACATCATGGGTGATGTCTTGTGTATGAACTGGAATAAATGAGGCAGAGTTGCACAGAGTTGTCAGCCTCACTCTCCCAGTCATTGAAGCCCAGTGGCAGGACAACAGTCAGGACTGGGGATGGCCCAGGATACGTTGGAAGACCTTGCATCTTCAATGTCGGACCAAGCTCTGAGCACTCCACAGCACCTGCTTCAGTTGCTTTCATGGCCATTGGAACAAATTATTCTCATCCATCCATTTTTTGTTTTGTTTTTTGTGGGGCAATGAGGGTTAAGTGACTTGCCCAGGGTCACACAGCTAGTAAGTGTCAGGTGTCTGAGGCCGGATTTGAACTCAGGTCCTCCTGAATCCAGGGCCCGTGCTTTATCCACTGAACCACCTAGCTGTCCCCTCATCCATCCATTCTGTTGAGGAAAGTCTTCACATGATTGGGGAGACATTCTCAATGCACCAATGGGTTTGAGCCCCATTGGTTACCCATAAGTTGGTTGAACCTGTTTGCTGAGATGGTTTTACCTGGGTGTGGCCACTATGCATGCTATAGCTTCTTGGAGCCATAGGTGAGTCAGGTGACAGGGGAATACCAAAGGTGGATAAGCAGCCCTGAAAAGGGTTCAGCAGCCCACATCGAGGTGCTAGTGTTCTCTGAACACCCCATATACCCCCAGGTGCATAGCAGATATTCAGTAAATGATTATTTCCTTTTCTTTTATGTTGACATGATTTATTTATTAACTGCCCCTCCCCTCTTAGAGAAGACTCAATAAGATACTGTCCTTAGTGGGGAGCTAGGTGGTGCAGTGGATAAAGCACTAGCCCTGGATTCAGGAGGACCTGAGTTCAAATCTGGCCTCAGACACTTGACACTAACTGTGTGACCCTGGACAAGTCACTTAACCCTCACTGCCCCGCAAAAAACAAAACAAAACAAAAAGATATTGGCCATGTCTGACAATGTACGCCTTTTTCTTTTCTTTTTTCTTTTTTTTACGGGGCAATGGGGGTTAAGTGACTTGCCCAGGGTCACACAGCCAGTAAGTGTCAAGTGTCTGAGGCCAGATTTGAATTCGGGAATTCCTGAATCCAGGGCCAGTGCTTTATCCACTGCGCCACCTAGCCGGCCCCCCCAACCCCCACCCCTGGCCCTTACGCCTTTTTCTGCACCTATACAGGACACTGCTGAGAGGAAGGAGGCATGTTCCCAATCATTCCTCTGAAGTCATGATTAGTCACTGTACTGATAAGAATTCTGATGTCTCTCAGTGCTGTTGTTTTTTAAATTACTGTATATGCTGATCTCCCTTTGCTCTGCCTAGGTTCAATTTCTGTGACTTGCACTGCCTCAGTCTAAGTTTTTCTTTTCTTTTTAAAATTATTCATCTATTTTCTTTTTAATTTATGAAATAAAACAAACATTTCCATAACATCGTATAATAAAATGATAACTGCACATGAAACTGCAAATATGTTATATGCTACTTGCTATTCCTTTTAAATATATAATAGTTATCACATGAGTTTATTGCCCCTTCTCTCCCTACCTTGCCTTAGAGATGACTACATAAAACACAAATATACATATGTAAAATCATTCTATTATGGCGTTTAAAATTATATGGGGTTACCCTATTTCTGTCCCAAGTTTTAGGGAAAATTAGCTGGAGTTTCTAATATATTGCTACTTATAAATTAGAGGCTATAGCACCAGTTTGGGGCATCAAGCATTTATTAAAGCATATTAAATATTAGTAAAGAGAGAACACGTGGCTCCGAAAGTTCAGAAGCCCTATGTACCTAGGATAGAATAGCGAGAGAGAGCAAGGCACCGCTGCCTCCTCCGGGTCTCAGGCCAAGAGAGCATGTTGGAGCGTGTGTGAGCAGAAACTTCCTTCAGTCCAGGAGAGGTAGCTCTTCCACACTGCTCAAAGCTCAAAGCTCAAAGCAAGCCTCATTCAAATCTATTGGTTTACTGGATTTGAGGGTGGTCTGGCTGATGTCAGAGCCCTCCTCAGGTAGGTGTGGTTTTAATCCCTATTCACAGTCCAAAGTCCAACCACATTTCCTTTGAAATTCTCCTGACTCTGGGCTGGCCTTAAGAAAGGTCTGGTCAGACTCTCTGGGTCTCATAGAACCCCATTACTTTCTCACAGCATGTAGAATAATTATAATCCTTTCATTGCTCTTTAACGGACTGCCAATCTGGCCCCCCACTATAGTTCTTCCAGCTCTTCCATTCTCTATTCGTGCCTCTGACCTTCCACATCCCTCCTATCTCAGCTGAAGACCATGTCTCTTTCTTTACCAAGGATTGAGGCCAATTGACACATAAGCTTCTTCGTCTTACCTTTTCTTCATTTCAGTATGGTTTTTTTTTTTTTTTTGGTGGGGCAACGAGGGTTAAGTGACTTGCCCAAGGTCACACAACTAGTAAATGTCAAGTGTTTGAGGCTGCATTTGAACTCAGGTCCTCCTGAATCCAGGGCCAGTGCTTGATCTACTGCACCCCCTAGCTGTCCCCATATCAATCTGTTTTTAACATCATACACTATTCTTTCCTCTTTTCCCCTAGGGTAAGCACCTAGATAGATGATTATTTTTTATTTTTATTTATTTTTTTAGTAAGGCAATTGGGGTTAAGTGACTTGCCCAGGGTCACACAGCTAGTGTCAAGTGTCTGAGGCCGGATTTGAACTCAGGTACTCCTAAATCTAAGGCCGGTGCTTTACCACTGCGCCATCTAGCTGCCCCTTAGATATATGATTATAACCACTGTCCTTCCCCCTTGGCACTTGTGCAGAGTAGGGGTGGCAGTGATTAGGACTGATATACTGGACCTTTTTTGGTGTGTGTGGTTTTTGCTTGTTGATCTTGTTTCCTATATTGTAATTTATTGTTTTTAAGTGTTTTTGTTTTAAAAAGTGGTCTTAAAGGAAGCTGAATATAGTTGTCATCCTTGACTTTTTTTCTTTTTTTTTTTCCAGAGCAATGAGGGTTAAGTAGAATAGTTAACATCACAGTGCTATATCACTGCGCCACCTCGCTGCTCCATCCTTGACTCTTGTTACTCAGCTGCCTGTATCTACTCAGTTGTAAAGTTCTGTTACTTTTACCTTTGAAATACCTCCTAATAGGGGACGGCTAGGTGGCGCAGTGGATAAAGCACTGGCCTTGGATTCAGGAGGACCCGAGTTCAAATCCAGCCTCAGACACTTAACATTTAACTAGCTGTGTGACCCTGGGCAAGTCACTTAACCCTCATTGCCCTGAAAAAAACAAAAGAAATATCTCCCATGGAGCTTTTCTTCTCCCTAATGCTACCTGAGGTGGGACACTCATCTTTTGTCTAGACTTCTTTAACAGTCTCCCTACTGTGTGTGCCTGTTACCAGCCTTTTCTCTAAGCTGTCCTACACACACCTGCCAGAATGATCTTTTGAATACCAAGTCCGATCATGACACTCCTCAAGATCTTTCAGTGTCTCCTTGTTTGTTTCCATATGAAATACTAACTGTAACTTGACATTGAGTCATTCCCAACTCTGATCTACCTTCCTAGCCTCACTTGACAGCACTTGGCAATTGAACAGTCACTACTTCCTCATCTGATTCGATCTATCCCTTTCCTGTCTGTGCATTTGGATATGTCTTCTCTCATTCCTATAATAGATTTATGCCAGGTCTCCAAAACCCTTGTTCATCTAGGCCTACACAATTTTTACACAAGGAAGGCTCTTAATCTTTTTTATGTCATGGTCCCATTTATTAGTCTGATAAGACCTGTGCGGTTTAGAATGTTGTTAAAGGCATAAAACAAAATAGAAAGGGATCCTCTCTTCCCAGCATCACTCATTATTCTGCTTTCTATGCACTTACTCATTTGCTGGTCTCATTCCTCCTACTACAATGGAAGTTTCACAAGGACAGGGAATTAATAGCTGTTAATTCTTGCATTCCCAGAATCTAGCAAAGGTCATGAACAGAGTGAGTACTTATGTATTTGGTGAATTCCCATAACTATGGAAGCAAAGTGAAAGCACAGTCTAAAAGAGGCAAAGCTTCCAGAAAAGTGATTGAGGAACGGAATTAACAGTAGCTGTCTAGTTCTCTTGTTTTTGTTTTTTTGGGTTTTTTTTTGCAGGGCAACGGGAGTTAAGTGACTTGCCCAGGGTCACACAGCTAGTAAGTGTCAAGTGTCTGAGGCTGGATTTGAACTCAGGTCTTCCTGAATCCAGGGCTGGTGCTTTATCCACTGCACCACCTAGCTGCCCTCTGTCTAGTTCTCTTATTAAAAAAAAAAAAAAAGAGGTTGGAGGAACATGGTCTGCATGGTGGTCATCACTGGTTTGGTGGCCAAAATATGGTTGACATGGGAAGGGGGGGGGATAAAGCACTGGCCCTGGATTCAGGAGGACCAGAGTTCAAATCTGGCCTCAGACACTTGACACTTACTAGCTGCATGACTTTGGGCAAGTCACTTAACTCCCCCCCCCCCACTTTGCCCCCCCCCAAAAAAGACATAGGAAGAGAGGAAAAAGGACTATTCCAAATGGTTCCAGGGAACTGCACTATTTACCACTGGCAAACTCCATGTCACATACAACCTGACAGAAGAGGCAGGATTCAGTGTTTGGCCCAGAGGAATTAAGCAAGGGAAGGTGGGCAGCTCAGAGTAACAAAGGAGATGATGTTTTTTCCTCAACTCTTTCTATGATCTTCATACCAGCCCTGTGAAGTACGCATGGCAGGTATGTACTTCATTTTTACAAATGAGAAAACAGAGATGGAGGAATTTCATAGCTAGTTAGGGCCTAGGTCTTCTGAACGTGCTGATGATTTCAATAGATCACAACTCAAAGTTTAGTTCCACTAATGTGGGTGAGTAGTACTATCTTCTTTTTTGTTTGTTTGTTTTATGGGGCAATGAGGGTTAAGTGACTTGCTCAGGGTCACATAGCTAGTAAGTGTCAAGTGTCTGAGGTCGGATTTGAACTCAGGTCCTCCTGAATCCAGGGCTGGTACTTTATTCACTGTGCCACCTAGCTGCCCTACTCTCTTCTTACATATTGCAGATAAGTCTGCATACAAGATGGACAACTTGTTAGAGGTTATATGTGTACTTAAGTTTCAAAGTCCATTTATCCAAATGAGAATTAAGGGTGGGGAGGGAAAGCACTTAAACGTCATTGTTAACTAGGGAGGAATGTTTCAGTAGATTATACCAAATCCTTTCATTAGTATCATCTTTTAGTCCACCTTCAGATTTATGTCCATTTTCCTTAGACCATGACTGATTTTCACAGAATCAAATACTATCTGAGCCAGGAAAAAACTTTAGAAGTTATTGAAGGGTATAAACATTTATATAGCACCTACTATGTGCCAGGCACTGTTATAATGATCCTGGGAGGTAGGTGTTATCATCTCCATAGTTGAGGGAACTGAGGTAAATGGAAACTAAATGACTTGCTGAAGGTTACAATGCTAATAAGGGTCTGAAGCTGGATTTAAACTCAGGTCTTCTAGACTCCAGGCCCAGTGCTCTACTTGCTGAGCTGCCAGCTGCCTCTCCTTTTACTGATAGGAAACTGAGGGCCAGTCAAATTAAGTGACTTAGCCAAAGCTGCATAACTAGTTAGTGACAGAGCTGGGCCCAGAATGCAACTTTCTTGCCACCCAGTCCAGTGATCTGTCTTTCACTGTACTACATTATTCCCTCTTTGGTACTGACTGGCTTCCTTCCCTGCTAGTGTTTAAAGAAACATGTGTTTAATTTACATGCCAAAAACAACAGATGCCCAAAAAATGTAAAGTTGTGAGTTTATTGCATATGTAACAAAAATGAACATGACCTCCTGGGTCCAGCCTACTATACAATCACTGTTTATTTCCAGCTGGTTCCATAACCACATTAAATAGAACTAGTATTTCTTTAAATACTTTTGATTTAGACATAAAACGAAACATTAGTGTACAACTTTCACAAAATAAATCAGCAATAAAAACAGTGGGAAGAATAACAAGGATAGCAGCAATACTTAAAAACAAGACATTACAAAATAAATTAAAAAAATACATTATAAAGTGGTTGAGGAACAAAAATAAACAAATTAAAAAAATGTATACTGTGTCTCTGGGAGGCTGTGTGGAGCAGCGGGGGCTTGGGCACTGGCTCCAGAAGGTGTGGGTGATGGTGTTTTCTCTACAGAAAGGACTTGACTTGAAATCTCACGGATTTCATGACCACCTCAACCTGACTTTAGACCATACTGCTAAATAAGCAAGCTTACACTTTCACCATGAGAACTGATAATTTCTGCTTTTCAGAAATCAACGGGTCTTGGTTCACTTTCAACCCAAACATGAAGAGTCAGCCTCCTCTCCTCTTCCCTGTTTCCAACACAAGCAGAATGGTGGTTTTCCTACATCCCTGAGTGTATAGTGTAGGCTGATGACAGTTTGTGAAGGCAAGCCTGGAAAGTTGTACCCCTGGAGTAAGAGGGCATCGGGGTGAGGGAGTGGGGGGAGTTTGTCCTGCATCACAGAGGAGAAAGGCGAATGAGATCATGCTTCAAGATGATTTCACAAGTGCCCCTCCCTCTTCAAAGTGGATCCATGGGAAAGATATAAGGAGCGCTTACAGTTTACTTGCCACATTTTATTCTTTGGGAAGGTTCAACAAGGACTGAACCATTTCACAGGTTCAAGGTTCCTGGAGTTCAGTGTTATTTGTGATGATGGGACTGTTTGGAAGGAGACAACTGGGGCTCTGAAAAATTCTGATCACTTCAGGTAACATGACAACTGTGACACTCCAACAACCTTGGACACAGGTCTCCCAAAGCTGGGACTGGCTAATCTGACTGTATAGTTAATAACCTGATGCAGAAACAAAAGAGAGAACACCCTTCTAGATGTCGTTAGGAAGCTTTCTGATCTGCCTCATACATATAAGGGATACCAGATGCTGACCACTCAGGCCTCACTGGATATTCTTTAAAAGCCATCAGACTGGTTACAGAATTTTAAGAGGGTGGTTCTCTCTCATTGTTGCTGACACAGAGGAGGTAGTTTTATAAGCTGTCAAATCAAACAACATGTTTAAAAGCCTTTCAAAACATCTGCCATTAGTTTTTGGACTGGTAGGGAAATGGTTGGGAAATAATGAAAGGTATATTTTATATAATTTTTGAGGTTGCCACAAAGCTCTGGACAAAGCCTTTTCCTCTTCAGTTCTCAAAAGGAGAATTGTAGCAACTACTTGCATGTGATTATTTGGGCAGGACTCCCAGGAGGCAACCAGAAGAGATCATGCTTAATGGGACCATAAGCCAAGACCAACGAAGTGGACTACAATTCTGAAAGCCAAGACTTTTAATGAATTCCAAGGACCAGAAATTTGGAATAGTTTATCAAATCTTCCTATTACAGCAATCTGAAGCAATATCCTTTTTGCTTCTGAAGAAGCTTAATGGTCCAAAAGTGCCACTAAGGTCCTAGAACCTGTCTGAAGGGAGCGACTGTCCAAATCCTGCAAACCAGATTTGTCAAAGAAGTTATGCTTTCATACTACTGAGTTCCTTCCACTCCCTACATTAACTCACAGTATGCTCAGAGAGAAAGAACGACAGAAAAAAAAAATCAGGATTTGGAAGAGTAGGTAACTGCATATCATAGTTAATGAACTGTTCTGTTGCAGTTTAAAGTTATTGGCAATGTCAATGCCTTTTTATTTTTAAAGGGGAAAAAAAGGACAAAGTAGACTATTCCAGAAGGCGTTTTCCAATTCATCTCAGACCTACAGCTGAATCACAAGGCTTTAACCCATATACTGAACAGCTGCTAGATGTCTTGCTAATGAATTACCCTGGACTTGCCAAAAATAAAATAAAATAAAATAAAAATACCCTATACAATCAAACCTGTTGTTTTTAATTGAAATTTTGGCTTTCTGAAATCATGCCATTTTTGTTAAAATACTGTCTGATCTTTTGTGCAAATTGGAAAAACTGTTAGTGACTTATGGCCTGAACTTGCGCTGGTCTTCCTCTTATTGGGAAGCCATCTTGGCAAGTGAATTGAGTACCAATCTTTAATGGGAGCTCTTAAGACACTGGGGGAAAAGACAGATGTGGCACTGTGAAATCACCTCACCTCTGTTGATGACAGCTTTAATCACTGTGGTTGTCTCCTTTTCCCACTCCCTTCCAAGCTGCCTTTCAAAAGGCCAATGATTTTTAAGAACAGAACTCTGTTCCATAGTTTAGCTTTTAGCAATTTCCTCCCCAACAAATCGGTTACAATTTCAAGTCATACAATGGTTGCTCTATCAGGTAAGGTGGTGGCATGGAAATCACAGATTGGGGATTAATTGATTAGGTTGGATATGTGGTCTGTTCCTCATACAGGCTCCACTAGGTGGTGGTTTTACTGGAAAAACATTTGAAACTGGACAGACAGAAGGGACGAGGCCCTCTTCGGAAGAAAGAAAATTGTTCCCATGTGCAAAAAAGTTTTAATAAGCACCCCCCCAAAAGAACTCCCCCGAGCCTTCAGAAAAAGCTGCCTGGATTTCTTTGTCCTTCCCAAGGTGAACCCCGCTTCTTACCTAGAGCTTCTGTCTATGGCAGAGTTTCAGCTGTTTCTGCCACTCAAGATGCATACACTATGCAGTTTTATTTTCTGTTAGAAATTAATTGGTTATCCCTTCATAATGGCCTGCTACGGTGTGCAATTTGGAATTTCAGCTCTGGTAAGATATCCTGCATCTACTGAACTCAAAGGGGACCTCAAGGGGGCTTTGAGACAGAACAGCTGATTACATCTACCAGCTGCAAGTCCTCAGTTAAACCAAGCTCCATTACCTAACTGTAGGTTGATGCTCCTATAAAAGACCACAGGTCACTGACCCTATCACAATATGTGTTACATGTCTAGCAGAATATCCTGTGTAACCAAAGCCAAATGTTGAACTTGGCTGTATTTTATTGGATGGGTGATGGAAGGAGGGGGAGAGGGTATTGTAATAAAGGAGGAAAATATGGGTAGGAGCCACCGACAAAAGTCCCTCCCCCCAAAAAAGGAGGGAAGACAACCCTTTCCCCAGGGCTGTCTAGTGTTCCAATGCCTCAGCCAGCCTAGCAGGAGGCCCACAGAAAGCTTCTGAGCTTTTCATCAGGGGTCCATGAGCTCGTATCCATTTCCTTTGGTCTCTTCTTCACTCCACTGCAAACCCACATGTCTCTTCCACTGCCGTCAGCAGCTTCTCATAAAGCTTCTCATAGGACTCATAAGGCGGAATGTCAATCCGATTAAAGCTAGGCCAACCAGATAGAAGGAACATGGATTAGCACAGGGAGACGCTAGGGCTTGAGGATATGTTTAAAAGAACAAAGATGCCCTTCTTACCACCCAACTAGCTGTGGGAGTGTAATAATCATGTCTCTCTGGGAGGATGGAAAAGAAGTCAAGGTGTGCTCCTCAACTCCTAAATAAGGCAGGTTGTTTCTAATGTGAGGATTTTCTATCACATAGCCAAACAAATAAATAAAAAGAAATAGAAAAAAAAATTCAAGGTCTTCAAAATGTAAAACAATTGAACTATATAATCAGTTATACTGTTGTGACAAACCTCCCAACCTTGTGAGTATTTTCTTTCATAGGAGTTAAACAAAGAAAAAACCAACAAGAGCAACAACAAAAACTAAGGACACTGTTCATGTTCTTATCCTAGTCTGACTGGCAAAACATCTGGCCCATGACTCTACACCTCCAGAAACCTGGGAATAGGTTCATAAAGACAAAAGAAGTGAAATTTACTGCCAAAGTAGAAATTAAGTTGCATGAGGGAAGAGGAAAACAAACAACACAAATCTCTGAGAGAGATGGTCCACATGGACATTTGCTCCCATTTTCACTTCAGAAGAAAAGACTAGGATATGAAAAATTGTGACACAGATGATATAAGTTATTTTATTTAGTTTTTAGTGGTAAATAGAAATAACAACAGGTTTCTGTTAAGAAAAAGATAAGCTAAATGGCACCATGGGTCCCAATTAGAATGGGTATTTTGGGATGACTGGGAGCCCATCTGATTTTAAACACTACAATACTAAATAAGGCCTGTTATAAAGGTTGTTTCAAAAAGCAAATTTACAAAGTTCGTTAAATACTGAATAATATAATTTTGCTGGTAATACAATATTTTGCTCAGTGCAAGTGGCATCATAGCAAAGTGGACAATATGTAATTTAGTTAAAGATGGTTGCTTTCTGCAAGCAGAATGTCTGCATTGCAGAAAGTCATTGCCAACATAAAGTTTATGGATAATTTTTAAAAATTTAAATCAACAAAACCCATCAAAATGGTGGGCAAAATTTTGGGAAGAGAGAACCAATGATGCTAAATCAAGTGAAAGTCTGGTTCATATTAAAGACCTCGTCTCATGCCAAGACAAACCACTGAATCTGTAAGGAATGTAAGACAATGGCAAACAGGTATTGCTTAAATATTTTAAATCATTCCAGTGTCTTTTATTTAATTAATTAATTTATTTTTCAGTGAGGCAGTTGGGGTTAAGTGACTTGCCTAGGGTCACACAGCTAGTAAGTGTTAAGTGTCTGAGGCCAGATTTGAACTCAGGTACTCCTGACTCCAGGGCTGATGTTCTATCCACTGTGCCATCTAGCTGCCCCTCCAGTGTCTTTTTTTTTTTTTTTTTTTTTTGCGGGGCAATGGAGGTTAAGTGACTTGCCTAGGGTCACACAGCTAGTAAGTGTCAAGTGTCTGAGGCCGGATTTGAACTCAGGTACTCCTGACTCCAGGGCCGGTGCTTTATCCGCTGCGCCACCTAGCCGCCGCCCCCCCCCCCCCCCCCCCCCCCCCCGCGTCTTTTAAAAAGCCTTTGTATAATGGACACATTTCCATTACTGGACTTATCCTCCAATTCTGATATACACATAAAATATGTCATTTCCCATTTTCAAAGAAGACATGGTTGGCTATGAAGACAAAAGACATGTCAATAAAACACCAAGTACTACAGAGAAGGGAATGATATTTTCACCCTACTATTCCTTAATTAGAGTGAATGCTTACTAATTTCCAGAACATACTTAAGACCCTTCAAATCCATTTTCCTCCCATGCACATCTTTGCTCTTACCAGGTATGGGCCTTAGGAAGGTTGTCTGTATTTGCATCTATCAAGTGGATGGTAAACAGCCTTGGTCCTGCAGCGCCTGTAGAACCTTACAAACCGACATTCTAGTTAATGCACTTCAGATACAAATTTGTGGTATTTCTCAACCCCCTGGCTGTTAAGGGCCTGGGCTCTTAAGCCCCTAAGGCCAGAGAGCACACAGGCAACTGTGTGTTTTTTTTTGTGTGTGTGTGTGTGTGTTTCCTCAAACAGCCTGACATAAAGTTCATACATTAACATGGTTATTGGGTCAGTTTAGACTTGGAACAAACACTAGGGACAGTTACCAAGTGACAGTAATTTTAGAGTCGTCATATGAGAGGTAAGTAAATTGAGTACCTACTCAAAGGTTGAGACAAACCTGAAGTACTCCCAAAGACCAAAATTTCAGTGAGTACCACAGTTATACTTTTCTTCAAAAACCATTCTCCCCCACCCCTTTAAAAAAAAAAAATAAAACTTTGAGGAACAAAAGGACAAGAAAATGACTAAGCTGAGAAAAACCCTTACCATCTCCCTTCCCCACCAGCTTTTATGATTGTAGTGTTCAGTATGGATCAAATTCCATTGATTTTTCAGGCATATTAAAGCTCTTGGTCTAAGGATGGTTTGAACCACAGAAGCAGTGAATTTTAGGGACAGAAGGAAACTTAATGGTCATTTTGTCCTTCAGTTTCATTTTACAAAGGAGAAATCTAAACACCAGAGAGGGGAAACGCCCTACCCGAGATCACATAGCTAGAGAGAATACAACTGAAGCCTCCTGATTCCCAGCCTGGTGTTCCTTCTACTGTGCCAAACTGTCAGAGCCTTTTGGGAACTCTGTAGCAGAGGACATGAGGCTATGATTACAGGCATGCTATCAGAGCATTCAGAAATGGCCAATGGTGTACCTGAAACACTTTGTTTTCTTCCCAAAGAATTATTTTTGCCCATCCTTGAGAAAAGCTACAACACATTACTGTTCTTTGAAAGAGGAGAATGCTTGATACATTTCCTCTCTCTCTACTGGCCAGCATGTGTTCCAAAGTGCCCCTGGGGAACTATTTTGCTAGTTATCTGGAGGTCACTGGTGCACTGAAAGCTTACAGAAATCAGGTCTCTAAAAAATGTCCTGTCCATTTCCTCATGTGCAGGCTTTGTTCAAAGAAGTAAGCTCTGTCCTCTTGTGAGTGAGATTTTCCCCAATCCTTAGATATAAGTGATAATAGGCTACAAATGGTGACTTACTCATATAGTCTCTTTTAAAATATGTAACTTGTTTTTAATATTCTAATATTCTTATATATATTTAATATTCTAATATTCTTAATATTCATCTCTATAGTAAATTTATTTCTTGATCATTATAACTGATGTCCCTTGATCCTTGTGGTTAACCACATGATATTAAAAATAGCATCTTCTAAGCTGAAGGAGCCAATCAGCTTTAGAGAAAAAGTTACCAATATCAACTGTGCTAAATGAACCTATAGGTATTTGTCACACAAAGGACAGTGTGGGACCAATCAGCAGTGGAGATTGACGGATGTCGAGAGAAGGTCAAGAGAACTTGGAGTGACAAGTGTAACTTGGGACAAGAAAAAATATGTACCCTCTGTATTTTTTGATATATGAGCACTTGTAATCTTTTGTACATTTGGGAGGAGCCTGTTTAAGCCCTGAGTGGGTATAAAAACTACCAAGTCCCTGGGTTTGGGGTCTCTCAAGTCCTACCCTTGCCTGCCACCAGCTTTATTGTGAGATAGGCTCTCTCTCAATAAATCTATTTTCTACAGCTTGGAGACTTTGCTGTTTCTTTCCTTTGTTGGACTTAGAAATTTTCGTGCCACTGAGCTACTTTATACTTGGATCAAGTGGGTTTGATTTCACGACACATTCTTCCTCAAGTTGATAAACATTACCTTCAATTTTGGCATATTTAACACAGCCTGGATTGTTAATATGTGAGGCTGGCATAAGAGAACTGTTAGCATGGGAAAAGAATTTCTCTTTAGAAAAAAAGAAGAATACACAAGAAAACTGAGGTTAAGTATGTCTTCTTTGCCACAACGAATTGCAAACAATTTAGGAAGCTGGTCTTGTCTTTCTCTGGCTCTTAGCACATATATCAACACTCACTGTCTAGCTATGGAAATTGAGAAAGACAGAAGGGTCAGTAAAAAACAGAGAAGTTTTGGGGAAGACTCCATTTTGGTTATGTTAAATGCTTATGGAACATTCAGGAAGAGATGTCTACCAGATAGTTGGAAATATAGGATTGGAGTTCAGGAAAGAAATGAGGGTGGGATATACAGATTTGAGAGTCCTCACAAAGAAGCTGTAGTTCAGGAAGTTAGGTATCCTAGGTTAATGCATGAGCTTAACTAAGGTGAGTGATTCACTCTTTGAGAAGATTCTTTCAGTTGCCTAAGCTGAGGCTCTGTGCTACACTAGTATGTAGGTAGGTAATAATAAATCAATAACTAGTGTAGGTAAAACACATTATGACTACTGATATGATACTACTGATAAAGATACCAGTTATATGCTAATTTATTCATTAATTTCCCCTCCTTTTATATACCTTACAACTACTGCCATTTCAGAAGCATTAAAAAAATGTATTTCAAAAGTGCCTTTCTTATAATTTTGAAAACTTTTCTGCTTAATTCAATCATATATGAAGAGATATCATTGACCTTAAAGCACATATAATATGAAAGAACAAGCCTGTAAGAAAGGGTTTTGATCCCCCTGACAATGAATTATTGAGGAACAACTTGATTATAGAGCAGTGGAATCTTCCTCCCACAGGATCTCTGAAGACATGATAACCATGTGCGAGGTGCTACAATGAATAGGTCACTACACTAGGAGTCAAATGTTCTCATTGTTGTTAAACAATCTTGAGTCATAACATCTCAGTTGCCTCAGGTACAAAAACATTGGACTAAATGATCTCGAGGCCCCTTCTGCCTCTTACATTGTAGGAATCGATCTGGAAACCAAGAGGATGGACTAGGACATCCCTGGCACTTTCATTGGCTACATGACTTTGCAGTTCTACCACCAGGAATAGTCTTGCTTCTTTATTTCATGGGACTATTCCTCCATTTGGTCACAGTTCAGATCTGACAAAAGAGTGCCTGGCACATACTAAGCACTTACTAGGTAGTGGCTGACTGTCAGTCTAGTACACTCAGTAGTACTAGCCATTTATTAAAAGCAAAACACACATTAAGTTGGAAAAAAAAAAAGACAGTTCATAAAACAAATACAAATCCCAGCCCTTCATGTCATTGACTTAAAGAAAAATTGACTGAAAGACTCATTTGACCCCAGCCCACACATCAGTCACCTTGCAAAGCCTTGAAGCCTTGGAGAGGAACCCGTGTTGAACCAGTCACAAACTGCAACAACCTGGCTCTCCTTTCTTCATCAAATGTCTCTACCGCCTGCCAGAACCACTTGACAATATTGCTATCTGCCATGCAGTGCTTGAGACGGGTATTTGACTTCCAATCATTCAGGTCTATTTTATCCAGGCCTCCTATTATGAGCTGTGAAGGTGTTAAAAGAGAATTACTTCAAACAGCAAAAGTAAAAGGATGTGTTGTAGCTTAGAGATACCCAAAGAACTGAACTTTACTCCAAAATGAAATACTTCAACCAAGAATTCTGTTCCCAAATGCCAGTTCCTCCATGAAGCATCCCCTGACCCTCACTGCTCTTAGTTCCTCTCCAGATCTCACACCACATCATTTTGTCCTTTTTAATGCACTACAATTCTCTGTATAGGGTCTATAAGCTCCACGAGGTAGCAACTATATCTGAACTATACCTTATATCAACCTCAGGGATACTGCACATCATAAAGACCTAATAAATGTAGAATTACAAAGACCAGTCATGACTCCAGAAGACTGATGACCAAGCAGGTTTCTGCCTCTTGGCAGAAAGGTGATGAACTGTATGTATATAATGAGATGTACATTTTCAGGCATGAGCAATATAAGAATTTGTTTTGCCTATGTTATTGTTTATTGTTTTCAGTCATGTCCAATTAATTCTTCGTGACCTCATTTGGGGTTTTCTTGGTAAAGATACCAGAGTGGTTTGCTGTTTCTTTCTCCAGCTCATTTTACAGATGAGGAAACTGAGGCAAACAGGGTAAAATGACTTGCCTATACTATTAAGTGTCTAAGGCTGGATTTGAACTCAGGTCTTCCTGAATCCAGGCCTGGCATTTCATCCTCTACACCACTTAGCTCCCCCTGACTATACTTTTTTTTTTTTTTTGGTGGGACAATGGGGGTTAAGTGACTTGCCCAAGGTCACACAGCTAGTAAGTGTCAAGTGTCTGAGGCCGGATTTGAACTCAGGTACTCCTGAATCCAGGGCCAGTGCTTTATCCACTGCGCCACCTAGCTGCCCCCTATACTTATTTGTTACAAGGGAGAGTTTTTATTTTTGGTGGTGGTGGTGGTGGTGGTGGTGGTGGTGTGTGTGTGTGTGTGTGTGTGTGTGTGTGTGTGTGTGTGTGTGTATGTACACACTGACTGTGACAAGAAAGGAAAGAAGGAAGAAAGGAAGGATGGATACATATGTATATTTTGGTGAGGCAATTGGGGTTAAGTGACTTGCCCAGGGTCACACAGCTAGTAAGTGTCAAGTGTCTGAGGCTGGATTTGAACTCAGGTCCTCCTAAGTCCAGGGTCAGTGCTCTATCCACTGCGCCACTTAGCTGCCCCAGGATGGATATTTTTAAAACACAGAAGAAAGAAATTCAAAAGGGGACACAAATGGGGCATTAGTACTACTGTACTACATTTAATAAATGCTTTAAAATGTGATATTGAATAGATTCACTGTTTCATTTATGTACAATTCTGTTCCTATCCTAAAAAGTATATGGAAATGTTCATGTTTGTTGAAGTTAGTCAAGTTTATAAAAGGAGAAAAATGTAAAACTGAAATGTATAACTGAAAGCAAACAGTCCTATTCAAATAAATATGAACTGAACTTATTTACACAGCAAAAACCCTACGAATAAATATTGTGCCTACTACGTGTCATTATAATCCATCTGTTTTCCAAATTAAAATAGAAAAATATGCTCTGGGCCCATTATGGTATAAGGGTGAGCATAGCTTCCCTCTCAGTAGATGACATGAGATCACTGTACTGCCAACAAAGAGGCACTGGGCAAAGGGGAACAGAGTGAGTTTGAGATGCCTATGGAACATCAGGGTAGAAATGGTCAGAGTGCCAAAGGAGAAGAGGAGCTCAGCATAACAGGGGAAGGAGTGAAAAGAAAAACATAGGTGGACTTCAAGGAAGCATGGTGGTAGAAGAAAGGGAAAATGGAGAAGATGTGGAAATTTTATCATAAATGGGATGGGAACATGGTACTGATCTGCAAACCATAAAGCTTTCTCTACTGACGTGTTGGCAATTATTATTATTACTACAAATCAACAAAATTCATAGTATCATGAGTTGGCAAGTATCCCCATTCGTAATAATTAGTAAAAGTCTGTGAATGCTAGACTATTCCCTGTGAGGAGCCAAAGACAGATATGTACATATACTCTATATTTATCCAATGATCATAAAGAATGTTATTCTGTTGGTTTTTTTTTTTTTTTGGTGAGGCAATTGGGGTTAAGTGACTTGCCCAGGGTCACACAGCTAGTAAGTGTTAAGTGTCTGAGGACGGATTTGAGCTCAGGTCCTCCTGACTCCAGGGCCGGTGCTCTATCCACTGGGCCACCTAGCTGCCCCCAAGAATGTTATTCTGAAGAAAGCATAAGGTGGGAGTTGGGGCCTTAATCCTCGTTGAGGAGACAAAAAATAAAGAGGTAAAGTGAACAATAAACAAACATTGCCATCCCAAATGCTAGGTCAGAGGAACCTGGGCAGTACCAGGATGTGCTTAAACATGTCTACTGGCCATAGTAAAAGGAAATATTTTATGCAGGGGACAGAGGAGAATTCCATCTGTTAACTGCTGCCTTTAAGTTTCACCCTTCTCTATAGCTGGCCTCTGTCCATGATCTACACCCAGTGGATGCCAGACATTTTCATCAAGCAGGAATGTCCTTGTGCTTTTATACTGCACTGGGACACGAGGACTCAGTGGCAATAATACACATGCAAGAAAGAAAACTAAGTGTGTAGGGGGCAGCTAGGTGGTGCAGTGTATCGATAAGGATTCAGGAGGACCTGAGTTCAAATCTGGCCTCAGACACTTGACACTAGCTGTGTGACCCTGGGCAGGTCACTTAACCCTCACTGCCCCACCAAAACCAAACCAAACCAAACCAAACCAAGAAAACTAAGTGTGATTATGTAGCAAATATAATGAAATAGCAAGTGTGTCTACATGATGTACTTTAGTTGGGATATCAGAAGGAGCTGTGGAAAGAATGAGGTGGGCTTCCAGAAAATTAAACCTTACTCCTTAGTTCATCTATAAAGTTTGCTCCTGTATAATTATTATTTTACCACAGCGGTGTTCAAGATGCCATATGAGCCTTCATTTCCTTGAAGCAGAAAAAGCTAAAGGGTAACTTATTAATGTCACCCAAATATTACTGCTATGAAGGAGGAGCCTGGCCACTTCTCCATTTCCAACCTGGAGTGAAAGAGACTGGTTAGGCAGAAGACCCTTTCTTGACTATGAGGGCAAATTTTTTTTTTTTTTTTTGGTGAGGCAGTTGGGGTTAAGTGACTTGCCCAGGGTCACACAGCTAGTAAGTGTCAAGTGTCTGAGGCCAGATTTGAATCCAGGTCCTCCTGAATCCAGGGCCAGTGCTCTATCTACTGAGCCATTTAGCTGCCCCTATGAGGGCAATTTTAAGCCCATGAAGAGAAAAGGTCTTAAGATTCTTAATGTTAGAGGTCATTATAATGAAAACAAAGGAATGCCTTAAAATGATTTGGATAGATTGTTGGCTTAAATTCAGTGCTTTCCCCCATGGCTGATCTTGCTACCACATGCACAAATCCACTACCTTCACCTACCTTCGGGCTCCCGTAGCAGTGGTGTGTGACACCACTGTCACCAATTTCAAAGGGAAGGCACAAAAGCAGCATGGGTGTTAATAATGATTTGACTCGATCAAAACAGAAGAAGAGTGAACCCCCAACCCAGTTCTATAGGCTCTTTAATGCCATGACCTGGCCCATCACTCTGACTAGAGATAATGTACATACCTCAAGTTCCTTCTGGTCAAAAGGCTTTAGTAAGTGTTGGGGGATGAGCTCATTAAATCCTTTTTGAAGTGCTAGGAACTGAGCTTCTATTCCTCTCATAAACCTCCAATTTACATACAATCTAAAACAGAAAAAGCCCCAAGTTAGAGGTAGCACAAAACAGGGTAGGAATGCTTTTTTCCTCCAATGACGGTTAAAGAAATCTTGACATGTGATGTCAGAATTGATAAAAGCAAGCACTGCAGGTAGAAAGCTTATAGGCCTCCCCAATCAACCCCGCCCCACCCCCCACCCCACCCCAACTCTCCCAACAAAGTTTGGTAATTATTAGTTGAACTGTCAAATTTCAAGTACACCAACTAATACCTCCACATTTCCAAATGCTTAGGTAGAACTGGACTACGAGAAGCTAGCCTGGTCTTAACTGTGATTACTATAGCCTGTCCTGACATTTCCAAGTTCATTTATATAAAAATATAACTCAGAAGCAAGAGAAAAATATGCAGCCATTCTACAACTTAAGGAAAGAGGAATGACCCTTTAAACATGATAGGTGTTTATAGAATGATTTACCTTTAGTAAGAGGCAGAAAAAACAGGCTGCAATAGAGATTAGGGTCCAGCAGAGCATGTGGTTCTTTGTCTTGTGTCATTTTCTAGTGACCTGCCTGTGTCTGAGGGGGTCACCGTCACAATGGAAACTGTAGTGTGGCTGTGGTGAGCGAGGTTACCCCTGAGAAGTCTGCCTTCCAGTAGGACACTGCTAGGACACAGAAATCCATTCCATCCTCCCTACCTGTGCACTAACAACTAAAGAGCCACCTATATAGCCTTTTCCCACTTTATCACAGGGTCATCACTTCTTTCTCCTCCCTGGGGCATGGATGAAGTGTGTCTGTTTCCTTTAGAGCCTTGCTAGGCAGGGCTGTCACAGTCAGCAACCACAGGGCGCTGGATCCTAGGACCTCTTGAGGTCTCTTCTGGTAAACATGACTCTATGGAAATGGGAGTGGAAGGAGCAGTCAGACTTCAACTAGAGGCTTGGTTTGTTCCATGATACTGTAAGCAACTTGAGGGCAGGGACCAAGTCTAATCTAAACTTTGTAAACAGGGATTCGTACAGTTCCATGAACCCTTTAGGTGCCCAACATATATTTGTTGCTGCTATTGATGATCCTGCGGGTATTACCGGACATATTCTTTCTTGTTCTCCTCTGTAACAGGAACATTTCTACCATTTGGTTTGAGCTCATGTTGAAGAATCCGCCCAAAAGCATTATGTTCTACGCAGAAAGTGTGATCCAACACAGGAGTGATGTCATTCTCTCTGTCAAAGTCAAAAGTACATGCTAGTTAGGCCTCTATCACGATTCTGTTTGTTTATTTAGTTAGTTTTGAGTTCTAAATTCCATCCCTCTCTCATTCCCTCCCCCTCCCTGATCTGGTGAGCAATCAGATATAGGTTATACTTATGCAATTATATAAAACATTACCATATTAGTCATTTTATATAAAAAGACTCAAGAAAAAAAGAAGAAAATAAAAAATAGCATGCTTCAGTCTGTGTTCATTCAATATCAGTTCTTTCTCTGGAGGTGGATAGTATTATTTATCATTAGTCCTTTGGGACTGTCTTGGATCATTGTATTGCTGAGAGTCATTAAGTCATTCACAATTGCTCATAGAATACTAATGCTGTCACTGTGCAGAGCACTACGAAGTGTTCTAACAGGAAAAAACGAGTACTTGTCTCGTATGGGGTTTAACCTATCTGGGGAAACAGAATACCCCGTAAGGTAGTGGGGTACTGTGGAAAGAACACTAGACATGGGGATTAGGAGGTCTGAGTTCTAATCACAGATCCAATATTAACCAGCAGTGTGACTGAGTAAGTTACAATTTTATTAGGCTTCCATTTTCATCTATAAAAAGTTAGGCAGATCATCTTTTTATTTTTTTTAAAAAAGATCATCTTCGGGGGCAGTTAGATGGCGCAGTGGATAGAGCACTGGCCCTGGATTCAGGAGTACCTGAGTTCAAATCCAGCCTCAGACACTTAACACTTACTAGCTGTGTGACCCTGGGCAAGTCACTTAACCCCAATTGCCTCACCCCCCCCCCAAAAAAAGATCATCTTCAATGTCCATTCCGACTGTGAAAAATCTATGTGATAAAACCATAGAACACATCTACAAAGTCACCTATCAGCAGGTGAAAATTAATCTAGTACAACCTAAGCTTGTAAATGCTATGGAGGTGGTGTGTGAATGGAGTCAAGAGGGGATGCTACAACTGTGAAAGCAAACATTTTAATAATGCTTGCCAGCCAAAGAAAAGACCATTCAGATTTGTCAGACTAAACTGAAAAGTCTTTAACTGTATACTTAGTACTTGATTTTTCTATTTACCGTGTCTAGAATGGTATACTAAAATGCAAACCGCAGAGAGGATGGACCAACACTTCCAATAAGATGCTTTCCTTCTTCCTATTTCATTATAGTACATAATTACAACTGCAGTTCAAATGGAAAACTATGAAATGAAACATGGCCTCATCTGGAGCTGATTCATTAATGAATTAGTGATTCCTGTTCAACTCCTTTACTACTCATCCCAAGTACGCAAATACACAATCACTACTACCGAACTAGGGACTCTCCAATTCTATGAAACAGATTCACTCATCAAAATGTGTAGCTCTCAACATTTTGTGGGTAGCACCTATAGCTTTGGAGAGCATATGTCTGAGCAAATCAAAAAGTAAAAATTAATTTTGTGGCGACAACTTCCTTAAGCCTTACTGAAATAACAATTGCTCAAATTTATATATTGCCTTAGGATTTACAAAGTGCTCCTCACAACAACACTATGAAGTAGTCAGAGCAAGTATCATTATTCACATTTTATAGCTGAGGAAGCTGGGCCTCAGAGAAGTCAAGTCAGTAGACCAAATGGACCCATGGCTGCAAAGGGCTGGAGCTGGGATTCAAACCTACAATCACTGATTCTGAGCCCCCCTGCTCTTTATACTCTATCACTTTGATCAAGTACCATGGCATTGCAAACCTAGGGTCAGGGTTTAAACTCAGCAAATCAACAAAAAGAAGAAGAAATTGGACTTGAAAAAATCTGATCAAATACCAGCAAATATATTTAACCATCAAGTGTTCAGGCTAAATATTTTTTCTTTTATAAATGTAATCTATTACACCTTTCCTTTTTATTCTCCTCCACACAACTTATTCCTGTTTCTCCTTTCTCTTGAGTGCCATTCTCACAGCTAAAAGAAATCAATGAGAATTGCTATCTGTTTCCATTAAGAGGAGAGTCTTGGACTTTAACCATCTGCAAATACACAGTACTTACAAAATCCAAACTAAGCTCTTGTGTAGCTCTGGGTCAACTGATTCCAAATCTGATAGCTGAATGGGTTTCCCCAGCAGCTGTTTGTAGAAAGGAACTGTGAAACCTCCATTGATGTAGTGTCCATGGAACACAGCCAGACCCATTATCCGACCAACAAAGTGAAAATAAGACAAATGATCCTGCAGGGGACACCAAAGAGCAAGAATTGATAAGAAGCAACACTAGCTACATACTGACATCTTGTGGTTTGCTGTCTCCATGCTAGTAAGGGAACATGGCTGACTACAATCAAAACAATAATTTGAGATCTTCCTAGTTTCATTTGTTCTTTTATGTGCAAATATAAGAAAGCTGTGGAGAATACTAAAGCATATATTTTTAAATTATATTTTGGGAAGATTCCCCCTGACATAATTCTTCTTTTCCCTATTCTCCCAATGTGTTTGTATGGGGAAGAGAAGTGAGAAAATTAATCATAGGGGGGAAAAAGTTGTCAAACCTTATTTAGTAAGTCTTTATATATCAATAAGATGGTGAAAATAATAACCTTAAATACCCCCAAATTTCCAACAAATTCCTTTTAATTAGTGAAACCAATTTTTGGCTTAGATTTTGGATACTTCAGTCAATTTATTATGATCGCTTTGAGTCCTATCAGTGGAAGCCTTCAGGTTGTAAAGCTTATAAAACCTTGACTTAAAGTGATAGGTATTCCTCTACATTAACCACCCACGACATCCAGAAACCGCTAGTACTTGTGGGCAATAAGTTTTCAACGTTTTTATAAGATTTCTAGTTCCAAATTTTTCTCCTTAAGTCACCCCTCCCCAAGACAGCAAGCAATCTGATATAGGTTACATATGTACAATCACATTAAACATATTTCTGCAACTTGTGGGCAATAAGTACAGGAATATGGATATATACCTTTTTTTGTGTGTGGAATAACAGAGTCCAGTACTTATGAGCCTAGGCAATATGATTTCTTTGATGAACATAAGAATATCCACTAGCCAGAATTCTCTCAAATAGCCATAAAGAATGTGACATGGAATAATTCAGTATATTTACTGTTCTATGCAAAGATAAATCACCTTCAGATTCTATTTACTAAACACCTCTCAGAAGTACAAAATGATCCAAGTCTCTAACCTAAAACCAGCCCACACTTAAAAAACTTCTAATGCTCTTTTACTTAGCATGACCTTTGAGTAAGTTATTTATTGACTAAATTCAAAATTTAATTGTATGGTAAGAGTCAGCCTAAAGAAATTCTGCCAATTAAACTGATCTGCACTATATTTACTAATACTTACAGGATTGATTGAAGAATCTGGATTGATTTGCAGCATGTAAATATTATCTGTGGAATACTGGAAGAGTCCATAATATGGATTCAGCATTTCATGGCACAGTAAATAGAGCCACTCCCTAGGGATAAAATAGTATTTCAGTCTACAATGGAGCATTTTCATCTTTGAAAAGTATCTATCCAAAAGTACCCATTCCTAATAGAATTCAACTTGCATCAACCATGAACACAAAATTCAAACATCCATGTTGATAAAAAGAAGAGTCAGTTATATTACCCCAGAACAGAAAAAAACCCAAACACAACTTTTTTTTTTTTGAGCAGGGCAATAGGGTTAAGTGACTTGCCTAGGGTCACACAGCTAGTAAGTGTCAAGTGTCTGAGGCCAGATTTGAACTCAGGGCCGGTGCTCTATCCACTGTGCCACTTAGCTGCCCCCTGGTGCTTTATTCACTGCACCACCTAGCTGCCCCCCAAACACAACTTTTGACCTCAACAACTCAGTATTTACTAGACATATCTGTTGATAATAACAGTAGGTATTCTGGGGGTGTGGGAGCATGAGGCCGAGGGAAGATGAGAGTAGAGAAGATACAAAGCAAACAGCAGAAACAGATAGATACTGCTTTCAATAAATTTTCTCAAAGAAGAGAATTCTGTGGCCTAACATGGGTGAGATTATTCAGCCCTATTCAGATGGATTTTAAAAAACTAAGACAAAAGAAAACTGTCACTGAAACTCATTTCTGAAATAGTTGAAAGTGCCTGAGTATTTTAATCTATATGACTTTGATATTTGATATATTTATATAGTTAAAGGATTTTAAAACACTAATTTTTCTATAAAATGAAACTGTTCAGGCATTATGTTTACTTTAAAAGTATTCGGGGGGCAGCTAGGTATGCGTGGATAAAGCACGGGTCCTGGATTCAGAAGTACCTGAGCTCAAATCTGGCCTCAAACACTTGATACTTACTAGCTATGTGACCCTGGGCAAGTCACTTAACCCTCATTGCCCCGCCAAAAAAAAAAAGTATTTGATAGATGCAAACATGAGGCCATTTTGAAATTCAAAAAGCATTCAGTGAGCAAAGCACTGCATCATGTGGTAGGGGAGATAGGAGGAAGAATAGGAGTCCCTGCCTTCATAGAGCTAACATTCCACTTTGAAGCTATCAAATCAACACGAAACATCACTCTACGAAATGGAGAAGCAAGCTGGCCAGGAAGATCTGGGTTCAAAATCCTGCTTCTGACACAAACTGGACCGTAGTCACTTAACTTTTCAGAGCCCTGCACAACTGTTGAAGACTATGCATTAAAGATGTGTTGCTATCTACATGAGTGGAGGGAGTTCCCTGCATCGATGAAACTGCTAATTTGAACTCCCTGCCTCCCCCACTATACCGAAAGTCAGTCATGACAAGTGTTGGAGAAATAATAAATTAAGTGCTACACAATGCAGAGAAAGATCATTTATGATTGAGGTGGAAAAGTTGGCACCTGAACCAGAACCTGAAGGAAGAAAAGGATTTCAACAAGTAGACGTAGCTCCTCTAGTCTCAGGTAAGAAGAGAAGGTAGACCACATGGCTCCCTTTCCTGCTGTGTGTGCCCTGAGAAGAGGCTTGGCAGCAGGGCAACTTCCATCGAGCACATAGCAACTCCCCCTGCACCAGAAGACCTCCCACTGCTAAGGCCACCTGGTCTGTAGCTTCCAGTGAGAAGAGGAAGGAGACCTTCCTCTGACCATGAGCTTAGCATCCCCATAAAAGGAGGAGCAACCTTCCCTTTGACCATAGGTCTTTCATCTCCTGCTCTATCTGTCCCTTGAGGATAAAGAGGAAAGTCTCATGGTGGGAGTGTGAGACTTCCTTCTCCTGCTGTGCCATTTCAGAGGGAAGAGGAATACTGAAACAAGGCCTCCCACCTGATCTCCTGGATGCTCTGGGCAGGAGTGGGGCCTTTTATGCATTGATGATAAATATCCTCACACATGATGATACCCCACATATCCCAGCGATTCTGAGTCCCTGTAGGTCATCATCCCCCATTCCCCACCTCCTATCAACTGATTCCTTATTCCCAATCCCCTCAACCCTTTCACCCCAAAGTTTAAACAAACGTCACCCACCCCCCCTTCCACTGTGCCCTCTGGAATGCCTATTCCACAGGCAAGACTTCCTTTCATCCTAACTCTTTTTCTCTCCTACTCCTATCTACTAGCTATTACTGAAAGTAGATTCTTTGCTGATGACTCGGCCTCCCTGACTACTCTCTCCAGCACTGGCTGAACCTTCCCACTCATTCCCTTCAGCTCACTGGTCAAGACAGGGACTTGGAATGCTTCTTAGTCCCACAGCCACTTCCAGAATCTTCTACCTCCATCACTCAGTAACCTGTCCTTCTCTGAGGCTCTCCCACCACATCAAAATCCCGGTGCCTGTTGTCCACAGGCCTCCAGGTCAATCCCCTGTCTTTCTCCTGGCTCACAATTCTTCTCCCTTCTCCAACACTCTGCCCTCACACCAGGGGACTTCAACATACATACTGACTCTCCCCCTCAGACACCCTAAACACTCTTAACTACTCTACCTACCCAATTCCCATGACCTATTCCTTCACCTTGGCCCCACACAAAGATGGTCATATCTTCAATTTTGCTATCTTCCACAACATATCACCTCCATATTCAAGAATTCTGAAATCCCCTTACCTGACCATAATCTATTGGGTTTTCACCTCTCTCTCTGCCTTCCCTGACAAAACCCAACTTTTTCACTGCACCATGATCTCCAATCCCTAGCTACTCTCTCCTCTTTCTCCCATCTTGAACTCTTGGTGAGTGAATTCAACTCTCCACTGTCCTCTTTTTGAGTCCCTAGCCCCCTTCTCATTTCAATGATTGCACTCTGCCAAATCTCCTATCACTCATACGCTGTCTGCCATTTTCTCCTCCTTCATTCTTGTCTCACGTGAAGAGGTGGCTTTATTTCTCGATTTTTAAAAAAAATTTTTTTGGCTTTACTTCTTAACCAAAGCAAACCCTCCTACCTGAACAAATGATCCCATTTCATCCTGTCTCCTCTAACAAAATGCCTCCTCTGTTTTGCCTATTCTAACATTATATTCAATCTCTCCCTGACTACAGGCTCTTTTCCTGCTGCCTACAAACACGCCTATCTTCCTGATCCTCAGAAAACCCTCACTGATCCTTCCATTCCAGCTAACTATCATCCCACCTCTCTTCTGCCCTTCGTGGTCAAACTCCTCGAAAAGACCATCTCTATCAGGGGCCTCCACTTCCCCTCCTCCACTCTCTTTTTGACCCTGACAATCTGGCTTCTCATTTCATCTTTCCACTGAAACCACTCTCTCCAAAGTTACCGATGATCTCAATTGCCAAGTCCAATGGCCCTTTCTCACTCCTCCATCTCCACCTCTCTCTGAAGCCTTTCAGACCACTGATCACCCTCTTCTCTCTAGGTTTTCAGGTCTCCACTCTTTCCTGGTTCTCCTCCTGCCTATCTAACTATCCTTCCTTTCATCTTAAATCTTTTTCTCAGTGTCCTTTGCTAAATCTTCATCCAGATCATGCTCCCTCACAGTAGGTGTATCCCACAGGATTCTGTCCTGAGCTCTGTCCTCTTCTCCCTCTAAACTACTTGGTGATCTCATCAGCTCCCATGGATTTAATTACCATCTCTATGCTGACAATTTTCAAATCTCTCTTTCCTG
Organism: Dromiciops gliroides; assembly: GCF_019393635.1. Taxonomy (NCBI): domain Eukaryota; kingdom Metazoa; phylum Chordata; class Mammalia; order Microbiotheria; family Microbiotheriidae; genus Dromiciops; species Dromiciops gliroides. The sequence goes on along the minus strand of NC_057861.1, from coordinate 527,326,734 downwards.
CCCTAACCTCTCTGGGGACCTTTCGGACATCTCAAACTGGATGTCCAGTAGACATCTTAAACTCAACATGTCTTTCCCCCTAAATTCTCCTTGAGTCCCACCTTCCCTGTTACCATACAGGAAACAGCCACCATCCTCCCAATTCCTCTGGTGCAGGCCCTCATCACCTTATACCTGGATTACTGCATTGGTCTGCTCGGGGGCCTGCCTCCCTCAAGCTTTTCCACACTCTAATCCATTTTTCATTCAGCCACCAAAGGGATTATCCTAAATCAAAGGTCTGACTGTGTCACCTCACTCCTCTCCAAGCCCTACCCCACCCCTCAGTAAACTGCAGTGTTTCCCTATTGTCTCAAGCATGAAATACAAAATGCTCTGCTTGACATTCAAAGCCCTTCGTGACCTGGTCCACTCTGATCCTCTACCACCTTTCTCCCTGCCGATTCTTTCATCCAGTGACCCTGGTTTCCTGGCTGTTCCAAGAACAAGACGCTCCAGCTCTCAGCTCCAGATAATTTCTCTGGCTGTTCCCCATGCTTAGCATGCTCTCCCTCCCTCCTCACTTCTGCCACTGGCTCCCATCTTCTAAAGGAAGCCTTTCCAATTCTATCTTAATTTTAGCATCCCTTCTGTTAATTATTTCCTACTTATCCTGTACAGGGCTTGTTTGTGCATATTTGTTTGCTTGTTATCTCTCCCATTAGAATGTACACTACTTATGGGCAGGCACTGTCTTAAGAGATTGCCTCTTTTGTACCCCTGGCCCCTAGCACAGCACCTGGAATACAGTAGGTATTTAATAAATGTTTACTGACTGACCCCCTGACAGCTAGGGGTCCCAGTAGATAGAATGCTGGGCCTGGAATCTGGAAGACTTGAGTTCAAATTTGGCCTCAAGCCATTTACTGGCTGTGACCCTGGGCAAGTCACTTAATATGTTCTACCTCAGCTTCCTTAACTGTAAAATGGATATGATAAAAGCGTCTACCCCCGTGGCTGGTGTGAAGATTAAATGAGATAATATTTATAAAGTGTTCAGCACACTGTCTGGCACAACAGGCCTTTAAATAATGATATTTTTGAAAAAGGGGGAAAAAAGGAATGTGTTCCAGACATGCTTGATAGGTTATCTAAATGCATGTAGGTCAAGAGGACAGGAAGCAAAATGGGATTAAGAAAGAGAGTCGTATTAAGGGTAGCTAGTAGCTTACTGGACATTTCCAAATGGATATGATGCAAACATCTAAAAACTCAATGTGTCTAAAACACAACTCTGTACTTTTAAAAAAAGAAAGAAAGAAAGAAAAAAGAGGGAAATGACAAGTTTCTATTCTATGTTGATTTTCTTTTGAAATGCATAATAAATCTAACAGGTACCTTTCAAAGCTATCCTACTAGTTTGTCCTGTTTTCTGTGCTTTAAAAGAATGCTTCAATGCCCAAAGGGTGATAAAGCTGTGCATACCCTTTGACCCAGCAATACCACTTTTGGGTCTTTTTCCCAAAGAAATCATGGAAAGGGGAAAGGGACCCACATGTACAAAATTATTTATAGCTGCTCTTTATGTGGTGGCAAGGAATTGGAAGTTGAGGGGGTGCCCATGAATTGGGGAATGGCTGGACAAGTTGTGGTATATGAATACAATGGAATACTACTGTGCTGTAAGAAATGATGAGCAGGAGGAGTTCAGAGAAACCTGGAGGGTCTTGCGTGAGCTGATGATGAGTGAGATGAGCAGAACCAGAAGAACACTGTATACAGTATCATCAACATTGAGTGTTGATCTACTGTGATGGACTATATTCTGCTCACCAATGCAATGGCACAGAAGAGTTCCAGGGAACTCGTGATGGAAGAGGATCTCCAAATCCAAGGGGAAAAAAAAAAAGAACTGCGGAGTATAGATCCTGAATGAAGCATACTATTTCTTTTGTTTTTGATGCTGTTGTTTTTTTCTATTTTGAGGTTTTTCATCATTGCTCTGATTTTTTCTCTTATAACATGACTAACGCAGAAATATGTTTAATGTTATTATGTGTGTGTGTGTATATATATATATATATATATATATATAAAACCTATATCAGATTACCTGCTGTCTAGGGGAGGGGGGAGGAAGGGAGAAAAATCTGAAATTGTAAAGCTTGTATAAACAAAAGTTGAGAACTATCTTTACATGTAACGGAAAAAAAATAAAATACTTTATTAATTAAAAAAAAAAAGAATGCTTCAATTGCTCTATTTCTTTTCTTGTTTTTTCCTGAACTACCTTATCCCCAGCACCCCTGTCTCACCTTTTTTCCCATTGGGGAAAAAACCCTCCAAAAATTCTTGTAACTAATTAGTTAAGCAAAACAAATCCCCACATTGGCCCTGTTTGACAACAGATATCTAATTCTACATCTTAGTTCTATCACTTCTCTCTTGAGAATGTTGCTTCATCACTAGTCCTTTACAATCATGGTGGATGACTACATTCATCAGAGTTCTTTCAAAGTGGTTTTTCTTTACAACAGAATGCTGTCATTATAGAAATTATTCTCCTGGTTCAGCTTCACTCTATATAAGTTCATGTTAGCTCTTCTAGGTATCTCCCAAACCATCTTGGTTCCTTGTTTCTCCCTACTGTAAGAAACATTACATTACACTCATATACCATAATTTATTTAGCCAATCTCCAACAGATGGATATCTGCTTAATTTCCAGTTCTCTGCTATTATAAAAATGAGTGGCTATAAATATATTTGTACATATGGGCTATTTCCTCCTTTCTTTAATCTCTTACAGGGTATAGGCTTAGTAGTGCTATCACTGGGTCAAAGGGTATGTTCCCTTTACTTAACTTGGGCATAGCTTCAAATGTATTTAAGAATGTTTGGACTAATTCACAGCCTGTTTTCCTGCTGTCCTTTTAAGAACTGTCATCTCCGCTAATCTGATTACTTTGAGGGGAAACTCAATAGTTGCTTTAATTTTCATTTCTCAAATTATTAGTACTTTCTAGCATTTTTTTCACAGTGTTGTTGACAGCTTGGATTTCTTCTTTTTTAAAATTTCCCATTCATACCCCTTGACCATTTTTATCTTTGGGGATATGGCTTTTATCCTTATAAATTTGAATCAATCAATCATCCATCCATCCCTTTACCAGAGAAATTTGCTGTAACAATTTTTTCCAAATTAACTATTTTCCTTCTACTTCTAAATGCACTAATTGTGTTTGTGTAAAATCTTTTCAAATTTTATATAATTAAAACCATCCATTTTATCTTCTGCAATTCTATCATTTGGTCGTGAATTTCCCCCCAATCTACAGTGTACAAAGTCTTTTCTTCCCTATTCCTCTACTCTTGTTTAAGATGTAACTCTTACATTTAAGCCAAGTACCCATTTGAATCTTCTCTATGCCTAATTTCTACCAAATTGCTTTCCAGTATATTCTGCTGCAGTGTGAATTCTTACTCCAGTAGATGGAGTCTGAATTGATTGAACACTATGCTATGATCTTAATTTGCTTCTTTATGTTGTATGCCTAATCTCAAACCCATCCCTTCTTTCTAATTTCCCTGTTTCTACTGAGGAAATACCAGAATATCATCCTACTAGTCACCCAGGTTCACACCTCTGTGTCTCCTTCATTTCTCATACCCCATCATTTTCTAAGTTTTATATATTCTCCCTATACAACTGTGGAGATTTATTTTGATTTGGGGACCCCACCTTTGGGCTGAGATTAAAAAGCCTTAGGCCCTCAAGGTCTTTTCTGTGTGAAGGGCTGGTGCCCTTCCCCCTCAGCCCTGTGGGCTGTACAAAACCACCAGGTCAGACAGCCCTAGCTCCCTCCACCCTGAGAGAATCTACCCCAGAGATCCCGGGCTCCTCCAGGCCAGGCTCTGGCGTAGCCTGTGCTGAGGTCCCTGGGCGCACAGCAGGGGGGACAGGCCCCTGGAGCCCTGGGTGCGGTACGCATGGGAGGCTTGAGCCTCCCCACAGCCGCAGCCCGAGGGTGGCTGATGGTTTAGCTTGGGGTGTGTGGGGGCACAGGAAGCCCCGAGATTTGAGTGAAGAGAAGGAAGATATATATAGACCTGGGAGTAAGGCAGCAAGGGGGGGGGCTGACAAGATTAAGAGGTGGGGGGGGGGTAAAGGCGGCAGAGGGCAGACTGACAGAACAGGAGGCGACAGAGAGCACAGAAATGGTCAGCACAGGGTACAGGTTGGAGAAAGCGAAGATTAAGAGAACAGAAGGACACGAGCACTAGGAGGTGAGAGAGAAACACAGGGGTTCAGCAGTGGCGGTATGGAGAGGAAAGTTAGAAGCAGGGGGATGACAAAGTGAAAGGGGCTTGGAGTTAGAAGAAAGTAGCTGAGCAGTGAAAGTGGAACATACCCTAAGGTAAGAAGCAATTTTTTTTTTAAGTGAGACAATTGGGGTTAAGTGACTTGCCCAGGGTCACACAGCTAGTAAGTGTTAAGTGTCTGAGGCCAGATTTGAACTCAAGTACTTCTGACTCCAGGGCCGGTGCTCTATCCACTGCGCCACCTAGCTGCCCCTATTCTATTATTCTTAACTATTATTATTCCACATACTACTCTGATCAGAACATTCCTTAGTTTCCTTTGGTGGATCTACCCTTAACTATAGGTGTTTTTCACATTCTGTCTAGGGCCCTCTTTTTTCTTTCTTTTTCTTTCTTGGTCATCCTTTTATAATTTCCTATGGATCCAATTATTTTTATGTAAATGACTTCCAGATCTTTATATTCAGCCCTAACTAGTCTCCTTAGCTCCAGTCCTGCAATAACAACTAGATGTCCCATGGGTATTTCTAACTTATTATGTCTAGAAACTGAACTCAATCTTTTTTATCTAAACCGACTCCTTCTTCCAAACCTCCCTGTGTCTCTTGAGGGTACTGCCATCTTTCCAGTTGCCCAGGCTCACACCTTCAGAGTCATCTAATATTTATCACCCCTGTGTCCTGCTCACTCACCATTCACACAGCTATCATCCTAGTTCACTCACGTCCTAATCTCCTCAAACCTGAGTTACTGAAATAGCCTCCTATTGAGTCTTCTTGGCTTCATCCTCTTCTCTCTTCAATACATTTGCCACTCAGTTGCCAGACTGGTATTCCTAAAGTGTAAGTTTACTATGTGACTCCCCATATCAGGCAACTTCAAGGGGGCTCCCCCTTACCATTAGGATAAAATAGAAATTCTATTTGGCATTTAAAGCCCTCCAACCTACTTTTCCAGATCCACTGCACATTAGAGGAGGCCTCACCATTCACTAGAGACCTCTTCCCAATTCAACAGATGTTAACTCACCTACTATGTGCCAATCACAGTACTGAGTGCTGGAGATACAAGAAAAAGACAGTCCCTGCCCTCAACAAGCTTACAATCTATTGGGGGAAGATAACACACAAACGAAAGCTGGAAAGGGGGGGAACAACAGATGGAATTTGTTATGAGGGCATCTTAGTCAATGAAGCTCAACCAAGCAAAGCTGCAGATAGAAAATGGAGAATTACCTGGAAAGTCCAGGTCTTATCTTCCATAAAGGAAAGCTGTGGGAGGAATTTAGTATTCCATCTTCCAACCCTGCAGTTACAGGGAAGGAGGCCAAGGGAGTAGGGAAGGTGTTGAGTTCCCAAAGCTGAGTTAAATAACACAACAAGGAGATTTCAGGTGATCAGCTTGTGCTGGGAGGGGCATCTTGCTTTGTGGAGTTCAAACCAAGCAGAGCTTACTTTGTACCTATTTTGTGTTAAATGTTCTGCCTAAGTGTTGTTTCTCATCTGCTCCTTAAGGGTGTTTCTTTCTTGTCTTCATCTCCCTAGCCGCAAATACAGGCACTTCATAAAATACTTGATTAATGAATGAATCTTTGACTCTGACCAATGCCATTCCTCTGCCTTGTATCCTCAGGTGTCAAATCATGCAGATTCTATGCCCACAATTTCTCTTGTATAACTGCCTTTTTTCTTACTCACATGGCCCTAGTTCAGGTCTTTGCAATCATCTACTACCTGTACCATTCCAACAGTCTTCTAAGTGGACTCACAGATGATTCTGGTCTCTTTCATCTCTAACTATTTCTCCACAGAGCTTTTCAAATAATCTTTCTAAAGCAAACAACTTGTTTCTTTCCTATATAAGTACTTTTGGTGACTCCCTGTTGCCTCCAGGATAAAATGTAGACTGCCCAGTTTGGATTTTTAAATCTTGAGCAATCTCACTCTAGACTACCTTTCTAGGTACATCAGCCCTTCACAATACCAGCCAACTGGCCTAATTATTGTTTAATGTACAATATTGGGTATTCCATCACCCAATTTTGTGTCTTTTCAGAGTCTGTCCCCCATCTCTAGAATGCACTTGCTTCTCCCTTCCACTTCTTACAATTCTTAGCTTGTGTCAAATGTCACTTCCTGATGCCCCAATTTGTGTCAATGTTCCTTTTCCTTCTCAAATTCGTGTGTGTAAAAATGCACATACAAAATACTTGTGTTTACATATATTCTCATAGTCGAATGTAATTGTTTTGTCATTGTGTCCTAGGACCTACCGATGCCTTGGCCATGGGAGGTACTCAGTAAATACTAATTGGATTCTACTTGCAACAGGGAGTCGTCAAAGAATTGTGAGTTGGAGAACTAACAATACATCCTGAGCACCAGAAAGATTAATCTGGCAGCCATGAGCAATATAAATGAGAGGAGGAGGAACGGGCAGGTCTAGAAGGCTTCACTCAAAAGCTGTTACAGTAGTACAGAGCTCCAAATCAGAAAACTGCTTCTCTTAACCCTCGAAGCATTCCCCATATAATATTCTGATGTGGAAGTCAGATGAGCAACTTTCTACAATTACTATGTCATGTATTCTTCTAACAAGAAAAGAAAGATTTAACTGACCAAAAGAGCAGCAATGAATTGTAGTGACATGGTGTAATAGAAAGAGCACTGGATCTAGAGCCAAAGGTCTTGGGTTCAAAGTGTGGTTGTCCTACTTATTAACCATGTAACCTTGAGCTAAGTCATCTTTACCTCTGTAAACCCAAGTTTCCTCATCTGTAAGATGAGAAAATTGGCTGTGAAATGATCCCTAAGGTCCCTTCCAACTCTAAATGCTATGATTCTATGAAGTTGCGACAATGGGAACAGAAAGGGCAAAGGTAAATGGAACTTTCTATTACAGACAATAAAAAGATCAGTATGGAAATAGGTCCAAGATCATAGATACAAGTAAAAAATTAGTCTATGCTCCACTTTAGGGAGCAGAAAGTTCAGAATTACATTTGGATATAAATAATTCTAAAAGGGATAGGACTACTACCCTCACTACAAAGTATTCTGATAGTATATTCCTTATGAGAAAGAAAAGAAATGGTTTAAATAAAAAACCGAATTTCCCCCAAAGTTTGAGGATTTGGGAAAACTATTTTCCAAAAAGCCAAGGAATTGCAATTGTCTAGACAGGAAGTGATTAAGGATTTCAGCAGAGGCACAGACAAGGTAAAGATGAACATCAATTATGTTGTAGAGACTATAAGTAAGATGCTAGGCAAGGAAGAGCTTCAAGGTCAGGAAAGACCTTGGAAGGAAAAACTTCAAGGTCAAAGGTCTTGAAGATTTCTACCCAATTTAAAGATTAGGGACAAGAATTAATAAAGAAGGCAGATACAAGTAGATGTGCTTTAATACTTCAAAATATCTGTGACGTCTATCAATGTGGGTCCTCCCTCTACCAACATAGTGCCTCAATTAATGTTTTCATGAGTTATGGCTAGAAAATTCATCACCAGGTGACCAACTTCTACTTGATCTGCCTCACCACAATCAGACTGGTCCTTAGATAAGTCTATTTACTGGTACTGTTCTCAAAGTCTTTCCAGGTAAATAAGATATTCTATTGTCATGGTCTTCAAGAACTCAAGGTCACCATATATTTTGCATAATTAATTCTTTAAGAGGCAAAGTTATTGAAAATACAGAAATGATGTACACCATACATTTATAACTGTCATAAAAATAATGCTCAGAAATTTCTCTAAGAGCAAAGAAGAGCAACAGTTTGAGAGACTCAGCTAAAGAAGAGAATGTAGGAATTGGGTCCCCTTTTTTAAAACCAGCATTTATTAGGTCTCTTCTGTGCTAAGGACTGTGATAAGCACTTTGCAAATAAATAATGTGAGCATTTAAATGGAAAGATTCATACCAAGAAAGGGCAGGGATGGGGGTGGAGGTGGGGGGGGGGTGGCAAGAAATACTGGTCTCTTACCAGGAAATCAGTTCATACCAAGGATCAATGCAAGTAAAATTTTGTCAGAAAGAAGGCAGTTTCTCTAGGACAATGAACAGGCAGTTATAACGGAAATGAGAGTTGGAAAAGCAAGTCAAGACTGCTTTGGTTAAGAAAAGGAAAATCAAGTTGAGTTTAGGTTTGACAGCAATTATGGAAGAGTAATTAGAAGCCCTAATGAATTTGAAGGAATAACAGCAATAATTTTGTTTTAAGGAAACAGGACCTATTTGGACATTTAGACTGCCCTTTTAAAAAAATTTTTAAAGCCATCTAAATTGCAGTATGAGCTATTTTAAAGAAAACCAGAGACATGAAAATTCAAACACTTCAAAATATTATGAGATTATTCACTTCAGGGTTCTTCTAAATAATGACCTTATTTAATACTTCTAACATAAATTCATTTTAATGAAACTCAACACTGTAATTAAGGACAGTGTGTGTCCCCAAAGGAGAGAGAAAAAAATATGTACCCTCCTTTCTTCTTCACAGAGGTTTGGGTGTAGAGTAGTTCATATACTTCCATATAAGCTTCATATGTTAGTTAGTTTTACTGAACTGCCTTTCCCCCCCTCTTTCTTTCTTTTCTATCTTTTGTTACAAGTTAATGGCTCACTGGTTAGGGGAGAAGAGAGCAGTATATTTGGAAATGAAAGTGATGTAAAAAGAAAAGATATCAATTGTTTTTAAACATTAATTTTACACATGCAGCTTTTAAGGAATATATATCTATGGCAAAAGTTTACTTTAGTAGTGACTTCTTCAAGTTTCAGGCTTAAGCAGACTGCAAAAGAATCACGTGCATAGGTTTACAGGCTCAATTTAAAAAAGTAAATGGCTAAAGACTTGTACTTCCTGACAGCCTTCTGCTATGTGACATTGAGTTCTTTCTTACAAAAGGAGTGTCTATGAAAGCTCCTTGCAGTAAGGGGAGCAGCCATTTGCTGTCTCCAGTGCTCTAGGAAGATTAAATTAGCATCATTGATGTGCTTGTATATTTTAAGGTGTGAATACATTTGCTTTTTAAAATAACTTATTATAGTCAGGCTAAAACCTAAGCAGCAGAAAGACAGAATAATTCAAATCTCACCGGGCCACTCCACCATAGTCCAGGCCTTCTTCACCACGGAATTTCACCATTAACCTCTTTTTTAAGTCTTTTGGTCTCATCTTCATTATCTGACGGTAAGACTCCTGCATATAAAACCAACAATTTTCAGACAGGGGGCTCTTTCTTTTCAAAAATCATAACAGCACTGAAAACACAGATTTTCTCCACTGATACGGGTTAACAGGAAGCCTTTGAATGAGAGTTTCTGTCATTAGGGATTTAGCTTATCTATATCTATATTCTTTTAGGGTCTTGCACACCAATAAGTATTAAAATACAAAACAGTCAGTCAATAAAAATTTATTGCGACTACTAGCAGCTAATGCTATAATGAAAGGAAAACCAGCATTTAATTGTAATTGGAATTTTTGATTACTTTAGAAAATCCATTTTGATGATAGCAGACTCTCTAAATTAAAGATTACTCTCAATAGAACTCAACAGACCTTAACCAAAATGAAGACCTCATTTGTAGAACTAGGATTTTAATGGAATAATTGTTAGTTTCTGTTCCTTTCCAAGAGAGAATTAAAATATATATATATATATATATATCCCTGGTAACCAAAACTCAGCTGAGTTTCCTTTAAAAAGGTTCTAAGGGGAGGGCAGCTAGGTGGCACAGTGGATAGAGCACTGGCCCTGGATTCAGGAGGACCTGAGTTCAAATCAGACATCTGACACTCGCTGTGTGACCCTGGGCAAGTCACTTAACCCCAATTGCCTCACCCCACCTGCCCCCCCAAAAAGGTTCTAAAAATCATATGGAATTCAACAGTATAAGAACACAGTAGGGGCAGCTGGATGGCGCAGTGGATAGAACACCGGCCCTGGAGTCAGGAGTACCTGAGTTCAAATCTGGCTTCAGACACTTAACATTTACTAGCTGTGTGACCCTGGGCAAGTCACTTAACCCCAATTGCCTCACTAAAAAAAATAAAAATAAAAAGGACACAGTAGCATCCCCTTTTAAAATTCCCTGCTAAATACTTTCCAGGCCCTTGTATTCCATGAAAAAAGGGGAACTGCTTTGAGACTTTGCCTTGTCCCCAACTTAACCTAAGCTCCAAATCAGCAGTGGAAACACTTGCCATGGGTTGAAATGAGTTTCAAATAAAACTTCTGTTTTATTCTTTTAAGTATGAAGAGTGCAGAGGTTGGGAGAGGAGAAAGAGAAAAAGAATACTGTTAACAGTGAGGTACATCTAAATTTAGAAAAATTAAGCTGTGAGCTTATATATGTACCTTAATATTAGCAATAATAATAAAAATTATTCTAAGATTTAAGAAAATCAGTGTAATGATTTTATAGAAAGAACACTGGACTTGGCCTCAGGAGGCCAATTCTAGTTCTAGGTTGGTGGGATGTATACTCTTTAGATCTCAGTTTCCTGATATATAAAATGGGGGAGGGGGGGAGGAGGGAGTTTAGAACAGATCCTCCATGAAGTTCCCCTGTAATTCTATTATTATGGAATTTTCCTCATTACATGAAACCAAAAGAGACTTCTCAAAGGTGGGAAGATCACAATTCTCTCTTCAGTCTTGACTTACGTCTCATTAGCTCACAAAGCCATCTCTAAATGTGTGAAGCACTTAAACCTTGCTGCCTGTGGCTCTGCATTTTGTCTCTGCTCATTTGAGAATGCCTCAGAAAGACTGAGGACTCACTTCTCCTTGCTTTTAGCCCCACTGTATCTGCTGATGTCTAAAGATGATCAAGATGCAGCGGGATGACTGGATATCTGTCTGAAGACATGGTCTGAAGGGACCACCTGTAAAAGAACTTAGTAGGAAGGATATTAGTTACTTTGGTAGAGTTTTATATTGATAAAGTCTAAGTACTTGTTGACATCTTGCATAGGAACTGTCTGATCTCAAGAATAAATTTCATAAAAAACTAATTACACAGGAAAGAGAAATCAAGAATTGAGAAAGTACTAATCACAAGAAGTGCTACACATGCCTGTTGCCATACAAGGACTGTACTGGTGTATACCACAGGCACATCAAGTGTAGTAAGGCACAGAACAGTATAGTATGCCTGTAGAATACCAGTCTCAATACAAACCACAGATTTTGGCCTATTCAGGTCTAGGTTTAAACTTATATCCTGGGGGAATTTTTATTGGGGGGATGGGGGGGGGTAGTGCACTCATGATTCTTTTGGTTAAGGAGATCTCCTCTACCAATGCAAATCACAGCCCCTGCAGAAATGTGCAGTGCTGCCTGGCTCTGACCTGTTAAGTGACTTACACTAAGTCACAGGGCTTGTATCAGAAGCGGGACATGAACCCAGTTTTTCCTGATTCCAAAGCCATCTCTCTAGCTCCTATGACGTGTCACCTCTCTTAAGAGGAAATTTGATCCTAAAAATATTCAGGCCTTACAGCTACACCACATTCCTCCTGACTCACTTAAAAATGAAACTGATGCCTAAATATGAAACAAAAAATAAAAGCAGATCTTACTGAAACAAAGAAATTACTTACAGAATGGTTCATTTATATCAATTTCTGTTCAGTACAATATGGCTTTATCAATGAGTAAGCTACCTGATTTATAATCTATGTCTTATTCAGAGTTGTAGTGTTCTATACCTCAAATATTTCTTCTCTGGATACTTCTATGCGACAATGCCCAGCTTGGGGTTGTTGAAGAGAAAGTTCATGTCTAAGGACTTTTAGTTTCTGTACCAAATCTCTCTCATATCTCTGGGCAGGAAGCTCTTCATCTTCTAATGACCCTTCATTCGGCACAGACAAAGGCTGGCTAGGTTCCTTTAGTTGGCATTGGTGACTAAAAAGGAAATAAAAGTAAAATTTACTCCAAAAACAAAGGCCTGAGAAACACAAATTGTTTGAAAAATCTCATTATAATAATATATGTACTATCATTATAAAATAATGCATTACACAGACTGGGACATTTACCAATGGAACATCCCAGGAAGCATAACTATTTATCATGAATTATGGATACATTAGTCTCAAACCTATAACATGGTGGTTGCCTCAGTCATCTTACATTAATACTATAAAGGAAGTTCTATTGTATTTGATAAACAAGTAGAAAGTCTATCAAGCAACTTTTTTCCTTTGACCTTAGAAATCTAGGAAACAGTACTTGGCCACATCATTTTTGGGCAGCTTGCAAATTAAAACTTGAAATATAACAAAAGGAGTTAATACGGAATGATGCACCTCTAGAGGGTGTGTGTGTGTGTGTGTGTGTGTGTGTGTGTTTGTTTGCAAAGCTAGAGATTGTCAAGCCTAGACAACGACCAATTTATTTCCCGAAAATTTAAAGTAAGTAAAATTCCAGTAAAAAGAAGTGAAAAAGTATGTTGTAGGGGCATTTGATTCATACAAGTTCTGCCACAAATATCAGATGTCACAGAAGAGAGTGGTGATGCTTTGTTGTAAGAGCATAACTAATGTGCAACAATAAATGTAGCATCTGCAACAATTCTGAATTCAAAGTTATCCTGTGATGAGGGCAGTAAGTAAGTCCTGCTAGGTAACATTATCCATGATGGGTAGCATTTACAGTGAGTGCTGAGTGGGCACTGATGAAAAATCTCATTTTACTTCTCCAGCATGAAGAACACATTAAGGACTATGACATTTCATTAGAGTGTTGCTTACATAAGAGCTTTATTAATGGAGCTGCTTAATAACAGTCTCAATGAATTTTATTTAGGACATGTAGAAAAAAAAAAGGTGGCAACAGCATATGGTTGCAGTACTGTTGTACTGTTTATAGGTAATTTTGGGTTTTAAAATATATAAATGCCCAAGAAACACTTGGAAGATTTTACTACATTTATTGTTCACTAACACTATAGAGTAGTAGTTATATTAGGAACAAATTTACTCGGAGCCTGAAGCCAAACTGGAAATTATAGTAAAAAACAAAACTTACTTCATAATGTGATGTAATCTCGGATCTGTGAACTGGGTTGTTCGGTTATTGTGATCTACAAAATATATTCTCCCAGAAACTGTACTTCTAACTTCCCAGCCTGGTGGTAGGGGCCCAAGTTCATCACAATTCACACTGTTAAGGTCTCTATCAATATAAAAAAACAGAAAAAGATTAGTCCATCTTAGAAAGGTGAAGCAAATGAACTGCTTATCAAAACCACAGCACTGCAATTTTACTAAATGGTGTAATCATTTGACCACAGGGTCAAACATTTAAGTTATGTTGAGAACAGTAACTATCTTCTAGCTGAGCCACAATGCAGTAGGAAAATTTGACAAATCAAAATTAAACATTCAGGGCTTGAAACTATTTGATGTAAGAGAAATTTGTTTCATGTGCGTGTTCAAATGCTTACACAAGAGAAAAGGAGGAGCAAAATGATACTGCAGCATCATGTGACTTAAAACATTCCTGAATTCACAAAGATAAATATTATATTCCTTTGAGTTACTCCACCACTCCCAATAAGCACCAAATTTTTCAAAGGTGACAAGTCTATGCTAATGGATGACATATATATATATATATATCACACTCCTGTGTCACTGGACATGATGAATATGTAGAAGCAGAGAAGCAAAGGAAGACAGACATGCACAGGTGCCAAGTGAAGTAAACAGAGGCAGGAAGACAATTCATGCAATGCCTATGATCATGTAAATCGAACACAAAAAACCTGAAACTGAACACTGTATAATTGTAGTGATCAAAGCTGCTCTTAAAGAGATAAGAAAATGTCCTTCCCTCTCTTTTGTGCATAAGTGAGGCTTATATGAGTGAAACATTGCATACTGTTAGGCTCAGCTAACATGTCCATAAGTTTTGCTCAGCAGCCTCCCCCCTCTCCCCTTTTTAAAAATTCCTGTTACGTGGAATGACTATCTGGGAAGGGAGGAAGGAAGGAAGGTACCTGGGAATATAATGTAAAAACAGAAGATACCAATACAAACTTTAAAAAACGTTAAAAACAAACAAAACCCAATCTACCTCACAATGATCAAGAGCTAGCCGAAGAAGTGAGCCTTATTACCCAAAGCTAGCATTCCTTTAAGTAAGTATTTATCAATCTAATCATTTGGTTAAATTTTCAGGGCAATGAGGGTTAAGTGACTTGCTCAGGGTCACAAAGCTAGTAAGTGTCAAGTGTCTAAGGCCAGATGTGAACTTAGGTCCTCCTGAATCCAGGACTGGGGCTTAATCCACTGCACCACCTAGCTACCCCCCCCCCCCAGTTAATTTTTTATTTGTTTATTTGTTTTTTTTTTTTAGTGAGGCAATTGGGGTTAAGTGACTTGCCTGGGGTCACACAGCTAGTTAAGTGTTAAGTGTCTGAGGCCGGATTTGAACTCAGGTGCTCCTGACTCCAGGGCCAGTGCTCTATCCACTGTGCCACCTACCTGCCCCGCTGGTTAATTATTTAGACAGAAGAGTAGTACAGTGGGAAGAGCAAAAGCTTTGGCATAGGACGATCTGGGTTTGACTGCTGCCTGAAAGTCACTCAATTCCCCTGGGCCTTAGTTTCCTCTTCTTTAAAATCAGGGAACTGGACTAGATGCCTTCGAAAGGTCCCTTTCAGCTCTAAATCTATGATCCTATGAGACTATAGACTTTTAATAAGTCCAGGTAGCCTTAATTTTCTTACAGGAGGCACTAAAGAGACAAGGCTCCTTCTTTGTTTTCAGATATTTAAATTCTAATTAAGGATCATGAAGTGTAAATTCACTCTAGACTCATACTAGACTGAGACAACCTAACTCCAGATGAAACAAATTTTGGATAAGAAGAAAGGGAGCACTGAAAGCTACTTTTTAAAACAAAATTTTAACAACTTAGTAACATTAGATAGTAATGCTGTAATCAGATTGAAAAAAAAAAAAGAAGCAGCCAAGAGATGCTTCAGAGAGCAAAAATGAGGTGTCCACTTGACCTGACTTCAGAGGTGTTGATTCATAGCAGGGAATTGGGGGGTAGGTGACCCAAAGTCTTTTATTAGTTTCTGTTTTGTTTTTATATAGTATTTTTTTTTTCCAATTACATGTAAAGACAAATTTTAACATTCTTTTTTTTTGTTTTTGTTTTTTTGGATGAGGCAACTGGGGTTAAGTAACTTGCCCAGGGTCACATAGCTAGTGTTAAGCGTCTGAAGCCAAATTTGAACTCAGTTCCTCCTGAATCCAGGGCTAGTGCTCTATCCACTGTGCTACCTAGCTGGCCCTAACATTCATTTTTTAAATAAAATTTTGAGTCTTAAATTTTCTCCCTTTCTCCCTACCTACTCCCTCCCTAAGTAGGTTAGCAATTTGATAGTCATGTGATGAAAGGAACAGTTTGAAAAAACAACAACACAATTTACAAAAGAAAAAAAAAAACCACGAAAAAAAAATAAAGTGAAAATACTATGCTTTGATTTGCATTCAGACTCCATCATTCTTTGTCTAGATGTAGGCAGCAATTTTTATCTTGGGTCCTTTAGAATTATCTTGGATCATTGTATTGCTGAGAAGAGCTAAGTCAATCATAGTTGACCACAGTACAATGTTGCTGTTACTGTGTACAATGTTCTCCTGGTTCTGCTAATTTCAGTTTCCATCAGTTCATATATGTCTTTCCATGTTTTTCTGAAATCTGCTTGCTTGTCATTCCTTATAACACAACAGTATTCCATTACATTCATATACTACAACTTGTTCAGTAATTTACCAATTGATGTGTATTCCCTTAATATCTAATTCTCTGCCACCACAAAAAGGGCAGGTATAAATATTTTTATACATGTGCTCTCTTTCCCTTTTTTATGATCTCTGGGATACAGAGCTAGTAGTGGTGTGAGGTGGTAGCTCGGAGTCGTTTTAATTTGCATTTCTTTAATTTAATAGTGATTTAGAGCATTTTTTTGTATGACTACTAGATAGCTTTGATTTCTTTATCTGAAAAGTGCCTGTTCATAACAGAAGGGAATTTTATAGAGAAACTAATTATACCAGCCACATACCCCAAGGAACAAGGATAAAGGGAAAAGGAAGATTCTGGCAAATTCAAATTTCTTTAGAAAAGAGTTTACAACTTCTGGGAAGATAAGAAAACATTGAGTGTGACTCTCTTCAAAGATGAAGCTACTATGGTTTTAAATAAGACTATGCATCTTGAAGGTTGATCCGAGTTTCAAAGAAGACCAACTTTTTAGAATGCATCTGATTTAATCTGGGGCAAGAAGGGAGGTCTCTTTTCAAGCTATACAATATGCTGATCAGTTTTTAAATGATTCTCTTATGTTTCAGCAGCTGTCAGTTATAATATGCTGAAAGCCTGGAAGAGGGTGGCAGGGCTGTGCTGTATGAAAATCATCAAGGAAACGTAAGACTGCTGTAATAAGAGGAGTCAGGCTGCTGCTGCTGCTTCAAAGTTTAGAGTTTCAGACCTAATGGGTTGCATCAGCTCTACTCGGGGATCCAGGCAATCATCAGCTAGGAAAACAGCTTTGATCACGGGTAGCTGTGGAGACATACCTTGGTATTCTAGGGTCATGCCATGTGCTCACGCCAGTCTGTGTGTGCAAAAAGTAAACCTGTCCTTGGACTGTCGTTCTTTGTTCTGCACAAAGGATTGAAAAAACAAAAGAACCACTACAATTACTTAAAATGTGAATCTAGGAAAAAGTCGAGTCAGTTCTTCTCTGAACATCCTTATTGTAAACAGTGCTGCTTATTTACACATCCCACAGGAGAATACAACAGGAAAACAATGGTAGCTAACTTCTGACCAACTACCACACCACAATTTACTCTAAGATGCTTATCCTACTTGCTCAGGTATAGTGCACCTCCACCACCGTATGTCAGCTACATTCCTGAACTTAACTGCTTTATCAGTACTGACATAATTCTGACCTTAGCTTTTTTTTCTTTATCCCCAGATTACTTTTACTTCCATTTTCCTTTTTGTTTTCTTTTTTTGTTTTGAGGCAAATGGGGTTAAGTGATTTGCCTAGGGTCACACAGCTAGTAAGTGTTAAGTGTCTGAGGCTGGATTTGAACTCAGGTCCTCCTGACTCCAGGGCCGGGGCTCTATCCACCTAGCTGCCCCACTTCCATTTTCCACATCTAAATTACAATCTTTCTTCACTTAGTGAACTTTTGTGGTTTTCTAGGAATGGTCACCTCTTCATTTCCACCTTGATACTATCCTTTCTACACTGGAATTATGGAACATGACGAATTTGTCCCTTGTTGCCTCATAGGCCACTCTTACTACTATAAATTCTACTTACTATTTCTACTTCCTAGCACTCTGACAATTTAACCTCGAGGGCAGAAGCTAGTTCTGACAAGTCACAGGTAGATTTAGTGTCACCTTTTTACAGGTACTTGCTTCTCTTTCAATTTATGCAAATCGCACCTGCAGCTCTTGAAGCTTGTTTTCACTCCTAAGGTGTCTGCTTTGACCCTAACAAAGCTACTACAAGCGCAAGAATATATAAATAATGAACATAGGGATGAAACAGATTTTTTTCCCTAAGCAACTTGAAACACTTTGGCTAACATTACAGGTAAATTTACCGTAGCCTTCAGGTAGGTCAGGGGATTGGTGGCCATGTGGTCGGTTCTGGGGGGTCTGGATATGACTTCGGACCTCAGGATTTCGAAGTCTCTGTGCCTGAAGTCTTTGATCCTGACTTGGAGATTCCACAAATCTGCAATTTCCTCCACCTGCAGCACCAGTGCTGTCTGTATATGGGGCTGGTTCTTCCATAAAGCAACTAAGTGGCCTTCCAGGACCTGAGTCTTCATAAACCGTTCTGAAACAGGAAAAGTCACAATGCAGAAGGGGCCAAAATGTTTGGCTAACACATATGGAACCTTGGAAATAAAACTAGTTTGATCACATGCATTAAACCTGTTTCTTTTATTTTATTAAATAGACTCCCAATCATTTTGTTCTACAACATTTACTATGAAGCATTTAACAGAAAAGACAGGATATTTCAAGAATTCAAGGTTAAAGAAACCTGTATTAGAAATGTCATCTAGTGCCAAAAAAAGCCCCAAACACCCCCTCCCCAAAAAAAGAAATGTTATTTAGGCCACCAGAGGCTCTCCTCTAGGGACAGCAGTGACTGAAAACCATGCTTTCACCATGAAGGAGGCTCACATGACTGACTGCAGTAAATGAAATGGGAGCCCATTTTTCACTCAGTCAAAATCCAAATAACCACTTATATTTTTTCCCTGTATAATTTATTATCTAGGATGCATAAAATGAAGTTCTAATTTTAAGTACTTTAAAAACATAAATCTTTGCTTTTCTTGCTAATTTTATAGACAAGTTTATATTTTATAGACTATTTTCTCTTATGAGCAAGAATTTGATGATCTAATTATTCTACTGCATTGTAACACTTCCCAAACAGTTATCAGAGTGCAGCAGCATGTAAATAACCTGTCATTCATGTGGGGAGTAAGCAGAAGCAAGGGGCCTAGAAGGGATCTCTTCAGTTATACATACCCTTCATTTTCTAAGAGTCCTCTGCAGTCCACAACAGAGCCTCCAGTGCCTATTCTGTCACGTGTCTGTAAACTGACTAAAAAAGCAAAGGAAATTATGTATTAAAACCCATCCTTACCTCATATTCTGGTAACTTGTAAGCCACAGTGGATTTCTAACTTTAAAAGTATGAAGCAGTGAGGTGAATTCTTATAACCCCAAGTAGGAAGCAATTTCTCCTACCAGAAGACAGCACCACTGTCTTCTATCTCTTCTGGGAGGTACAGTATTTCTTAAAAGCTAGATCCTCAATTTCTTTCCAAGTTCTGAAGTTTTAAAAGAGGATAATTCACTTTGGTTAAAGAGATACACAGATGGCACTGGTAACAAAGGCCAAAACGTAGGAAAGCCTAACTCTGGATGTTCAGCACCACTAGATGTCACCATCAAGGAAACTGATAAAACTTCTGGCTTATTTTTTTCCCCTTCCTCCTGCTGCACCACCTTCTGAACATCAAAAAAGAAACCAAGAAGAGAGAAATAAGCATGAATATGTACATCCCAAGTGTGTGGGTACTTTTTGATTTAAGCAGCTTCCCTAATTTTCTCACCATGACCAAATCTATCACAATAATCTCTCCAGTGCACAGAGTCATAATGTTGTGTGACTTGTCATACAGAATTTTTTTTAGATTGCCTGTGATGATGGCCATTGACTTCCATTCCAAGGAATTTACCCTGAATAATATGGGTATGGGCATTGTTCTATTTACCCCAGAACCCTGATCAACAGTGA
Source organism: Dromiciops gliroides (assembly GCF_019393635.1). Taxonomy (NCBI): domain Eukaryota; kingdom Metazoa; phylum Chordata; class Mammalia; order Microbiotheria; family Microbiotheriidae; genus Dromiciops; species Dromiciops gliroides. The sequence goes on along the minus strand of NC_057861.1, from coordinate 527,307,049 downwards.
CACTAAGCTATTTAGCAGGACAATAATTTAAAATAAACTACTATATATTTAACGTGTTCTATTTACTCCAGAACCCTGATCAACAGTGACACTAAGCTATTTAGCAGGACAATAATTTAAAATAAACTACTATATATTTAACGTGTGTTTGTTATGTATGGTTTACAAAAGTTTCTCCACCTTCTTTGGGGGGAACTAAAACTTGCAGTTGCTAGTTTATATTAATATTGAATTCCTTAAAACATTCTTTGTCATTCATGCAACATGATGGACTTTCTGGAGAAAGGGATAATTTCCCAAATTGATAATTACATAAAATGCCTATTCAAATAAATGGGAAATCTGCACTTGGGATAATCTATAAGGCCTTTTAGCACAATTGTCATTGTACGTTCATCTTGAAATGATAGCACAAAGGAGAAAAGGTTGACAGTAATAACACTATGAAGTTACTACTAATGGTAGGAGACCCCTGGCGTCTATTTTGTCTTTCAAAGTGTTTGTGACTTTGTAGGAAAGGTTCTTACAACACTCACCAATGATGACCTGTTCTCTTCCCCGCCCCCCTTCCTATATGAAGAGTGAACTATATCATACTATGATTTTACAGAGATGAGGAAATGCTTACCCACTATTTGGCCACGAACTGCATCAGTATCTGTGGGGTTTAGTTTGCATAGATCCAAACGCTGGTCTGCAAATAAACAATTCAAAACTTAACCCAAGGAAATATTAACTGAGGAATAAGGTAGGAAATTTGTTTTAAGCATTCAAATAAATAAGGCCTATTTAAGCCTTCTATAAACTGTATTAAAAGGCAGAAAACAAGCCCTTGGTTCTTACATCCAGTATCTTTTAATCTGCTGATGGCATTGGAGAGGAGACGCACACACCCCAGGAAGCCAGCTCCCTGTTTCTTGTGGATTTTCTTATGGTTCCACACACTAATGGTTATCGAATCGGTTTTTCCAACATATCTGAAAAGATTGTATAATACATGGAAAACTCAATTTAAATTCTCGTTCTATATTGTGCTGATTAAAACTATGCAAAAGGTTCTTTAGAATAGTGGGACCCCTTTAAATAAAATGCCTTGTATATGTAATCAGAGCTCAATATATGTTGACTGTTAGCAGACTTAACAATGGCCTTATAAACAAACTGTATTTTTGTTGGGACATTTGGCCAATGGTATACCCAAATACAAATAATTCTATTCAATGAATACTGATTTAAACAGATTCTGGGTTCAAGCAACTCTGTATGATGTACTGGGGATACAAAAATGAAAGACAACAATTGTTACTCTCAAGGTACTTACAATCTTTAAAGGAATAAGACACATATAATAAATAAGTATGATGCAAAAGAGAACATGAAAAAGGAAAAGGAGAAGTACAAAGTGGAATAAAAAAATGTGATGGGAGACATAAGGGAAGGCTTAGTGGATGAGGGGGCATCTGAGGTAGGGCTTGAATAAGGAAGGATTTCAGTAGGTATACAAGTAGAGAGGGAATGAACTCAAGGCATGAGGGATGGCCCGAGCAAAAATGTATGGAGTACAGAACAGGACAAGATCAGAAAACTGTTAATGGATCAGTCAGCTGCTGAGCAGATGAATGAAGAGAAGTAAAGTGAAATAGGACTAAGAAAGGTAGTTTGGAGTCTTAGATTGCAGAGGACCTTAAAAACCAGATTAAAGAATGTGCATTTTACCCTAAAAACAACCAGAAGTCAATGAAGGTTTTTGAGTAATTAGTGCCATTGTGAGGATTAATTACTAGGAAGCTTATTTTGATGCCTGTGTGACTAACAGGCTAAAGCAGAGAAAGACTGGAGACAAAGAGAATAGGAAGAGGCCATGATGCCATGATTAATGTAAGAGGCAAGGAGTACCTGACCTAAGATGACAGTGCTGTCAGTGGGTAGGAAGTCAGGAACAAATGTGAAAAAAGCCCCACACAGCAGAACCCTCAGGTCTGGGGAGTAAAGATCACTGAGGGTCTGGGCCCGGGTGATTTGAAGGACAGTAGTATTGTCAACAGGAAGAGGGAAGTTTGGAGGGGTAGAGTTTTTTTGGGGGGAAATAATGAGTTTATTGAATAACAAGACTTAGAGCTTGAAGGGAACTTACAGGTCATCTAGTCCACCCCCCTCATTTTAAAGATAAAGAATCTAAATGATCTGCCCAAGGTCACATGGTCAGTAACAGAGCCAGGATTCAGACCCAGGTCTCGGATGGGCCAGAGCCTGAAAGCGATGAAAACTTCATAAACGAGGATTTTGGAACTTAGGTATACATTTAAAAAATGAACAAAGCCAATCTGAGAAGCAGTGTAGCATAGTGGATACCAGGCTGGCTTTCAAGTCTAGGAGAAGCTCTACTTCTACCCAATACAAACTGTGTGACCATGGGGAAAAGCTCCTCAGCCTCTCAGTGTTCCTGCCAGCTCTCTAGGAGGACAAGTTACAGATGAACTGCTGATGGGCTCTGGTGGAGAGTTTCTATATCAGGCATTCTGTACATTGAGGAAATCCCAGGTATGGACCCTCCCCCAGCTCTCTTTTTCTACTCCCCCCAAGGCTTTGTAATTTAGCGGCTGGTTTTGTTATCAATGCATGGAAAAATGACTAGTTCATCCTTTCGGGTTATTGTTTTTCTTTCCCCTTTATATATAAGAACATTTCCCTCCACTTTCCTAACAGCAATTTCATCCAATAGTCAACTTACAGATCATAATGCTGATTCCACTTAGGATCCAATGTGTTTTTCACAGTGTCAGTTGAATGGCACTGACCAGACCCATCAACCACTATTTTTGCAAAGGGATCAGGAAGTCCTAGACATGAGAAAAAAATAACATCTGTATTTAAAGAGATCTATTACCAAAGACACAACGCTAGAGCTAGAAGGGGTCCAAACGATGACCCAGCCCAGGAAAGAACATTGTACACTTACAAACTCCATTCATAGTTGAAAAAGAAGAAATCAGAAAATAAGCTAGCTTCTTTGGGGATTCTGAAGAAGAGGAGCCCCATAACAACATCATCTATTAAAATTCGAAGAAGAAAGAGAACCAACTGCTCTAACTGCTTAATACCTAACTAAGAAATTTAACTCTATTTGTATTTATGCTATAAACTCCTGGGCACCTGAAAGTAAGTCACGGCAAACTGGAGTCTTAAAAACATGCCATAGGGCAATGTTATTATAGGTAATAAAGGCCAATGTTACAGGAATAAAGTTTCATGATCATGGGATCTTTGGACCCGGGAAACCATGAAGTCCAACACTTCTTCCTCAAACCCCGACCCAATGGGCCTCCCCAGCTTCTGCTTGAAGATCTCCAGTGAGGAGGTACTCGCTCCCTGAAAAGGCACTCCATTCTGCTTTAATACACATTTGTCAGGAATTTTCCCTTCACATTTTACTAAAAATCTAATTCCTCATAAGTTCGACACATTCGCCCTTTGGAACCAAACAAACCAAGTCTAATCTCCACCCTGAAGGTTTAGTTTGGAAGATCCAATAATAAATCCCCAGTAACTATTACCCTATATCTCTTCTGCCCTCTGTGATTAAACTCCTCAAAAAGGCCATTTACAACAGGCGCCTCCACTTTCTCTCCTCACATTCTCTTCTTAACCTCTTATTATCCAGTTTCTGATCTTATCATTCCACTGAAACTGCTCTCTCCAAAGTTCCTGATGATTTCCAATGGCCTTTTCTCAATGCTCATTCTATTCGACCTTTCTGCAGCCTTTGACATTATCAATACCTTCTTTTCTTTGATATTCTCTAGGTTTTCTAGATACTGTTCTGTCCTGGGCCTCTCCCTACCTATCTGATCACTCTTTCTCAGTCTCCTTATCCAGGGGTCCCTCGGGGTTCTATCCTGGGCCCTCTTCTCTTCTCCGTCTATACTACTTCAACCTGGTGATCTCATCAGCTCCCATGGATTTAATGACTATCTCTATGCTGTTGATCCTGCCCCAGCTTCTCTACTGACCTCTAGCTTCACATCTTCAACTCTTTTTCAGCTATCTCGAACTGGATGTCCAGCAGGCAGCTTAAATGCAACATGTCCAAAATGAAATTCATTATCTTTCCCCTTATGCCCTCCCCTGCCACCTTCCCTATGCTGTAAAGAGCAGCAGCGTCCTCCCAGTTCCTCAAGCTCAAAACCTAGGAGTCATCCCTGACTCCTCACTATCTCTCACCCCCCATATCTAAGCTGTTACCAAGATCTGACAATTTCACCTTTGCAATTATCTCTCAAATATGCCCCCATCTCTCCTTTGATACTGCCACCACTATAGTGCAGGCTTCTCATCCCATCACACTTGGACTACTGCAATAGTCTGTTGGTGTGTCTGCTTGCCTCAGGTCTCTCTCCTCTCTAATCCATCCTCCATTCAGTCAACAAAGTGATTTTCCTAAAGCTCAGATTGGACTACTGACTTTAAATATGTCATATGAGAATCTTGTTTACACTATTACGCTGTGCTATCTGTGAAGAAAGTGCCGTCTAAGCAAAAATTAGTTTCAGCATAGGCCCTGTCCAATTAAGTTCTTAAACAATGGAGTATGAATTAATCATGCTTCAGTACATAAGAAAATCTAAACTTAATGACAAAGGTGGGTGACTATTTACTTTGTAAAATAATTTTCTATTTTATAAAAAAACATTCACACTGAGATCCCTCTAAATAGCAAGCTTTGCAGATACACAGGATCCACAGATTCAGAGCCAGAAGTAACCTCAGAAGGCCATCAAGTTCAATTCCTTTCATCTAAATTAGATAAAGATACTGAGCACAGAGAGGTTGAGTGTCTTATTGAAGCAGCTAGATGGCACCCAAGTGCACAGAGAAATGGGCCTGGAGTCAGGAACACGAGTTCAAATGCAGTCTCAGACTTGGGACTTGTGTGACCCATAGCGTGTCACTTAATCAATATTGGTCTCAATTTCCTCAACTCTAAAACTGGGGTAATAAGAGCACTTGCCTCCCAAAATTGTTGTGAGGATCAAATAAAATAATATTTGCAAAAAGCACTTAGCACAGTTCCTGGAACAAAGCAGGCACTATACAAATGCTTATTTCCTTCCCCCTGCCCGGGGTCACAGTACAGCACTTACACAGTTATTGGTGTGAAGCAGGATTTGAATCCAGCTCTTCCTGATTCCAAGTCCAGTGCCCTAAACAGGATGTGCCAAGGTTTTCTGTGTTTGGGGATAATAGGGGAGGTTTTCCTCCTCTGAGTTTAATAGTCTCTAATCTGTGATTACATGAGAATGAAGTCATGGGTCATTGTCTAGGCCAGGCCATGTCAGTCCACTTGATAGAGGACAAAGTTAGGGAGAACACACCCAATGACTTGATTTAGGCATTTATTTAAAAGGTTTAAAAGTTCATGAACATATACATGAAAAGAATCTTGCAGATCAGCAGTAACAGGCATTTACTTACTGAAGAAGTCTTTCTTTGCAAGGTTCTTGGCACAAAGTACTGAAAAGAACAAGAACAAAACCAAAAAAAAGAGTTAGCATTTGTGAAACATTTCACTAAGACTTTTGTTCTACTTTTCTGTAGGAGAAAAAAAAATCAACAGAAACACAATTTTTCCTATTATTTACTTTGCAAATATGGTATCATATTAAGCAATACAATGATGAGGAATTCAAAATTTGCTTTTTCTTGAACTTTGACACCAACTATTCAAGACAATGGAACATTCCAGTTTAAATTTCAAGTGATGTTTTAGAAATCTACAAACAGCTTTATTAACAAGTATCAACACACCCCTATCCCTGTGTGTTATCTTTGGTTTAAAAAAAATTAAAAGGATTCCCTCTTGACTTTACTTTTATATCTAAGCTAACAGAAAAAAAGGAAATAGGAGCTCTTCATGCATTTCTTGCACTATGATTAACAATGTGACCTTTGAAATCCAAGCTTCAATACCTTTATAAAAAAGTACCAAATGTTATACTTCTTGATGCAGAACGTTACATAGATCCAATCAGATTGTCTTTAAATGAAAATGGTTTCTTCCCCTGATTTACCATTCAAGATGACAAACTGATCCAACTTGCCCTGTCATCATCTGGCCAAGAGCTCTTTACACAACAGACCCCCAGGGAACACTTTGCTCACTGGATCTAATGAGTCCCAATCCATACTTTGCCCCTCAGACAACTGAAGGTACAGCACGTGCTTGACACGTTCGAGGTACTTCAATAAATGTGCTGATCAATTAGATCTGAATGTCAAGGTCTCTGCCTAGGGAAGTAAGAAAGGAGGAACAGTATATACATGGCAATAGCTTGAAAATTTAAGGCTCAAAAACTCCTGGTTTGGCCATGAACTAGCTGCATGACCTTTATAAAGCAAGTCACTTAAGTTTCTCTGGGTCTCAGTTCCTTTATTTATAAAGTGAGAGAGTTGTACTAAATGACCTCTTCCAATTGTAAAATTCTGAGTCTATGACCAAGTATGTACTGAGCATGTGTTACATGACAGATATTGTGATGGGGAAACCAAACCAAGACTACAACAGTCCATGCTGTTAAAGAGTTGATATGAAGAGCGCCAGCTGTGATGATAACAAGGTCAGTTTTGGTCAGGTTGTAAGGAGCTTCAAATGCCAAACAGAAGTTATACTTGATCCTAAGGAAGGAGGGAGAGACTGAAGTTTACTGAGTAGGTGAGTGACATGTCAGGCCAGTTCTTTTTTTTTCTTTCTTTCTTTCTTTCTTTCTTTCTTTCTTTCTTTCTTTTTTTTTGGTGAAGCAATTGGGGTTAAGTGACTTGCCCAGGGTCACACAGCTAGTATCAAGTGTCTGAGGCCGGTTTTGAACTCAGGTCCTCCTGACTCCAGGGCCAGTGTTCTATCCACTGCACCACTTAGCTGCCCCATCAGGCCAGTTCTTAAGGAAGATCACTTTGGCAGATAGATGTGTGGAGAAAAGAATAGAGGAGGGCTAGACTTGAGGCAGAGGGACCGATTAGGAATCTACTGTAATAGTCAAGGTAGAGGTGATATTTTCTACAAGGTCCACAGCACCCTGTCCTGAAGGACCCTACAGAGCTGTAAACTATGTCTCATTTCCTGCTCCAATCTCACCCACAATGGTGACCTTGCATGCTGTGTGTGTGTTACCTTGTACGTGCCAATTTATTTAAAATTGTCTCCCCCTTTAGAACGGAAAGTCTTTGAGAGCAGAACAACTTTTGCTTCTCTCTGTATCCCCAGTGCTGACCACAGCGCCTAATAAATACATATTGAATGGAATCTCAAAAAGCAAATAAAGGAAAAAACCTAACTCATAAGCAACAATGTTGGAGAGAAAAGTTTCAGTTGAATGATTAGGCTGTAAGCCAGAACTGCAGAATGTAAATGTGAGAAGAGAAGAAACAGAGGTACCAGTTAGACAATTTTTTCAAGGATTTTAGTTAAAAATGGGGAAGAGAGGGGGCAGCTAGGTGGGGCAGTGGATAAAAGCAGCGGCTCTGGATTCAGGAGGACCTGAGTTCAAATTCGACCACAGACACTTGGCACTTACCAGCTGTGTGACCCAGGGCAAGTCACTTAACCCTCATTGCCCTGCCAAAAAGGGGGGGGGGATAGAGGACAGTAACTGGTGGCATGGTAGGAATTTATGTTCTTAAAGGATGGAGAAAATATCTGTATGTTTGTAAGGCAGTAGGGCAGGAATAGGGAAGACAGGGAGAAACTGAAACTTAGAGAAAGAATTGGGATGATGGTGGGGGCAATCTGCTGGAGATGTTAGAAAGGGATGCAATCAAGAGTACATGTAGAAAGGTTGGCTTTGGTAAAACATGAGTCTTTGCAAAAGGACTTGATAGCTTTAGCTACTCCCCTCCACCCCCGCCCCTCCCCCCACCTCCTTATAATCTGACAACACAGGAAAAATTAGTGAACACACAATGACCAAGTACTAAAGCACAAGTCTGACCAACATCACTTGTCTGCTTTAGCTCCAATGGCTTTCTATTTCCTTGAGCATAAAATGGAAAGGTCTTCCACTTGGTACTTAAGTCCCAATACAATCTATCTTCAGTTTACCTTTCTAGGCTTATTATATGTTAACCAGCACCACACGCTAAGAATCATCCAAACAGACCCACTCCCTGATTCCCCTTAGCCAGCATTCTGGATTATGCCTCTTTGATCATGGGCCTGTAATATACTCAACTCCTCATCTGCCTTTGAGAATTCCCACTTTCTGGGGGCAGCTAGGTGGCGCAGTGGATAAAGCACTGGCCCTGGATTCAGGAGGACCTGAGTTCAAATCCGGCCTCAGACACTTGACATTTACTAGCTGTGTGACCATGGGCAAGTCACTTAACCCTCATTGCCTTGCAAAAAAAAAAAAAGAAAGAAAAGAAAAAAGAAAAAGAAATAAGAATTCCCACTTTCCTTCAGGGATCAGCTTACGTTCTATCTTCTACATGGGGCTTTCCCAATTCTCTCAAGTTTCCAATGCCTTTCCCTCCCTCAAATTACTCTGCACATACTAAATTATATAATATTTATATATACTATATGATATATTTTTATAATATACAACATAGTACATAATGTGTAATATAATCTACAACACTGTATGTATACACATACACACATATATAATCCTTGTGTGAACATTTTATTTCCTATTCAGTAGAATGTAAGATGCTTGAGAACAGGGACATCTGCATTATCAGTGCCCACCACTGATCACTCAACAAACAGCCATAGTGACATTTTCTAGTTTAAAAGTTATGCTTTTAGATAAAGCACTGGTCCTGGAGTTAGGAGGACCTGAATTCAAATCCGGCTTCAGACACTTGGCACGTACTAGCTGTGTGACTTTGGGCAAGTCACTTAACCCTCATTGCCACCGCCTCTCCCCCTCCCCCAAAAGTTATATCGTTAAATTTATTGTGCTACTCTGAGGGAAACCTCTATAGAGGAAGCAGATTCTCTGAGTATCATCTCACCCTTGATCTGTGACTCACACTTCACAACTGTCATGGACATGTAATGTAATTTGTTTTCTTTCAGATTTCCTTTCTCTTCCTCTAAGCTTTACCCTCCAACGCAGCCATTCTCAAAGTGTGGATCAGGGTCTCCTGGAAAGTTCCAGAGACTGTGTAAGGGGGTTATGAGGTCAAAACTTTTTATAATAATACTAAGATGCTTTAATTTCTAATATGGTAAACACCAATAGCAATAACACATATATACAAAAGCTGGGGGGGGGGGGAGGGAGGTCTCAATAATTTTTAAGAGTGCAGAAGGGTCCTGAGACCAAAGTTACAGAACAAATGCTCTAATTAATATAAAATGTTAAATAAAGCCAAAATTCACTGAACTACATATACCAAAAATGTAATTACCATTTAGATCTATCATTAAGCTTCATGTTAGAAGATTTTCATTTTTTCCAAAACTATAATTTGATACTGTACTTAAGCAAAGTAGCATGGAACCTCAGGCCCACAACCTAAAAAATAAAACAAAACAAAAATAAGAAACCAGCCTCTTAAAAAAAGAAGCCAGGCTATGAACTACTTTTATTTTAGTAAAAAATGAAACTATAACCTGAGGCATTAAGACTGTGGTAATTTAGGCCAACATGTTTCATTCTTGTCAGATGCCTAAAATGGACATGATAGCAGTAAATGTGGGATAGGTTGGTGATGTTTTTGCATGAGTGGTAAAAAAGCTTTTGTAGAATCACAAGCATGTATATTTTTAAGTTACAAATTCTCCTGAAAGAAATGCTAAATTCTAGAAGAGATTTTTTTTTGGAGGGGTAAATTCTAGATTTTAGAAATTCAATCCCATATTGTGAAGAGAACATTAAAAGACAATGGAATAGGAATGAAGAGATAGGGGCTCTGAGTTTCTAGTTCTGCCACTGCCTGGGGGGTGGGAGGGGCAGCTTACTTTGACTTTCTGGGTCTCATTTTCTCCATTTGCAAAAGAAAACAGGGGACAACCAGATAAGACTGGATGAATCTTAAGTTATCCCTCTAGCTCTAAAATCTATAATTCTAAGACAATTCTGAACATAGTCTTCAAATAAATTAATGTTTGTTTATATTCAGAAGGTAGCCATTTTTCACATGTCCTACTCAATTTAAGGCTCATTACAGTGGAATTTGATTACATCATAAAAGGGAGGAGGTCACACTTTTGTTATCTGATAACAATCTTGGGATCTGCTTATGTGCAAAGATTAATTAGGGTTACATTGTATCTGGTTTAGTTTATGATACATAACCTCCTTTTTAAAAACATAGAAATAAAAACTATCTTTATCCCTGATGGTAGGGAAGATGATGAAACCATAAGAAGTTGCTATATGGCAGAGTAATTAGCAGGGGAAATTAAATAGCATAAAGTTCATCCATATGCAGACCGAAAAACTCACCAATGAGTCTCAGAGAATAGTGAGTGGTTGTTGACATCAGAAAGGAGAACACAGTGCTGCCTCAGCTCAACTCTGCATTGCTATGTGACCTCGGGTGAATCACTTTACTGCTATAGCCCCACAGGTTCCCAAGCACATTCCCACAATTTCCTAATGGCAGAGATGCGGTGGGATTGAACAAGATGATATCTGCTGACTGGGTGAGGTCTGTGGAAGGTGATTTATAAGTAAAAGGCATATTCAATTAGTAAGACAGGTCTTTACCAGCTGCTCCCTCAATCATGACCCAGGGGTTACAAAAATGCCACTTGTGGTCTTAACATGCTTAGCCCCCTGGTATATTTTCAGAATGCTTTTGTCTCAGGAAATACCCCCATATTGATTTTTGGCTTCCCTTTTCCTTATACCCAAATCCAACCACCTCCCAAATGTTCTCATTTTGTCATTAATAACAATTTCTATTTCTATGTACTGTGTGGTTTGCAATATATCTCTTGAATTTGCCCTTGTTAGTTTATTCCTCTGGTCAGTTTTAATCTCCCATAGCCTTCAACATGGAAACTGCAAGAGCATCTTAAACAGGTTTTGGTGACTCCCCTCCAATCAATTCTGCACACGACTGCCAGACTAAATGTTCCTCAACTACTGCTTTTGGCATGTCCCTCTTCAGTGACTTCCTATGATGTTCACAGCATTAAATTCAAATATCCATCTGGCTTATAATGTCCTTTATAATATGGCCTTATTCTATATCCAGTTTCTCAACACTTCTGAACATGAACAGGTGGTTCTCAACCCCAGTCTGTTCACTGATTCCACACATTCCATCCTCACTCTTTCTTCATGTCTTGTTTATACTAGTTCCAGTGGCATTGTGGTCCAGTGGAAAGTACACCAGCTTTTGAGTTAAGACAACATTCATTCAGACTTTGTTACTTACTACTTGCTGTGGGATCTCAGGCAAGCCACTTAACTCCCCTGGGGTTGAACTTCCTCATCTGTAAAGTTGGGGTCTGCCAGACAGCCTATAAGGTGCCTCCGTCAATGTTAAGTCTGAATCTATGAACCAAGATCTCATCATCTGAAATGTACTTTCTCCTGCCCTTTACCTACCTAAAAGCCTGCCTTTTAAGCTTTCTGATTAGTATAACCCATTTCTCCTTCTCTTCTTCTGAATGACTGCATTTATAGGAAATAACAGATAGTTTACTACTTAATTTTTTCAATTTCTTTATGAAAGGTTAATTTTGCAAGCTCCTTAAGACCAGGGCATGTGCGCTCGCACACACACACACACACACACACACATCTTATATAAGTCCACAACTCTGTAAAGTAGGTATAACAGGTATCATTATTTCTGTTTTATAGTTTCCTAGCAGAGTAGTAAGTACTGATACTCGATATTTACTACAGGCTGGCTGGAGCTTGAATGGAACCTAGAGTATGCTACTTCAACCAATCAATCTTGTTAAGAGTCCACAATGTTACAAATGAGAAAATCTAAGAGCACAATGAGAAAAACACAGGTTGAACCACCCCAAGTAATTTGAAATGCCTAAACAAAATGTCCATTGATTATAAAAATGAAGACAATTCCCTATTAGAAAGTTCTTATGGGGGCAGCTAGGTGGTGCAGTGGATAAAGTTCTGGCCCTGGATTCAGGAGGACCTGAGTTTAAATTCAACCTCAGACACTTGACACTTACTAGCTGTGTGACCCTGGGCAAGTCACTTAACCCTCATTGCCCTGCAAAAAACCAAACCAAACCAAACCAAAAGTTCTTATCTAAGTCACAGGTTCAAGTCCAATAACTCTATTTGTTTTGTCACTGAACAAAAATTTCCCTTAATTTGCCAGGGGGGATGAATGGCAGACAACTCAGAATGAAGGTTTTATGGCTTAAGTTTGTTATGGTCATAATATATTGGATTCTAGCTTGCTGTGCTAGTCACTCATCTGCCAATTTAGAAGCTGTAAAACTGATGAAACCCTTCATTTTTTATTTTATCAGTGGGGAGAATAATACTTAATGTTAAAACAATCAAATTGCAAACACATATATTTTATGAGTTAATCTCAAGACAAATCAGAAGACCTAAACTATGCTGAGGTTCTACTCTATTACATGTTACTAAATTCAATGAAACAAAAAATCTTTTTGCTACCAGGCTTTTATAATCACTCCATAAAAATTACTAAGCATCTACTATTTGCCAGGCACTGTGCTAAACCCTGGGGATACAAAAAGAGACAAAGATAATCCCTGTCTTCAAAAAGTTTATAATCTTAACGGAGGAAACAATATGCACATAAATATAAACAAACAAGCTGTATACAGGAAAAATAGGAAATAATTAACAGGGGGAAGAGACTAGAAAAGGATGGGAAAGGCTTCCTGTAAAAGATGATTTTAGTTGGTATTTAAAGGAAGCTAGAAGTCAGTAGACAGAGTTGAGGAAGGAGAGCATTCTGGATGAGGGGGACAGCAGGCAGAATTTGCAGTCAGAAAGTCAAATTTGCAGTCAGTGTCAAGTAAAGAGTAAGATTGTTGCCAAGAAAACCCTATGGACGGTATTGTCTCTAGGGTCATGAGGAGTCGGGGCACGACTGAACAACCATAATAACAAAAAGGGAAGAAGATTTAAGAAGCCAGGAAAGGTAAGAGGGAACTAGGTTATGTGGGGCTTTGAATGCCAAACAGAATCTTTTGTATTTGCTCTTGGAGGACATAGGGAAACACTAGTTTATTAAGTACGGGGCGGGGTGGGGCCTGCAGCAATGAGGGTAGTGACATGGGCAAATCTGTGCCTCCCCCCTCCACCCCCCCAAAACAGAACAGGATTTATTAACAAGAACAAACTTAAAGACACAAGCAAGATCAGTAGAATTAAGGGAAAGGAAAGGAAATGGGGGAAGGGAAATGATACAACCTGAATAACACCACTGCCCAGGAATCAGCTGAGAACACATGGCTGGGTCCTATTGCCTTCCAGCTTCAAGCTAGAATCTGTGCCTTTTTTAAAAAGCAGGGCAATGAGGGTTAAGTGACTTATCCAGGGTCACACAGCTAGTAAGTGTCAAGTGTTTGAAGCAGTATTTGAACTCCGGTCCTCCTGAATCCAGGGCCGGTGCTTTATCCACTGTGCCATCTAGCTGCCCCCCCAGATCTGTACCTTACAAAAATCCCTTTGGTGGCTGAATGGAGAATGGATTGGAGTGGGAAAGACCCACTAGCAAGCTACTAGCATGAGGTGGTGAGAACCTGCACTACAATGGAGGCAGTGTCAGAGGAGGGATGTTGCTACAGTGAAGTTGACAGGCTCTGACAGCATACTGGATACCTGGCTGGGGTAGAGAGTGAGGAGACATGGGTGACTCCTAAGTTGCAAGCCTAAGGGACTGGGAGGATCGTGTTGCCCTCTACAGTAATAGGGGAGGTGCTGGGGATGCAGTAGGGTGGCCCCATTTCAGACATGTTTGGTTTAAGATGTCTACTGGACACCCAACTCGAGATGTATGAAAAGCAGTTGGAAATGTGAGATTAGAGGTAGTAAAGAGGCTGTGACAAGGTAGATTTGAGAATCATCTGGCATAGAGAAGTTAATGAAATCCATGGGAGTTGATGAGGTCACCAATCAGGATGGAGGAAGGAGAGAAAAGGGCCCAGGACAGAACCCTGAGGGACACCTACAGTTAGGGGGTGTGGTCTGGATAAGGACCCAGCAAAGCAAAGAAGGAGCAGTGAGATAGGTGGGAGGAAAACCAGGAGAGAGTGGTGTCTCAAAAACCCAGCGAGATGACGGCATCAAAGAGGAGAGAGTGATCAACAGTGTTGAAGGCTGCTGAGAGGGCAAGGAGAATGAGGACTGAGAAAAAGTCACTGGATCTGGATTTCACACACACACACACACACACACAAATGTATTCCATATACATTTCTGACAACAACAAAAAAGCAAAACTACTTCCTCTTGTAGGGAGGAGTCTTTAACGTCTTTTTTTTTTTTAAAGGTCAGGATTTGTGATTTTACCAGTGTGGATGAACTTCCAGTGCAGGACTCCTCCTACCAATGTACAGTCATTTATTTGTAGTGTATAGTCTTAGTTGCCTGGGACACTGAGAAACTAAGTGACTCTAGAATTCTCTCCCCCAGAGCAGGTCAGTACCTTCTCTGTAACTTATAGTCATTCAGGCACCTGAGCAGCCTGAAGTGGCCCAATGTAACTGGGAAATATTTAACAAAATAAATGAAAATACAGAAAAATATGGATAGCATTACATTTTAAAGCTAGTCACTATGTGCCCTGCAGGCACACACCCCTCTGTATGGGTCAGAGGCCTCATTTCTAGTTGAGTGTGACAGCGTTGGCCCAGACCAGAGAGAGGTGAAGGGACGGGCCCAGTCACATGGCCAGAATGTGTCAGATGTCTTTCCGAGTCCAAGGAAGGCTAATACCATCCTATACATCACCTTCTTCTCAAATTAATAAATCACATTTTTAAAAGCCCCATTTGTATTTATTTTGGGGGGAGAGACAAATTAATCCTTGGTGAATGAATCAATATAGAGATAACCGTAAAAACACTTCTCTGCATTTGTAGTTGATTATGCTGCTCTCTAAACAACAACCACACAACACCGCACCGCACCGCACCGCACCGCACCGCACCACCTCTCTCTGGAAGCAGGTTTCCTCATGGGAAAAATAAAGATTAGACTAGAGGTCCTTCTCCTCTGGCCTCTGCCTGAATGTTCTAGACTTAAATGACTGGCAGAATTTAGAGCAGGGGTTCTCTGTATCATGAACTCAATTCTCAGAGTGTTTTAAGTGCACAAAATAAAATACATAGGATGACAAGGGAAATCAATTATACAGAAATGATAATAATTATATTGAAGTAATTACATCAATAAGTAATCGGTATAATTGCTCCTTTCCAAGTTCCCATTCACAGAATCCCAAATTAAAAATCTCTGGTTTAAACAATGACAACAACAACAAAAGCACAAAACAAAAGAAAACAAACAAACAATCCAGCAACTGCAGGGAAAAGAGACAATTCTTTATCCCTCTTCTTAGAAACCCAAGCTGGACTGAGTGGAAACAACTCCTATTTGTATAGTGCTTTGAAGTTTATAAAGTAAATAAACAATAACCCTGAGAGGTAGGAAAGAAAAGTATTATTATTATTTTCACTTTGGAGGTGTGGAAATGGAGGCTATGAGAGCTTAAGTGAACTGCCCATGGTTACATGACAAGTGTCTAAACCAAGGGCTTAGTGTCTGAGTAATGACAAAACTTTAAAGTTTCCAATGAGCATTAAAGAAGGGTTGGGTAGTCCACAAGTCACCTCAGGAACAACATGGCAGCTTAGTATATTCACACCAGTCAACAAGTCAGTCAACAAGCACTTATTAAGTATTTGCTATACAGGAGGCACTGTGTTAAATAAATACTGGGGATACAAAGAATGGCAAAACCTCGGTCACTGCTCTAAAGGATCTTACATTTTTAATTTGGGGTGGTGGTGGTGGTGGTGGAGAATAGACAGGGTCAAATGGGAGGCAGAGATGAGGAAGAAGAGTATTTCAGGCATGAGAGACAGCTCAGACAAAAAGGCCCAGAGAAAAGGGAGATGGAGGGTCATCTGTGAGAAACAAACAAGGAGGTAAGTATAGCCAGACTGTAGAGTGCATAGAGGGGAACAAAGTAAACGAAGTGTGGAAAGATAAGAAAGGGACTGCTTGTGAAGGGCTTTAAACACCAAACAAAGGATTTTCTATTTTTTCCTGGAGGGATCAGGGAGTCACTAGAATTCAATGAGTGGAGGAGGCAATGCGGTGATATCTACCCCTTAGAAAAAAACACTTTGGATATCCCCCAAAAGAGAAAAAAACCTATTTGTACACAAATATTTATAGCAGCTCTTTTTTATGGTGGCTAAGAATTGGAAATCAAAGGAATGCCCATCAATTGGGGAATGGCTAAACAAACTGTGGTATATGATGGTGATGGAATATTATTGTGCTATAAGAAATGACAAGGAGGATGACTTCAGAAAGGCCTAGAAAGACATGTATGAAATGATGTATTGTGAAGTGAGCAGAACCAAGAGAACATTGTACACAGAGACAGCAATATTGTTTGATGAAGAACTGTGAATGACTTGACTATTCTCAACAATACAATGATCCAAGACAATCCCAAAGAACTATTGATGAAACACACTATCCATCTCCAAAGAAAGAACTGATATTGATTGAACACAGACTGAAGCGTGCTATTTTTCACTTTCTTTCATTTTTTTTTCTTTTAATCAAGTTTTCTTGTACGAAATGACTAATATGTTTGTTTATTTATGCAAAACGCGACTTCATGAGGTGTAGGTATATTTTTGTTGGAATTTGTTTGGAAATAGAAAAATCTCCAATGGTTTCAGCAGGGAGAATATTCTATTCCTTCGGCTTGAGAATTGAGTAGTCTTGTTATGTGTTTTTATGAGTGCTGCTCTACCCTGGAGGCCGGTACAGCATTGGTAGATGAAATAGCCAGAGGCAGTAAACTCTGGAGGTATTTGGACTCTTTAGCTGAAAGAAACCCTATAAAGTCAGTTATTACTATACCATATGGGTTAGTAATTGGATTGATAGTCACTTAGATTCTGAGGAAACAGAACAGAGGCATATTTAGCTAGAAAATACATTTTTTTTTTCCTCCCATTTCCACCACTGCCCCAAACCTTCTAAATGGTGGGCTCATTGTTAAATATAATATTCTCGGGCTGATGTAAGGACAACCAAGTATTTGTGGAATACCTCTGAACAGTAATACCTTAAAGTGTCTCTTAAGGACAATCTTTATCAGCAGTTCATGGGTCTTTAAGAAACTAAATGAAGTATTTTTAAATCCCATATTAGAAAACAGAGCATTATGATACAATTTTATCAACAGAAAAATTTTCCTTCCCAACCAATGTTTTTTTTTCCCCCAGTGAGGCAATTGGGGTTAAGTGACTTGCCCAGGGTCACACAGCTAGTAAGTGTTAAGTGTCTGAGGCCGGATTTGAACTCAGGTACTCCTGACTCCAGGGCCGGTGCTCTATCCACTGCACCACCTAGCTGCCCCCGAACCAATTTTTTTTAGGGGGGGGGGGCGGGGCAATGGGGGTTAAGTGACTTGCCCAAGGTCACACAGCTAGTAAGTGTCAAGTGTCTGAGGCCGGATTTGAACTCAGGTA
This sequence comes from Dromiciops gliroides, assembly GCF_019393635.1. NCBI lineage: Eukaryota > Metazoa > Chordata > Mammalia > Microbiotheria > Microbiotheriidae > Dromiciops > Dromiciops gliroides. The sequence continues at coordinate 527,289,357 of NC_057861.1, read as the reverse complement.
CTCCTGAATCCAGGGCCAGTGCTTTATCCACTGTGCCACCTAGCCGCCCCCCAACCAATGTTTTAATAAGGAGAATTACATGTTTTGAAGGCGCTTTTACTTCTCAGCACTTTTCTTATTTACTTAGAATTTTATTTTCCCCCAAATTCCATGTAAAAACAAATTTTAACATAGAATTTAAAAACTTTGTGTTCCAAATTCTCTTCCTCTCTCCCTCCCCACTCTCCTTAAGAACTCAAGCAATTCAATATGCTATACATGTGTAGTCAAGCAAAACATTTCCACATTATTCAGGTTGTGGGAAAAAAAAAGACAAAAAAACCCTTTAGAAACTAACAAAAAAAATATACTTCAATCTGTATTCAGATACCATCAGTTCTTTCTCTGAAGAGGGACTGCATTTTTCCTAAGTCCTTCAGAATTGGCTTGGATCACTTTATTGCTGAAAATAACTTATTCACAGAAGATCATCTCACAATTTTGCTGTTATTTTGTATACAGTACATTTCACTTTGCATCAGCTCATGTAAGTCTTTCCAGGTTTTTCTGATAGCATCCTACTCATTTCTCTCTCTCTTTCTTTTTTTTTGGGTTGGGGCAATGAGGGTTAAATGACTTGCCCAGGGTTACATAGCTAGTAAGCGTCAAGTATCTGAGGCTGGATTTGAACTCAGGTCCTCCTGAATCCAGGGCTGGTGCTTTATCCACTGTGCCACCTAGCTGCCCCATATCATTTCTTATAGCACAATAGTGTTACGTCATAATCTCATCTCACAATTTGTTCAGTCATTCCCCAATTGATATGCATATCCCCAGTTTCGAATTCAACATTTTTAAAAATCTTTTTTTGGATACCAACTTAGTAGTGGTATTACTAGGTCAAAGAGTATGCATGGTTTTCTAGCCCTTTGGCCATAGTTCCAAACTGCTCTACAGAATGTTTGAATCAGTTTACAACTTTACCAAGAGTGTATTAATGTCTCATTTTCCCCATATCCCCTACAACATTTGCCATTATTATCCTCTGCTGTCCTATTATCCAATTCAATAGGTATGAGATAGTACCCAGAATTTTTTTTTCCATATAGCTATAGGTGGCTTTGATTCTTTCATCTGAAAACTTCATGTCTTTTGATCATCTATCAACTGGGGGATGGTCTAAAATTCTCTAAAATCAGTATTTACTAGATTAGTTATTTGCTGTTGGCCCCCTAACATGTTTACCTGGCTTGTGTTTTTCTTTTCTACATTATCCCTTCTCTTCCCTCTTCATTCCCATGGCAGCATCATGAATGGCACTACTTAACTCCAATGACACTGTCTTCTCAAACTTCCAACCTCTAGGTCTCCAAAAGCTCATTTCCTGACAAGCTCATAGTGACTTTCCAATAGGAACTAATAAACAGTTTGTGACTTTAGTTTCCCCAAACCACTGGGAGCGGTTTGCTTCCAGAACCACCATATGCTCTATACAGTTTAGCCAAAATGTGTGATAAAACCACGCTAGCATGTCCATACTGCATAGTTGGAAGTCTTGTTTTTACTTTCTGGCTGTTTTGTCCTATTATATAGCAGATTTGCTTTAAAACTGAATATTGATTAGAGTGGGTCTAGAGGAAAGTAAACTAAGTATCGGGTACTATTAATAGCTGAAAATGAAAGGGCTACGTGCTGGATTCTCTCATATGGTTGTGATTAAAAAAATAAAATCCCACCAGTTTAAAACTTGACAGAAAGAAAACTGACACATAAAGAAGTTAAGCAAGACTCGCCTAAAGTTACCAGGCAAGTGAGATGAAGATGAGACCCTAACTTAATGAATCAAAACTCAACTATTTAGTCATGCTACTTCATCTAGACAGCTGGGCAGAAAGGCTAAAGCAATGTTTTGTTGTGTTAAAGTCTCCAAAGTAAGGCAGCTGATAATGAACTTGGCAGATGGTTTTATTTTTTAAAAATCACATCCCATCCAAATGGTTTTTAGTGGTTTTTGTGAAGGATACTTTAATGCCTGAAGCAAGTCCCACTAACTCAATTCTTAGTGTAGTCACTGAGATCAATTCTGCTGCTTCTTTCTATCCTCTGTGCAGGCCATCAAATGGGCCACTTAGGACTTCCACTGCGGGGCAACTCATGAAGTTTTTGAAATGGTATTATTCCAGGTTGGTGGTTATTTATGTTCTAGGAGAGAGAAAAAATGGGTCCATAGAAAATGTATGTTGCTAAAGGCACTAAGTGTATAAAAATATAAAGCTCTTAAGACTATCCAGAGGATGGAATAAAACATCCATTTTATTCAGAAATCAAAGGAAATTAAACTGTTAGCACAGGGCCCAGAGGTATCAATGCTAGCCATTTTTTCCTGTATTTTGTTACCTGATATTTTGTTGGCTTAAGGGTTTCATTCTTTTAAAAAGTTTTCATACCAAAAAAGTGATAGCAAAAGACAATTTTGTACCCTAGGCTTTGGAGAGAATTGATAGATTATGAACATAGTCAAAGTCAAATAGTCTCACTCTCAGTCTCTGTCTCTGTCACACACACACACATAATTTAAGAATCACTGCATCAAACCATCAAATATTTAGAATTTTAAAAGACCCAGAATCATAGATTTAGGACTTGGAAAGAAACCGAGACCATTTTGTCTACCATCCTTCCCCTCTGGTGAGTCAGTGAAGGTCTGAAGCAGGTTCTTCAGAGTCCGGGGCCCAGCACTCTGTACACACTATACTTGTCTCTAGATAGTTTATAATTTTTATAGTAGCATCAGTGTCAGAAGGGCAAAGAAAACATTTTGTGATTAAAAATTTATGGTCAGATTTTTAAAAACTTCTTGCGAATATTTTAAATTTGTACCACTAAAGGAATATGGATCTGGAGATGATCAAACACTCTTTTGCAACTATATCCAAAGTCAGGCTATTACTACTACTAAGTACAAAATATCAGAAAGAATCCTATTGAAAAGGACTAAGTTATTAGCATTTTATACTATGTTGTGTTTTTTCTTTTCAGACAGGAACAAAAAGAGTCAGTCAGCATTAAGGACTGAAACAAAGTACAAACATTGTCTCAGTAGGAAAGAGCTTCCATTTCTCTGGGGCAATTTCAAAAAGACACTATTGTAAGTCAAACCACATGAACTACTTGGAAACTGCCACTGGTTAAATTAGCCTAAAAGAAAATTAAGCTTGACATAAAGATAGAAGTTATATAAAACTACCAAAAGGGGGAAAAAACAAAAGCAAAGAACAAAACAAAGTCAACTGTTTTTGCAAATGATTGCAGGGGGCACTGATCAATGTGTCCCAGATACAAAAACAAGGAATTGCTAAGATAGTTTAACAAATACCACCTAATACATATATATTTTCATAATAACCTCAAAGTATTTGAAACGGATTCAAAACTGATCTCCCATCTCCTGGTCTCTTCCTTATTTCAATTGACTCTGCTCACCATCACTGACAGGTTCCTACTATTTAAACAAAGTTTTCATCATGTCTTTCCCTGCTCAAAAATCTTTGACACCATGCTTCAGTTGCCTTCTCATCTGAACGTCTCTCTGCATGCCTGTCCCATTCTCTGACTGGTAAGTTCCTATGATCTCACCAATGGAGATTCCTTTTTGGGGCCTAGGCCAGCCATTATTCGTTCCCATAGTGACTCTCCAGACTTCACCATCATGTCCTGCTTAGTTACCTTCTTCCTTCCATTCCCTTTTCACTTCCTGAACTACGAGTCCTGCTTCTAGCCCAACCCTTACAACTAGCATCATCTATGTTGTATTGTATTTTTATTTTATTTATTTTTGTTAACCATTTCCCAGTTACATTTTAATCTGGTTCAGGCAGTTTTAGGCCTCAATTTTGACACCTGTGACCTAAGAGATCAAATATAAAAATCTTCTGTTTAACATTCAAAGTCCTTTATAACCTAGCCGCAACTCCTCACCTTTCTAGACCTTATACTTTATTCTCTGCCAGGCCACATACTCTCCCATCTAGTGGCACTGGCCGCCTGGCTGTTTCAAGAACAAGACAACCCATCTCACAGCTCCAGGCATTTTCTCTGGCTATTCCCCATGCCTGAAGTGCTCTCACTTTTCCCTGCTGCCTAGTGGCTTCACTGGCTGCAAGTCCCCAATAAAATCCTATCTTCTACAGGAAGCCTTTCCCAATCCTTCTTAATTCTTCTTAATTATAGTGACTTCTCTCCATTATTTCTTATTTATCCTTTATATAGCTTGTTTGTAAACATTTGTTTCCTTTTTGTCTCTCCTATCAGATTGTGAGCTTCTTGAGGGCAGGGACTGTCTTTTTCCTCTTTTTTGTATTCCCATGGCTTGGCAACCCTAGCACTCAGCAGTTAATAAATATTTGTTTACTGAATGACATTCCAGTGAAGCTTATTTGTTCAACAAACATCAAGATTCTATTATTTTGATATAGGACCAATCAGGAGATACAAAATTTAGATAAGACAGTCTTGCTCTTTGGGGACTTTAATCACAATATATAATACTACAGATTAATATCTACATAATAGCATAAATAAAGATGGAATACTATGCCCATTAAGAGGTGAGGATCACAAAGGAAGGTCATTACTTGAAATGTGTCCCACAGATGTGGGGCTGGGTCCTTTTCTCTTCTCCCTGTATAGTGTTTCGCTTGGTGATCTCATCCAGTTCCCATGGATTCAATGATCATCTTTATGCTGAAGATTTTCAAATCTGTTTATCCAGACCTAATTTCTTGACTGACATCTAGTCTTGCATTTCCAATTGCCAGTTAGATATCTCAAACCGGATGTCCCATAGACTTCTGAAATTTGACCTAAAATTGAACTCATTATTTCTTCCCCCCAACCAACCCTAAATCCTTTTCCCTTCCAAACTTCCCTAACACTGTCCAGGGTAGAGGTGTGAAACTCCCAGAGGAACCAAAGTAATATAATTGGAGAAATATTTATCAAAATAAATGAAAGTATAATATAATTATATGTAATGTTAATTTGAGGTTTTCTAAGTCAATATGCAGTTGCAGTGATCCATTTCTATTTGAGCTTGATACGACTGGTTCAGGGCATTACCATCTTCCAAGTCATCCAAGCTCTATTCTATGATTTCCCCCCTCCCCCCACAAAAGATATGATACCAAGGTCTTTCACTTTTACCTTGGTAACATCTTTTGTATATCCCCTTTTCTCCTCTGAAACTGCAACTACGCTAGTGGAGGCTTACCTTCATCACCTTATGCCTTAGATTAACTATTGCAACAGTCTGGTGTTTGGTTTTCTTGCCATAAGTTTTCTCCCACTCCAGTCAAACCTCCACTCAGCTGTCAAAGGAATGTTCCTTAAGTGCAGCTTTGACAACATTACTCCCACTCCCCTACTCAATAAACTCCATTGGCTTCCTCTCACCCAAAGGATCAATTTTTTTTTTTTTTTAAAGATCAAATTGAAAATCCTCTGGCCTTCTTAACCTGCCTTTTAAGCTCCCTCAACCCTCACTTCAGTTTTTTTTGCACTTTACATGGGATGTATTACTGATGTCTTATGTTGCAAATGTAGTGACTAATTTATCAAAAGGTATTTTTATGCATATGAGCCAAGTACTTATAGTACTATATCTATTCATCCTATAGTATTAAGAATAATACAAGGAGGGGGCAGCTAGGTGGCACAGTGGATAGAGCACTGGCCCTGGATTTGGGAGGACCTGAGTTCAAATCCAGCCTCAGACACTTGGCACTTACTAGCTGTGTGACTCTGGGCAAGTCACTTAACCCTCATTGCCTGCAAAAAACAAACCCAAAAACCAAAACACACAAAGAAGAATACAAGGAGAGGATTCTGGGAAGATGGATGAATGGGTCAGAAAACTTTTGGCTCTCCAAATTTCCTCCACAAAAAAGACAAAACATCACCTCAGTGCAGCAAAAGGGGCAAAGCAGATGTCCTTCCTCCTAAGAGAATCTGAGGAGCCGCAGGAAAGACCTAGCCATGGCTTAGGAGTAAAGAGGAGAGAGCCCAAGTTGGGCCCTGGGGACAGACTTCTGAAAAGAATTGCTAAAAACAAATAAATAAATAATAAAAATGAGTGAGCAAAGGAGAAATAACCCAACCATAGAGAGTTACCATGGGGACAGAGAAGATCTGAGTTAAAATTCAAATGAAGATGATGGAGCTAAAAAAGCCACTTCTTTTTCAATGAGAAACATCAAATAGTCCCAAGCACAAAAAGAGTTCTTAGAAGAATTTTAAAAAGACTTTAAAAAAAAAATAAGAGACACTGAGGAAAAATTGGGGTGGGGGGAAATAAAAGCAATCCAAGAAAATTATGAAAAGTCAACCAACTTGAAATAGAGAACCAAAAAGTTAAGGAAGAAAATAATCCCTTAAAAACTTGGAATCCAGCATGGGGAAGATAATGTCATTCTATGACAACCAGCAATCATAAAACAAAACCAAAAGAATGAAAAAATAGAAGAGAAAGTGAAACATCTCATCAGAAAAACAACTGATCTCAAGAGAAAATATCCAGTGGAAACAATATAAGAATAGGACTACCTGAAAATTACGATAAAAAAAGAATATACAACATTGCAAGAAATTATGAAGGAAAATTGTCCTGAAGTCCTAGAACAAGAAGGCAAAGGAGAAATAGGAAAAAAAAATCCACTGATCACCACCAGAAAGAGATTCCTGGAGGAAAACCTACAAAGTTCCCAGGTTAAGGAGAAAATATTGGAAGCAAAAAGAAAAAAAAACAATTTAAATATTATGGAGCACAAAATAGAAAAAAAAATACATGTAAATACACATTCATAATGTGACAGCTAAGAGGCCAGTACACAGAACTCTCTGGAGTGGAGTCAGGAAGACTTATTGTCTTGAGTTCAAATATGGCCTCAGGCACTTATAAATTGTGACCCTGGGCAAGTCGCTTAACCCTGTTTGCTTCAGCTTCCTCATCCATAAAATGAGCTGGGGAAGGGAATGGTAAATTACTCTAGTATCTCTGCCAAGAAAATCCCAAATGGAGTCACGAAGAGTCAAATATGAGAGAAACAACTTAACAACAAAATATATAATATAGATTATTACCAGATCAACATCTGGCATTTCCTACAGAGATGAAACGTCTAGAGAAACTTAAGAGTTTCTTCTAAGTATTAGTAGTTTAGAAATACACTTGTCTATGTAGAATTACTAGCTGTTGATCTGGTGTATTGTAAAGCTATTACTTAGAGTTACACAGAAACTCACAGTTTCATCTAAGTGTTAGAACGGAGCCAAAGACAGACTCTGTTCCTATTTCCACTACATGCAGAGACAAGCCAATTCATAATCTGGACTATTTAGGGAAATAGTTAGACTGTGAATATTCTGATACCCTGAGAAGAAAGGCTTATTAATACCTTATATATGAAAAGAATGAAACATTATTTCTAGTTAAACGAATTATCCTTTGGAGCATTTTAAAAAAATCAACTCCCATAATATGCACATATATGTATTTATAAATTATATACCTGGACTACTGTACCATGTTGCATATATTAAAAATGAATATGAAATAAAGAATATTTGAAAGAGGAGTTTTGGGGAATGTGGAAGGCTGCTGGGAATCCATCCTTTCCTGGTGAAAACAGTTTAAGTCTCAGGAAGGTGCCAAGTCAGCAACACTCTCCCTCTATAAACTGACCTCTCAAAATACTAATCTTCCTCTTGTCTGCCCTTAACCTTTTAGGGTTACTATCAAGTTGATCTCCTACTGAAAAAAAGGCCGTAGGCAGAATCCTCTTTTCAGACTACTTACAAGAAATAGAATACACTCAATTTAAACATTCAATTTGTAATATAAAAAGCTAAGTTCACAGATTTAGAGGGTGAAGAGACCTTAGAAGTCATTTCATCCAACCCTCTCTTTTTATAGAAGAGGAAACTAAGCCTAAAGAGGTAAAAGATTTGTCCAAAGGCTCACAGCTAATAAATAAGTGGTAGAGGAAGGATTCAAAGCCAGATCCAAATCCTTACTCTTTCTACTACTGCACATTCTACCACCATGTACTGCATGGGAGTTTCTGATGTGTCTACCATTCTTCTCCTAAATTTAACAAACTTCACATTGTTAGAGAATTCCTGTGCTTATTTTTATGTAATATTTTATAGAAATATTTTTTATTATACTCCATTTCTTTTTTTTTAAGGGCAAAAACTGTGCACTGGCTAACAAAGTTATTTTTGCAATATTACTATCAAGGTGCCAAAGTTATAAATATGAAAAGAACAAATACACATAACTCTTCTCCCCCAAATTCTACAGCTACCTAACTGTTTAAAAATTGCAAATTATTTTTATAGGATCCCAAAGTAATAAGGAAGTAAATTTTTACCAAATCCGTGGGGACAACAACCTAGTAAGGTGGATTTCTGAAGGAAACCACAAAGACAGAAAAAAAAGGCCCAAAATACTATCCCATCTTTCATTCACCATTCATTCGTTCATATCAATTCCAAACACACATGATTTGATGAAGTTCATGCAGCACATCCACTGAATTATATCCAGGTATAAGAAATAAGAAAAGAACCATACATGAACACTGAAGCACTCTCTTAAAATTGCTGTTTATATTTAGTTTAAAAATATTTACAGAATACCAAGTAGATAAAGATAGAACTTTCATTTGCACACTAAAGTAAAGGGGCTATTTTCTCTCCTCTTACCTTCCTACCTTGAGGGCTTAGGGGTTTTGTTTTTTGGGTTTTTTTGCGGGGCAATGGGGGTTAAGTGACTTGCCCAGGGTCACACAGCTAGTAAGTGTCAAGTGTCTGAGGCCACATTTGAACTCAGGTCCTCCTGAATCCAGGGCCAGTGCTTTATCCACTGTGCCACCTAGCTGCCCTGAGGGCTTAGGTTTTAAACATTTGGATCAGCCTTCATAAAATGATCTCTCTCAGAAATATTCTGTCCTACTGTTGAGGTGAAGGGAGAAAAAAAAAAAAACACACCATGTTTTTAAAAGCACTTGACTGAGATTTCATTCTCTTGTTTTAGCTGACTAGCCCTCAGGTCCCTGTTTTGGCACAAGGAGACTTCTGGAGACTACCTTCTTAGTTCTAAATGCTTGAAAAGTAATCCCATCTTTAGGCCAATTACATTGAGTAATAACAAGTACAAGGTTTTCTAAGGTTATGAACTACATACAAATAGACCAGTCTCTTCTCCCTCTATGAAAGCTCTTCTCTTCTGGTAGAACTCCAGCCTAAGCTGACTGAACTTTCAAAGCCTACTATCCCTCTAGCTGCCTTTCTATTTGGTCCCCTAGATGGGGTAGCAGCATGATATGGTGAATAGAATGGTGGACTTGGAATCAGGAAGACCTGGGTTCAAATCCCTTCTCAGACACTTATTTGCTTGGCAACCCTTTAATAAATGACTATCTTAAGACTAGAGCAATTAATTAAGAGTAATTGGTTGTTGGAAGGGCTGAGAAAAGACAGCAACCTCTGAGGAAGTTATTCAAACTCTCTAAGCCTGAGCAAGTTATTTAAACTCTCTAAGCCTCAGTTTCCTGATTTATAAAATGAGAGGGTTAGATGACTTATCAGGTCTTTTCCAACTTTATATCGGCAATCCTAACAATCCTAGATCTTATGAGTCTATCCTTGATTCAGGCTGAGCTAGACTTCTGTTTTTGTTTTTGTTTTTTGGCGGGGCAATGGGGGTTAAGTGACTTGCCCAGGGTCATGCAGCTAGGAAGTGTCAAGTGTCTGAGGCTGGATTTGAACTCAGGTACTCCTGAATCCAGGGCCGGTGCTTTACCCACTGCGCCACCTAGCTGCTCCCTGAGCTAGACTCCTAAGCTAACTCTGCAATCTCAGGAGTGGGTGTATCCTATTTGCCTCCTAGAGAAATAGAAATCATTCTTTTTCTGAGCCCTTTGGCCTGCAGACACTTTCCTGATGGCTTAGTTATTAACCCATTAGCAACTGAGTCTTTTAAAAAAAATTATTTTTATTGATATCTTTTCCCTTTACATCATCTCAATTTCTGAAATTCTTCCTCTATCCAGACAACCATTTTTTTTTTTTGTAAAACAGATTTAAGGAGAAAATAAGTTGAGCAAAAAACAATGAACAAATCTACCATGTTCAAGAGAGTATTGCAAAAGGCCACATTAATAGTTATATACTTCTGCAAAGAAGGGAAGTATATTTTTTCAACTCTTTTCCAGGGTCCAAGTTTAGTTATTATGTCATTATGTGTTTTGTTTTTTGTTCATTCCACTTACAATGTTGTAGTTATTGTATATACTTACTGTGTTCTTTGTTCAGCTTATTTCAGATTTCTTCAGTTCATACTGTTCTCCCTATGCTCCTCTAAATTCTTTATTATTCATCGTTTCTTTATGATACAATAATATTCCAATACCCTTATGTGCCACAATTTGTATATACATTCTTCAGAGTCAGTGTGGTAGAGGGGAGAGTGCCAGTTATGGAGTGAAAGTACTTGAGTTAAAATCCTGCTGTTGACACTTACAACCTTTGTGACCTTGGGCAAGTCACTTAGCTCACTGGGCTTCAGTTTTCTCGTGTGTAAAATAAAGGGCTTAGTTTGACAGACTTGAGAACTGATCGACAGAATGACCAACTATAATTCCAGAGGAGTGATGAAGCTTGCTGCCAAACTCCTGATAGAGAGATTATGGCCTCAAGATGCAGAATCAGACATATATTTTCAGACACAGTGTGGGAATTTATTTTGGTTGACTATAACTATTTGTTATAAGGGCTTTCTTTTTCTTTTTTCCCCACTGATGGGTGGAACACAGGAAAGGTAAGTAAAAAAGGACAGTAGTAAGAGATAGAAGAGCAAAAAAAAAAGAAAGAAAAAAAGAAAGAAAAGAAAGAAAGAAAAAAGGGAGTTGTTGAAGAATCTTTATTTTTTTTTTTAATGCAGAGAACAGAAGGGGCAGAAAGAAGCACACGCAAGCAGACCAGCTTTGAAAGCTACAGGTTGAACTTAATATATACTTTAAAAGAAAAACAAGCTGTATAGAACAAATCTGCAGTTTTATTTATAATCCTCTTTTTCTATATTACGTATATGAAGCTTATCTTATAAAAATGAACAACTCTGACAAAGCATGATGAATGCTATCCAGTTCTTGATAGATATGATGGACTATGTATGCAGAAAGATATTTGGGGACAAGAACAATTTGAGAATTTGTTTTGCTTAACTAAGCATATTTGTCATAAGAATTTTGATTTTGGGGGCAGCTAGGTGGCACAGTGGATAGAGCACCGGCCCTGGAGTCAGGAGGACCGGAGTTCAAATCCGGCCTCAGACACTTAACACTTCATAGCTATGTGACCCTGGGCAAGTCACTTAACCCCAATTGCCTCACTAAAAAAAAGGGAAAAAAAAAGAATTTTTTTCCCCCAGAGGGTAGTTAAGAGGAAGAGAAAAAATGCTTGTTAATTGAAAAAAAAATTTAAATCCAGAATAAGATGAATTTTTGGACATGGACAACACAGGAATATGCTTTGGGGACTACTGAACAACAGTTTGTCTGAGGATTTTTGTTTTTATTGTTTGGGGGAGAGCAGTAGCACTAGGAAGGACAGAAATAAATTTCTTGCAAAAATATATAAATGAGCAAATGAATGAATGAATGAATGAAGGGAGAGGCTGGCCTAGACTCTAAGCTTTGAACTTATGTAGCCAAATCAATAATCATATGCTTTGTTGCCAATTTCTCACCACAAAAAGTGCTTCTATTAGTTTTTTGTTCATGCTTGTATATGAAAACTTTCTGTCTTTGACTTCCTTGTAGTATATGCCTTTTCAGGGGATATCTAGTTCAAAGCATACAGACATTTTGGTCACTTTCTTAGCATGATTCCAAATTGCTTTCCAGAATGACTGAACCAATTCATGGATTCACCAAGAATGTCTACCTTTCCAACAGTTAATTTATTCTTAAATAAATGTTCTAGGTTTAACGTATAAAGTAGTTGTTTAATATAGATTACAAAGAAGGACTTTTAACTTCACCCTCCCAAACAAGCTGGGACAGACAAGATGAACAACATAACAAAGTATATGGGGTTCTAGGGAAAAGAGCTACATCTATTAAAAAGTGGGAATGAAGGGGCAGCAAGGTGTCGCAGTGGATAGAGCACCCGCCCTGGATTCAGGAGGACCTAAGTTCAAATCCGGCCTCAGACACTTAACAATTACTAGCTGTGTGACCCTGGGCAAGTCACTTAACCCCAACTGCCTCACCAAAAAACAACAACAACAACAACAAAAAGTGGGAATGAAATGCAACCACCAAGAGAAGAGGCAGATGGACTACTTCTTGTTCCTCCATTCCATAATCACTTCAAACATTTGTTGTAAGAAACTCTTACAGTGTCTAAAATCCTTAAATTTAAGCAACTTTGTGGAAAATAGGTTAGTTAGCAGTGAAACTGATCAGTCTTTACCCTGACATTTTGTGAAAGCTACCAATTTCCTTTTATTATTTCTCTTCATTTGAAATAAAGGTACTCTGATAATCCATTTCTAGACTGTCACTGAAAAGGCAAGGGGAAAGAAAAGGGTAAGTTTAGGTATGCATTGTCAGCACATAAATTTTTTTATGTTTTGTTAGACTATACAGGGTCTTCTAAAATATACTAGAAGCATTCATTAAAATGTAACAGGGTGGGGGAAGCTAGGTTGCGCAGTGGACAGAGTACCCGCCCTGGATTCAGGAGGACCTGAGTCCAAATCCGGCCTCAGACACTTAACAATTACTAGCTGTGTGACCCTGGGCAAGTCACTTAACCCCAACTGCCTCACTAAAAAAATAACAAAAAAAAAATAACAGGACAACTAACCAACAATGACATTAAATTACTGCCAAATAGTTAGAGCCCTGCAAAAAATTTAATCCAAATTCTAAACAGTTTTTGTAGTTTCATTCCTGAAATGTTTATGCAAGTAACATCTCATGCCAAAGCCAAATTGTGTTTATGATTTATTTTTCCTCATAGTTTTATCAGTCTTTTAGAAATAGTTTTTAACTTAAAACTCAAATATACTCCAGAGTATTTAAAAAATTAAACCCCATAATTATGAACTGATTAAAATTAGATCAGCTAACATATAATGCCTAGATATTGATTATCAATAAGACAAATGTACCAAGGTATATTGTAGTCTAGTATTTATGTTCTATAAATATTAGATTCTAGGTATGAAGTTTAAGTTTTAAATTTCATCAAAAATTCAACACAAAGGGGGCAGCTAGGTGGCACAGTGGATAAAGCACCAGCCCTGGATTCAGCAGGACCTGAGCTCAAATCTGGCCTCAGACACTTAACACTTACTAGCTGTGTGACCCTGGGCAAGTCACTTAACCCCCATTGCCCCGCAAAAAAACCAAAACAAAACAAAAATTCAAAACAAAGTATGCCTGAACTGCACAAATGAAAAACAAAAACAAAAACAAATGCCTCTAGGTGGAACAGTGAATACTGTTGAGCTTGAAATCAGGAAGACATGTCATTTAACTTCTGTCTGCCTCTGTTTCCTTATCTGTAAAATGAGGATAATAATAGCATCTGTTTCCCAGAGATTTTGTGAAGATTAGATAATAATATTTGTAAAGTGCTTTTCAAACCTTAAATCACTAAAGAAATGCTAGCTATTATTACAATGAATATTAAATAAAATTATATTAGTCATCAAGACTGAAAATCACTAGGCTATCACATAAGCATCTAAGCAGAAAACTAAAGTCTCAAATTCAGAAACAAAAAATGTAAAAAAATAAAAGTGGACAAACTGCCCCCTCACTCCAAAGCAGATCAGTCTTACTATATTGATCAAAAGAAAGATTGTTTCCAAAACATAATGATGTTCATGCTCTATGAAAGGAGGGGCAAATGACTTCTTTATATCAATCAATCAGGGAGCATTAACTAAGTGCCTTCTTACAAAATAGTCCACAGCAGTGCTGGACACTGGAGAGTGCAAGGACAAAAAAACCTGGCTTTTTGAAGAATTTATATGGGCGGGAAGTGAATAGGACAGGACAATATATACATTTAAATATATGTATAATAGCTATATACAGAATAAATACAAGGTAGTTAGTAGGAAGAGCTAGTTCCAGCAGTTGGGGAGGGTATCAAAAAATGCTTCATGTAGAAAGGGGTATCCCCTACAATGTTCTGAGCATAAGTAGGTAGTCAGTGCATTTTTTTTGTTTGTTTGTTTGTTTGTTTTGGCCAGGCAATGAGGGTTAAGTGACTTGCCCAGGGTCACACAGCTATAAGTATCAAGTGTCTGAGGCTGGATTTGAACTCAAGGTCCTCCTGAATCCAGGGCCAATGCTTTAACCACTGCACCACCTAGCTGACCCCCCAGTGCATTTTTTAAAAAACTGAATTGAGATGTCTTTAAGTGGAGGTTTGACTTGAGACTGGTCCCCTTACCTCATCCTGAACTCATGGAATCTAGATTTATAGTGACTGAAGAACAATAAGCAATAGAAAAAAGAAAAGTACTAGAAATTGACTAGAAGTGGACAGGAAGTGGGAATTAATGGAGAAATAGGATTTTTGTTTCTCATTTACTAGCAGGTGAACAAATAATTAAATCTGATCAAGATGACCTTCCAGCTCAAAACTATGACTCCATAATTATTACACAGAATTCAAACATATGACAAATGGAATCTTCAATCAAAAAGTATTCACTAAGGATGAGTGTAGGGTTGACAAGATCTGTGTTCCAATCCATGCTAGAGCTGCCCATTGAATGGTAAACAACTGAATGTACTTATTCTCTGTCCCTGGAGAAGAGTTCATGGTGGGGCACCAAGTCCATGTAAGAGACAGAAGTAGACCACCCTAAGGGTATATTCCCAGATGAGCTTAAGTCTCCTCTGTTTAAAAAATATATATATTCATTGAGCATCTCATATAATTAGTGTGCTAGGGATTGTTGGAAGACTTTTTCAAAAGGGGCTTTACAATCCAATTGAGGACACAAGCCAATGGTACAAATAGAAACAATTCAATCTTAAATTATATGAGGGTGACATGAAACAACAAATTTCGAGGCTGTCAGTATTATGCAGCCCTCTTTCCATTTCTACAGCAACAGTGACATGACAGTGGAAAAATGACAGAGAGTATTGAGGAACAGTTTTTAAAACATCTATAGACATTAACTTAGCTGTTGCTATTTTAGTTTTATTTTTTTTTTAAGTGTTACAGATTTGGGCCTTTGGCCTTTATTTGGGTTTTGGGGGGGGGGTTTGGGTTTTTTGCGGGGCAATGGGGGTTAAGTGACTTGCCCAGGGTCACACAGCTAGTAAGTGTCAAGTGTCTGAGGTCAGATTTGAACTCAGGTCCTCCTGAATCCAGGGCCAGTGCTTTATCCATTGCGCCACCTAGTCGCCCCCAGCTGTTGCTATTTTAAATATGAGATTCTTGCCCCGGTGACCAAGGAGACATACTGCTAAAGGAGCCAAATCATAGAAATCCTGACATTTTTTCTATAAATGAAACCAGAACTAATCAACAAGCATTTATTTAGGCCCCTTTTTGTGTATCCCTATCCTGGGGATACAGAGATAAATGAAGCCATATCTTTTACTCAAGAAGCTTACATTCTATCAGAAACATTATGTACATGTAAGCATATACAAAATACATGCAAAGCAAATACAAGGCAATTTCAAGAGGATGAGGAAAGGTCTCATGTAAAAGGTAGGGCTTGAGCTAAGATTTGAAGGAAGATGGGAATTCTGAGAGGTAGAGGTAAGGAGTGAGTACATTCTCTGAACAGAGGGCAGCCTATGCAAAGGCATACAGATGAGAGATGGAATGGCATGTGTGAGGATCAGTAAGAAGGCTAGTTTGGCGGAACTGTGGAGTAATGGAAGAGTAGTAATATATAATAAGGTAGCAAATGTGGGATGAAGCCAAGCTATGAAAGGAAAGGCTTTAACTGCCAAAGAGAAGTCTGCATTTGATCCCCGAAGAGATAAGGAGCCAGTAAAATGTACTGGATGGAAAAGTAACACAGTCAGACCTGTATCACCTTGGCAGCTGCGCAAAGCACAGATTAGAGAATCTAGAAGGAAGTAATGGGAAGATGCATCACAGATTATACTTAAAGAGGCAAAGTAGGCTGAGTTGATTTTAACATACATCCAAAGGCTTGAGCAAGAAAGATTTCATGAAATATTTGATCACTTCATGTTCTAGTGTTCATTAAAAGTACTTGCAAAAAGACCACCATGAAAATAATTACAATTTATGCATCAACATCTGTGGCAGAAGATAAAAATATAGACAAAGTCTATGAACAGCTCAACAAGACCTTCCAAGTCAACATGTATTTTGATATTTGGTGACTTCAACACAAAGATGGAAACAGAGAAGAACTGAGAAAAATGTTGGAAAATATAGTTTAGGACCAGAAAATAAAGAGATCCAAGATTTATAGACTACAGAGAATCCCTCACACTCACACAGCATGAATGCCTTCTTTGAGAAAAGAATTGAGGGATGGCGGAACATTAAGTGTACCAGATACTATCATACACGAGCAAATTGATCTCATTTTAAATGGACAAGAAAATACCTATTACTGAAATAATACAAGTCATTCTTGAATCAGCTGCTTATGTAGTCAAAATTAATGGAAAGCTAGAATGAGAAAATTATGGTGAGCAATCAAAACACAACCTGAGCTACTTGAACAAATTATTAACACCAAAAAAAGGGATATGGATGGAGAAAATGGCATCAATGTGGGCTATAGCAATTTAATACAGAAACTCAATCTAAGTAAATCAACTGTCCCAATAGGAAGACTAGAAGAGCCTAAAATTGCCTTAGTTATAAAACATTTACTTGCCACGTGGAAGGGATATGGCAGCCAATTAGCAACTTCTTTTGGAGAATTTTACAGTGAAGGATGGAATTGACACAATTTTGAGGGTTGGAGATCAATTTTCATGATATTTAAAAGAGGAGTAGACACCAAAAGTATGGAAAAATCTCAGACATTATTATTGTTTTAAAGTCAACCAACAATACATCAATAACTACTGACCTACCTACTCACTTTCTCATCTTTATAAGATCTTTATAAGAATAATACGCATACACACAACATACACACAGAACATCCTTGATGAGGGTATTAGAAGAGAAGAGGTAGGCTTTCACAAGTGATATTCCATAGCAGAGCATTACCATCACATCATATAACTAAGTGAAATATGCAGAGAATACAAAACCCCATGTGCTTATTGCTTGATGACTTTTAAAAAATTACAAATAATGTAATGATGTAAAAAAATTACAAATAATTATGATGGGAAAAGTCATCAAAAATGAATAAGGAAGAGAATGGGCTGGCCAAATAGTAACTAGAAAGGGAAAGCTGATAGAAAGCCTATGTGTTCCATTATCCTAACAATGTCAAGAATGAGCAAATAAGGACCCCAGTATGGAAGACTTAGGTAAGTCACACAGTATAGGGCAGGCATGGATAAGTTGTGAAATACAGCTGGAAGGAATACTCACATTCAAAACATCACAAATTCATTTGAATATTAGGCAGCTAAACTCAAATTAATTACAGTGACCAATATTGGTCTCAGAGCACAGATTTCCCTCTTCTTGGTTAAGAGACATGTGTATGCATCAAGGGGAGAACTGTTGGTGTATTCCAGGGATGTTATGTTGTCACTATTGCTTAATTATTTTTCCTTATAATGAGAAAGGGCTTAGAGAAGTAGGAGTGCAGGAGTGGTAGATGGTATAAAAACAGAAAACATGATATAGAGCCTTAAAAAAATAATGTAACATATGCAGCTTATCAATACACAACTTCCCTTCATGGTATATGATCAAGGTTATTACTTCTTAATAGACATTTACTCTTAATGTCTTTGCTTCTGCAAAAAGAAGAGTGAATTGCAGACTCTTCATTTCAACTCAGTTTATGTATTTGCTGATACTGTAAATCTGAGTTCCCAAATGCAAATATATTTCCTTTTTGCATTTGAAGCCAAGGATAGAGGAGAGGGAGTAAAAGAGGGAGAAAAGAGAGAGAAGGAAGGAGGGAGAGAGAATGGAAGAAAGAGAGGAAGAGAAAGTGAGAGAAGGGGAAGAGAGAAAGGGAAATAGAAGGAGAGGGCAGAGGACAGGAGGGAAGGAGGAAGGAGAGATAAAATGCCAGTTTACATGCCTTCTTCTAAGAAAATAATTAAATGATCAATCGCTACTCGTTGCCATTACTGGTTTTAAACATCCTGATTAGAAGTAATGGTAGCATTTAAAAATTCTTCCCATTTGCCTACTTTTATAAAAAAAAAAAAGTAGGGGGCAGCAGCTAGGTGGTACGGTGGATAAAGCACTGGCCTTGGATTCAGGAGGACCTGAGTTCAAATCCAGCCTCAGACACTTGACACTTACTAGCTGTGTGACCCTGGGCAAGTCACTTAACCCTCATTGCCTGGCCAAAAAAACCAAAAAAGTAATGTAGAAAATCCACGTCAAATATGTAGTGGACTATAGAATTTATAGCAAATATACCTAAACAAAGTGCTCTTTAAAGAAATAAATAACTTAAATAGCTGGAAGAATATTCAGGGCTCATGGCTAGGCCCTGTTGATATGATAAAAATGACTATTACCAAAGTTAACTTATATTTTTAATGATACATAAATCAAATTACTAAGAGATACTTTCTAGAACTTGATAAGATAATAACAAAATTCACTTGGAAAAACACAGGATCTAGCATATCAAAGGAAATGATGAAAACAAGCAGAGATAGGGGGTGGAGTGAGGGTGGGAATAGCACTTCCAGACCTCAAACTATATTATAAAGCAGTAGTCATCAAAACCATCTGGTATTGGTTTAAACATAAAATAATCAATGGAACAGACTAGACAAGGGAAAATAAGAAAAAATGGAATTCAATAACCCAGTGTTTGATATTGTGGAAAAAATAAATTACCTAGGAAAAAACTCCTTTTATAATTAAAAACTGCTGGGAAAACTGGAAAGCAATATGGCAGGAATCAGGCTTAGACCAACACCTTAGACCATGGTCTACAACACATTATAAATAACCTTAATATTAAAGACTGGGCTATAAAAATATTAGAAGAGAAACAGATCCTTATCTCTCACACCTATGGGTAGGAGACATTTTCTTAACAAATAAAAAAATAGACGCAATTACAAAAGATAAAACAGATAACTCTGATCACCTGAAACTAAAAGCTTTGGCAAAAACCAAATCAATGCACCTACTATAAGAAAGGAAGTAACTGTATGTGAAAAAAACTTTGTATCAAATTTTTGTGGTATGGTTTGTTATTCAAGATATGACATATATGATTAATAGCCATTCTCCAATGATTAAGTAGTCAAAGGACACGATCAAACAGTTCTCAAAAGAAAAACTGCAGTGTTCACAACTACATAAAATAATGCTCTAAATCATTAATAATAAAGAGAAATGCCCTGAGGTTTTACCGCACTCCCTAGAGATTGGCAAAAATGACAAAAAAATTACAATACTCAATGTTGGAGAGGTTGTGGAATAATAGGCACACAAATGCATGGTTGGTGGAACTATGAAATGGTACCAGAATTTTGGAAATCAATTTGGAATTATGCAAATAAAGTGACTAAAATGTCAATACCTTTTGGTCCCACCATTCTATTATTGGGCTTATATCCCAAGGAAGTCATACAGAGGAAAGGAAAGGTGAATAATGCAAGACTAAACAAATTGAGGTTGGGGCAGAAGAAGACAATGTATATACTCACTCAACAATAACACTATGAAAGGCTGTTCAGTAATATCTAGGTGTTTGAAACATTATAAAGGAGCCAAGGGCAGCACGAACAAGAGTGACAGCAGGGAGATCAGTAAGAAACTTTGTTCTAAATGTACACAAGAAGACTGGGATGAAGGCAGAAGAAGGGAGTAGCAGTGAAGAGGTGGGTCTGAGGCATTATATGGACAAAACCTGGTGACAACCTGCATACAGGTGAATCATTTTTTTTCTTTTGTTTTGTTCTGGTTTTGTGGGACTTCATTAAAACAAGGGAGTGCAGAAGAAAAGGGGCAAGATGTTCAGGGGAATAGAGAGGAGTATATGTTGCAGTAGGGTCAAATCTAGGACTGCCAATGAGGAAAAGGTGACCCTTGTGGTCTCAAAAAGAGAAGAGCCTACAGGGAAGTAGATGAGGCAGAGGGAAAAGAAGGAGCCCTTAGTTTGATGGTGAAAGGGGGTTCCACTGATGAATGCTCCTTTGAGTAAAAGAGAGATGGTCTGTGAAAAGAGAGGGACTTTGTGCTGAGTGTGACCTAGGGAATTTGCTGTTGGGAAAGTCTTTGTAAAAAATAAATACTTTGCAAAAGTCCCTTCCTCAAGAGCAAGGAGCTGGAACTCTTGAAGGCAACTGGTACTTGGAGAAATGAGAAGGTATGGACCCAGGGAGGAGATTTTGAGGCAAATGGAGGAAAGGGAGGGAAGGTAACCAGGGGAGTATATAGATAAATGGTCTGCATAATCAGGAATGTACTGGGAGAGGGGCCTTACTGTGGTGAAATGTCCTGCACTAATTGGCATTGTTCTGGAAGTGAGAGACAGTGGAATCCACAAAACAAATTCTATAAGGCAGAGGCAAAAACCATCTACAGAGGAGAGCCCAGAATGGATACCGTGGACGTTTTGATTGCATGAGGAATATGGAAAAAGGAGAGAGATCAGAGAATGCTCATGAATCAGAGAATAAGAGTCTAGAATAGACAAAAAGAAATAACAGATAATGAAGAGTGAGAAAAATCCTTTTCAGAAAGCAGCACAAAAAAAAAAGTAATTAAAAAAACTAATGTCGGGGGCAACTAGATGGTGCAGTGGATAAAGCACCAGCCCTGGATTCAGGAGGACCTGAGTTCAAATTCGGCCTCAGACCCTTGACACTAGCTAAAAAGAAATGCTGGCTGTAAAAATTGTTTCCCAGCTTTCTGCCTCCCTTCTAATATTGGCTGTATTGCTTCTGCTTATACAAAAACTTTTTAATTAAATGTAATCAGAGATACTTACTAGCTGTGTGACCCTGGGCTAGTCATTTAACCCTCATTGCCCCGCAAAAACAAAACAGAAACAAACAAAAAACAACAAACAACCCCACCCCCAACCCAAACCTAATGAATAGGAATGAAAGGGAGAAGAGGAAGGAAGAATCTGTTTGACTGAGAGGGAAAAAGAGGGGCAGAATTATAGAACCAGATAAAAGCAGGAGAGAAAAAAGAACTAATAAGCAACGCCCTAAAGGGAAAGGAGTAACAAACAAAGAGAAGGATATCAGGGGTGAAGAGAAGAGAACCAATGGAAACAGGGCCATCCTATAAAAGATTAAGGTAAAGTAAGTGAAGGAACATAGTTCTGTGTTTGCAACAGAAGCTGGGAAAAATCTTAATTTGAAAAAAACAACACCCGGGCAGTTGGTGTCACAGTGGATAAAGCACCAGCCCTGGATTCGGGAGGACCTGAATTAAAATCTGACCTCAGACACTTGACACTAGCTATGTGACCCTGTACAAGTCACTTAGCCCTCATTGCCCCGCACAAAACAAACAAAAAACCACCCCAATATTAGAGACAGATGGAGGAAAATATAAAGTTAATTAAACTCAGACTCAGGGAGAACCGTGTTTACATTTCCCTTCAGAAACTTACCAGCTGTGTGGTCATGGACAAGTCACTTAACCTCTTTAAATCTCAATTTCTTCATCTGCAAAATGGAGGTAATAGCAGAGCCACCTCACAGAGTGTCTAATCAATATTCACATTAACCCTAAGACACAGACAATATGCAGTAGTGAAAATAAATCAGTCTCAGATAGTGACGGAGAAATTAAGGAATAGAGAAGACAGGGTTAATCACAATTTGATAATGGAACTAGGAATGGACTTCAGCTTTTGAGGCAGAGCTCAGTTAGATTTTAGGTAAAGAGAAAAAAAGAGGCCAATTTAAAAACTAGAGATTTCAAACAACCTTTTGTCAAAGTTAATGAAAACATGCAAGTCCTCAAAGCAACAAATTCAACTGCATTGAGAATTCTGAAAAATAAATATCTTTAGTAATTCAAAGTCCTCATCAACAAATGGCTTAACTTACCCACATCATCATGCCAGTACCTCACCATTCATTAGCTAATGTTGTCTAATGTTGTCTAATGTTGTGCTAAGAGCTGTTTCAAGGTTCTACTCCTAATTTTCCAATACCTTCATATATCATCTATGCCCCTGAAACTGATGCAAACCCAGAGGCCAATAAAAGAATCTAAGAAAACTAAGCAATTAAAAATATGTGGGGACTGGAAGTGCAGAGAAACGATGAAAAATTAAGAGTATTTTTGTAAATTAAGTGCTTATTATTGCAAATATTAAATTTAATTAATTCTCCAAAATGTTAGGATAAGACAAAGTAAACAAATATGGCTAATGTCAATTGCTTCTTCTTGAAGTGACTTGAAGCGTTTTAAAAACAAGTATGCAGGGGCAGCTAGGTGGCGCAGTGGATAGAGCATCGGCCCTGGAGTCAGGAGCACCTGAGTTCAAATCTGGCCTCAGACACTTAACACTTAACTAGCTGTGTGACCCTAGGCAAGTCACTTAACCCTAATTGCCTCACCAAAAAAACCCCAAAACAAGTATGCATATAGAATTTTTCATAAATTCATGAATAATAATACATTTATGTCAGAACATAATATATACACATATTCTCAAAAGAGCAGAATACAATTTTGTCATCTTTTAAAAACTAATCCAGAAAACACATTAAGTAGCAAGTTGATAATTCTAATACTGGATTTAAAAAAAATTACAGGATGATGGCTACCCCACTTCCCATCTGTCTCTCCCTTTATCCCAGTCCATCTTCAATTAAGTAGAGATCTGACCATGCCAATCCACCTATTCCATAAACTCCAGTAGCTTCCTAGAACCTCCAAGATCAAATAAAAAATCCTCTGCCATTCAAAGATCTTCATAACCTGCCTCCCTCTCCCACCTTACCAGTCTTCTTACACTTTACATCCCTGCATACTTATTCTTTGATCTAGTGACACTGGTCTCCTTCCGGTTCCTCAAATAAGACATTCAAATCTCCCAACTCAGAGCATTTTTACTAGCTGTCCCCTATGCCTAGAAAGCTCTCATTTCCTGGCTTACCTATCTTCCTTCACAGCCCAGCTAAAATTCCATTTTCTATAAGCTTTTCCTGATTCCCCCGTAATTCTAGTTCTTCTTTCTGTTGATTGGTGCCAATTTATCCTGTATATAGCTTATTGTTTGCATGTTGTCTCCGCCATTAGACTGTGAGTTCTTTAAGAGCAGGGACTTTCTTTTACTTTTCTTTGTATCAGCAATGACTAGCACAGTATCTGGCACATTGTAGGCACCTAAGGAGACACACAGAGGCTTTCAAGAAGGAAATTCATGTGAAATGCTCTTGGGAGTTTTTTATTTCATGTGAAAAAGAAATTTGCAGAAGGTCACCCTGCCCCTGTCATTCTTTCAAGCCAAAAACAGCGAGGTAAAATTTAACATTACGTCCATTTTTTTGTTATAGCTGTCTATTTCAGTAAAAACAATACAGTATTTCAAATGGGATCCGAATTTATACAAAGCCATAGCCCTTTGATGGATTTCGCTTACTAAAAACAAAAGCCTCATTAGATATCATTTACTTCTATGACATTCCACTCACAGTGCCTCAACACTGTCTTCTCATTGAAAATTCCATATTGAAAAAAAAAAAGAGATTAAACAAACCTCACAACCAACCTACAGGGCTTGCTATATCCCAGGAGGTAGCTAGTAAAACTAGACAGCTGCAATGCAGAGCACAGAGGCTCTCAGAAAGATGGATTTCCTCATTATAATCTAAACCTACTGAAAATAACTGCTATAACAGCCATCCTGTATTTAAGATCCTGGGTTTCTACAATTTCATAAGCACAAAAATATGTAGAATATACAGGCAACAGAAAATACTGGGGTGGGTTTAATTTATTCTTTCCTAGGGGAAAAAATTTAAATATTATTCTATATCAAAGTAGTATAAGGAAATTTGACTTTCCATTTATGACCAAATAACTTCCAATTTTATTCACATGGTAAATTCTTTCCAAATCATGTGTTACATTTTGGTTCAAATGACAAAAGGGGATAATATACCACATCTTTGATGTTCAAAAATGTCAAAGAAATCTGACCTCTCTACCAACACAAAATAATCTAGAAGTAAATCTAAGTAGATAAGTGTTTCACATGAAACATATCCATATATCATAAAACCCCTGAACTGATAAAGATTTGTCAGTGGGTCCTTGTGAGGGCCAGTTGTACAGAATGCTTTATCACAAAATTCCTTGTAGGAAAAGAATAAGGAAATGATGTAATAAATTATTTAAAATTTGGTAAACAATGTTCATGAGGTCACATGAATCACAAAGAAGGATGAATCTGGAATCCAGCTGCCACTACAGTAGGAAAACTGATTAATGCATCCATGCAAATTAGACATGTGGCAACCTATCACAGGATCTGATCTGCAAAAATCCAAATGTCTCCTGGGAGTTTTGCTCTTTTCCTAAAACAGTTTTCTTGCCTCTTGTCTTATAAAGCTCATGAATTAAATAAAAATCAAGGGGTTCTTTGTTTTGATAAGTTACCTATTCCTGATTGCATTTATCAGCAGCATCACTGAAGTGAAAAGGCAGTATTTGTTTTGTCTCCTTCCCTTCAAGTCAAAGGAAGGTTGGAGAGATGGTGGAAGCGGGAAGAAATCCAAATGAAACTCCAATTACAGACTAGAAGAATATTACATGAGAATACTGTGTGGTGGTCAATTTCTACTCAGAAGCATACTTCTGTATCACCGCAAGAAATAAAATTTAAAGGAAACAATTTCCTGACCAAAATGCCTACAGAACAAAACTAGGTTAGATCAATGCTTTCAGCTAACAAGAAGGAAAAATGTATGAAAATCCATCTTTGTACCTTTATATGAATTCTTCTACAAGGAAACAGTAAAATGTTTCTGACAGTCAACAAGTATTTAAGAAGTGCTTGAGGATGCACCGTTCTGTGCTAAGCATTGGGGATTCAAAGAAAGGCAAAAATGCAGTCCCTGCCCTCAAGGGGCTCATACTCAAATGGGGCAGACAACATGCAAACAAGTATGTACATACAAGAGTTATGCAGGGTAAATGGCCAGTATTATTAGAGGGAAGGCACTAAGCAGCAGGAGTGGCAGGGGAAGGCCTCCTGAAGAAGTTTGAATTTGAGCTGAGTCTTGAAGGAGGCTGGGGAAGCCAGGAGGCAGAGTGGAAAAGTAAGAGCATTCCAGGCAGTGGGGACAGCCAGGGCAAAGGCACAGAGATGGAACATGGGGTATCATGTGTGAAGAGAAAGTAGAAGTGTAGCTGTATAGTAGAGGATGTGGAGGGAAGCGAAGGCAGGGAGGGCATAGGTAATGAACAGATTTAAATGTTAAACAAAGCATTTTATATATGATCCTAGAGCTCAGAGAAGAGAGTTTATAAAGAAGAGAGTTTATAGAGAAGAGAGAAGTGACATGGTCACACCTATGAGCAAGGAAAATCACTGTGAAATGGGGAGAGACTTGAGGCAGGGAGGCCAATTAGAAAGCTGCTGCAATAGTCCAGGCCAAAAGGGATGAGGCCTGCAAGAGTGGTGGCTGGTAACTGGAAAGAAGGGGGTGTATGAGATATTTTGAGGATAGACATGACAAGACTTGACAATACACTGGATATGTGGGGTCACTGAAATTTGAGGAGTCAAGGACAACAAGGTTTCTAGCCTGGGTAACTAAGACAACTATGGTACTCTCAGCAGCAATAGGAAAGTTGGGAAGAGGGAAGGGTTTTGGAGAGAAGATAGTGAGTTCTGTTTTGGACATGCTGAGTTTGAAAGCATCCAGTATGAGATTCCAAAAAGCAAACAGTGATGCTCAGGAGAAAAACCAAAGCTCAGGGGAATGACCAGGGCTGAATAGATATAGAGACAGAGATAGATACAGATATATAGAGATATGGGAACTATCTGTTTTGAAATGATTGAATCCATGGAAGATAATGAGATCACCAAGTAGCCAGTACAGAAGAAAAAGGGAAGAGGGCTGAGGATCTTGGGGTACACCAAGAGGCAGAAGTCATGACCTAGATGAAGCAGGTCCTCCAGCAAAGGAAACTGAAAAGATGGATCAAACAAATGACAGAACCAGTAAAAACCTGTGAGAGTTGGAATGATGCCCCCTGCTGGGAGGAACATTGTGAGCTCTGGCCTGAGGACAAACCATGTAACATTAGCATCCCATATAACTGACCACCTGTGGAACTTGTCAATCAGGGTTGCCAACCAAATTGGGGTTGTGAGTGTGGACGGCCCTGTTTCCAGTTTCACGGGGGGTGGGGGGGTGGGGGGTCTGGGAAGGAGTGTGGGAGGAGAGCTCACCCTTGGGTCCAGGACCTCGTTTTGAGTGGAGCAGAGATGCTGGCTCCCTTAGATAGACAGACGAAGGCATCTTGGCCTCTTTCTCTCTGATCACTAGATTCCAATGCACCTTAATAAAATGCTTAAAAGTCTAAACTCTTGCTAAAGCTTCTAATTTGGGGTGACCACTCATTAGATTTTAGACATTCTAGCTAGAATTTTAGCCCCTTACAAACCTAAAGGAGGAGAGTATTCTGAGGAGAGGCTAACTGACATATCAAAGACTAAAGACAGGTCATGAATGAGGAGAACTGAGAAAAGACCAATGGGCTTATGTTTGTTCCTTATGCATCAGACTTAGTAGCAAGTTCTCAGAAAACTGAGCTCATCAGGGAATCTCAGAGCTGGAAGAGACTTCAGGGACCATTTAGCCCAACTCATGCCTGCGCAAAGCTACAATGCACAGTTAGGAACAAGACCTGTTCAGCCCAGTGCAGTGGAGAGTGTTGGGCTTGCCCTCATTAAGACTACCCCCATGACCCTGGGCAAATCACTCAATCTCTCAGCCTTAGTTTCCTAATCTGTAAAAGAAGGATAAGGAATCAACCAGTTATTCTGAGGGTCAAATGTGAATCTGTGTAAAGTACTTTCTAAACTTGAAATCACTAAATACCAACTACTGTTGTTGGGGTTTTTTCCCTAGATAAACACGAAAGTCATAACACTAGCATTTCCCTGGGTGGGGGGGAATGGTGACCTCTGGGAAAGTTTTGTAAGTGCTTGCTCATGGGAAACAAGGAAACCATAATCTCATCCCACTCTATGTATGAAACAGCAAGCATTCTCCCAGTTACACTAGATGGCACTTTGAGGGAAAAGAAGTATTACTTCAAGCAACCTCACACTTGTTTTTGTGAATATTGGGAACATTTTTTAGGGCCATTAGGCTAGCAAGACTAAGTTTGCTACTTAGGTTATTTAACAGTAAAAGTACTTGAATTCACTCACATTTATCATAGAAAACGTGTGACAAGTATCTTGAATTTGAGAAGGAATATTGAGTTTTGTCAACCCAAAATTGGCAGGTAAGAAGAACGATGAGTCATTTTTCTTGGAAATTCAATATACATCCAAACACCACTCTCAGATATTCCCATATTCACTTAAAAATACTGGAAAATCTCTCAGAAGTATGTGAAAATCACCCTTAGGGAGCAAAATATCAAGATCATGTAGAGAATTAACCAAGACAAACTACAATGAAACTCATGCTACTATTCACAAACATAAAGAACACCCAAGCATTGTTTGCTGTGAAGGAACCTAAGCTTAACAAATGCTGACTCACTGATTCATGCCAGGCATTCCCTGTTACACTCTTACACTAAAGGCATTTCATTTAAAATATAACTGGGGCTTCACTTTTTTAAAAAAAGCACAATGTTATTTCAATGAATATTACAATGGCATCTAAGAAAGTCTTTTTAGATGAACATTTTTCTTAAAAGCTCCTCAATCTGCCTCACTAAAAAAAAAAAAAAAAAAAAAGCTCCTCAATCACATATCCGGGATCTTTCTCAATAAATCCCAACTCCAACTACTCCTACCCTCCAAATGAGTGTGGTTCTTTTGTATGGTGACTATTCTAGGCAGCAGGACAGACAAATTTCTCTGAACTTCAGACAACTTTCTAAAGTCGAACAGTGCTACTAAAAAGGTTTTAGGATCAGAGATATGGATTTACCAACTAGTCAAGAATTTCCTTCCCAATTCTAAGAACTATAGAACCGGACCATGGAAGTAAAAAATTAGGAATGTAATTTGTCAACAGCTTGACACCTATTAAGTAACAAATTAAGAAATGTAAGATGAGAATACTCTCTCCTCTCTTTTCTCTCTCTTGTGTGTGTGTATGTGTGAGTGAGTGAGTGAGTGAGTGAGAGAAAGAGAGAGAAATCTAAACCAAAAAAACTTGGGAGAAAAAACAGACTAGCATTTTCTATTCAACCCAAAACTTATCACACCATATTCCACAACACATTTTAAATGAATGTGACCTTAATCTAAAGATCAGACTACTAAAAAATTAGAGGAAAGTAAATCATTTTCCTTTCATAGCTGTGGGCAAGAGATATACTCAATCAAAGGATATAAGCAATTACAAAAGATAAAATTGTTATCTTTGGTTGGCTACATGAAACTTTTAAACAGCTTCTACAAAGACAAAATTGATTAATCTAGATAAGAAGGAAAGAGGTCAAATGGGGAAAAAACCGTTGTATCAGATCTCTGTGATAAGGGTTTGTTATCTAAGATACACAATTACTAAATACAAACATATAAGACTAACAGCCATTCCCCAGTAGATAAGTGGTCAAAAGTCATGCTCAAACTTCTCAAAAGAAAAATTGTAAAGTATTACAACCACATCAAAGAATACTCCAGATCACTAATAAGAGAAATGCACATAAAAACAACCCTGAGGTTTTACCACACCTTCCAGATTAGCAAAAATGTCCCAAAAATGGCTACAGTCAATGCTAGAGGTGTTGCAGGATAAAAGGCACTTGCTGCCTTTGTTACATTGTTGGTGAACTGTGAATTGGTACAACCATTTTGGAAAGCAATTTGGAA
Source organism: Dromiciops gliroides (assembly GCF_019393635.1). Lineage (NCBI taxonomy): Eukaryota > Metazoa > Chordata > Mammalia > Microbiotheria > Microbiotheriidae > Dromiciops > Dromiciops gliroides. The sequence continues at coordinate 527,260,124 of NC_057861.1, read as the reverse complement.
TTATGCAAAACCAATGATTAAAATTTAAATTATGTCACCAGGGAAATGGGTTGGTGGTGGGGTCCTTAGGTATTCCTCTTTAAAGAATTATACCCTCTCACACACAAATCCAATTAGAATAAAATAATCTTTTATTTTAAGCGCTAGAGCAAGGAAACCTTGAGAAGAGTCTTTAGGGGGAGATGGCACAGAGTCAATTCTTTGAGATATGTATCTCCTTGAACAGGAGAAAGGTCATAGCTTTTATATATAGTCATGGAGTGATCACCTGAGCCCTTATTGGGGGTGGGCTGGGAGAAGTCAGGCACAAGGGGTTAGCTACTTCATCTCTGGAGCCATCTTTGTCCCCCTGTCAATACTCAGGCAGTAGCCACCCCTAATGGGCTTATCTCTCTTACTTCTCAAGGTTGTTCTGTGCTTGAGTGTAGCTTGTCAAGGAGAGTTACCATAGATCCATATCCTTTAGTTTAGCTGGCCAGTTTAAACTTTAATCCTAACCCCATAACACATACCCTCTTCAACTCAAGAAACCATTACTGGTCTTCTATCTCAAGGAAACCATTGATAAGAAAAAAGTACCTATATATACCAAAGTATTAATAGCAGCACTTTCTGTGATAGCAAAGAATTGGACACAAAGTAGACACCCATCAACCGGGGAATAGCTAAACAAAGTGTGATTATACAAATGAAATTATGTATGCAATGAATATAGAGAAGCTTGGAAAGATCTACATAAACTGATGCACAGTGAAACAAGCCTAGAAAGCAATACACACAACAACTACAACAATGTAAATGGAAAGAACAAACACAAACATCAAAACTGAATGTAGCAAACTCATAAAGACCAAGCATGATGTGAATGAAAAAATGATAGTCTACCCCAACTCAATCCACCCTGTCACAGAGATGGAAAGTCCATAGATGTTACACAATTCATGTTTGGACTTTTCTTGTCTATCAATCAAGCTGTGCTGATTTTGTCATCTCTTTTTTCTTTGTGTGTCTTAAAAATACTATTTGTTATATAAGATGGTTCTCTGAGAAGGGAAGTGGGGGAGATACCAGGGGAAACTAGAAGGATATAAAAAACAGAAGACATAAATAATTAAAAAAAGGAATTGCAGGGGCAGCTAGGTGGTCCTGTGGATAGAGTACCGACCCTGGATTCAGGAGAACCTGAATTCAAATCCAGCCTCAGACATTTAACCATTACTAGCTGTGTGACCTTGGATAAGTCACTTAACCCCAATTGCCTCACCCCCCCCCAAAAAAAGGAATTGTAAACTATTAACCATCATATAATGAATACTATAAATCACTAATAATAAGAGAAACAGATCAAAACAAAACAATACTTTTCACCTTATACCTTTCAAATTGGCAAAAATGAGAATAGTCAATGTTAGAGAGGTTATGGGAAGATAGGTATTCTAGTGCATTGTTGGTGGAGCTGTGAATCAATACAACTATTTTGGAAAGCAATCCACAGTTTGGAGCACAATTTTTAACAACAACAACAACAACAATGGATGATAATGATAGCTTACATTTAAACAGTACTTCACAATTTACAGTGAACTTTTACACAACAATGCTGTCACTTAAGTGGTATAAATATTCATCCTCAATTTGTAAATGAGGCATCTGAGGCTCAGACAGATTAAACAACTAGTTCTGAGTCACAGAATCATAGATCTAGAGGTGGAACAGACCTCAAAGGCCATGTAGTCCCACCCTCCTTTGACAGATAAGGAAATTGAGTACCAGAGAGGTAAAGTGACTTGACTCAAGGTTACAAAAGCAGCTAGCATCTACAGCATGATATAAACCCTTGGCCTGTGACTCTAAATCCAGTGCTCTTTCCATTCTATGAAGGGGTCTTAAGATGTGGAAGCCAAGCTCCACATTTTATAGATTACAAAACAGGCTCAGAGAGCTCAAGTGACTTGCACAAGGTCACAAAAAGTCACATGCCATGATAAATGTAGGGGGAAAAAATCCAGAGATGTAGTGGCAAGATCACAGTAGTTACAATCAGAGGTTCTGAAATCCTAGAACTAGGTTACATATGTAACCTTGGATAAGGAACGCACTTCTGCGGGCTTTGGTTTCCTCACTGGCAAAATCAAAGCACTGGACTTGATGACCTCCAAAGTTCCTTCTAGTTCTAAATACTATGAAAATCCATAGCAAGGGGTTTTTTTTTGCGGGGCAATGAGGGTTAAGTGACTTGCCCAGGGTCACACAGCTAGTAAGTGTCAAGTGTCTGAGGCCGGATTTGAACTCAGGAACTCCTGAATCCAAGGCCAGTGCTTTACTACTGCGCCATCTAGCTGCCCCATAGCAAGGGTTTTTAACTTGAAATCCCATGTCCCTAAGGTTCAAGGAGAGAAAAACTAGCTGACAGCCTAAAGGAATCTCCCCCACCATAGGCATAAGCTAGTAAACACAAATTAATCCAATCTCTTGGTTTAAAAAGTCTTCAAACTATATATATCCCCTTTCCTACAAATTAAAATGATCGGCTGCAAACATGGTTATTTCGCCTATAGGTTCATTAACACATGTCAGAGAAAAAATGTCATTGTATAAAGGGCAAATGACAGACCCAAGAATAAACCACTTTTTCTCTATTATATATACACTCCACTAAGACCTAGTCTTTAAAGGAAAAGATATTACTATCATATTACCCTCTCCCAAACTCCACAACATTTTAGTTTCTTACGGTATCCTCCTTTTCTTTTTTTGGATGGTGGTGGGGGGTGGGGTGGGGATGGGAGTCGGGGAAGGATAACTGGGTTTCCCTATCTAAGAGCCCAAGCTGGAAGTGAAAAGACAACTCACTGGCCTGATCCCACTGCTGGTCCACACCAAAATCTTGACTTCTTGTTCCTGGGCCAGTTCACCTTTCCTTAGGCAGCTGGGTTTCTCCATTCCCTCCCAGGGGCTCACCACGGGTTCCAGGTTTTGTGTAGACAAAGGAATGGTTTTCACTATACTACAGCACAGAACTCCTAAACTCAAGGGATCCACTAGCCCCAGCCTCTCTCCAGTAGCAGAGATTACAGGCATGGGCCCTCATACCCAGCCTACAGAACTCTTTCTTAAAGAAGTTGCTATTGACTACAACATCAGTGGTTCTGGCTAAAGGGGAGGCTGGGGTATTTAAGAAAGCCTAGTCCTTTTCCTCCTTCCGAACCAACAACCAGCAGTGTACTAGGAAGTTTATCAGCATAGCTCTTGTAGTCTTTCTTAATAAGTGTTCCATGAAATCTCCAAAGTGAATCTAAATTTAGATATAGTCTTTCACCATCAATGCCAGCCACCTATACTAGGAAATACACATACATGCAAAGTAGTTCAGTACCAAACTAGCTTCTTACATGTCAAGTTTGAGAGAGGTAAAGCTGCTGCTACTCAACATAAAGATATAGAGATATTTTCTTCTGACACTATCATAAACATCTTGAACCAGGATAAAATTAGATAAAGTCCCCTCCAAATTGGGGGGGGGGGGGTAGGAGGAAGAGAGGAGAAAAGATCATTGAGGTTTTTTTCTCTCTTTTTTTTTTGGCAGGGCAATGAGGGTTAAGTGACTTGCCTAGGTTCACACAGCTAGTAAGTGTCAAGTGTCTGATGCCAAATTTGAACTCAGGCCCTCCTGAATCCAGTGCCAGTGCTTTATCCACTGTTGCCTCAGTTTTTTCTCTTTATTAATAAGGCAGCAAAGGATTTGCCCTATGTACCAGATGGCATAAAATAAGTTACAGCCTCTATGAAATAAACACTCTCTAAAACTGTAATTCTCTGACATAGTGAGTCATATGGTAGTGGACAACCATCTCCTTATTCAATGCTATTTCCTGTCACACCTGGGCCTTTCCCAGAGATCTAGGTTCAGCCCTAGCACTTTGAAACAACAAATTCAAAGTAGAAAACAGTGGGGGCTTGAGATCACTGATGAATAACATGGAAACAATGCTATTTTTTCTATGCACTAATTCTTTACTGTGATAGTAATGCTGACTTATTCTAATGTCATTCTTAGCCCTCTCACACTGATTCTAAATTTCAAACACTTCTATTTCCATAATTAACACTTATAGATGGATTTTGGATGGATACTTATTGAACAAGTTTAAAAAAAAAACACCAAACAACAAAAGTGATATGGTCTCATTTTAAATGCCTGTAATTCTCTTCTTTTCCCCACCCCCAATCAGCTGGGAATAATTCCCAGATTTTCTCAAGCTTAGTTTGGAAGTGAGGCTCAGACTTGATAAACACTCGACACAGGAAATGCTTGAGATCGCAGACTACTTAGAATATTTGGTTTATCCTTTCCCAAGAGGTTTTTTTTTTCCTCTGTAAGTTCAATTTGATAGGCATTTTGGTAGTTTAAAATTTTTTACTGATACTTCCTAAAACACTGCTGATAGATCAAATCATAGATTTAAAACAAAACTAGTCGGTAAAGTGCCACAGCCAAGGAAAAGTTAATCAAACTATGAGGCTAGGACATTACCTTACATAAGGTCCAACAATGCAGTTAAACAAAAAAGCCTCCCACCCTCTGAGAATGTTTCAGTTTTAAGGCAACCCTAGGGATACCTCCAGGAATGTAAGGAGTGGTGTGGGTAATAAGAATAATCTTGCTAGATTGTGATATTTCATAATTCAATTTAAAAAAATTTACTGGAGCAGCTAGGTAGCGCAGTGGATAGAGCACCAGCCCTGGATTCAGGAGGACCTGAGTTTAAATCCGACCTCAGACACTTGACACTTACTAGCTGTGTGACCCTGGGCAAGTCACTTAACCCCAACTGCCTCACCAAAACAAACGAACAAATTTACTAAATGACTACTGTGGTAGACAATGTGCTAGGCCTTGGGAAACAAAGATAAAAATAAGACCTAGTTTTTACAAGTACAGAGCATTTGACATGAGAGTATAAGACATAAATGAAAATATCTGATACATGGCAGAATGTGGCAAATATAAAGAAGGCCAAATAAAATACTATGGAAAATCACTTCTAGCTGGTAGGGATGGGGAGAGAGAAGGAAGAACCATAGAGGAGGTGACAACAGAGTTGAATTGGAAGTTCTTCTCTTGAAGGGAGGAACTTCAACAAGAGAACATGAGGGAAAGGAAAGACAGAAGTTTTGAGTTTCATTCCAAGCACAGGAATAGCACGAGTACAGGAAAAGAGATGAAAGCAGGCAAAATGAAAAAGGGGAACTGAACTCAATTTGGCTAAAATGTCTACTATGTAAAGAGAAATAATGTGAGATAAAGCTGGAAAAACAGATTGAATCCAGATTGTGAGAGAAGATTCAGAGTGCAAGTGAGATTTTAGAAAGTACCTGGTTCAACACCTTTGTTTTACAGATGAATAACAGAGTCCCAAAGAGGTTAAGTTAACTTGCCCAAGGTCACACATCTTGGAAAATAGCAGCAGAGAGTAAATGGAGATTAAAGGGCGACAGGACAAGACCTGACCGTACTAATATGTAGAGTCAAGGAAAAGGGGTTTTTAGAATAAGAGAGCTCTGAGAGTATTTGTAAACCAAGGGGAAAGACTGAAGATACCTACACAAGGGATGCTGGAGAGTTAAAGATTATGAAGAAGACATGTTGGGATGATATCAAGGATATATAGGTGAAGGGAAGAGAAAGACAGAAGGGGATGAGAGCAAAAGACTAAATGAAGGGGTTAGTCTTGGCCAAAAGGCTATTGCAACCTAAGAAGGAGATGAATGAAGAAATAGATTTATTTAAGGGAGTGGAAAAGGGTGGTTGACTTAAAACCAGAGAACTTGGGTTCAAATCCTGGCTTTGTCACTTAGAATTCTATGACCATAGATTCAGAGCTGGAAGTACCCTTAAAAAGCCCACTGAGTTGAATATTTTCTCTTTACAAAGAAGGAAACTGAGGTATGGGGAGGTAAAGTCACTTGTCCATGGTCACACATGTGAAAAAACATCTAAGGCAGGATTTTAACTAAAGTCTTTCTGACTCCAAATCCAGGGACCTATTTACTATGCATGCTTCCTCTACTTCTGTAACGATGGTCAAGTTGATATATCTCAATCTGCTTCTTTTTTTGTAAAACAGGGATAACAGCACATACAAAACTTTTTTGGTCTAGATTTGTGACATCATTAGTTGTGTAGGGAGCTTACACTACCTAAGCAGATCAGCAATAGTTCTAACCACCTAAAGTGGAGACTTGTCTGGGGCACTGAGAATTTAAGGCATAGGCGAAGGTCTCCCAGTCAATATGTATGAGACAGGATTTGAATCCAGGTCCTTCTTGACTCAAAGGAGGGTTTGATATCAATCATGCCAAGATGCCTCTCTCACATTCCCTATATGTGTGTGTGTATGTATGCATGTATGTACATATATACATGGATATATTTACTTCATGTAGATCAAAGAGCAACATAAATATGGTTATAAATATGTATTTGACAAAGGTGAAGAAGAAGGGGAAGGGGAGAAGAGGAGAATCACAGACATATATAAATGAAAATTAATATAGGCTGGTCACAGTCAGGGATAACAGACTAAGAAATGCATTCATGACCAGAGAAAGACTTCAGGTGTGTTCTGCAGCTCCTCTCTGGAGAATTTATAGAAAGAAGATATGGGCAAGAATCAAACAGCATGAGATGGTACTAATGTACAACAGCAAAAGGAGCAACACTAATAAGATTACAAAGACATGGAAATTTTGAAGTTTATGTTTGTATTATGTATTTGGGAAACTTGATCAAAAAGGTGAAATGTTAATTATGTATCTAAGGCAGATAGTAAGTCAGTGACTCTTACTAGGTGAAAGTGAATAAGCCAAATAAGTAAATACTAGAGTCCTGATTCTAGGATAGGGGACAATGAATTGTGTGCAACAAATATTCTCTTTCCCTTTTATGATGTGCATCATAATAAAAATCAGTGTCATATAGATGACATTCAAACTGTTTACTTTCATTTTCTGGTCATCTCTGAATGCCATTTAGAAGAAATGTACAAAATGAAAATAAAGAGGACAACTTGGGAGTGAGAAAGGAACTTGGCTCAAAAAGATCACCATCACAGAAATTTAGTGTAGATGAAAAAAATGACAAATATGCCTATAACTTTACTTGCAAAATAGTAATAGCAGCTTATATTTATACAGTGTTTTCAGAAATATTATTTGATCCTCACACTAATCCTATAGGACACAGAGTACAAAAATGATTAAGCTTCATGTACTACAAAACACACCAGACTTGGGGCAGAGCTAAATTCAAGTCCTGAGCTCTTAACGTAAATCTAAAGCTCTCCAAGCTTTAATTTCCTAATGTGTACAATGTAAATAACAACACTTGGATGTGCCTCTCTAGACTACTGCTAGGAAAGCACAGTGTAAACCATAATGCACTGAATATACATGATTATTATTATTCCCATTTAAAAAGAACCATAGTCAATAAAGCCAGGACACTGATATTCCTGATTCCAAGTCAAGATATTTGCTTCTGAGAGAACAGTTTGAAAAATTCTATTCTAAACTACTTTGGTTTCTACAGCAAGGGCAAAGGAAAACTATGATAGCCAAGATTACTTTATGTTCTTGTCTGTCTGTAGCCCAGTTTTCCCTCTGGTACCAAAATGTGCCCAGATTCCATGCCAGGACACTCTTGTGAAACTCCTCCTGTTAGCGGATAGAACAGGAATGGTAAAAGGGAGAGACTGAAAGAGTAGATAAAAAAGCTCCCACAATCTTTACTTGTCTTCCCATCCTTTCCCTCAAGCCCACAACTTCCTGTTGCACTTTTCAATTCCCAAATCTAGTTAGTTCACACACACACAAAAATCAAGTGAAGGAAACCTCAAAGCATACTCCTGGAGCAAACAGCCAACCTCTATAAGGAAGCACAAAGATCAGCATGGAGAGTGAGAGAGAGAGTAGTATTAGGATTATACCAAATACTTTAGTGCTTTGTGAAGGTATCCTCCATTGTTGTTTGTCCTTCATTCTCGAAGAGGACCATGACATCAGGAAGGTGATTCATGACTTGCAGGGAATTGGATTTAAGTGAGGCAGGGATATATATCTATATCTATTTGCATATCTATGTCATCTATATCTACATCTATAAATTAGTGACAATAAACCAGAGAAATGGCAAAAATACTCAGATGGCTAAAAGGTCTAAAACCACAAAGGCGGGTTTGTTTTTTAATATGTGATCTCAACTTATAACTGTTACAACTCGGAAAAATTTTGTGTTAGCTTAATCTAATATTCCTTAAAACTTTCCTATTAGGCAAAAAGTAATTTCAAATTCCAATGGAAGTATTGGTATAAACATTAAACAGATCTTATTAAATAATGAAATTCTTGTTTTCCCTTTAAATTTCCAATAAGCATATTATTTCAAAATATATTTACATCTCAGTATCAAACACACTGTTAAAAATTTGTTGAGAAAATTCAATATGGCAAGTAATTTTGACAAATATTCTTTTTTAGTCAACTGGATACCCTATTAGTTCTTTAATAAAATATCAAATAGTGTCAACTAAGTTCCTTCAAAGCCACAGGCATTTCAAATTAGTGAGATTCTGTTGTATAATCTCCAAACTGCAGTGGAAAGAGTGTTGGGTTTGAATCCCAACTAGGCTGCATTCTGCTTAGGTGACCTTGGGTAAACGACTCTATCTCACTTTAATTTTCACACTTCAAAAATGCAAAGGCTGGACAAAATGACCTCCAAGACCCCTTTCAGCTCCAAACTTATGCTCCTATTCGTTATTAGAAGGACCAGATTCTTTCTTTTTTTTTTTTTTTGTGAGGCAACTGGGTTTAAGTGACTTGCCCAGGGTCACACAGCTAGTAAGTGTTAAGTGTCTGAGGTTGGATTTGAACTCAGGTACTCCTGAATCCAGGGCTGGTGCTTTATCCACTGTGCCACCTAGCTGCCCCAGAAGGACCAGATTCTTAATCTTAACTACATAAAATCTGACACCTGAAGTTACAGATAACATTCATCTATCTAAAACCTTGCTAAAAGACTTAAACCTATTTCAAATATAAATATAAAAACATCACTACCATTCAGATGATTAGAAAGAACAAAATGTTAGAGATTATAAATTAAACATTTTCTCCTTTCTTTTGGCTAAACTTTTCTTTAGTTACAACTTAGGTATCATTCTGCAGTTTTTTTCTGGAAGAGGAAAAAATAATTGCACCTTGAATTGACTCCATACATCCCAAAAGAAAATATAGTAAATAAAGTCTCACTAAGTATGTGAAAAATACCTCTGCTTTTTATAGAGCGTAAAAATATACAATGGGACTAGAAGACAGCTCTTTACATATTATCACTATCAATTCATATTTTTATTCTCAACACACACTTGCTAGATAATATTAATGCCTATAAAATAATCTGTACTATGACATCCTATCAACACTTTTCTTAATACGTTAACTTTATAGCATACTTGGGAGTAGGGGCAACTATCAGACCATAGGTATGTAACAGTGGTACATTTTTTAGTATTGGCAAGGCAACCAAGAGTCCCAGCATTCAGTTTCACCCAACCACTCTTAAGAGTCCTATAATCCACCTCGAAAAGTTCCTGCACTCGTCTAGTGAGGTCATTTTAGACAAAAGCAGGATCCTGCTGACATTTCAGCTAATGAGGCAACACATAAATAATGCAGAAAAGTAAACACGCAACTAAGAACTATGTTATTCATTCAATATAAGACCAACATTACAAAACAGATCCAAACTACACTAACTTTTAAAAACCATATAAGTGGATGGAAATATCAAGCTCCTAAAAGAAATGCATTCTTTCTTAAGGTTGGACTGTGGCCATTAGGATTTTGCCATTAGACTAAGGCTCAATAAGTGATGGTTATTTTTTTCTAAACCAAGTTAGCACTTGAATGCCTGTGACTATCTCAAGCACTACACTACAACAATGTACTCCACATTTGAATTTTAGTGGAAAACCAACTAGCATGAATTTCTTCTGAGAATTAATATGCTTTCAAAACTGAATTTTAAAGAAAATGCTGTTGAAAAGCAACACCATTTTTTCAGGTCAGTTTTCTTCCATAGGTCTTATTAACCTGGCAAAACAATTTTAACAAGTCTCTTCTGCAAAATAGTTTCATTTGATCACTACTAAGGGTTTTGGAAAAGTTCCCTAATACTTAAAATCACTGACAACAAATGAGACATAACTGGCAGGCCCATCCTAAGCCTCCAAAAATCTGTTAAAACAAAGTGGCCTCCTGGTCAGTCTTACAGTACAAAAGAACAAGCCTGGGGGCAGTCAGGTGGTGCAGTGGATAAAGCACTGGCCCTGGATTCAGGAGGACCCGAGTTCAAATTTGATCTCAGACACTTGACACTTACTAGCTGTGCAACTCTGGGCAAGTTACTTAACCCTCATTGCCCCACCAAAAAACAAAAGAACAAGACCAATAACTTTAAGCAACATACAAGCACGAAAAAGAACTTTAGACAGAGTGGTATGTTATATTGAAACTAAAGACAGGGGCACCTAGGTGGCACAGCGGATAAAGCACTGGCCCTGGATTCAAGAGGACCTGAGTTCAAATCCAGCCTCAGACACTTGACACTTACTAGCTGTGTGACCCTGGGCAAGTTACTTAACCCTCATTGCCCCCCCCCCAAAAAAAAAAGAAAAAAAAAGAAACTAAAGATAGATGATATTAGTTTCAGGGCCTTAAACAATTTCTATGACTTTCAATCCAGGGGCAACCAGAAAGGAATGGGTTAGGGCTTTTGGATAACTGACTATTCCTAAAAAGCACAGGTTCAAATTCCAGCTTGGCTAACTAAAAACTCTGTAGAATTTGCTAGGTAGAGGTTAGAGAGATGACACTCCAACTATGCTGTAGATAATAATCCATGGTATCCTGCTACAGTATAGATTAAGACACTATTTTCCCTTTTAAAAAGGGGGGGGGAGGGGCAGCTAGATGGCACAGTGGATAGAGCACCGGCCCTGGAGTCAGGAATACCTGAGTTCAAATCCGGCCTCAGACACTTAACGCTTACTAGCTGTGTGACCCTGGGCAAGTCACTTAACCCCAATTGCCTCACTAAAAAAAAAAAAAAAAAAAAAAAAAGGGGGGGGGGAGTGGATAACGTATCCTCTATATTAGGTACATTACATTTAAAAAGTCACCATTTTGTTACAGTGCTATAAAAAATTCAGAAACATTCTATAACACAAGTTAACTACGAAATATATCGGGAAGACTGCATATAGTGTTAATATTCCTACTGCTGCCCTCAAATTCATAACCTTTTTAAAAGCATATTTTTGGCTTTAAAGTGCTGAAAAGAAGGCTATGAATCAAGTAACTGGTCCAGACATGTTCTTCAACAGTATTTTATTATAAGGTAACATTATTTTATATCCATAGAGTTCACTCAAAGCTAGTATTGCCCTTTTTTGGCAGGGCAATGAGGGTTAAGTGATTTGCCCAGGGTCACACAGCTGGTAAGTGTCAAGTGTCTAAGGCCAGATTTGAACTCAGGTCCTCCTGAATCCAGGGCTGGTGCTTTATCCACTGTGCCACCCAGCTGCCCTAGTATTACAATTTGTAAAGATAAAAATATCAGCTTTTTCCTACCATGTCAACACAAAACATCTTAGACACATTAAAGAAATCAATTATTTTTTCATTCTAGCTGCTCCCTTCCATATTTCAACTAGTGACAGAAAAAGATTTGTCCACTTATATATTTGTCCACTACTAAGAGTATAAAACCACTATATATGGTTGTTTTATCTAAATATCTCAAGAGGTGAAAGTTCCACTGATTCTTGGGAAAAATTGTCTACATACAAGGGCCACCAAGAAACTTATCCTTCGAATCAATCAGACCAAAAAATATTTATTAAGGACTTATTAAGAGCCAGGCAAGATGTAGTGCCAAACACTAGATATAAAAAGAAAGGCAAAATTCGTCCCAGTCTTCAAGGAGCTCATGTTCTTATGGATGAGACTGCATATAACTAGGTATATAACAAAATATATATTGAGAGACAGTAAATGAAAAAAAAAAAGCCACTGCTTGAGATAGTCAATAATCATAATAATAATCATAACGGCTGGGGGCAGCTAGGTGGCGCAGTGGATAAAGCACCAGCCCTGGATTCAGGAAGACCTGAGTTCAAATCCGGCCTCAGACACATGACCCTTACTAGCTGTGTGACCCTGGGCAAGTCACTTAACCCTCATTGCCCTGAAAAAAAAAAAAAGAAAAAGAATAATCATAATGGTCTTGCCCTCACAGTAAATGGAGAAATCATTTTCTGATTAATGTTCTTCTGACTTTATCCTATATGTTCTCTGTTTTTACCTATTGACACGACAGTTTATAAGGTAGTACCAGAGGGTCATAACTTGGAAGATTATTTTATTCCAAGTAATTGTTTCCATTCTTTTTTCCTCTTCTCACATTCTGTAGTGTGTGTCTTTCTTTTTGGTGGTTAAGTCAAGGATTAAGCAAGGTACTCCAGGTACATTCTTTTTTCTAAAGGGCGAGAGTTAACACAAGGGGCTTTGACTGATGAAGACATTATGGCTTCAAGTCTTAGAGTACCCTTGCTGACAGTGGTGCCTCAGGTACAGACAGAGTAATGAGAGAGTAATAAATGAGACATGGAAAACCATGGCAGAAATAGGAATTAAAAATAAATAATACCATCTTTCTCTCAAAAAAACCTAATCTTCATCAGAACTTCTTTCCTCCTATTGATGGTGAAACCTCTAACATTTCTCCCTTCAACACTTCCCATTCTCACTCACACTGACACCACCTCAGTCCAGGCCCTTAACACCTCTTGCCTAATGACTCTAATAGTCTCCCAACAATCTATTCTGCACTCAGCTGCCAAAATAGTCTTCTGAATGCAAAATTTTGATCACATTACTCTCCCAGTTAAAAAAACATTCACTCCACTGTTTAAGAACATTCTAGAAGATAAAATACAAACTTCTAAGCCCCACACTTATGGCCCTCCAGAATCTGGTTCCAAATTACCTTTCCAATCTCATTTTGTACTGCTCCCCCTTCAAACACTCTAGGGTCCAAGAAAACTGGACTACTAGCTAAGCTAATCCTTGATTTTCTTTTACCTTCTTCCCTACCTCTGTGAAGAGCATCCCCCAAGTATTCGATAAATTCCATCTATACCTTTCCTCTACTTCATTCAATTGAAATCCCCACGCTTTCAAGGTTTAGTTCAGATGCAACCTCCTGAATGAAGCCCTTGCCTGATCTCACCAGCTGAAAGTGGCCCAACCTCAAATTTTCTTATAGTATCTTGTATAACTTATGCCTGCCTGACACCCCCTCTCCCCCCTCCCCCGTTGGTGGTTGGTTTTTGGTGAGGGAATGAGGATTAAGTGACTTGCCCAGAATCACACAGCTAGTAAGTGTCAAGTGTCTGAGGCCACATTTGAACTCAGGTCCTCCTGAATCCAGGGCCGGTGCTTTATCCACTGCATCACCTAATTGCCCCTGCCTTTTCTCTTATAAAATTTTCGCTTGCATCATATTTATTTATGTATATGTTTTCTATCCTCTATTCTACTGTAAGCTCTTTTAGGGCAAAGAACCTGTTATTTATTTTTTTTCTTTGTAAATACAGAGTCTAGCACAATGGATTGGAACATAGTAAACCCTTGATAATTATTAGTTTAACTGAATAAAAGGAGGCTGAAAAAAGAACCTCAAGTCTCCAAACCTGTACTGCACAGAGCAGATATTTATCATACTTTTGTTGAACCATATAATGCATGGGGAAACTACTAATAGGGTAAAACACGAAAATCACAGTAAAATGTAAAATACCACATACTATTTCTCTAATTTGGGAATTAAAGAAAATTCTCTTTACAAAGTGACTATGGCAAAATAAATGTACTTTGAGCAAATTCAGTCACTTAAGAATACTGTTTATTCAAAGCATATACATTTACTCCTCCATTAAAATCCTACTCTCCATGCCTTGTGGTAATCAGGTGTCTTTGGCTTTAAATCTTCAAAGCTCTGGCAGAACCCACCAAACTGAAAAGGCTCTGAATATGGCCATGGCCACAGGTTGTCATCCAACCAGGAGCCTGGTTCACTTTGCAGAGACACAGCATCACATGGTTTGGCAAAGAGGTAACGAATTTCTCAGTCACAGCAACTCATAAAATTAACAATATGGGTAAGGTGATACTGAAACTTAATTAAGGGCATAACCACATACTAATGAAATCAGAGATTCTTTAAAATAGTTTGGAAGCAGCATGGAATTGTGGAATGATTATAGTTTGGGGGAGGGGTTCAGAGAATCCGGGTTCAAATCCTACCTCTGTTAGTTACTAGCTTTATGACCATGGACAAGTCACTTTCCCTCCCCTAAGATTCATTTTCCTTATGTGTAAAATGAGAATTAGATTAGATGTTCCCTAAGGTACTTCCCAGGACTTCTGAGGTAAGAAAGTATTATAATTAAGTATACCTCAATACTTTTGTGACTATGTACAGAAACCTTTAATTCATTTAAACCAATAGCTGTGAGCCCCTCTCTTTCATGTCCCCATCTTGCAAAAGACTAATCACCACTTTTTGGTGCTTTGTGTTAAGAATAAAATGGATCAACAGGTTTTATTATCTAAAAATTGACTAGAGAAGAAGTCTTTCTGTGAAGTGCTGATTTTGGTTTAAAAGGAGAACAAAGATGATTATATCAAGCACTGCTAAGACTACACATATAATCTTAGATTTTGGAATTTGTTGGTATTATACTTGGAAATATAATCTAGCATGACTTTGGAATTAAGAAATAACAGAAATTGGAAATAACAGAAAAGGTGTAATGCAAAATATATTGGAAGAAGCACTTCCAATTTTGAGTTACCAGTCTTCAGAAAGCCTACAGTATCAAAAATATACAATATACCACTAAAATTTATCAGGCTATAAGCCATATTGAAAGGCAGACAAAACAATCTCTCTGAATAAATAAGAAATACTCAATACCTTTTAAGAAAGCAAGTTTTTCTTAGAATTTTAACCAGAAATGAGGAAATCTGCACAAAGTTCTGAGATGTCCCCTAAGTAAAATTCCACATAAATGACACAAAGCACAACTTTAAATAAAAATGTCCTTATCCAAATCCTGTGCCTCATTTATTACAGAAGTTCAATCTAGGACAGACAAGTTTTGAAACTGGAAAGAAGCAGAATGATAATTATTAATCTGCAATTCTTTTTGCTTTTACATCGCCGAGATTTCCCAATACATCTTTCTCTCTCCCATTCCCAGAAAGCCATCTCTTTCAATGAAGACTAAACAAGGGAAAAAACAGTTCAGTAAAACTAACCAAGATATCAAAAAGTCTAATATTAAATGCAGTGTTCCACAGTCAGAGTCTCCTCATGTCTGCAAAGGTCAGGAAGTGCATTCATATATTTCCTCTGGAATAATAATAATAATAGCTAACACTTAAAGTTTGCAAAATGCTTTAGATGACCTCATTTGAGCCTCTCAACAACACAGCTGGGCAGGTGCTATTATTATCCCCATTTAACAGATGAAGAAACTGAGGATGTGAGCAGTTAAATGATTTGCCCAGAGTCACAAAACTAGTATATGTCAGAGTCATGTCATTCTTACCCCAAACCCAACAATCCTCTATTCACTGTACAACCTAGCTGTCAAGCTTGAACACCATTTCAAAGGATTCCATCTCTATTGTTTCGTTGTTCTTTCCATTTACACTGTTTTAGCCTATTATTTTTCTTGGCTCTACTTACCTAACTTTGGATTAATTTATAAGTCTTCACCTGCTTCTCTGAATTCATCATATTGTTTATTATACCATATTAATGTTTCATTACATCAATTGGCATCTAACTTCTCTCATAGAATACATTCATTTTCGGGGGGGGGGAGAACCCCAGTTAAATCCAAACTATGACATTCTTGTTCGTAAGGTTAAACATGTAATTTACTATCTTTCTCCCCCTCACCTTAAACATCTAAAAACTTCATTTGTTAATATTAAGAACTAGTTTACTAGATGCCAATACAATACTGTATTTTTATAACAACCTTCTGAGTACCGAGTGACTACAACTGTACTGAAAATTTTTATCTATATTAATAGTCTAGAGCTCTGCAAGGTAATCCATTTTCCTCATGAACTAAATATACTGCTTTCATTAATTTTACTTTTTTGTGATATAATTAGGACTCGGAAATAAGCTAGAATATTTGTTTGCATAGTACCTTTCCCCTAAAAGCTCAACACACTTAAAAAACTGTAATCAAGAGGCAGAGCCAAGAAGGGGCAAGGATGGGAAACGGTGCAGTGAACTCTACTCCAAAAAGATCTAGAAAATACACCCGATAAGAGTACAACTTAAATAGCTGGAGGAATACTCAGTGCTCATGTATAGACTCTGCCAGTATAATAAAATAACAATACTACCTAAATTAATTTATACTTTTAATACTATATTAATCAAATTGCCAAAGGGATACTTTATAGAACTTGACAAAGTAATAGCAAAATTCATTTGGAAAAACAAGATCTAGAATATTGAGGGAAATTATGAAAAGAGGTAGGGACATAGAGGGAATAGCACTTTCAGACTAAAACTATACTGCAGAACAGTAGTCATCAAAACCATTTTATTAAAGGCTGAAAAGTGGAAAGAGAAAGATAAATGGAACAGACTGGACAAAGGAGAATAAAAGACAATGGAACTCAGTGATTTGTCTTTGACAGGTTGTACCCAGGAAAAAACCTCCTTATTTGGTAGAAACCGCTGGGAAAGCTGAAAGCAGTCTGAAAGAAATTCAGCTTAGAACAACACCTTTTACCAAACTGCACAATGTATTTTACATAGATATGAGACCTTAATATTAAAGATCACACTATTAAAAAATTAGAAGGGAAACAGATCATATGCTTCTCACAACTATGGGTAGGAGGTGCATTCTTAACTAAACAAGAGATAGAGGTAATTACAAAAGACAAATTAGATAACTGATTACTTAAAATAGAAAAACTTCTGCATGGACAAAATTAATGCACCTAGCATAAGAAGGAAAGTGGTTAAATGGAGGAAAAATCTTTGTATCAAATTTATCTGATAAGGACTTCATATCTAAGATACACAAATGGTTAATAAATATATATGGTTGATAGCTATTTCCCAATAAACAAATGATTGAAGGATATGAAGAAACATTTTTCAGGGAAAAATTGCAGAGTATTCACAAATACATGAAGTACTGTTCCGAAAGACTAAACTGAAGTTTTGCCTCACACCCCAAAAACTGGCAAAAATGAATAGTAGTGGTCAATGTTGGGGCATGAGAGCTGTTGTGGAATCATGGGCACATTCATGCATTTTTGGTAGAGCCATGAAATGGCACAATAATTTTGGAAAGCAGTTTGGAATTATGCAAGTAAAATGTCTGAAATGTCAATATCCTTTAAACCAAAGATTCCGTTAATGAGCTTTATGTCCCAAGGAATCCATTGATAGGAGAAAAAACTCTATACACTCCAAAATATTTATAGAAACCCTTTTTGTGATAGCTAAGAATTGGAAATGAAGTAGATGGCCATCAATTGGGAAATGGCTGAACAAATTGTGTTACATGAATGTGATGGAGTATGACTGTGCTGAAAGAAATGATATGTGTGATGAATACAGAGAAGCATGGAAAGAGCTTTATGAACTGAAACAGAGTAAAGACAATAGTGTAAATGGAAAGAATGACACACCAAAAAATCAGAAGTAAATGTAACAAAACTCAAGTAAGATGTAAGAGGACAACCCCAGTCCACCTATTCATGGAGGTGAGAGGTCCAGAGGTGTTGTACATCAAGTGTCATTTTGAACTTTTTTGATGTACTGATCATTAGGCCAATTTTTTTTTTTTTTTTTAGTGAGGCAATTGGGGTTAAGTGACTTGCCCAGGATCACACAGCTAGTAAGTGTTAAGTGTCTGAGGCCAGATTTGAACTCAGGTACTCCTGAATCCAGGGCCAGTGCTCTATCCACTGCGCCACCTAGCCACCCCAAGGTCAATTGTTTTTTCCTCTTTAAAAAACACTATTGTATGCAGTGGCTCTTTGGGAGGGGGAGGGGGACTAATGACTAGGATAACTATGATAATGAAAACAGAAGACATCAATAAAAATTTATTAAAAAGAAAAGTAAATGCACCAGATTGAATCCTTACAGGTTAATCTATAAAAAGCCACAGCGAGTCATTTGTCCAGCTGAACTTGACACAGGAAGACAGTGAAGTCTGTGGATACTAGGGATGGGGACCAAGCCAGAAAATTCTCTGGGATGCACTCCATTGCCCAGGGAGAAGCTGTGCACCAAAGTGAGAGGAGGTATCAGATTCATACCAGGTCATTAAATGGGGTGAGGATGCTTACAAACTGGCAGCTTTGTCACCTACTACTCAGTTCCTGATCATAGATTCAGGGCTAACTGCGATGGGACCCTGGTTAGGGAAGTGAAGTTATCATACATGGAGGCCTTGAATAGTATACAGAGAAAGCAGGAAGTTCAGAAGTAAGCAGCAGCATTAGTATGGCTAAGATTCCAAGCAGAGAGCAAAGTCTCAAAGCATCTTGCCCGGTCTACTGAGGAAGAAACAACCATGTCTGGGATCCCAGGCCAAAGAAGAGTACACAATTCAGCCACTCTGAACCATGAAAACTTTCCAGCTGGTTGATACAGGCCGAGTCCAGCATCAATTTATTTTTGTATAGACCCAAACCCAAGTCTGGAACTTTCAGAGTTCAAACTAGGGGGGAAGCAGTAAGACTTTCCCCTGAATCAGACCCCTTTGGGAGCACTGAAAGCTTTCAGGTTCCTAACCTGTCTGAACAATCAATTCCCTAAGAAAGCAGCAACAGAACCAGCCCAGACCTTACTTCCAGAAGTGTGATGGAGCCCAGCCCTAACACCAGGTCCAAAGTCAGAAAGTAGACTGGAAGAATGAGCACCCCCACCCCAAATGAGTTTTGACAGTGGCAGAGATGCTCAAGACACAAATGCAGAAGGGAATGACTCCAAAACATTCACAGTGCCTCACAGCATGTTTTAATTGAACTAGAATTTCTAGAAGAGATGAAGCAAGAGTTTAAGAAGACTTGTTAAATGTTTTTTATAAATGGAATAAGAGTACTTGAGGAAAAAATTGGAAAAGAAATGAGGGGTACTAGAGAAAGAATTGGAAAAGGAATGAATATTTTGGCACAAGAGGTACAAAACCTTGTCCAAACATCAAACTTCTTGAAAATCAGAATGGACCAAAAACAAGCCAATGACTTCATGAGGCAACAAGAAATATTAAAATGAAGTTTAAAAGTTGGGGGGAAAATAGGAGAAAATGTAAGGTATCTCACAGCAAACAGATCCCAAGAGAAAAAAAATTAAGAATCACTGGTCTAGCTCAACTCCATGACCAAAAAGAGTACAGACATCATATTTTAATAATTCTTAAAAGAAAATCACCTAAATCTCTTAGAACCACATGGTAAAGAAAGAATCTATTGGTCATGTCCTGAAATGAAACTTCTGGGAACATCATAGCCAAAATCCTGAGCTTCCAGGTCTAAGAAAATATATTGCAAGCAGCCACAAAAAAAGGATTCAAGTAAAGAGGATCACACACAATTTAGCAGCCACCACTATAAAGATGCAGAGAACATGGAACATGATATTCTGGAAGGCAAAGGGCCAAAGATAACTTAACCCAGAAAAGCTGAGTATAATGCTACAGGAGAAAAAAAAATGAACCTTTGGGGGCAGCTAGGTGGCGAAGTGGATAAAGCACCGGTCCTGGATTCAGGAGGACCCGAGTTCAAATCTGACCTCAAACACTTGACCCTTACTACCTGTGTGACCCTGGAGTCACTTAACCCTCATTGTCCTGCCCCCCCCCCAAAGAACCTTTAATAAATAGATTTCCAAGCATTCCTAATGAAAAGACCAGGGCTAAGGAGAAACACTGAAGTTTAAATATAGGAGTGAATTGAAACATAAAAGTTAAACATGAATAAACAAGGATAAACCGCTTACATTCAAATATGGAGAGATGAGAGATGATATTATGTGTCCCCTCTCAATCTTATCATTAAGGTTCATAGGAGTCCAATATGACACGGCCTGGGAGTGATTCATCTCTTGATGATCTTAAGAAAAGAACTGAGAGGGAAAGAGGAATGGGGGTGGGGGGAAATCATGGAAAATTATCTTACATCATTAGGGTGCCCAAGTAGACAACTATACAAAGAAGAGTCTCACTCTCATATGGTCAAAAGAAGGAAAAATACATACACACAAAGTTGGGCACAAAAATAATTTTACTCAAAAAAATAAAAGGAAATTGGGGAAAATGGGGTGGGGGAATCAGAAGGAGACTACATTAAGGGATTAGTCCTAAGCAAAACAAACTCTAAGAATGTACAAAAATATTTATAACTCTTTTTGAGGTGGCAAAAGATGGGAACCTGAGGGAATGTCCATGAATTGGGAAATGGAGAACAAGTTATACTATATCAATATAATGGAACACTATTGTACTAAACTCTTATCAGCATAATGACCAGTAATACAGAGTACTAATGATACAACATGTTATATCACCTCTTGAGAAACAAAGAATACAGAATACAGAATATGAAGAATGATGGCTTAAATTAAGAGTATTAAAAATGGAGGGTTTGGATTTTAAAAATCAGTTATACCACTTATAAACACTTGAAAATCATCACATCATCATATTTTAAGAGACAAATTTTTTTTTGCACATTCCCAATGTGAAAATTTGTTTTGACTGATACACGTTTCTAATGGGTTTTGTTTTACTTGTGTTTGCAATCGAGGGGAGAGGTATGGGGAATGAGGTGAGAAAGCAGATCTTGGCTAATTAAAACAAATAAAATAGTTTTAAATAATTTCTAATCATTCCCTTTAGAAATCCATATAAGACTGAGTAGGAAGCAAGTTTTATTGTCATTACCTTGGGGAAACTGAGTCATAAAAGATCATTAATTTGTTCAAATACCTTCTGATGGAATAAGAAGTAAAATTCAGATTCCTGAACTTCTAGTATAGTGCTCAGGCCACCAGAAAGCACTATCTCCTTTAGATTACTCAGTAGATTTTTCAAACACAAGAAAAAAGCAGATTACTACTCTGAATATCCAGGTTTACAATATTATTTCCCAAGTCTCTTGAAAGCAAACTATAAGGTTCAGGCTCTTGATCTTAAAACATCTGAAGTGCATCACACAGCATCCAGCATAATAGGTTCATGCTCAATGATCCATGATGTTACAGACATTCCTTAGCCAATTAGAATTCCTTTCAACTGCAATGGAGGTGAACACAGCTGGAATTGATGGAGTGCTGTGCATCCCCATAGACTCACTGACTGTACATTATTTTAGCCTTATTCTGAAACAATAAAAGGGGCCGTCTTATCCACAAATATGGACCCAACATTCCACTCAGTCTAAACACATACATGGTGTTACATATACTGCATGTGCAGACACAGTAAGAAATTCTTGCACAGGCAGGAATGTTTGAACATTTTTGTTCATTTGTTTTAAAATCTTGTTCTGCCAATATAAAATACTTCTGTACTTTTAAGTGAATGGTCTTCTAAGTATTTCTGCCTATAGTAGCCACAGAATCCAGGACAATAAGTCAATTTAAATTGGAGGCTTTTGTTTGAAAAAAAAATTCACTCACTAAAAAACAGCATATAATCTTTTAAGCTCTCTGGTGAGAAATAATTGATTTACTCATCAGTGTTCATTTAAAAATTATTATTTCTCTCAAACTAATCTATCTTTAGCATTATAAATATTGTATCAAACTAGAAAAAGCTGAAATTCTTTAAGTTTTTCTGATGCAGAAATTTAAATGGGTAAAAATATCACAAAGGGATCAAAATGTTATTTTTCCAGATTAAGAAAAAACTTTCCTTTCTTTCCCACAAATGAGTGTGAAACTCAGCCATTTTAATTGTAATAAGTACTCTTCATTCAAGCAGCCTGGCAAAATGGAACTGTGAGGTTGGGAACAACTGAAGGCAAAAAGAAAGGGGGATGGCAGAAGATAAGATGGATAGAAAGTATCATGGAAACAATGAACATGAACTTGGACATACTTTAAGAGACAGGAGAGGATAAAAGGGCCTAGTGTGCTATGGTCCACGGGGGTCTAGAAGAGTCAAACACAACTGAACAACTAATCCAAATTGAATGAGATGAATTGAAATATTATGGTACAGACTTTTTTTTTCTGCAAAAGGAAATGTTACTTTCACAAATAACTAAGATTCGTTTATCACCATCTAATGCACTGTGTTCTCTCTCTCTACCAGGTTGTTTCAAAACATGTTGACTAGGAGAGGGAGAGTATTCAGAACATGAAAGTTTGCAGAAAAAAAAAAACACACCACAGGATAGAAAAGTAAAATAAAATTTAAATGCTTCAGAATAGAAGTTGTGTTTGAGATATAAATAGACCTGAAGAAAAAAGTTTTAAGGATATTAATCAAAGTTAATATGAAGAATGATGGCTTAAATTAAGAGTATTAAAAATGGAGGGTTTGGATTTTAAAAATCAGTAATACCACTTATAAACACTTGAAAATCATCACATCATCATTCCATGAAGATTCAATGGGGAAAATGGCTTAGCCACTTTAAGAAAACGAATAGGAGGATAGAGCACTGCCCAGGAGTCAGGAGGACCTGAGTTCAAATCCGGCCTCAGACACTTGACATTTACTAGCTGTGTGACCCTGGGCAAGTCCAGTTGCCTCACCAAAACCAAAACAAAACAAAAAAGAAAAAACCTAATAGAAGACATCAATAAAACTGATAGGATTGTTTACGTGATACTAAATTCTTCAGAAGGATGTGTGATCTTACTGATAAGTATGTTCCCACCCAATAGTAAGATCCTTCTATTCATACTAGATCATCCTATGGAACTGTTTGTCAGAGGGGGTCTGGGGCCACAAAATGTGAACAATCAAGAACCAGCACAATGTTTTCTACAGCAGTCCCAAGATCAATCTACACTACAGCAGTTGGGATTCTGGCTAAGAGATTTCAATTAATTTCAATAAGTTACTAAGAGCAAAAAGCATTGTGCACTAGGTACTACAGGTACAAAGACAAGCAATGAGAACTTCTCCTCAAGGAACTTTCATTGGGGGTGGGGGGGGTTTGGCAGGAATATCAAGCATGAACTCTCTCCCCCAGTAGGAAAATATATAATCAGTTCCAGGAGAGCTTACTAACAAAGTGGAGGGGTGGGGTATCAACCAAGAAAACCTTTTGCTAAGAGGTGGCACTTGAGATAGGCCTGGAGGGAAGCTAGGCCCTCCCAGAAGCAGAGTGGAGGTTAGGGTCCACTGTGATTCTGACAGTGCCAAGGCAAGGAGGTGAAGGATGGGATGCCCTACACCAGGAACGGTTAGGAGCAGGCCAGTCTTACTAGAACATAGTACATATACATAAAGGGCATGAAGCCACTGGGAATCATACTGTGCAGAACTTTAAATGTTATTTTATTTTATCTTAGAGACAATATAGGGACCCACCCACTAAAGATTTCTGAATAAGGGGGTGACATGATCGTGTGTTTTAGGGAACATCGATTTGAAAGCTAGGTAGAAGATGAATTGGAACAGGGAGATCAATGAATTAGAACAGGGAGATCAATTTGAATCTCATAATTTGTGCTTTCCTAACTGAGAAAAAAAAACAGTGCGGTAAATTTCGTTATGCTACATCACAAAGAAATAGGTTGAGAAAACATTTAATGTACTAAGTTTGCTAAAAACAAATTCATGTACCTTTCCAACAGAAGTGAGGTAGTATAGTCATAGATCCTCCAGTATGTCTACTTTAAACATTTCTGAACAAAAAAGCTAAGCTTACAGTTACCTCCTAATGATAAACAATTATCAGCAGCAGTCATTACTACAGACATATCAAAAAACCACATTAATGGGAAGCCAACAACTAAATCACCATAACTTTAAATATGAAAAGATTTCTAAAAATAACTCTCCACACTTTATATAGTCAGAGCACATCAGAATACTACCCCACCTTCCTTTACCTTGAATTTCCCAGCCACCCCTAATATAGAACGTTTAGAATCAGAACTTTAAAAAGACAACAAAAGAAGTAATAGATGCAGGATTTTGACTGACTAGTAACAATAGGAAAAAGCTGTCCTTTCAAGAAAAGGACTGGATTTCTCAGCACACAGAGTTCACAAAAATTCCACTCTTACCTAAAATGGACAAAATAAAAGTATCTGGTATTCATTTATATGCCACATAAGAAAAAAGGTTTTGCAAAACCTGCTTAAATCTAAAATCAAATTGGTTCTGAAACATACTTGTCTGTTTTTCATGGAAAGTAATTCAACAAGTATTTGTTAAGTACCTACTATGTGCCAAAGTGTGGGGATACAAAAAAAAAAAGCCAAAAAGAATCCCTGCCTACAGAGATCACAATTTAACTGGGGGAAAGTATTTGCAAAATTTTTAAAAATACATAATTATTCAAGCATTTTGCATAAAATATATTCAATGAACTACTGAAATCACAACAAACTGTTTCAAACTAACATTAATTATGGCAGCATTTATTTCAAATCTTTATATAAATATAAAGGATTAAGATGTCCACTAATATTCAGTACATATTTATAAATTATCCCTTGAAGACAACTTCAACATAAAATGGATTTACACAATCATTTTCAAAAATACAAAACGGAAAAATTTCACTACCATGGCAAAAATGATTACAAATTATCACTAGACTAAATTATGTTTATAATAAATCAAATTCAAGATATCTCATTTAAGCCAAAATTTCTGAATACAGAGTATCCCAAAAGTCATAGTTTCGTTTTATCTTTTAAAGCTTAGCTATATAGAATATCGAATTTAATATATACTTAATATATACCCATATACCTCTAATTTAGAATAGGTAACAATGTGACTATTAGGTCAGAAAACTACCTTGGATATTAGTCTAATATAGGTACGGGTTCTTAATGTGTGGTCCATAAACATTTTAAAAAATATTTTTGATAACTATTTCAATATAATTGTTTCCTTTGTAATATGATGTGTTTTATTTTGTTTTTTAAAACATTATTCTGAAAAGGGGTCCTATGTTTTTCACCAGACCACTAAAGGGTCAGTAACACACAAAGTTAAGAACCCCCACTATAGTTCAATCTCTTTTTTTTTTACAGATGAAGACAGATGAAGAAAATGAAGCCCAAAGAAGTCACAAAAGTAGTCATGGCAGGCCTGGGAGTAGAACTTAGATCTCCTTCACTTCTGGTGAAAACACTTTCCACTATACCACAAAATTCTGCAGCCAAAAGTCCTAAATACCTTTTCTAACCCTAATGTCTTCCTACTCTGTATTTAATTATGCTACATTTTATTTGCTAACCAAAACACCTCTCTAGAATCCATATTTTCAAATGTCATCACAGTAACTTAGCAACCTTTATCAAAAACATTTAAAGTATTAAGATGCACGATAAACCACAAGTGTAAAAACTTCAAACTTCCCAACTTTAAATATAGACTAAAACCAATTTTATTTTCAAACTATTTGGTTCCAACTTTTTCACACGAGTTAATGTTCAACAGACAACTGCCACCATGTCTGTTACACAACTATTCCTAAGCTCTCAATTCCCATTTCAAGAACAATTACATTCACAGATTGACTCAAATCCATTAGGTATTCAGCAATTTAGTCTGGGAGGGAGGAGGAGAAAAAGCACTTTGGAAAGAATACTGATCATTTAATCCTTTAATATCAAATGCCATCCATAAGCTCTTAAAAGTATTTCTGCAGCTATCACATTTAAAATCCTGAACAAACCAGTACAGAGGAGGTGATGAGGGTGGGGGTGGTGAAGAGAAAGACAAACCCTGTTCTTTACTTGGGGGTGTGGGGTATGAGGTGGGGAAGAGATGCACAGGTCTAACTAAGATCAACTGCAATTCATAAAAGCACAACTAATGCAAAACAAACAAAATATTTTTTTCAGAAACAAAACATCCTGGCCATACTGCATTTCCAACAAAACACACACATGCAGTTAACAGTAAAAGGGTAACTGATTTGATGTCTGTAATAGATTGCATTGTAACTGGGAAGCAAATTAAGGTTGTCTTGTAATTAAACTTTACAAGTATTATAATGTCAAAAACACGACATTTTATGCACCCATAAAAACAACTCAACTTAAAAATAGTGAGAAGTGCTTTACATCCAAGCCTCAGTACAGCATAATGGCTCCTCCAAGAACAAAGATCCTTGAGGATACACCTGTTGCCTTACAAAACCCCAGTCTGGGCCTGAATCATTAATAATTCATTATTCTGTCAGCTTTGTAAACAGAACTCACAAGTCCTTTTATTTAAACAGGAAACAGATCCTACAACAGGCAACACTGGGTTTTCAAACAGAACATATGGTTTTAAAAAAAATTACCTACAGATGTTTTTACAAATGCTTTTAAATGCCCTAACTGTAATATGTGTTTGTCCTTAGGGCCCATCCTCTCCCCCCCCCTCTCTTTTTTTAAAATCAAACTCTCTGGACAGAAATTGAACAAATACAGATTTGAGGGCTTTTCTTTTCTTGTGTGTGCGCCACAGAGCAGAAGAAAAATCAAGAGGGGAAACTCCTGATAGGGATCGGACAGAACTTTTGGCTGGAAATTTTCTAGCTTGGAAAGTCCCCTGGCAGAAATATATTTGCAGAGTAATGATTCCGTGTTAAGCACAGATCTCAACACGCAAATCCCAGGGCCTGCAGTGTGTGGAGAGGGGAGTGCGGGGGAGGGAGGGGAGAGGGAAAGGGTGAGAAGGGGGTGGTAGCGGTGGAGGTGGGGGAAGAAGAAGGATGCTGGGACTGGACACTGGACACAGGATGTCTGGAGCCTGCCAGGCAGAGACAGTTTCCAGCAGCAGACACTGTCCACACCACACCCCCCCCCCTCCCCTTCCACACCACCGCCGGCACCACCCCGCCCCCTCCCCGCAATAGCGCATGCGCACCCCAGGGCTTCCCCATTCACCCCTATGGGGATCACTACGGAGCTGACGGGGGAAACATGGAAATTTCATTGAAGAAACGAGAGTGAATCGAGGAGCCGGGACTTGTGCAGCTGCCAGACCCGAGGCTGGGGGAGGGGAGGGGAGAAGGAAGGGGAGCCACAGCGCGGGCTACCCCGGGGCGCAGGGATATGGGGAAGGGGATGCAAGGGAAGAGTCCTGGGAGGCAGGAGGGGGAACGCGAGGAATCGGACCCCGGGGCAGGAGGGCGCACGCAGTACACGACCCGCAGAGGCCTGGGGGTGCGGGGTCCGGCTGGTGACGCCCCCCACCCACCCTGGCCCGGCGGGCGCAGCACCTTCGGGGGGCGCCTGGCCCCCCGGCTCCCTCCCTCTCTCCCACCCCCCGCGCCCCGGTACCTGTCAGCCGGATCTTGATGCTGGAGCCGTTTCTCCGAGTCCCGGGGTTCGACATCTCCTGCCAGCGACCGGGGGGAAAGGATCCGCCACAGCCCGTCCGAGTCCGCCCCCCGCCTCGGTCCCGGCCCCTGCCTTCTTCCTCCTCTTCCTCCTCAAGGTTATGGGTTCGCCGCTGAGCCCTGGGTCCGAGCCTCCGGGCCACAAACTCCAAACACCGGGGCAGGGTGGGTGGGGGGAAAGGGGGCGGGCCCCACGATCAAGCCCGGAGAGGAGCAAATTTCCCACCACCCCCCACCCGCCCTCCCAACCAACCCCCAGTCGAGAGCCACCGCCTCCTCCTCCGCCTCCGCCTCCTCGGAGCCCGACACCAGCCGCCGAGCGAGCGAGCGCCGCCCTCGCCGCCGCCGCCGCCTCCCGGAGCCGCGCGCGCTCCCGCCGCCGCCGCCGCCGCTGCCGCCGCCGCCGCGCCTCCCCTCCTCTCCTTCCTCCCCGCGACGCGCGCGCCCACGGCGAAGGCCTTCCTCCCCCTCCCCCACGGCGCGCTCCCGCGGCCGTTCCGCTTTTTCCCCCGCCCAGCCCGTGCGTGCGAGCGTGTCCCGAACGTGAAGCGGAGACGCAGAGGACGTCGCCGACGTCCCTCCCCGAGGTGGAGGCGGGGAAGGGTCTTGTTAGTCGCCATGTTGTGGGTCGTTCCGTTATCTGGAAGGGGGAGTGGGGTTTCCTCCATTTTTACGGGCGCACGTGTTGACTATTATCGGCTTCTTCTGAGAACATGGGAAGAGGAACCGACAATGGCCGAAAGCGCCAGTCTCCGAGCTGCGACCTTGTAGCGGAGTCGGGGAGAATGCAGCCGGGGAAGCTGCGATGACGATAACAATAGCGTTCGTTTCTATAACGTTTTTGTGGGTTTGGAGTCTCAAAGTCCGGAGTTCAAATTCAATCTCAAGCACTTAGTAGTTGTGTGACCCTAAACAAGTCAATCTTGAGTTTCATCTCAGCCCTGATTTCCTCATCCACAGTGGGGCTACATAGAGAACCTGCCTCACGGTGCTGCGAGGATCAAGTGCAAACTCAAGCGATATAGAAATGCTAGTTATTCTCACTAAAATGCCACCTATCACAAAGATATTCTTCATCTCCCCACCCCAGCTCCTATTTGAACCTTCCCCTCAAGACACCACGTGCACTTAATCAACACAGCAAAGTATACAAGTTTCTACACCCATAATCCCCACTAATTTTGGTGCTTTCTCCACTTTTCCCCTTTCCTTCTCTTTGCCCTAAACTCTGATCCACACCATCCGGATCCCATTCCTGCCACTTGACTCATAGCTTCCGTAAAGGTCTTCACCAACTCCTCCTTATGATGAAAAGTTGTGTTATGTTTATCCATGTTGGAATCTGATGCCCCAAGTAGACTGCACATTCCTTGAGGGCAGGGACTGCCTTTAACCTAAGCCTTTCCTCTCTCCACTGCTTAGTGTGATTATCTTATACTCAAGTAACGAGAAAGATTTTCCGTTGGCATTGGAGAACCTCAGATAGGCAGGAAGTTGCTGTACCTAGGATGTTTGGAAAATATGAGATGAAACTAGCAATACCCAGATAAGTAAATAGGTGCACCTACTATGTGTTCTGCTCTGTGATTCAGAAGATGATTAAGAATTATGCATTCAACAAATAGTTTGTGAACTATTCATTTTTAGAATAGAGAATGTTTTTATGTTGAATAATAGGCACAGCCCTGATATGCCAGTCTCGTGGGAAAGGGAATTTATGATGGTTTAAACAAGACACATAAAGAAAAAACTAAGTCAATCACTCCACTTGTCAGTGGTAAAATTCTAAAAGTTTCTGACCTTTTCCAACTGCATCTTTGAAAAACTGTCTTCTAGGGGAATTGGCTAGGATAACATTTTCTAAGTACTCAATAGAATCATGTGTTGAATAACCATACACTTCAAAAATTTGTTTATTGATAATTTATTTTTATATTACGTACATTCCTATTATAGGTCTCTGCCCTCCTCCTGGAGAATTATGCTTTATAACAGAATTTCTTTTTAATTTAAAAAAATTATTTATTTATTTATTATTATTAACCCCTCCCACAATGGTCTCTACTCTTTTTTTTTTTTTGGTGGGGCAATAGGGGTTAAGTGACTTGCCCAGAATCACACAAGTTAGTAACATAACAGAATTTCTTAAAAGAAAAAAACACACATTTCAACAAAACTAACCAACACACCAGATCCAAGGTGTAGAGGTTTCCACATTCATGGTCTCCACTTCTGTTTAAAAAAAAAAAAAGGAGAAAAAACAATTTTTAAAAAGGGGAGAAGCTGGTACTTTTTTCACTTTTATCTTTGCCTTCTCTTTGCCCCCATACTCTGACCCAGACTAACCAGATCCCATCCCAGCCACTTGACTGCTCACACAGCTTTAGTGAAGGTCATCAACCCTATTTCTTCTGGTGAGATGGAGAATCACTAGGTTATACTCTCTAGACCTCCAGTGCTGTCATCTGACCTACAGATGTAACCTAAGGACCTCTGAGCTTTGCCATTCCACTGCTGGTTGCACCCTTGGGACCAAACTTTCTTTTATGTGTTATATTCCCCAGTAGAGTGGAAGCTCCTTAAGAGTAGAGACCATGGGGCAGCTAGGTGGCACAGTGGATAAAGCACCGACTCTGGATTCAGAAGTACCTGAGTTCAAATCCAGTCTCAAACACTTGACACTTACTAGCTGTGTGACCCTGGGCAAGTCACTTAACCCTCATTGCCCCACCCCCCAAAAAATGTAGAGACCATAGACCATTTTGATTTTTCTATTTGTATACTCAGTGCTTGGTATATATCAAGTAATAAATAAATGCTTTTTCATTCATTCTCTGGGGCCAAGCTCCAGCACAGTAATTTCACAACATTTTGTTTCAGTTGTTTAATTTTTGTTCATTCCCTTTAAATTGTAATCATTGTGTATATTGTCTGCTTCCTTGACCATCAGTTTGTTTGTCTTCTCCATGTATTCATCATATTCATTCTTTTTTTTTAAGTTTTCAAATACATTTTTTAAAAAATACTTTTTTTTTTTTTTTGCGGGGCAATGGGGGTTAAGTGACGTGCTAGTAAGTGTCAAGTGTCTGAGGTCAGATTTGAACTCAGGTCCTCCTGAATCCAGGGTTGGTGCTTTATCCACTGCACCACCCAGCTGTCCCCCAAATAAATTTTAATAGATAATTGTATCCTCCTACATTTTCCAATACATGGGTCTCCTCTCATTTTCCCAGAGAGCCATCCCTTATAATTAAAGAACAATTTAGGAGTGGCGGTGGGGTGGAGTGGAACTAGTTCAACAAAACTAACCAACATCTTGAAAAAGATCTGACACTTTATAATGTACAACATGCATAGTCCCCCCACCTATGCAAAGAACAACAGGAGGTATATTCTTATGTCTCTTTGGGTACAAGCTTGGTCATTACTATTTTATAGCATTCAGTTCTGCTGCTTTTGTTCTCTCCATTTACAAATTGTTGTAGTCACATGTTGTTTTCCTGGTTCTGCTTACTTCAGTCTTTATTAGTTCATATAAGTCTTCCCCTGCTTCTCCTGTGTTTATTGCTTTTTACAGCAAAGTAATATTCCATTATATTCATGTACCCAATTTGTTTAGCTTTTTTCCAGTGCATGAGCACTGTGTTTCCATTTCTTAACTACTACAAAAAGTGAGACTAATATCTAGGAATGCTATATCTACATCACTTCCCTGATCTACCAGTCTAGTAACCCTATCAAAAGAGGAAATGAAGTTATTCTGGCATGACCTGTTCTAGATGAAATCATGCCAAATATTTGTGAAAGGGACTTCTTAAAGATTCTCAGCTTGTTCCAGGTACTCTGGAGTTCATAGTAATTGACATTAAAAAACACACAACAACTTGACATTTTTATAGTGCTGTAAGTTTTACAAAGTATATTAGATTGTCTCATTTGAGCCTCATAGCAATCCTGTGAGCTAGATACTACAGGTATTACCCCCACTTTGCAGATGAGGAAACAGACTCAGGTTAAGTGGCTTAGCCATGTTCACACAGCTGAGTAACAGAGACAGGAGTCAAACCCAAGTCTTCCAGATTCCAAGCCTAACACACTATCCATTAAACCACAATGCCACTCCAGACATATAGGCTCTAGATAGATGTAAATCATCAATCCTCCTCATTTTGTCCCTCCTCATTTTAAAGTAAGGATCGTGGGACCCTTAGTAATTAGATTACTTACTCATAGTTATATAGCTAATAAGTCATAGAACCAGAATTTGATCCCAAGTGCCCAGTCTCACTGATAAATCTTTTTTTTTTTTTTTTTTGGCGAGGCAATTGGGGTTAAGTGACTTTCCTAGGGTCACACAGCTAGTAAGTGTTAAGTGTCTGAGGCCAGATTTGAATTCATGTCCTCCTGACTCCAGGGCCAGTGCTTTATCCGCTATACCACCTAGCTGCCCCTCACTGATTATTCTTAACCGCTTATTGACCCATAAAGGAATGGAATGTCCTGAATTTTAAGATTTTCCTGAAATCCTAGGAAATGTCATAATGGGAGAGGTCAGATTTTGGAAAGGGTAAATATAATGTGTCAATGTGTTAAAATATATCTTCTGACATTTCACCAAAAAGAAATAGTTGTATCTATCCTATCCATTTGTTCCCATTTCTAATATTCCTCAGTGCCATACCAAGTTCTCATACAAAGACAAGTTCTCATGAAAAATATGGAAATAGTAATAGGAAAAGCTGGATGTACAAGGGCAACACAACATCTTCCATACCATCATTACCACTTCTGAGGTCTTGATAGAATGCTATCTTGTAGCCCAAAACTCAGGACAATAGCCCTCTCCCCTTGTATCAAATCACTCTTGAAGGTAATACTTTCATTCAGGTCTCTTCCCATATACTTTTCTCTTCTCTGGGCTTTTCTAACACCACTACTCTGTCTCCCTTCCTGATCTATCTTCCATTTCATGTACCCTAATTGGGTGTTTCCCTAGCTAAGCCACCTTTTCTTACTACATTCTCTCCCTCAATGAACTTATAATTCTCTGTGGCTTTAATTATAAACTACATGAATAAATAAATGAATAAAGATGTGTTGATTAAGCACTTGCTATCTGCAAAGCACTGTGGTAAGGACACAAATAGAAAAGAAAAGCAGTCCCTACTCTTAAGGAATTCACATTCTAATGTATGAGATAATACATATTGGAGGTTTCAACTACAACTCAGATGGAAAGGTCCTATGGTCCCTAGGGTGCAGTGGTGAAGAAGATGGTAATATATATTCTTTCATGTCATTTCTACTGATAATCCTATCCATTTCTGATGCTGAACCATTTGACAGTGTCAAGGACCTGGGTATCAAGAATTTCATTTTATAGGTCTTGAGTAGCTCTGGATGCTGAGGACACAGGGGGCTCCAGAACCTACAGAAGCAATGGCCAGGTCACATCTCCAAGAGGTTGGTTTCCTGGGATGATATCTTCTGGGGCCTGGGCTGGAAACAAGACTGTTGGTGTGGGGGAAGGAGATGGTGCCACACCCAGGGCTTATCTGCCTTATGGGGCAGTTGGTTGGCAATTGGTGTTGTTCTGGCAAGGTCTATGTTATCTATGCTTATGACTCACAAATTTATATATCCAGCCCCAGGCTTTACCCAGAGTTTCAATCCTGCACCACCAATGGACTATTGGACGTTTCAAACTATAAATATCTAAATCCTACACATTTTTACTCCTCCCTACTCACAAACTGGCCAACTTAGTTCAGACCCTAGATTATTGCAAATACCTCCAAATTAGCCTCTCTACCTCAAGTGTCTCCCTGCTCTACTCCATCCTACATATTGCTGCCAGGGCAATTTTCCTTAAATGTGACTCCCCTACTCAGCTCCTATTGCTTCCAGGACAAAATATAACATGGCAAACTTTTAAAACTTTTAAAAATCTGACCCAACTTACCTGTCCAGACTTAATAAACATGCTCTTTCACGAACTTTGTGGTTCAGGAAAACTAATGTTCTTATTGTTCTTCATTCATAGCATTAATTTCCTGTCTCTGTGCTTTTTCAATGGCTTGGATATACTGCCCCCCACCCCACCCCCTTTGCCTTCACCTCTTAAAATTCCTACTTTCCTTTAAAACTTGGTTCAGGTACCACCTTCCATATCTTTTATCCTTCCATATCCATATGTACCTTTCCTAATTCTGCCCACAAATCACCTTGTATGTGTATGTTGTCTCTTCCCTTATGGAATGTAAGCTTCTTGAGTGTAGATCCTGTTTCACTTTTGTTGTTGTATACCAAGTGGGTGCCTAATAAATGCTTGTTGATTGATTGACTGGTAGAAAGATGTAGGATTTAAATCTTGAGATCATCTGACTGAACCCTTTCATTTTGACGTTGGTCAACAAAGGCTCAGAGACATTAAATAATTTGCCCAAGATCACTCAGGAAAGAAAGTGGAAGTACCAGGACTCTAAATTAGGTACCCTGACAGTAAATTCATTTCATTTTCCACTACAACATACTTCTCACCGGAGTGCATTCATTAGAATGGGGATTGGATTCTATCAGTAGTGTCAAACTCAAATAGAAACTGGTCTCACTAAATTGCACATCAGGAAAACAACAGATTAACATTATCTATGTTCTGTTGTATTTTTATTTATTTTGCTAAATATTTACCAATTACATTTTATTTGGTTCAGCTGTACTCATGAATATTGTAAGCTGAATGCCCTAGTATGTTTGACATCTCTCAACAATATGATCTCTATTGTCCTTTCCAGCTTTAAAAATTCTGATTCCAGTGAACACATTTGACAGGTATGAATGTTTGGAGTTTTCACTGAGTGTCTTTAGTCTGGATGCTTGGAGCAGTGACTCCAAATCTAGAATCTCTACTGCTTGATCTTAAGAAGTCAGAATTTTTTCTCTTTTGGTGTAGGCAGGGTTTTACCCTCTTCCATAGTCCAAGACACGTCTATCCTTTGAATTTCAATCTGCTGTTATTTGCAGTATAAGCTAAACTCCTCTCTGATAGTTATAATTTCTAGCATATTTCTTGGTCCTTAGCATTTTTCTTCCAATATTCTCTTACCTACATGGATACTTGTTTTTATCTATTGTCTTCCCAAAACCTAGAGCAGTGTTGTCTGACAGAGCTACCATACCACTCCTTTTACTTATTAACCCATTAATACAAATTAATATATTATAAGCTGGAAGGAACCTGAGAGATCATTGAGCCTCATTTCATATATAAGGACACTGAAGTCCAAAGAGATTTAATGACTCTCCCAGTGTTATCAGCTAGTTAAGTACCTGAGATGGAATAGATTTAATATCTACATGCAGAACTTTTATAGCTATGTTAATACATAGCTATATGATGGGATGACAAAGTTCAAGTTCACTCTAATATTATACTAAATTTAATCATAATTAGGAATATGCCTGCCAAATTATTGTGAAATAAACAAAAACGAATGATTCTGCTAAAAGAGAAACCTCTCTCTTTTTGGTTAAATTAAGTGACTTTAAAGTGAATATCAAGTCTCTACATAGGAGAACAGGCTACTGGTTTTATTCCTCTAAATTTATCACTTCAAAGAAACTCTTTTAAGGTCCCTGAAGGAAAAAATCTGAATCTTTTTGATTGAAGTCCTGGTTTCTCTAATGTTGACTTCTTCCCAGGGCTTTTCTCTTCTTTCTTTCTTTCTTTCTTTCTTTCTTTCTTTCTTTCTTTCTTTCTTTCTTTCTTTCTTTCTTTCTTTCTTTCTTTCTTTCTTTCCTTTCTTCCTTCCTTCCCTTTTTTTTTGGACGGGGCAATGAGGGTTAAGTGACTTGCCCAGGGTCACACAGCTAGTAAGTGTCAAGTGTCTGAGGCTGGATTTGAACTCAGGTCCTCCTGAATCCAGGGCTGGTGCTTTATTCACTGTACCACCTAGTTGCCCCTCTCTCCTTTCATGAACCAGAAGATACCCTGAAAAAAATCTCTCTCTCTCTCTCTCTCTCTCTCTCTCTCTCTCTCTCTCTCTCTCTCTCTCTCTCTCTCTCTCTCTCTTTCTCTCTCTCTCTCTCTAAGCCAGGAAACCAGGATCTCTCTCAAGTTCTCACCAACTTCATCCTTCATGCTGGTTGGACCACCAGGCAATCAATTTCCACCAATGAGGATAGTCCCATGCAAAAGGCTCTGTGAGCCAAGAGTTACAGTTATTAAAACTAAAAACTAGGGGCAGCTAGATGGTGAAGTGGATAGAGCACCGGCCCTGGAGTCAGGAGTACCTGAGTTCAAATCTGGCCTCAGACACTTAACACTTACTAGCTGTGTGACCCTGGGCAAGTCACTTAACCCCAATTGCCTCACTAAAAAACAAAACTAAAAACTATACTAAGACTTTTGAAATCATATCTAATTCTGTATATTGAGTCCATTGTTTTTCTGAAGGGTAGTGTACTTCATCATTGGTCCTCTGGAATCATTGCATTGATCAGAATTTTAAGTCTTTCAAAGTTTCTCAGTTTTTACAATGTTGCTCTTTTATAACTTGTTCTGGTTCTGCTTACTTCACTCTATAACAGTTGTTTGTCCTTCATTCTTGAAGAGGACCATGACAGATGTCATGACTTGCAATGAATTGTATTTAAGTGAGCGAGGGCTACGCAAAGTTACCAGTCTCACTCTCTCCTCCAGAGCCATCTGGGTCTAGTGGCATGATATACATTAGGATGATTGGAGATGGCCCTAGATATTTGAGGCAGTTTGGGTTAAATGACTTGCCCAGGGTCACACAGCTGATAAGTGTCAAGTGTCTGAGGCCAGCCAGTTTATATAAGTAGAAGAACAGAATTTTTATCTTCATATAATCCCTAGCTAGAAGATAGAGTCCTTAGAGATAGCCTAGTCCAACTCTCGTTTTATGGTTGAAGAAATAGAGCACTAACGAAGTTTAAGTGACTTGTATAAGGCCACACAGGTAGTAAGTAGCTCTCCAGTAGCTATGTGAGCTTAGGGTAAGTCACAGCCCTTCTGGGCCTCAAGTGCCACATAAATAAAATGGAAATATCTTATCTGCCCAAAGATAGGGGAATAGACTCAATGATATCTTTACTGTTGCCTGTACCTCTACCATCTATATAATTCTACTCAAATATTACTATCAGTGTGAGAACCATGCACTCCTAAGTCAAAAAAGAGCTGTGATATTCTTCGATGAGGAATGGTTCCAAGGCCTATCTCTTGTACCTGAAAACCACACCATTTCCTGGAGGTGAGTCAAACAGGAAGGAACAGAAAAGCAGAGCTAGGAGAGCCAACTGCAATGAGAAAGATGGGTGAAGCCTGCTGGCAGTGGAGGACAGAAGCAGCAGAGCAGTGGAACCTTGACTGCAGAAGAGTCGACATTGAAAGAGCCTTCCCCTTGCTGGGTCTTTCTTTACCAACGGTTGTATTTTATGTTACAGGTTCCCTGGAAGGGAAGAGATTTCTCTAGAATATCTTGATATTCTATGGGTTTGGAAATGAGTCCTTTCTCTGCCCTTTACTGCATCATAAGGGGAGCTAGAGGCTCCACTTACTGAAACTGAGAGGTTCCCAAAGTATATCCCGGGCCTTATGGTCCGGAGGGAATCTGAGGCAAGGATTATTGGTTATTTTAATTTTATTTTTGCGGGGCAATGAGGGTTAAATGACTTGCCCAGGGTCACACAGCCAGTGAGTGTCAAGTGTCTGAGGCTAGATTTGAACTCGAGGTCCTCCTGAATCCAGGGCCAGTGCTTTATCCTCTGAGCCACCTAGCTGCCCCCAGGGTTATTGGTTATTATTTTTATGGTAGACTTAGAGTTTCTGTTACTTGCTGTGCTTAGATTGATATTTAAATTACTTTGGTTCCTATTGTGTTATGCAGAATAGGTGCTAAATGCATGTTTGTTGAATTGAACTGGATTTGCTCAAAGCCTCTGTGCCGAAGCAGGCAGCCCAGTAATACAATAGGAGAAGCTAATTGATAATTAAGAATAAACTAGACCATTAATTTACAAAGCAGGTAATCTATGCATGGATAATCAAAAATGGACTAGAGAAAATACTCACATGTAGAATATATTTTCTGCAAGCAAGGAGGTGACCTAATTCCCCAGCCTGGCTTTTGTATTGAACTGGAAACACTGCTTTATGCAGGCTGTATTTAAATTGAAATCATCTGCTCTTTTCTGATGAGAAGCAGCATGGCTGTCTTGTATGCACATTTTTTAATCTTGCCCTGGTTATACAGAAATAGAAACAAGGGCAGATAAATGTGCCAAAGATTTCCTAAATACAAAGAAAAGGATAGTAGCTGAATCTCATTATTTAAAATCACTAATGTAAACAAATTAAGTTAATTCAGGGTCTAACAGCAGCTGGTTTGTGTGGGGTGAAGATGGTATATAATTAATAGTTACTACTTCTGTGTTCCTTATCATCAGCTTTCTTGAAGAACTGTTTACAAGGACTGGTGTTTCAAATTCATGCACATGATTTTATTAGGTGCATCTTCCAGCACAAGTGGATTACTTATTAGATTCATCACATCCTTTTGTCTAGCCATTTGTACACTGGTTCAGTCACTCCAGTTTAGGGGAACAGCCACACCTTCTTATTCATATACCTCCCGGGCACTATGTTTTTTTAAAACACTGTTCTATTCATTATTATTATAAGTATTTAAGTGAAAATATAACTTTGCCAAGTCTCCTTGAGAACTTGGCTCCAGTGCCACTTTCTACATAGAATCTTAACTGATATCCCCACCTGTTAGTGCCCTTCCCACCAAAATAATTTTGTAACTATTTTGTTTATATTTATTTTGATCCCATTCAAATACAACCTCCTCAAGGGGCAAGGGCAATATCCTTTTTGTTTTTGTATCTCTAACACTTAATATAATGCCTGTCACACAGTAGGTGCTTAATAAATGCTTATTGACCAATTGAGATCTATAATACCAATTCATACTCCTTCTTGTGTCATATGGTTATCTTAGAGTATTGCCTACTTCACATGTATTCTATAGGGAAGATTTACAAAGCATTTAGAGGTTTTTTGTAGCAAATCCCTAAAGAAATTATTGACAAATTATAATAGGAATAATAAAATTTTGGTGTGTACATCAATTTAAATGAACTGAAACTAACTTTTGGATAGGGGCATTTATTTTTAGTAAAACTTCACCCACCTGTGATTTTCAAAAGGCTTGCACCATTCTCCTTTCTCCACAGGCTGCATATTTTTCTACTGTTCATTTCCATCTCCAGGTTGTCACTTAGAGGTATAATCATTCTAGACATTGCAATCTGTTCACAGAGAAAGGTCTGTGATGTCTTAACTAAGCACAGTGCCAATGCTTCAGTGGCTCTCTAGAGTATATGAGATTATATTGGACTAAATGGGAAAACAGTTTTGTTTTCACTAGGGAAAGAACCTGACTATAGAAAGACATTTTTTTTTAAATTATATTTTACATTTAGGAGTTAGATTCTCTACTGTTTGCCTAAAGCTGAGAAAAGACAAACAAATTCTACAGTCTAATTGAACCAACTTATAAGGGCAGGCATGCTATTAAAGATTTGAAGGTCAAGGAATAAGGTCTTATATCCTAAAAAATTCATGGTACTGAATGGAATATTTTAGTCATGCTGGGCTGGTCAAAGGAAAGTGCTTACACTGTGGAGA
This sequence comes from Dromiciops gliroides, assembly GCF_019393635.1. Classification (NCBI taxonomy): domain Eukaryota; kingdom Metazoa; phylum Chordata; class Mammalia; order Microbiotheria; family Microbiotheriidae; genus Dromiciops; species Dromiciops gliroides. The sequence goes on along the minus strand of NC_057861.1, from coordinate 527,220,685 downwards.
GGGTGGGGCTTCTTCATCAAGTACTAGCTAAATTCTATGGTATCTTTTGGATAGTGCATCCCTCCTCTAAAGGAGGCTCCATTCTTAACCTAGCTCATTGTAGTACTAAGCCCTGTTTGGGTGTCGGGAGAGGGGTTGTTTGGAGAGAAGAGATGGCCTGAGCATCAAGGATTCAAATTATCCAAGATCCTGACCAAACTCCTTCTTATGGTATTTGGAGGAAGGAACTCAGGTGTGTTTGGGGGAAGAGTTATTTCTCTAGGGAAAAAATGGTTCAATAGAGGAAAGAAAAAAGTTGCCATTTGACAGGTGCCTCAGGTTGAAGGACTGACTCTAAGGCTGTTGATAAAGACCAGCACTGTAAGGCTAATTAAGCTAGCAGATTTATGCCTGTAGGTGGCCTGCTGCCTACAGTCATGCCGTAAGGAAAGTGAAGAGCAATGCTCTTATTTAAGGACAGCGGGTTGAAATTACTGGGTCAGATTTGCTTCTTATTTAACTTTGTAGAAGAACTCTCATAAAATTTGGCCCTGGCTTTTTTGTTCACACAAACATGCTTACTTTCCCTTTCTCTCTCTCTCTCTCTTTTTTTTTTTTGGTGAGGCAATTGGGGTTAAGTGACTTGCCCAGGGTCACACAGCTAGTAAGTGTCAATATTCTGAGGTTGGATTTGAACTCAGGTACTCCCGAATCCAGGGCTGGTGCTCTATCCACTGCGCCACCTAACTGCCCCACATGTTTACTCTCCCATACCTTTTCTTAAAATTAGCTCCATACCATGGACTGCTTACCAACCTGTTAATTATGGCAAGGCTTTCTATCCTTGAAATGCATGGAGATTTAAATATCTGAGACTTAGAGGAAAGATATAGCTCAATGTGGTAATAATTCATTATCACTTGAATTTATAAGGTCTAGGCCATTTTATTAGCAGATCCATCTGGTCTGTATAATTTCAGACTGTAAACCCAAAGGAGGACTATAACTTCAAAACTTTTACCTAAGTTCATAAGTCAGAGTAGTCTATAAATTATGCACTTTCCATAATTTTAAGTGCTATGACTTTATTCATGAGTGTGAGGATTCCCTCTACCAAAACAGATTGTTATCTTTCAATGCCTTTGTCTTTATCAATTGTGCCTTCGAAAAATTCATAACTCTGACAAGAAGTCTCTCCAAACTTATCTAGGCTGCTTCTCAAACAAAAGGCATATTCCAGTCACTGGGTCCATACCAGAAGTCTTTGAAGCTGGGCAATGGCTAAACAAAGTGTGGTACATGAATATAATGGACCAATATTATGCAAAAAGAAACAAATATGATGAATACAGAGAAGCAGAGACTTACTTGAACTGATGCAAAATGAAGGAAGGCCAAGAAAAGAATATGTGCCATCACTACAGCAAAATAAACAGAAATAGCCACAAAATAGCCCAAAATGATGGTTGTAAAATTATAATGAATAAGCATGTCTCCAAAGATGAGGTAGAAGAATATACTTTCCCCTACTTCTTTGCAGAAGTAGAAGGTAATAATTGTGGAACATGACATATATCTCCAGATTTTTGTTTGATGTATTGATTAGTTTTATTGATTATATTTTTCTTCCTCTAAGAAAAAGAGTTCTAAAAATGTCTCTTGTTATATCAGATGGCTCCCTGGGAGGAGGGATACAGAAGGAATTCTCTGCTACCTCAAAAAGTACCAGTATGATTCTGTGTGTGTGTATAAATATCTAACAATGTGTATATATAGGTGTGTGTGTGTGTGTGTATATGAAAATAAAAACACCTTTTTGTCTTTGACTTCCTTAGGGACATGTGGATAATAGTGTTAATTCTCTTCTTAGGCAGCTCTAATCAACATAAAATCTTTCCTTTGAGTATATAAAATCAAAACATCAAATCAATTTTGTTTTTAAAGAGGTCTTTTTTTTTTTTTTTTTTGCTTAGTGGTACCAGACAGAGCTTGTGCTCCACTGGCATCACATTGTAGGACCCCTAGTCACCTCCCACATCCCAATGAGAAATAAATAATAATAGGATCACACTGTGAAGGACCAAAGGAGTCATTGTCTTCTGATAGCTGTTGGCAATTCTTGCAATAGGGCTTGAAGTTACAAATCAGAATTGTGCAAGCTTTTCCCTTGTAGACCTATACTTCAGATGCAAAAGGAAATTATGGGTACTCTAACATTATTGCTGATGCTGACTTCAGCATCATAGGCACCAGGGCTACAGGAAAATGACCAACACCTTCTGTTAGACAGACCAAGACAATAGGTAAGGAGCTTGAAAAAAAATTTTGGGGGGGGGTATAAGTATCTTCAAACCACACTTGCAATTTCATTATATAATTTTGTAAGGAATGGTGGGAGAGAGAATATGGAGGGAAAGGCTATGGAAGCATATAGAAAGAGGAATTACACAATTCAAGCTGACAACATCTGAATATTTAGCCTTTTAGTCATATTTTCAGTTTGAGGAATTTTTTTTCTTTCAACTAAATAATCTTTTCTCAGCTTACAATCTAAAACAAAAAGGATTAGCTATCTATTTTTTTAAAGAGGTAAAATTTTAAGTAGGATGGAATTTGATATGTGGAAGCCCAAATAAATACCGGAATTATATTTTAGGTTTTCTACTGTGAAAGCAAAAAATGTTATTCTAGATGTTCTATAAATGTACACATACATACCTGCCAAAAGAAAAAGATGTTTTTCCTCTTTACAATTGCTAACAGTAATGAAAACCAACTTACTGCTTGACTAGAAACTACAGACATGGGGGCAGCTAGGTGGCGCAGTGGATAAAGCACTGGCCCTGGATTCAGGAGGACCTGAGTTCAAATCCAACTTCGGACACTTGACACTTACTAGCTGTGTGACTCTGGGCAAGTCACTTAACCCTCATTGCCCTGCAAAAAAAAAAAAAAGAAAAAGAAAAGAAACTACAGACATGAAGAAAAATAAATCTTTGAACAAGTTGTGGTGGGTTTTTTTGTTTTGTTTTGCCCAGGGTCACACAGCTAGTGTCAAGTGTCTGAGGCCAGATTTGAACTCAGGTACTCCTGAATCCAGGGCTGGTGTTTATCCAGTGCGCCACCTAGCCATCCCTACAAGTTGTGGTTTTGATGACATATTAAATAACTTTGAATAACAAAATCATAGAGTTCGAAGGGATTTTAGAGGTCATCTAATCCAAGCTCCCACTGGATGCAGGAATCTCTTTTTTGACACCTCTGACAAATGGTAATCCCGTGTTTGCTTTAACATTTCTATTGAAAGGGAGTTCATTGCCCCACAATACAACCCATTACTCCTCCCTTTTTACTGTGAAGTTTTATTGATAAATTCAGTTTTTACATCATAATCGTTTCCAAATATGCCTTTACCCCATGAGTGATCCCTTCTAGCAAACAAAAACAACAAAACCAATCAATACATCAACCAGGTTTTACAGAATATTCTGCATATTCAGCATATTTAACAGCACAGTCCCCCCCCCCCTTTTTTTTTTTTTTTTTTAGTGAGGCAATTGGGGTTAAGTGACTTGCCCAGGGTCACACAGCTAGTAAGTGTCAAGTGTCTGAGGCCGGACCTGAACTCAGGTACTCCTGACTCCAGGGCCGGTGCTCCATCCACTGTGCCACCTAGCTGCCCCCCCCCTTTTTTTTTTGCACTGAATATGGTGACTTTATTGATAGTACATTACATGGGACTCAGTGCCTCTCACCCCCTACTACAAGAGTACCTCAGGGCAAGGATTATGACTGAGGCATGAGATCCTTAGTATAGTGAGCTATACTAGGTTAGAGATGTGGGACTCCCAGTGGTGGAACTCCTTATTTGGCTGGGGATGAAGAGCCATGTCTTTCTACTTTACTTCTTGGAAAACATAATGTCTGACACATGGCTGCTATAACCATACTCATTGTCATTTGCCTTAAACATCCAGGGCCATCACCAGTCATCCTGATGTATATCTTTTTTTTTTTTTTTGGTGGGGCAGTGAGGGTTAAGTGACTTGCCCAGGGTCACACAGCTAGTAAGTGTCAAGTGTCTGGGGCTGGATTTGAACTCAGGTCCTCCTGAATCCAGGGCTGGTGCTTTATCCACTGTGCCACCTAGCTGCCCCCCCTGATGTATATCTTGCCACTGGACCCAGATGGCTCTGGAGGAGAGAGTGAGGTTGGTGACCTTGCATAGCCCTCCTTCACTTAAATCCAATTTATTGCAAGTCTTGACATCACCCCAATATCATGGTCCCCTTCAAGAACAAAGAATAAACAGCAACAACTCATTGTCATAACAGGAAATAAGCTTGACAAAGTGATCCTTGAGCACAATACCATTGCCAATATCAAAGGCAGAAGAGTGGGTATCACTATTAAAATCCTAGAATACGATCTAGTTTTCTATTTAGACCAAGATGCCCTTCAATGATCCCTCTGATGCTTGCTTCATCACTTTCTTGATATCATCCTATTTGGCAGGTTTCTTTGGGAATCTGAACACAGAAGGTCGTGTCCATGAGTTTCCCATTCAGCTTAGGGGTGACCTTGCTCACAGCTCTAGTTGAATTGGGGGAAGCAGGGATGTTGTTTTGGGTAGCACAATGCTCATCACACCATAACTTGTCAGAGAGGTGATCTCCTGTTCTCTAGGTAACAGTAATGGCAGGGACTGTGGTCATGAGTCCTTCTACAATGCAAAAGTTGTCATGATGGCCTTGACCAGGAGGTCAGTTTGTAGTATAGGAACCATTAAGAATAATCTTGAAGGAATTATCATATTTCTCATGGTTTACCCCCATCACAAATAAAGGGGCATCAGCAAAAGGGGCAAGAGATAATGACATGCTTAACTCTACCCTTCAGGTGAGCCCCAGTCTTTTCCATGGTGCTAAAGATACCAGTAGAGTCTATTATCTACTCAACCCCAGCATTTCCCCATTTAATATTGGTGGGATCACACTCTTGGAAGATAGTAAAAGTTTTTCCATTGATCACTAGCTTTCCATTCTCAGCCTTGACAGTACTCTTGAACTTGCCATGGATAGAATTATATTGGAACATAGAAATTATGGAGTTGAGGTCAATGAAGGGGTTATTGATGGCCACAACATCCATTCTTCTTGAGATAAATGCAGCCCTGGTCATCCGTGGCCCAATGCGACCAAATCCATTGACTCTGACCTTTACCATCTTGACTCGGGGACTGCAACTAACACAGCAGATCCCGAAACTGAGCTAAGGAGAAGAGCTGAGAGCCAGTCCTCCATTTTTTTCAACAAAGTAGTGACCACTGGTACATTTTCCTGTATTTTCTTTGGGGTCAAACTTAGTCATTGTACCTACATAGCTTTTATTTTATTTATTTATTTTTCTATTTATGGTGCTGTAGCAATTGTATATAGTTTTCCTGGTTCTGTATCAGTGCATGTCTTCCTATGTTTCTCTGAATTCCTCATATTTATTAACTCTTACAGTGTGATAATATTCCATTATTTTATGTACCATTCCCCAAGCTGTGGACACCCACTTTGTTTCCAGTTCTTTGGTACTACAAAAAATAATAGTATGATTCTTTTGTCATAAATGGGACTTTTTCTTCTGTCTTTGACCTCATTGGGAGTATATGACTAATGGTGGCCATTCCCTTTTTAGGTAGCCCTGATCAATATAAACTTCCCTGTGCTAAGTCCACTTACTCCTTTCTGAAAAGCAGGGCATTTGCCAATCTTCAGCCTTCTGATACCTCTCCCAGCCTTTGTAATCAAGAAGCAGCATGTGTAGTCTATAGAGCAATGAACATGGAACTAGGAAGACCTGGATTAAAATCTTGTTTCACATACTTCTAGACTGAATGACCACAAGCAAGTCACTTAACTTCTCTGAGTCTTGGTTCCTCATGTGCAAAATGAAGGGGTTAGACTTAAAGGTATCTGAGGTCCCTTTGAGCTCTGAATCTGTGATCCCATAATCCTAATTTCTCAAAGTTGTTAAACAGGACAATTTGCCTGGATTTTGGTATTCCAAAAGTCATAGTACAGTTTAAACTTTAATATCTACTTTTGGGGGGGGGTAGCTGGGCAATGAGAGTTAAGTGACTTGCCCAGGGTCACACAGCTAGTAAGTGTCTGAGGCTGGATTTGAACTCAGGTCCTCCTGAATCCAGGGCTGGTGCTTTATCCACTGTGCCACCCAGCTACCCCAATATCTACTTTTAACATTAAATAAAGCAAACTATTAAATAAACCTCTTAAAACTGCACTAAAACTTTTGGGACATCCTGTTAGAGCAGCAAGAGGCTCTTTTACTCCCCTTCTCACTTGTCTTTGGTTCAGTTTCCTCTTAACCACTTTCGTTGGACTTCCCCACCCCACCCCATCCCATGATCTATGTGGGGAAGATGGAAGCAAACTAGAGATTGTTGAATAGTTCTGCTCTCCTTGTCATCTGTTAACATTATACCATCTGCCTCAAGCAGTAGACATCTTTTTGACTCTTGACTCTGAACATAGACTTTAAAAAATGTTAATGATATTCTATCCTTTTACATCACCTTCATTTCCCAATAGATGGCCCCTCCCCACTCAGAGAGCCATTTTACAGAACAGTTTGTTTTAAAGAGGGGGAAAAAGGCAGTTCAGCAAAACTAACCAACGCTGTAAATAGACTTTTTTAAAGTCCCTTTTTGTTGATGTTAGCATGTTTTACAAGCCACAGCCCATTTTGGGCTTTAACCTTTCTGAAAATATTCTTATGGGTTTGTAGCATTCTTTTGTTGGTCCTTGTTTTACATAACCTTTTTTCATCTTTCCAAGTCAATACTTCAAGGATCCATGACTTCAGTAGTGTGGGAATACTTTTCCAAATCCCAAGCAGCCTGTGCTATAGCTGGCATTAGGGTGCTGCTTGAGAGGTTGAGCGACTTATCTATATTCACATACCTGGTGTCAGAAGCATGGTTTGGGGGCAGCTAGATGGTGCAGTGGATAAAGCACCAGCCCTGGATTCAGGAGGACCTGAGTTCAAATCTGGTCTCAGACACTAGCTGTGTGACCCTGGGCAAGTCACTTAACCCTCATTGCTCTGGAAAAAACAAAAAGAAGTAGGGTTTGACAAGGTCTTCCTGGTGTCAACTCTAGGATTTCACAATTTTCTAGATGTTCTTTTAAAATCTGAGCTAATCAGAGTTCTACAATTGTTTTTTTACACCCTTCTCCCCCTTTTGTCCATCATTTCTTAGAATTTTAGATTTTAGAGCCTCTGGTCCCTTTTGAGCTATGTTCTTTTTTTAGTCTCTTTCTGGTCAGGGCATGTTGAATCTCTTTTCTTCCTCAATTGATTATTTATTTGTAGACTCAGGATTCTCTTCTCTTGCTATTGTAAAATTCTAAAAGCCACATGGTCATTTTGGCCCAAGGTTTTTGTCATTTCTGAATCTTAACAATTTCTTTCTTGTGGTCTTGTGAAGAAGGAACGAAACAACATTTCCATTCTTTTTAGAGGATTTTGATTTAGTTATACTTCTGCCTTGGTTAAAACTGCCCCCTACCTTATACCCCATAGAATTCCTTGGTTTTCCCTCCCCTTCCTCCCACTTTCTCCTTTGAGAGGAAGTTAAGAATAAAGAGCCTCTCCTTTTCTCCCTATACCCCAATCTCCCATGCCTTCAACATAAGACCACAGTCCTGGTCTGTGAATTGAAAGGATGCAAATGTGTAGGATAAATTGTTCTTCATGTATAGTAGGCAAATTTTGCTACTGCTTTGATTTTTTTTAATGCCTTCCTCTCTTCTCTGGCAGCGACAAGTTTCAAGCACTTCAGAGAAGCTTTCTGAGCTAAATTGCACCTCATGAAGTTTTATTGTGCAGCTATGGCAATTTCCTCTGCATTTTTGCTTTTATGCCATAGATAAGAGAAATTTAACATTTAGAGAAATTTGTAACCTCTTTAAATCAAAATTAAATTAAGAACTTGAATGCCGACACTATCAGGGCTACATTTGAAAGTTGAAGATTTGCCAGTCTTTAAAAATGGTCAAAATTAGACCAAAATGATTCAGGAGATAAGTATTCACTGCCTGTCCACTGAAACCCACTAGCTTGTTTCCTTAGGGATTGTTTAAATGGTGCTTATTGGTAGCCCATGTATAATAACTCCCAGATCTTTCTCTTTTAATCCTTTCTGTGGGGCAGCTAGGTGGCACAGTGGATAGAGCACCAGCCCTGGAGTCAGGAGAACCTGAGTTCAAATCCGACCTCAGACACTTGACACTTATTAGCTGTGTGACCCTGGGCAAGTCACTTAACCCCAATTGCCTCACCAAAAAAAAAATTTAATCCTTTCCACACCCCTCTCCCAGGCATTGGGAACTGCCTAGGATAATCCCAACCACACCTGTCCTAACATGAGATATCTTTAGGAACTGTAGCTCCTAAATCACCAGAAGCATTGACACTTTGGCAACCATCTGCAGAGCCAAGTATAGGTAAACCTCAGTGCAATGACCCAAAACAATTCTGAAGGACTTATGAAAAATGCTCTCCATCTCTAGAGAAAGAGTGATGGAGTCTGAATTCAGATTGAAGCATATGTCAAAAAAAAAAAAAAAGTTTGGGGCAGCTAGGTGGCGCAGTGGCTAGAGCACCGGCCCTGGATTCAGGAGGACCTGAGTTCAAATCCGGCCTCAGACACTTAACACTTACCTAGCTGTGTGACCCTGGGCAAGTCACTTAACCCCAATTGCCTCAAAAATAAAATAAAATAAAAACATTTAAAAAAACCATGTTCTTTTTGGGGGGTCTCTTTTCTTTCATAACGACTAATATGGTTGCATAATTGCACATGTATGACCTATATCAAATTGCTTTTTGCCTTAGGAAGGGGGGAAGAGGGTAGAGGGAGGGAGAGAATTTGAAACTCAAAATTTAAAAAAACAAATGATAAAAATTGTTTTTACATCTAATTAGGGGGAAAAGAAAATATTAATTTTTTTTAGGCTAAACCAGCACATCTTTGCCCACATTCAACACACTGTGGTCTTCTGTAGTCCTTGGCTCAAATTAGTCATTTACAAATTTAGATATATCTGGAGAAATCTTTGACAGAGTTCTTTTCCCTTATTTGTCCTCTCATGAGCAATACTCTCCGTGTTCAGCAAGTTCCATCTGTATGTTGCTGTCCCAGGTGTGATTAGGACTTTGAATCATAGATTTAGGACCAGAAAGGACCTTAGAGGCCACTCATTGGGTCTAACCCTCTCATTTTATAGATAAGGTTATAGATATAGATAGATGAGATTTAGGAAGATTAAGTGACTTGCCCATGGTTACACAGACTTCATATACTGAAAAATATCCAAGGCATCAATGATTACTTTTTCTCATATATTGGGGTAAAGAACAACTAAAATTAGAATTTTCAAAATCAAGATCAGCTTCCCCTGAAAATCTTGAATTGAAAATTGACAAAAAGATGAATTCTCCTCCCTAAGTCATTTCCCTCTGCTTTAAAGTATCTATTTTAAAAAATTACAATTTGACCAAAATGTTTTCATTTGATCTACTCACTTATGGTATTCACCATACCAAGAAATATATTCAAGTATAAAGTTCTACATGTATGACTTGAATGGACAAATTATTAAATTGGATCATGTTTAAAAGAACAGTCAAGATTACAAATCTTGAAAAAATGTTATTTATTAATATACAAAATCTTTATCTCTTTAACCTCTGTGACATGGTAAAGTAATAAAAAAGTGTTTTCCTGATTTGAACTCAGGTCTTCCTGACCCCAGGCCTAGTGCTTTATCCACTAAGCCATCTAACTGGCCTAGCACAGCCCCCTGAAATCTATCTATAGCTGGAGAAAACTCTCAGCCCATATTTTTGTGTGTTTTTCTGCCCCAAGGGTTCTTTTATTGCTATTTTTGGGGTTATTGTATCAGGAGCCCTGTGAGCTCAATGTCTTTCCTACGCCATCTTGGCTCTGCCCCACCCTGCTCTTTGCTATAGAGTTCAATATAAGAAGGACCTGTCTTGGTATTAGGGGCCACCTTAAGATGATATTGAACTGAGGGGGCAGGTAGGTGGTTTAGTGGATAAAACACCGGCCCTGGATTCAGGAGTATCTGAGTTCAAATCCGGCCTCAGACACTTGACGCTTACTAGCTGTGTGACCCTGGGCAAGTCACTTTACCCCCATTGCCCTGAAAAAAAAAAAAAAAAGATGATATTGAACTGAAAGGTTCCTTGAGATTCAACACACTTTAGAAGATATCAAGATAGCCACACAGTTACAGAGTAACATTTATTAGAACCCATGCTGAACCAGACCACAAGTCTATTAAAAGAACTTTCATTAGTTTAGAAAAACCTAGGAAGACTCATATGAAGTAAAGCAGAACCAGAAGAACAATTTATACACTAACTGGATTGTAAAGACAAACTTCTTTGAAGGACTTAGGTAGAATGATCAATGCAGTGATCAAAACCCATTCTAGTGGACTCGAGATGAATCATGTTGCCCACCTCCCAGCAGAGGTAGCTCAAGGTACAGACTGAGACATTTTATTTGAACATAGCCAATGCGGGAATTTATTTTGACTATACATGTTTTGTGGAGAAGGGAAGATGAGAAAGCTGACTTTTATTGATTGAAAAAAATTAAACTTTAAAAGAAAGAAACTTATCCTATTTATCTTTGTTTCTACCCATTTTTACTAGGACTATACTCCCAAAATGACATATTGTTTCTATGTGTATTCTATGTGTTTAGTTCTAGAACTACTTAAACACCTTTATGATAAACAAATATTTGAAAAACTTCTGTGTGTATGTATGTCTTTAAACAGTAATCCATGAAGGTCATCATAAGGTATCAAAAAAAAATTTAGTAAGTAAAATTGGAAAACAATTTGGAGATGCCTGGTTTCAAGTAGACACTCTAGAGAATTTATTCCCCACCCCAAAAAGGCTACTCTGCCATTATGTCCCCTCAAACAGCTTGATATATAAAGCCAAAAGAAGAGACAAGACCCCCTAATGAGAACAACTGATTTCTAGCCACCAATTTCACATGTTGTAGAGACCCATTATTAAAAGAATTCCAGTTGACATCTATAAATGTCATACTACAAAGAAGGAAAGATTTCCAAGGTAGCCAGGGTCCAAACAATGTAGCTGAGTAGTACCTCCCCAAGTTAATTTGACCACAATTTTTTTTTGTTAGTTTGAAATATACATGGACAGAAACCATAAGAAATAGACAAGGGAGTCTAGAATATCCCCAGGATAAAAGAGGAAGGGGTGGGGAGGAATGAAAAATAAGTTAAACTTATTTTCATGTTGAAGAGGTGTAACAATAAGTAAGAACTGTGAAACCAAGGTGCTTCTTGGAGAAAACATTACTATTATTAAATTCTCCTGGAAACTTCATTTCCTTTTTGTGGAACCATGTAGGACCATGCAGAATGTTATTGTCACCACCATAAAAATTGATATCCTTGCAATCTGTTTTTGCCACTTGGCCCATTTTTCTTGTTGTTATCCTGACTGCTAGCCAGAATTCCTTAGTGGTGTTAATGCCTGGTTTAATGGTCTTCTCCATCCCATCCCCTACCATTTCTCCTTGAAGATCTCAGTGATTATGTTCACTACCCTAACCTAAAAAATGGAATACCTAAGGGGCAGCTAAGTGGCACAATGGATAAAGCACTGGCCCTAGATTCAGGAGGACCTGAATTCAAATCTGACCTCAGACACTTGACACTTACTAGCTGTGTGACCCTGGGCAAGTCACTTAACCCTCATTGCCCCATGTAAAAAAAAGAAAGAAAGAAAAGGAAAGAAAAGAAAAAGAAAAAAAATGGAATACCTCAATTTCAATAACCTCCATTTTGGCTACACACCAGTATGGTTGAACCTTTAGACATTGCCATTTTATAGAACTGCATCCTTCCTAACATCCTAAGTTTTCAAATTATCTTCTTTGGCCACTTCTTCCATGAAACTTGCCTTTTATAAATTATAAACTTGGATTCCATGATCGGTCTTCTCTAGATTTGCTCCCCTTGTCTTTATACCAAATCTTGAATGTATGACCAAAGACTTCAATAATTCATTAATCTCTACCCAGAATCTCTGACCTCCTGGAATTTTGGCAAGTTAGGAATGACAACTCCTCAGTTACAAGTACTTTGCATCCTCCAATTCTTCCACTTGGCTATTGAGTATCATTAGAAAGTGTCATGTCATTTACCCACTCTAAATTAATGGCTGATAACTTTAGCTGCTTCTTCACTAGTGAATAGTATCCCCTCCTCTCTAGTCTTTATTATCCACAGCAACTGTTCCAACTTTCCCCCCCCTCAAACCCTCAACTTTACCTTTACTACTATCCCAATTCATCCTGATACTTACAACAAATGAATTAGTGGAGTAGGAGATTAAGATTGAAGATACTCAACAATATTTCCATTCTCAAAACTCACAGGCACTCTCATTCATTTTCCTTTGAATTAGAATACTTCTAAATCCGCACTCCCCCTTTACAAACACTAATTCTCCTGCCTATAGCTTTGATCTTATCTGTCTCTCCTGTCACTTCTAGAACCTTGTTTCAATAAGCATTCCTTCCTTGTGCATCATCAATTTCTTCCTTCTAGCTCCTCCACCAACCAACATAACTGGTCCCATGGTTTCCTATTACTTTTAGAGTTAAATACAAAATCTTCTGTATGCCATTTAAAGATCTTAAAAACCTGACTCCAATTTACCTTTCTAGCCTTATCAGGGGTATTCTGGTAAATAATTAATTATCAGCTCTCAAAAAATGTACCCACAATACACTTTTAGGTTCAACCAGCATTATTAACATTTTCTCCATCACTTTCCTAAGTCTAGATAATCAAGAAAACGATAAATCAAGGCCTGAATTATAGCATTTGCTGGTTCTCAAGGTGTAAATGCTCACTATGCAATTTTTCAAGATGGCTCTAGCATAACTCTGAGCCTTCTTATATATTATTTCCTTTTACAAACTTCCTGGTTTGAAACGTATGATCTGAATTCAGCATTCTGTGTCCTGTCTTTATGCCTTTGTATGTGCATTCCCTGTTCTAGGGATGCGATCCCTCTTCAACTGTCTCTTAGAATTCTTCATTTCCTTCAAAGCTCAGTTCAAATACCAGCTCCTATGAGATGCATTTCTTGATTCCCTCCACAGCTAGTACCTTCTACTGACTCCCCCCAAAATAACGTGTGTTTATTTTGTATACAGTTATTTGTATATATTGTCTCTCCCCCCCTCCCACACCAATATAAACTCCTTGAGAGCAGTGATTGCCTTTTTTTTTTAATGGGGCAATGGGGTTAAGTGACTTGCCCAGGGTCACACAGCCAGTAACTGTCAAGTGTCTGAGGCCGGATTTGAACTCAGGAACTCCTGAATCCAGGGCCGGTGCTTTATCCACTGCGCCACCTAGCTGCCCCTAGTGATTGCCTTTTAAAAATCTTTTTATCCCCAGCACCTAGAACATAGTGGGCACTTAATAAATGCTTGTGGATTGCTTAAGTATATCCAATTGTCCCTCCCTATAAAAACAAAATTTACTTGATAACATCCTTCCTTACTAAAGCTGCTCTTAAAAGTAACCAATGGGGGATAGCTAGGTGGTACAGTGGATAAAGCACTGGCCTTGGATTCAGGAGGACCTGAGTTCAAATATGGCCTCAGACACTTGACATTTACTAGCTTTGTGACCCTGGGCAAGTCACTTAACCCTCATTGCCCCACCCCCCAAAAAAGTAACCAGTGACCCAGTTGCCACATCTAAAGATTATTCAGTTCTCATTCTTCTTGACCTCTCTGAATAAGGACATAATTGCCCAATTTCTCTTCCTCCTGGATACTTTTTTCTTCCTTGACTGACTCTACATTTTCCTGCTTTTCCTTCTTCTGGCCCCTGGTCTTTAGCCTCACAAGATTTAGAGCTAAAGGCAACTTTAGAGGTAACCTAATCTAACTTCTTATTCTACAGAGGGGAAACCTAAGTCCCAGAGAAGTTAAGTGACTTGCCTAAGGTCATACGGAAATCATAGAAGGGATGTGAACCAAATTCCTCTGATTCCAGAGCCAGTGATCTTTCCACAATGCCACATTGGCTAATACATGAACATCCCACTGGTATCTCAAACTTACCATGCCCAAAAGCCAACCTTAGCTTCTCTACAATCTCTTTCATCTATGGTACAGTTGAAAACTTATTTGGCTATGGAGTCAGAGGACCTGGGTTTAAATCCAGCCCTTGATGCTTACTATGTGTGTGACCTTGAGCAAGTTCCTCACCTTAGTTTCCTCATCTGAAAAAAAGAGAGGCAGGGCAGCTAGGTGGCACAGTGGATAGAGGGCTGGCCCTGGAGTCAGGAGGACCTGAGTTCAAATCCAGCCTCAGACACAACACTTACTAACTGTGTGACCCCTGGGCAAGTCACTGAACCCCAATTGCTTCACAAAAAAGAGAGAGAGAGAGAGAGAGAGAGGGTTATACTAGATGGTTTCTGAGGGTCTTTCCAGCTCTAAATCTATGATCCTATTTTATTCAGTGGCTTTATCATTCAACTTGAGGGCAGCTGTCCAAGATGGCAAAAAGAAGCCAGGAAGTTGCCTGAGCTCTTCTGAACTTCCCTCAAAACAACATTCAAACAAGCCTCTAAACAGATTCTGAACCTAAAGAACCAACAGAAACCACAGAGAAACACAATCTTCCAACTTGAGATAATTTTTAAGACTTCAGGAAAGGTTGGTCTCACTTGGGCGAAAGGGGAGTGCGGTGCAGCTCAGCACAGTGCAGTGCGGAGGGGGTCTGGGCAAGTCAGCTGGAGGCTTTTGGCCACAGCAAAGACCAGCAACTGAGGCCCCTTCCTCCTGACTCAGCAGGCTGGTGGCACAGCAGACTAGTTGAGAGAACTGGCAGCCTCAGCTGAGAGGGCAAATAGCCAGATAGATAACCACCCACAGGATAGGTGCAACTATGCCAAGCCATCCCAGCACAGGGAGCAGGTCTAGGGTGGTGAGGAATCTGCAAGCCACAGAGGCCTCAGAGCAGAAAGCCAGTGACCAGGCACCTATCTACCAGCACAAGAACCTTGCAACAGTGGCCCCTATGCCCCAGGAGCAGACCTCCACTTTAAAAGGTTTTTGTTTGTTTGTTTGTTTGTTTGTTTTTTGGTGAGGCAATTGGGGTTAAGTGACTTGCCCAGGGTCATACAGCTAGTAAGTGTCAAATGTTTGAGGCCAGATTTGAACTCAGGTCCTCCTGAATCCAGGGCCGGTGCTTTATCCACTGTGCCACCTAGCTGCCCCCTCTACTTTAAAAGTAAAAAAAATAAGCCACAACATGAGTAAGAAATAGAAAAGGGCCCTTACCATTGAGAGCTTCTGTGTGGACAGAGAAGACCAAAACACAAATTCAGATGAAGACTATACTTTCAAAATACCTAAATGTGAAGCTTCAAGGGGGAAGATGAATTGGTCTCAAGACCAAAAAGCCTCAAAACCAAAAATCAAATGAGAGGGGCAGCTAGGTGGCACAGTGGATAGAACACTGGCCCTGGAGTCAGGAGGACCTGAGTTCAAATCTGGCCTCAGACACTTGACACTTACCAGCTGTGTGACCCTGGGCAATTCACTTAACCCCAATTGTCTCACCAAAAAAAAAAAAAAATCAAATGAGAGAGGTAGAAGAAAAAATGGGAAAAGAAATGAGAGAGATGAGAGTTATATAAGAAAACTATGAAAAGAGAGTCAATAGCTTGGAGAAGAAAGCACAAAAATTAACTGGAGAGAACAGTTCCCTAAAAAATACAATTGGCCAAATGGAGAAAAAAATGATCAAATGGAAAAAGAGGTGCAAAAGCTTACTGTAGAAAATAATGCCTTAAAAATTAGAATTGAGGGGGCAAGGGCAGCTAGGTAGTGCAGTGGATAGAGCACCAGTCTTGGAGTCAGGAGGACCTGAGTTCAAATCTGAGCTCAGACACTTGACATTCACTAGCTGTGTGACCCTGGGCAAGTCACTTAACCCCAATTGCCTCACCAAAAAAAAAAAAAAGAATTGAGGGGGCAGGTAGGTGGTGCAGTGGATAGAGCACCAGCCCTGGATTCAGGAGGCCATCTCCTTCATGAGGTGGTCTTTCCTGATCCCTCCCCCTTCCCCCAGTTGATAACAATCTCTCTATTATTTGTACCTCTGTAATGCACCAATGAAAATATTAGTGTAGCTATCATTCAAAGGATCCTGGGTCTAGAGTTGGAAATGATCATAGAGATCTAGTTCAAACCCCTCATGTTATAGGTGAGAAGCAAGGAGATTCTGACTTGCCCAAGGTCTAAAGGTAGTGAATATCAACTGATCAGTTACTCAGTCAACATTTATTAAGCACTGTGCCAGATGGGTGTTTGGGAGGGTCCAAAGGAAAGTGTGGGAGAGAAGAGGTGTTAGGCTGCCTCAAGAGCCCTTGTGCTGACCTCATTGTTGTACACCTGTGAAGCCTGACAGTACACCAGCACCATGCCAGGAACCTGAATCACTTCCACTTGAATTGTCTTAGGAAAATTCTGAAGATGACTTGGTAGGATAAGATACCTGACACTGAGGTAGTTTCTAGAGGTGAACTGCCAAGCATTCACACTCTACTGCACAGAGTGAAACTCTGGCAGACTGGCCATGTTGTTCGAATGTCAAACATGCGTTTGCCTAAAAGACTATTTTGTGGAGAACTCACACAAGGCAAGCGCGCACATGGAGGCCAGAAGAAGTGATACAAGGACACTCTCAAGGCCTCTCTGAGGCCTTTGGAATTGTCTGTGAGACATGGGAGACACTGGCACAGGACTGTCCAGCTTGGCGCGCCCACAGCAGAGCAAGCACTGTGATCCATGAGCAAAGCCGAACTGCAGTAGCTCAAAAGAAACACAAAGATGTGCTAATTTAGAGACATCTCCACTCCAAATGTGCACGTGGACTATTTGTGCCTGATCTGTGGCAGAGCCTTCCAAGCTCATATGGGTCTGATCATCCTTGGATATCATCTAAGATAACTATCACCTTCATTTTATGGAGAAGGAAAAAAAAAAACCAAACCCTGAAGTTAAGTGACTTTACAGTGTCAAATGGGTACCATTAAGCAGAACCAGAACCCAGGTTTGCTGACTCTAATTCCAGGGCTCTTACCAACTCCCACCCCCTGCTCCCTACCAAAGCTACCTATTGTGAGTGGTGGGTATATGTATTCAGATTCTAAAATATATACCTCAGAAAAGTAATTCTCAATGAGGTCAGAGGAAGCTTGAAGGATTAAACTGTTATTGGGAAATTGTAATGCCTTGATTTTGTCTAGTCCGCCAAGTTTCTCTATTAGAAAGCACAGCTTTTCTTTCTGCCCTAGTTTCTCTGCAGTCTGTGGGCAAGACGGAACATGACTAAGTATCTTGTTGAGGAAGGAAACCACCCTTTATTGGTATTTCAACAAAAATACCAAATTATCTGGTTAGGGAGAATTCAATTAGGAAAATTCTAGTTAAATCTTAGTGACATTAACAAAAAGAAAGAAAGAAAACACAATCCTCTTCATCGTTAGTATTATTTGAGGCAGCCAGGTGGCACAGGAGATAGATTGCTGGACTTGGAGTCAGGAAGACCTGGCTCAGTTCAAATCCTGCCTTAGACACTTCTAGCTGTATTATCCTGGGCAAGTCACGTCAACTTTCTCAGTCTCAGTTTCTTCATCTAAGGTAATTGGACTTTATGGTCTCAAAAAATCCCTTCTACCTTCAAATTTATGAGCCTGTGAAATAGACCAAGATTCCTAGACCAGAATGCAAGCATAATCAATACTCAACTTGGCCAAATCTATTATTTAAAGTCACACGATCCTGTCAGCCAGAAAATAGCTATAAAAAAAGCAGAATGCAGGTAGTGTTATAGCTTGCAAGCTAAGACCCTGAAGGGACTTGTTATCTCCAAGGCTAACTAATAAGGCCTAGCAAGTGTGGGGGAAATGTTTTAAAACTCAAGTAAGGGAATAGTAAGGGACAAGTGAGGAACATTACAAAGGACTAATCAAAAGGACTCGACAACTGAATGTTATAGGAAGGAGAGGGAGGAAATAAGGCTAAGTCTTTCTTCTAAGATCCCAAAAATGTTGGTTCCAGGGAAAATGAGTAATGAACATAGGAAAGTCCAGATGAAAAGATTTTTTGGGAAGATAGACTGAGTTATGGTTTAGATGTTACCATATTATGTAACATGGCCTCTGTGGCTTTATCCCCAAATCTTGAAGCAGGTACTGTTTGCAAAATGGAGGTTAAACAAATGTATTAGTGCCAAGATATTCAAGTTACCAGGATAGAATCAAAGTCCAATTCTAAGTAAAACACATTCGTCATTCCTCCCACCCCCAGATCCTTTCAGCTTATATGACACATTTAATTTAAAAGCAATATATTATTCTAGGTGGCTTATTTAAAAAATAGGTCCACTTAATGTATAGAACTAAGAATAATAATGTTGTGGTTCAGTTGTATCCAACTCTCTGTCACCCTTGGGGCTTGGCAGGGGTGGAGGGTGTTCTTGGCAAAGATACTGGAATGGTTTACCATTTCCTTCTCCAGCTCATTTAAAAAAAATTTTTTTAAGGCAATGGGGGTTAAGTGACAGTGACTTGCCCAGGGTCACACAGCTAGTAAGTGTCAAGTGTCTGAGGTCAGATTTGAACTCAGGTACTCCTGAATCCAGGGCTAGTGCTTTAACCACTGCGCCATCTAGCTGCCCCTCTCCAGCTCATTTTACAGATGAGTAACTGAGGCAAACACTTAAGTGACTTGCCCAGGGTCACACAGCTAGTAAGTTCCATATTTGAACTCAGGAAGATCACTCTTCCTGACTTCAGAGCTGGCACTCTATACACTGTGCCACCTAGCCAGCCCAACAATAATAATAGTTAGATCTAGAAATCTATTTTTTAAAAAAAGTACTTCCCTTGTAAGGTTGTTATTAACAACAATAATAGCATTTATATAGCCTTTAAGGCTTGCAAAGAACTTTATATATATTATTTCATTTCATCCTCACAACAACCTTATAACGGATGTGCTAACCTCCCCCCCACCCCCCCAAAAAAAAGAAATCTTCAGATTTCTACTTCTTGGCTCCATTGTTGTCAGCATGGATTTTGAGCAGGACAGGACAGGACAGCTTACAGCACACCCTGATGGTGGGTTTTGCATGATCAAGCTTGAGCTCATCTCTCAACACTTTGTTATTGGGGTAACTAGTTTTGAATATCTAACCTGGAAGAAACGAGTAATAATGTCAAGAATGGGGAGGAGAGTTTTGCTGTCTTTGACAGTGAGCAGATGGAACAGAGGTTTCAAGCTTCCAGTCTTGATGAGTTCAAGCACCTGGCACAATATTCCCTGACTTGTGAAGTTAGCCACTGTCCAAATAAACTCTTTCTTGACTTTGAATTCTCCCTGCAGAAGACATAGATAACATTCTTGACATTCTCTACAGACCAAAAGAGGGACAGAAGAGGCGTGCCAGTCTCATTCTATTTCCAGGGGGGCTTAATGAGATTATGCATGGAATTTGCATGAACACCTTGGTGGAACCTGTTTCCATCATTTATTTGTGAGCAGAGAGAATGGCATCTGCTTAAGATGAAACAAAAGATTAACAACATAGGACAGGCTTCACAGGTGTATTCAAGTTGAACTTGATCTCCTCTCTAGGAACTATGTAAAGGAGTAGAATATGAAGCTTTCTGGGTAATCCATGGATTTCTTTGAATAAGAATCATCCTTAGCACTTAGGAATTTATGATGTTTGATTATCTCAATTTCAAGTTCTTTGCTATCTGATTACCTTAGGCAATCTAATTAGCTGCCACAAAAAGTAGAGCATTTTTTTTTCTTTCTTTTTTTTTTTTGCGGGGCAATGAAGGTTAAGTGACTTGCCCAGGGTCAGTAGAGCCTATTTTAACATGTGTTGGGTGGCTGAGAAAAATAGAGAGGGGATGCAACAGGGGGAGGCTACTACAGTGTTAAATTAATAAGTATTTTGTATTTATAGAGTATCTTCCCCAGGGGTTCTTAAAATGTTTCACCAAAGAATTCTCCTTTATCTCAGTAATCCCACGAGGTTGGTAGGAAGGGGAAGGCATTAGCTCCATTTCATAGCTAAGGAATTAAAGCTTAGATGAAGTAACTTCACTGAGTCTAAGACACTAAAGTGTTCAGGCATAACATGAGGTGGAATCTGTTCCTTGATTTCTTTTTATTTCTTTTCCGTAGGGCAATGAGGGTTAAGTGACTTGCTCAGGGTCACATAGCTAGTAAATGTCAGAGGCCGAATTTGAACTCAGGTCCTCCTGAATCCAAGGCCAGTGCTTTATCCTCTGCACCACCTAGCTGCCCCTGTCCATTTTTAATGGATCTCTTTTAATATAAACAAAGTAGTTGTCTGTCTGTTTCTTAATCTGTCATTGCTCAAAATGTGCCATTTCCTTCTGGTTAGGGTTAGTTTTGCATAAAACCAAAGATTTACTCTATGTCACCTCACCCTAAACAATCAAGCAAATGTGAATACTGTTAAATTAGTGGCAAGTGAGTCACTTGTTTATGGAAGTCAGACTTTACTGGTCAGCCTCAAAATTTAAGGTTTTCTTGGGTTTTGTTTGCTTTTAAATAGTTCTAGGTGAAGAGTTAAGAAGGTCCACTAGAGTGGAATATTTCACATAGATCAGACAAAGTAGTTGTGTTGACTTCACTGAACTGCTTTGCCTCTTTTCTGTTCCAAGGAATGGCTTGCTGGAGAGGTGAGGGAGGAAGACTATATTTGGAAATGAAGGTTTTGTTGAAAAAAAAAGTAACATCATTCTTTACTTCTAATTGCTAGGTTAAATTTCATTTAAATAAGGTAGTCCCTAGCCATCTGGAGGAAGATCAGCCAATCATTGTAATCAGATCCTATTGCTGTAGCATTTAAGCAACAATTTATTAGCCACCAACGTGCAACACATTCTTCACCTATTCTTAAAGGAACTCATATAGTCTGGGTCACAAAAAGGAGCTCCCACTCTTTCTCCTCCCCTGTCCCCACTTTCCTCTTGCCAAAAGTACATAGTTGTCCTGCTTACATTTCTTAGCAGGGCCACCAAGGGTGGCATCGGCCCACAGGTAATAAGCTGCTAGATCTGTTCATAAGATCCTGCGGCAATGTTGCTGAGTGCCCAGGGAAGCCTCCTTCTGGACTGAGGCTCTGTGGTGATGAAGGAGATGGGACAACGTTGTCAAGAAGCCTTCATCAATGGCTATTTGTTGATCTGTTCTAGTCACAACATTACCAAGTGCATGGAAGAAGGGGATCCGGAATGACAGACCAGAGGTTAACTTATGATAGTTTCTTAGATGTTTCTAGGAGACACTTACATGCATTCTTCACCCCCTCTTCTGATAAAGGGATCCCAGTGTTATAGCTTCAAGTTGCTCACCAGCGTGTATTGTAATTTTTATATTTGTTATTGGCTGTTCTAGAAAATAGACTAGTAATCAGAGACAAGCAACCAGGGCACACTAGGGGTTTGCCTCTTGGACTTTGTTGCTCTTCAAACCTCTAGGCCAAAGGTTCCCAACCTGAGTATCTATCTGTAAACTCGGATGGGGAAAAAAATTACATCTCTATACCTTTAATAGAAATTCAGCATTTCCACCAATTTAAAAAAAATTCTGAGAAGAGCTCTACAGACCTCACCAGAATGCCAAAAGAGGTCCAAAACATACTCAAAAAGATCAAGAACCCCTGAAATAAATGGAAATATCCAGCAGCAGAGACCCTTAAGAACCTACTAATCAGAGCAGCAGATGCTGGAACACTGTGTGTGCTAAGGTCCTCTGTATCAGGTAGAAGTCAGGGAACCTTCCAGGGTAAACAACATAAATATTGAGGTGGACCCACAAGGGCTTCCTGGTGTGGGACATGGGGCACCTACTAAACTCAGGCTTGGACTATCTCTGAGTGAGAGGCATGAGGATCCCACTCTTCCAATCTAGGCAGGCATCTGTCTCACAAGCATCTATTTGGGTAAAATGAAAACTATGTAATAATAGAAATTTACAGAAAAACTAGGATTCCCCCAAAGAAGCATGGAACCAAGTGTTATTTCTACCACAATTTTACACAGCAAGTACACTTAGTCTATATTTAAAACAATAAAAACAAGGGCTTTTGGTCTTCCCAAGGGAGGAAAGGGACATATTAGGGAAGGATGAGAACAGGGCAACAGATGGTTCAGCAGTTACCAAAAAAGCTTGAATCAATCATGTGAAGGACTGGATCTTGCAAATCATTTAAATGTCATTTATATAGCATTTGATGTACATTATCTCATCCGATTCTCACAACAACTCTGTGGGGGTAAATGAAACCACCACAGTGCCTTCCACATGGAAGAATGTAAGTGTTTGCTGAATGAGTCAGTGGCAGACTAAACAGCCTAGAAGACGGACTGTTGGATGAACTAGATTCTAACCTCTTACACCTACATCATGGCTTTAGAGGACAGGGAGATATTTTTGACATTTCCTAATAAGGTCTGTCAGTGTAGAAACTTGAGCACCAAAATGGATTTACCGTAATAGTCAGGTATGGGCTTCTTATGAAGTTGATTAGCTTTGGAAGGAGCCCACTTGGTCAATCCTCTGATTAGGGCCATCGGTGAGCTACGACAGAGCCCAGCATGCTTCTGACAGAATCTCCGGGTCTTGGTGTTACAAGAATTGGAGAAGAACTGGCTAGATCTGCTGAACTGCCTTTGTACAAGGGTATGGGTTCTTACTCCAGCAGAGGTTGGACAAGATCCACATTACATTCTGCAGAAATGTAATCTACAAAGAGGTTGATGGAAGACTTCTTCAAATGTAATACATACAGAAAGGAAAGAACGCATATAGCCGACAAGTGCGAAAAAGCCTGTTCTTTGTCATACATCCCAGGCTCCCTCCTTTAAGTAACAATATTGACTAGCAACAGGAAGGAATCTTTCCAGCTTCACCAATATGTCCTTGACGGAGATGATTGGTATGACTCCTTGAATGGTGGAGGGATTAACTAGAGTAATCTAAGAGACACTTAGAGGTAGTGCAGTGGATAGAGGGCTGGGCCTGGAGTCAAGAAGACTCATCTTTCTGAGTTCAAATCTGGCCTCAGACACTTACTAGCTGTGCAACCCTGGGAAAATCACTTTACCCTCTTTGCCTCAGTTTCCTCATCTGTAAAATGAGCTGGGGGTGGGGGCAGCTAGGTGGCACAGTGGATAAAGCATCGGCCCTGGATTTGGGAGGACCTGAGTTCAAATCTGGGCTCAGACACTTGACACTAGTTGTGTGACCCTGGGCAAGTCACTTAACCCTCATTGCCCCACAAAAATAAACAAATAAAACAAAAAGAAAAAAAAAAAAAAAAGAGCTGGGGGAAGAAATAGCAAACCACTCCAGTATCTTTGCCACAAAAATCCCAAATGAATGGTCAGACACAACTGAAATGACTAAAGAACAACAAATATATATGCTTATTCCTCTCCCTTTCCCTTCCTCTATTACTGCTTCATCTTTGCATAACGCTTTAGGATCACCAAATGCTTCCCTCACAATGTGAGGGCTGTAGTGTAAGTAATAGTGTCCACATTTTATTGTTGGTTTTTGTTTTTTTTTTTTTGCGGGGCAGTGGGGTTAAGTGACTTGCCCAGGGTCACACAGTTGGTAAGTGTCAAGTGTCTGAGGCCAGATTTGAACTCAGGTACTCCTGAATCCAGGGCTGGTGCTTTATCCACTGCGCCACCTAGCTGCCCCAGTGTCCACATTTTAAAGGTGAGGAAACAGAATCACAAAAGGTATCTGACCTGCTCATAGGCTAGTACCTGAGGGGAGATTTGGACCCAGGTCTCATGACTCCAAAATAATAAAGAAACTTCCAGTAAATAATCAGATTGGTTGTCCTGTCTTTATTATTTCATTCATCAGCCCCCTTTACTTGTGCATATAATCTGTTTTTTGGGGGAGGGGGTTGGGCAATGAGGGTTAAGTGACTTGCCCAGGGTCACACAGCTAGTAAATGTCAAGTGTTTGAGGCTGGATTTGAACTCAGGTCCTCTTGAATCCAGGGCTGGTGCTTTATCCACTGCACCACCTAGCTGCCCTGTGCATATAATCTTAATTTGACAATAAGGATCATGGGGGCAAGGAGAGGAAGGCATGTGATTCAATTGAAAGAAGCCTGTCTCTACAATCAGAGGACCTGCTTCTGTTTCCTTGACTTTTCATCCATGGCTTTGCTTGACTCCTCAAACATCTTGCCCCCTACCCCTTTTCTGCTTCCTTTTGTGGATTGTCTTTCCCCCACTAGATTGTCAGCTCCTTGAGGGCAGGAACTATCTTTTTTTTCTTATTTGTATCCCCAGGGCTTATCACAGTATCTGGCACATAGCAAGATGCTTCATAAATGTTTATTGATTATTGATTGTCACATTTATGAAGCATCTACTAGGTTCCAGGCATGTGCTAGGCACTGGGAAAATGAGTACAAAGAATACAACAATCCCTACTCACAAGGAGTTTACATTCTAATGAAACAATGTCTTTTGTGGCGGGGGCTCAGTTTCCCCATCTATAAAATGAGGGGGTTGGACAACATGGCCTTTCAGGTTCTTTCCAGCTCTAAAATTGGTGATCCTATAAACAGAGACTACAGAGCAAAAAGTTTAAAAGAGCTCCTTGGTCCTTAAGTAGAAAGTTGAAACAATCTTTAAACAGGTCACTATCCTCCTTTATATGAATAGGCCTAAGATCTGGAATATAGAAAGAGTTCTATCTCAAGGGAACTGGTTAATAATGATCCAAGAACAGCCTCTCCACGACCACTTCTCCAAAGTCCCCGATCCCAAGAAGAGTAAAATTCTATGTAGAGACATTTACAGGTTTAGTAGACTAGCCCAGGGATCACTTTCCAGAAGAGAAAAACATCTCTCAGTTCAGGGCCATCACCTGGGTATGAAATAACAGGGTGTTAAGTTCAAAGAAGTAAAAGAAGGCTACAACAATGACGACAACAATATAAAGGGAAAGACAAACAAGCAACTCCAAACCCATGAAAAACAAAACTAATTAAAAGGGGCAATCTTGTCTATAAAGAGATGAGAAAACCTCTCTACCTTCCTTTTTGGAAGAATAGGCAGGGACTATGGACATGCAACATGGTCAGACTCCAATTATCTGACTTGGCTGGCCTGTTTGTTGGTTACTTTTGTTAAACTTCCCTTCTTCCTACTCAAACCCTTTTAAATTCTTTGTTTGAAAATACAGCTTTCTGGGGCAGCTAGGTGGCGCAGTGGATGGAGCACTGGCCCTGGAGTCAGGAGTACCTGAGTTCAGGTCTGGCCTTAGACACTTAACACTTACTAGCTGTGTGACACTGGGCAGGTCACTTAACCCCAATTGCCTCACTAAAAAAAAAAAGAAAAAAAAAGAAAATACAGCTTTCTGGGTAGTGAAGGAAGAAGTTTTGGAAACGAAGTTGATGTAAAAACAAAAGACATCAATCAAAATTTAAAATTTCAGAAGAAAAAAATTAAAAACCATAAACACTAATGTGGGCTAAATATTTGTATTTTTTATGTTGTTATTGTTGGGCCATTTCAATCTGGTATGACTCTTCTTGACCCCATTTGGGGTTTTCTTGGCCAAGATACTGGAGCATTTTGCTATTTCCTTCTCCAGTTTATTTTAAAGATGAGGAAACTGAGGCAAACAGGGTGAAGTGACTTGCCCAGGGTCTGAGTCCAGATCTGAGCTAAGGAAGATGAATCTTTCTGAGTCCAAGCCCAGCACTCTATTCATTGTGTTATCTGTCCAGATGCCCAGATATTTGCATAGGTGGGGCTAAAGTAGAATGTTTTATTTGACTGAGTAATCTAATTTGCTCAATGTGTCCTCATCAATGAGCCAGAATTCATATTTCATATTTCTCTAGTGTTTTAAGGTTCACAAACCACTTCCCCCCACCCCAACAGTCTCATGAGGTAAAGTAGTATACCCATTTTATTTTTAATAATATTTTATTTTTTCCAATTACTTGTAAAAAATTAGTTTTCAGGAGCATCTAGGTGGCAGAGTGGATAAAGCACCAACCCTGGATTCAGGAAGACCTGAGTTCAAATGTGACCTCAGACACTTGAAACTTACTAGCTGTGTGACCCGGGGCAAGTCACTTAACCCTCATCGCCCGCCCCCCAAAAATAGTTTTGAACATTCATTTTTGTAAGATTTTGAGTTCCAAATTTTTCTCCCACCCTCAGTTTACCAACATTTACTTTAATATATGGTATAAGATGTTGGTCTGTGCCTAGTTTCTGCCATACTATTTTCCAGTTTTCTCAGCAGTTTTTGTCAAACAGTGAGTTCTTATCCCGGAGACTGGACTTATTGGGTTTATCAAACAGGAGATTGCTATATTCATTTACTGTTGTGTTTTGTGTGCCTAAGCTATTCCACTAATCCACCACTCTTTCTTAGCCAGTACCAAATAGTTTTGATGGTTGCCACTTTATAATATAGTTTTAGATCTGGGACAGCTAGGCCACCTTCCTTTGCATTTTTTCCATTAATGCCCTTGATATTCTTGATCTTTTGTTCTTCCAAATGAATTTTGTCATTTTTTTTAGCTCTATGAAATAGCTTTTTGGTAGTTTGATTGGTGTGGCACTGAATAAGTAAATTAATTTAGGGGAAATTATAATTTTTATTATATTAGCTCAACCTACCCATGAGCAATTGATATTTTTCCATTTGTTTACATCTGATTTTATTTGTGTGAAAAGTGCTTTGTAATTGTATGCATATAATTCCTGGGTTTGCCTTGGCAGGTAGAGTCCCAAATATTTTATATTGTCTACAGTTATTTTAAATGGAATTTCTCTGTCTCTTGCTGCTGTGCTTTGTTGGTCATATATAGAAATGCTGGTGATTTATGTGGATTTACTTTATATCCTGCAACTTTGCTAAAGTTGTTCATTGTTTCAAGTAGTTTTTAGTTGATTCTTTTAGGATTCTCTATGCATACCATCATATCATTTACAAAGTGATAGTTTTGTTTCTTCCCTGCCTATTCTAATTCCTTCAATTTTTTTCTCCTCTTATTGCTAAGACTAACATTTCTCATACAATATTGAATAATAGTGGCAATAATGGACATCCTTGTTTCACCCCTGGTCTTATTGGGAAGGCTTCCAACCGATCCCCATTACATATATCAGCTGATGTTTTTTGACAGATACTGTTTATCATCGTTTGGGGGGGGGCAATTAGGGTTAAGTGACTTGCCCAGGGTCACACAGCTACTAAGTGTCAAGTATCTGGGGCCAAATTTGAACTCAGGTCCTCCTGAATCCAGAGCCAGTGCTTTATCCACATCACCACCTAGCTGCCCCTATATACTGTTTATTATCTTAAAGAAAGCTCCATTCATTCCCATGCTTTCTAGTGTTGTTGTTGTTTGTTTGTTTGTTTGTTTGTTTGTTTTTTGGTGAGGCAATTGGGGTTAAGTGGCTTGCCCAGGGTCACACAGCTAGTAAGTGTCAAGGGTCTGAGGCCAGATTTGAACTCAGGTCCTCCTGAATCTAGGGCCAGTGCTCTATCCACTGTGCCACCTAGCTGCCCCTGCTTTCTAGTGTTTTTAATAGGAATGGGTACTGTATTTTGTCAAAAGCTTTTTCTGCATCTATTGAGATAATCACATGATTTTGGTTGGTTTTTTTATTGACATAGTCAATTATGTTGATAGTTTTCCTAATATTGAATCAATGCTGCATTCCTGGTATAAATCCCACCTGGTCATAGTGTATTATCCTGATGTTAAATTGCTGTAATCTCTTTGCTAATATCCTATTTAGAATTTTTGCATCCAAAAAAAAGAACTTTTGTATCAATATTCATTAGGGAAATTGGTCTATAATTTTCTTTCTCTGTTTTTGCTCTTCCTGGTTTAGGTATTAGCACCATATTTGTTTCATAAAAGGAATTCCTTCTTCACCTATTTTTCCAAATAGTTTGTATAGTATTGGAATTAATTGTTCTTTAAATGTTTGGTAGAATTCACTTGTAAGCCCATCTGGCCCTGGAGATTTCTTCTTAGGGAGTTTATTAATGGCTTGTTCAATTTCTTTTTCTAAAATGGGCATATTTAAGGCTTTTATTTTCTCTTCTATTAATTTGGGCAATTAAAATTTTTGTATATATTTATCCATCTACCCAATTCTGATTCTTTTTTTTTTTTTTTGGTTTTTGTAGGGCAATGGGGGTTAAGTGACTTGCCCAGGGTCACACAGCTAGTAAGTGTCAAGTGTCTGAGGCCAGATTTGAACCCAGGTACTTCTGAATCCAGGGCCAGTGCTTTATCTACTGTGCCACCTAGCCGCCCCCTGCCCAATTCTGATTCTTAAGGAATTATTTTCCCCAGTCAGCTTTTGCACCTCCTGTGCAGGGTCACACAACTAGTATGGATGAGAGGTGAGATTTGAACCCTGGTCTTATTGCCTCTACCATGTTGCTTCTTTCTGTCTAGCTTCTTAAAAAACAAAACAAGACACAAAAGTGATTTCAGGCTACTCCTGGGGGATTCTGGCGTGGGAAAGGAGGGTGGCAAGCTGTTAGTGTTTTGCTTTTCAACAATCACACAAGAAGCTAGGTAGGTGTTCATTATCAGATCTCCATGAAATTCCCAGCAAGACTTGGCCAGCTTTTATACAGGAAGCCTACATTCCTCAGTCAACTGAAGGCTTTGTAATAGTGAAGAGATTTGTCAGCCTAACCTTCCTTATGCCTCCCTGAAGTAACGACCTCCTGGAAGACACAGGATAGACATACCCTTCGGAACAACTATTTATAAAAAGTATTTGTTATACTTTCCTCAGTCAGCCAGGAAGGCCAAGCTGAAGACTCACCTGCTATGTTCCCTCCTGCCCACACAGATTGTTCACTGATGTATAAGCATGGAAAAGAGAGGAGTTCAATCGATAGAGGGACAGCTCTGGCATCCACCATTGCCTTAGTCTGTTCAGATGCTCCCAAAACAATGTTTGTCAGGGCCTAGGCTGCCTCAGACTTCAAGTCAGGACTATAAGACAAGCTCAGAAATGTTACCAGCTTGGGAATAAGTCTTGCTTCAACAAACATATTTGGGGGTGGGTTTCTTTTTTGAGATAACATCTTCCTGTGGAATCAAAGGTAAGATTTAGGGTGAGGAAAGGCAGGGAAGATGCTTTCTTGTAGGGATGTGCTTAGAAGTGTTCAATAGCATACATGGCTCTGGGTCATCCACTGGAGTTCAGCCTGTAGTATCTTGTGTTGATGAAGCAACATGTTTATTTTTCCCTACAGGCATTTTCTATAACTTAAAATTCTTGTAGAGGCCAGTTGAGATGAAGCAATTCCTTCTCAGACATCATACAGTATCCTTGAAGTTGTGATCAAGGAGAGCCCAGAGTAGCAATCAAGTATCTCTTGACTAGGCTACTGCTGGTTTGTGGGCATGGAGCCATTGTCGAGAAGTGAAACAAGTTACTTATTGTAAGAGCTCATTGCTGTGTTATGCAACAAGACACAGGCAGAAGACTGGTGTAGGCATACTTGACTGCCTGGGTGGCCTTGAAACTGAGTTCTGGGTCATTTCCATTCACAGCTGTGACTATTTCCTCCATTGTAAAAATTAGCAACAAAGGACTGTGCTTAGATTATAACAAGGTGATTTATCCCTGATACAGAATGCCAGATGCCAGTGTTTTTACTATAGGTCATAGCTATTTGCCTCAGAAAGTTCAAATAGTTTCAAAGTAGGATATCTTAATTCCTTCCTCCTTCCCCTAATCACTGCATCCTTCTAACGTGTATTTTCATTTGGACCTGTGATTTCACTGGGTTTGTCCTGGGGAGGAAACCTGCAATGAGGACTAGCAATTTGTCTGAAACTTATAAACGTAGAAGGTTGTTTGAAAGGGCACTGCAAGTTTAAGAGACTGTGTCCAGGGTCACAGAACCAGTATGTGTCAGATTTGAGACAACCTTGATAAGTGTGTCTAACCTTTACAATAAAGAATATAATAATAAATATAATAACATGTAATAAAGAATAAAGGTGTCAAACCTTCATTCTGAGGATTAATTATTATTAATTTGTGCTATAACTGGCTTCCTTAGCCATCTTCCCTTTACAAAAGGAGATGCTGGAACATGTTGGTAAAAGTAATAATGGGCAACTTGGAAGACAGATTTTAGATGTTAAGTTTCTATGGTATAGAAAAGACTAGTATTTTCTACCTCAATGGGATATATTCTAATATAGGTCTACATAAACTCCAATGTATTTATTCATTCAATTTATTAATTTAATAAGCATCTACTATATGCAAGACACTGTGGGCAAAAGATTTCCAAGACTAATTTATTTTTATTTTTATTTTTTATTTTTTGCAGGGCAATGGGGGTTAAGTGACTTGCCCAGGATCACACAGCTAGTAAGTGTCAAGTGTCTGAGGCCAGATTTGAACTCAGATACTCCTGAATCCAAGGTCGGTGCTTTATCCACTGCGCCACCTAGCTGCCCCCTCCAAGACTAATTTAAAGGAGCAGTTAGAAAGATATGGCAACAATCCAGTCAAGAAAGGATGAGGGATTGAATAAACTAGGATGGTAGCCATGTGAATGGAGAGAAGGGGACATGAAGAGTTGTTGGAGATTGAATCAAAAACAACTGATTGGATAGGAAGGATGAGTGAGAGTCCAACATGACTCAGAGCTCATAAACCTGGATGCCTGGGAGGATCCCAATTAAATGAGGAAGTTTGGCAACATGGTAGCAGATAGAGCTCCACTGTGGTCATAATGAGTTTGAGATGCTGATGTCCCCTTCAAGAGGCTATATTCAGTAGGCAGTTAGTGATGTAAGAGAAGAAGGAGTTCAAAGGAGAGATTAAGGTTGAATCTTTGGGAGGCATTAGCATAAAGATAATGGAATCCGTGAGAGAGGGTGAGCTTGCCAAGGGAGAGAATAAAGACAGAAAAAAGAAGAGGGCCTAGGACACATGAAACATGTGTTGAGGTTTCTAATTTTTTTCTATTCCTGGTCCACCCTACTCAGGTTCCTTGAAAATACAACACTAAAGGATGTGCCAAGCAGATACAACCTTTGCTCTATCTGGAAATACCTAACTTTCAGTTCCAGCTTCTTTTTCTAGCCTAATGAACTGGACTGAATAACCAGAAAGAAGAGAATCTTCCTTTACCTTTCTGCCCTGAGTAAGCCCAAAGCAATGGTTTTCTGCTTCCTGTTGTCTGGCTCACAATGGCCAGAAGTCACTCCCCAACAAAGAAGTACCTCCCCTTCCAATGCCCCAAAGCCACAGAATCACTTTTGGGAAGAGGGGGTCCGATAGAAACACTAACTTTATGTAATTCTAAATAAGATCTGCTATAGCTATGGCACTATTTGACCAATTTCCATTTTCATGGTGTGCAGATAATAAGGAAGATGAACCTTCCTTGTCCTTCAACCTCCCACCCATTCTTACCTTCAATTAATATATTAATATTCCTTTTAAGTGCTGAGAATGAGAAAATGTTCAAATAGAAACTCCCATTAATTATAGCAATAAGTTACAGCATCTTTAGGTTTACAAAGTGTTTTCATTTATTTATTTTTTTTTTTAGTGAGGCAATTGGGGTTAAGTGACTTGCCCAGGGTCACACAGCTAGTAAGTGTTAAGTGTCTAAGGCCGGATTTGAACTCAGGGCCTCCTGACTCCAGGGCTGGTGCTCTATCCACTGCGTCACCTAGCTGCCCCTCAAAGTATTTTAAAAAACATCTATCTATCTATCATTCTTGCTTTTCAACTCAAAATAAGGGCAGTATGGCATAGTGGATCAAGAAATGGGATTGGTTTTAGGAAGATTTGGGTTTGAATCCTACTTCAGACATTGAGTAGCTGCATGACCCTAAGCAAGTCCCCTTCACTTAAATGAACTTTGGCTCCCTCGTCATTAAAATGAAGGTAAAAATCATAGCATGCACTTCATAGGGCTAGTGAAGAGCTCAAACTGGGCAATGCATACAAAGTGCTTTGCAAACCTTAAAGAACATGAAATACCATGCAAACCTATGTGAACATGAATTACCACCACCACCACCACCTTCTCTAAGTCTTCTGATCTCAATACCAGAGATGGTTACATTTAACTTCTAATTTGGGGTGAATTGCCACAGGTCTATTGCACATCTTCCAACTCACCTCCATCAGCCTGTTTCTCAGAAAGAAGCAATTGAAGGGTATTAAACATGCTCCATTTTTTAAAGATCTGTTCCTCTTTCTTTGCCTTCTGAAGTTCCACACTGACCCCTATTCTCTGTTGCCTTCTCAGCTAATTAGAAATAAAATCCACAAGAGTGAACTCCATGTCACCCTTCTGATTTGCAAAGTTAAAAAAAAAGAAAGTCAGGTTTACCTAACTTGCTGAAATGTGTAATTCCATGAGAGTAATTTACTTAGGGCTTTTAGGCTTACAAAGAGCTTTCTTCACAATAAAGCTAACATCAATGTCTTCATTTTAGAGATGAGGAAACTGACTCACAAATGTTAGGAGACTTGACCAAGGTCACACAGCTAGGAAGATCAGAGACAGGACCTTAATTCAGATCTGGTAAACTCCAACATCAGTAGTGTTTTTTCCAACCTCTTGTTCCCAAAACAAAGGAGAGAAAACCCCCAAATCTTCTCAGCATAAAAATGTATTTGAAAAAGAATATATTTCAAACATGAAGTAATAACATGATAAATATAAATAATTATAAAATATTTATATAAATATACATGCATTCACTTCAATAACTCAGACAATCCTATTACATTGAATCAAATGGCCCTTAAGCCAAATTTGTTCAAACCCATTTGAGGAACAGTGCTAACTTTATGATTGGAAATAGAAAAGATGAACAGATAGAATATTCTTCTAAGCATGTCAGAGGATGTAGAGGGAGGGGCTTAATACCCCAGACCATGTTATAGTTACCAATGTCACAATGTGCTGTCCAGATCAGAGGATCACAAAAATAATTATAACCCAGGGTTAGTGTTCATAACTATCACCAATGATAGAGCAAACTTATTTTAATTTAGCTTCATGGCTTTGGGTTTTTTTCTTACTTCAACTCTGTTGTCCATTCCAGCCTTCAGGATATGTTTGCTCTTTTCCAGGATTTAAATTTTTTCTTATTTAATTTTGCACTTAACCAACATCAAGTAAAACAAACATTTCCATATACAAAGTAGAATAGAAAAAGGAGATTGTATGTGGAGCTATGAACTAGAATTAAAAATAATTTGCTTTTCTTTTTAAGTCTATATGCTATCTTTAAAGCTGTCCTTATTTATTAGGTGTCTTCTGATAGAAAATACCCAGGTCATTTGCTGTAACTTTGATATAATTATGCCAATGATGGCCTTGAAATGATTATTTGGTCGAATGAGCTTATTCTGGTCAATTCTTTCCTTTTGAAGAGGAAAGGGAGGGGGATCTTTTCTCTCCCATGTTAAAAATAAAGAATACTGAGTATAATTTAAACTTTTATGAATGAAATGAACATTAATTTTTATGTTGTGATTCAACAATGCCCTTGTTGTTCTATACATGAAAATCTATAAACTGCTTATCCCTATACTATATGGCTCCAGATTACTGTGCTTTTTTGATTCTTGTCCTGTAATAAGTACTTGTTGAATAATATCATTTCAAGAAGAACTTTGAATAACTAAGCCATTTTGATAATTATGAATAACCAAATTAACTACAAAGGCATGAAGGAAGACTATCTGCATCAAGAGAAAGAACTGATAAAAAGAAATATGTATAGAATTGTTTTATTTATAGATATAAACATACACACATACATATATAGTGTGTGTATTTTATGTGTGTGTGTGTGTGTGTGTGTGTGTGTAAAACACATAGACAGACACATTTGTGTTGAATGGTAGCCATCTCTAGGGCAAGACTGGGGGGAAAGGGAAGAAAAAAAAAAGTCATATGATAACATTGTTATATTATTATATATTTAAAACAAATAACAAGTTGTACATAATAGATTTTCAAGTTTCATACAAGAAGAAAATAACTCTTCACTCTTTACATAATAGAATTGACCAAATGGAAAAGGAAGTACAAAAGTTCACTGAAGAAAATAATTCCTTAAAAATTGGAATTGCCGGCCTCAGACACTTAACACTTACTAGCTGTGTGATCCTGGGCAAGTCACTTAACCCCAATTGCCTCACTAAAAAAAAAATTAGAATTGAACAAGTTGAAACTAATGACTTCAAGAGATATCAAGATATGATAAAACAAAAATAAAATAAATTTTAATAGAAGAAAATGAGACCCAGGAGAGAGATTTAAAGAATTATTGGACTACCCAAAAGCCTTGCTAAAAAAAGGGGGGGGGGCTGGACAACATCTTTCAAGAAATTATCAAGGAAAACTGTCCTGATATCCTAGAACCAGAAGACAAAATAGAAATTGAAATAATTTACTGATCACCACCTGAAAGAGATCCCCAAATGAAAACTAGGAACATCATAGCCAAA
Organism: Dromiciops gliroides; assembly: GCF_019393635.1. Taxonomy (NCBI): domain Eukaryota; kingdom Metazoa; phylum Chordata; class Mammalia; order Microbiotheria; family Microbiotheriidae; genus Dromiciops; species Dromiciops gliroides. Next base: position 527,185,933 of record NC_057861.1, on the reverse strand, counting down.
TTCCAGAGCTCTCAAATCAAGGAGAAAGTACTACAAGCAGTCAAAAAACCCAAACAATTCAAATATCATGAAACTATAGTTAGGATTACACAGGATTTGGCAGCTCCCACATTAAAGAACTAGAGGGGAATATGATATTCTGGAAAGCAAAGGAATTAGGATTACAACCAAGAATCATTTACCTAGAAACACTGACTATAATCCATCCGGCATAAAAAAGAGGATATTTAATGAAATAGAAGACTTTCAAGCATTCCTAATTAAAAGACCAGAGCTGAATAAACAATTTGATCTCTAAATACAAGACTCAAGGGAAACTTAAAGAGGTAAAAAATAAATAAGAAAGAGAAAACACAAGAAATTCAATAAGGTTAAATTGTTTATATTTCTACATAGCAAGATAATATTTGTAAGTATTATGGACTTTATTACTATAATGGTAATTAGAAGGAGTATACATAGACAGAGGGTGTGGAGGTAAGGTGACTTTGATGGGATTATACCCCCAAAAATAAAATAAAAGGGTGAGAAAGAAGATTGGACTGGAAGAAGAAGGGCGGGAAGGGAAGATTAAATGGAATAAATTATTTCAGGTATAAGAGGTATGAAAGAACTATTGTAATCAAGGGGAAGATGGCAGGGGTGGTGGGGAAATCTTAACTTTACTCTCATCAGAATTGGCTCAGAGAAGGAATAATGTACACACTTAGTTGAATACAGAAATCTGTCTTACCCTATAAGGAAGTTAAAAAAGGGATGGGGATAAGGGGCAGGGATTAATAGAAGGGAAGGTAGATTGGAGGAGACAGCGATTAGAAGTAAAAGACTTGTGAGAAGGAATAGGGTTGGGGGTGAGAGAGGGATAAACAAAGGGAAAATGGCATGGAAGGAAAAGTATGGTCAGTTGTTATAACTATCAATGTGAATGGGATTTACTTTACCATAAAATGGAAATGGGTAGCAAAATGGATTAAAAACCAGAATCTTGCAATATGTTGCTTACAAGAAATATATATGAAGCACAGAGATACACAAGGAGTAAAGTTAAGGGGGTGGAACAGAATATATTATGCTTCAGCTGAAGCAAAGAACGTAGGGGTAGCAATTATAATATCAGACAAAGCAAAAGCAAAAATAGATCTAATTAAAAGAGATGAAGAAGGAAACTATATCTTGCTGAAAGGTACCATAGACAATGAAGTAATATTGATACTAAATATATATGCACTAAATAATATGCCATCTAAAATTTTGAAGGAGAAGCTGAATGAGTTGTAGAAGGAAACATACAATAAAACTGGAGGATGTCAACTTTTCCCTTTCAGAACTAGATAAATATAACAAAAAATAAACAAGAAAGAAGTTAAAGAGGTGAATAAAATTCTGGAAAAGTTAGATATGATAGCTCTCTGGAGAAAATTGAATGGGAATAGAAAGGAATATACCTTTTTCTCTGCAGTACATGACACCTACACAAAAATTGACCATGTATTTGCACATATAAACCTCATAACCAAACACAGAAAAGTAGAAATAGTAACTGTATCTTTTTCAGATAATAATGAAATAAAATTATATTCATTAATGGGCAATGGAAAGAGATTAAAAAGTAATGGGGGGGGCAGCTAGGTGGTGCATTGGATAAAGCACTGACCCTGGATTCAGGAGGACCTGAGTTCAAATCCAGCCTCAGACACTTGACACTTACTAGCTGTGTGACCCTGGACAAGTCACTTAACCCTCATTGCCTCACAAAAAGAAAAAGAAAAACCAAAAACCAAAAAGGAAAAAAGTAATTGGAAACTAATCCAATGCTAAAAATAAATGGTTCAAAGAACAAATCATAGAAACAATTGATAATTTCATCAAAGAAAATGATGAGGCAACATACCAAAATTTATGAGATTAAGCTAAAGCAGTACATAGGGGAAAATTTATATCTCTAAATGCTCATGTTAACAAAATAGAAAAAAGAGCAGATCAATGAACTGGGCATACAACTAAAAAAATTAGAAAAAGAACAAATTAAAAGTGCCCAATTAAACACCAAATTAGAAAATCTAAAAATCAAAGGAAAGAGTAATAAAATTGAAAGTTTTCTTACTTTGAACTAATAAAACTAGAAGTTGGTTTTATGAAAAATCCAATAAAATAGATAAACCATTGGTTAATTTGATCGAAAAAGGAAAGAAGAAAACCAAATTACCAATATCAAAAATGAAAGGGATGAATTCACCACCAATGAAGAGGGAATTAAAACAATTGTTAGGAGCTATTTTTCCCAATTATTTGCCAATAAATTTGCCAATTTAAATGAAATGGATCAAATATCTACAAAACATAAATCACCCAGATTAACAGAAGAAACAGAGTACTTCAATAAATCTATCTTAGAAAAAGAATTTGAACAAGCCATCAATGAACTTCCTAAGTGTGGAAATTTATTTTGATTTGGGGACCCTACCTTTAGCCTGAGATTAGAAAGCCTTAGGCCCTCAGGGTCTCTCCCCCTCCTCCTCAGCTTCAGCTGAGGAGAAAAAGCCCTGTGGGCTGTGCAAGACGCCAGGTCAGACTGCTGGGGAAAAAAAAAAGCCCCCAGCTCCCTCCGACCTGAGTGGAGCTATCTGAAAGATAGCCTGTGCTGAGGCATGAAGCTTGAGAGCACCCCCCCCCCCACCAGCTGCAGCTCTGGCAGGCAGATTAGCTTGGTCTGTGGGGGCAAAGGAAGCCCCGAGATTTGAGTGGAGAGAAGAAAAGGTATATATAGACCTGGGAGTTAGACAAGAGGGGGGGGGGGGGACAGACTAGGAAAAAGAAGACTCGAGGACGGACTAGATAGAGGGTGACTAGAGGGGAGCACGGAGGGAGCAGAAGACAGACTGACCAGGAGACAGCGGAGAGCACAGAAGCAGGTCAGCACAGGGTACAGGTTGGAGAAAGTGAAGATTAAGAGGAGTTAGAAGAAAATAGCTGACCAGGGAAAGTGTAACGTGCCCTGAGGCCGGAGGCGGCTAAGGCCCTTATTGTATTCAAGAAGTTCAAGGCGCAGCAGGTGGGAAAGAGACGCAGTGGAAAGAGACCGCAGGAAAGCAGTCTGGTTGTACACTTTATTTCTCTGTATTCTTAATTTTAAATAGTATCTCATAAATAAACTCTGCTTTGATTATTTGGTTAAGAGCCTTCTTAATTTTTAGTCTATCAGTTTGGGAGCAGTGTGGTGGAACTTTATAAACGGCCCATATTAAATTAACGAAGTCAGATAGCCAAATAGTCATAAATCCCAGTTTAGTCCTCCAGTCAGTTTCAGCCCCCAAATTAGGCTAGTCATCAAAAATATTTCTACATAAGGAAAAAACCCCAGAGTCAGATGGACTGACAAGTATATTCTACCAAACATTTAAAGAACAATTAATCCCAATACTATATAAACAATTCAGGAAAACAGGCAAAAAAGGAGTTCTACCAAATTCCTTTTATGACATGAATATAGTGCTGATACCTAAGTCAGGAAAAACTAAAACAGAAAAAAGAAATTATAGGCCAATTTCTCTAATGAATATTGATGCAGGTTGGTTCAATATTAGGGAAATTATCAGCATAATTGACTATATCAGTAACAACACCAAAAGAAATCATATGATTATTTCAATGGACATAAACAACACCCATTCCTTTGATTATGATTATTGAACCCATTCCTTTTTTTTCTCTTTCAACAAACATTTATTTTATTTTCCATTTACATGTAAGGGTAGTTTTCACAAGATTTAGAGTTCCAAATTTTTCTCCCTCCCTCCCTCCCTTTCCTCCCCCCTCCACAAGATCGCAATCAGGTTATATATGTACAATCCACAAGTGTTCTTTTTATCAGTTCTTTCTATAGGGGTGCATAGTATGCTTCCTCATTAGTTCCTTGGGATTGTCTTGGATCATTGTACTGCTGAGAGTAGCTAAATCATTCACAATTACTCATTGAACAATACTACTGTCACTACACACAATGTCCTCTCAGCTCTGCTCACTTCACCATACATCGATGTTCATTAGTTTTTCAAGGTTTTTCGGGGATCATCCTGTTTGTCATTTCCTGTAGCACAAGTCCATTCCACTACAATCATATAACACAGCTTTTTCCATCATTCCTCAATTGATGGACATTCCTTTGATTCTCAATTCTTAGCCTCCACCAAGAGTTGCTATAAATATTTTTTGTACAATTTTCCCCCTTTTCTCTTTTTCATGATTACTATTGCTAACTGTTTCCCTTCCATCCTATTCCCTTCCCCATGATATTTATTCTATTATCCATCTTCTTTCATCCTATCACTCTTCAAAAGGGATTTGCTTCTGTCTGTCCCCTCCCCCACTCTGCCCTTCCTTCTTTTGCCCCTCTCTCTTTATCCCTTTCCCCTCCTATTTTCCTGCAGGGTTATAGAGATTACTCCACCCAATTGAGTGTGTACATTATTCCCTCCTTGAGAACCCATTCCTTTTAAAAAGATTGGAGAGTTGATCTAACAATACCACTGGCTAAGAATTGGAAAACAAAGGAATATCCATCAATTGGGGAATAGCTAAACAAGCTGTGGTATATGATTGTAATTGAATATTTATTGTGCTATAAGAAATGACAGGCAGAATAATTTCAGAAAAACCTGGAAAGATTTACATGAACTGATGTACAGTGAAGTAAACAGAACCAGAAGAACATTGTACACTATAACAGCAATATTATTTGATGAAGAGCTGTGAATGACTTAGCTATTCTGAGCAATACAATGATCTAAGACAATTCCAAAGGGCTAATGATGAATATCTCCAGAGAAAGAACTGATACTATCTGCATATAGATTGAAGTATACTATTTTTTAATTTTTCTTTTTCCTTTTAAAAAATTCTAGTCTTCTTGAACAAAATGACTAATCTGGAATTGTTTTATATGAGCACATAACTATAAACCATATTGCTTACCATCTTATGGAGGAGGAAGGAGAGGAAGGGAGGGGTAAAATTTGTAATTCAAAACTTAAAAAAAGTTTTAAAATTGTTTTAATATGTAATTGGGGAAAAATAATTTTTTTTTTAAAGTTAGATGAGGGGTGGCTAGGTGGCGCAGTGGATAAAGCACCGGCCCTGGATTCAGGAGTACCTGAGTTCAAATCCGGCCTCAGACACTTGACACTTACTAGCTGTGTGACCCTGGGCAAGTCACTTAACCCCTATTGCCCTGCAAAAAAAAAAAAAGAATGAAAAGTTAGATGAAACCTGATCATACCTCCTAGATGATATTTAAGGGCACAGATAGATATGCTTCTGGCCCAGTAGTCCCTCTCTCTAAAGAGAGCACAGTGGTGGTCTTTGGCCCTAATTCCCTGCTTCTCCTCCTGGTAAGAATGAAATCTTCTTAGGAGAAAGGTGAGAGAAGAGGCTAGAGATGGGTCATATAAGGCACAAGAAGACTGGAAAGGTTATGCTATGGAAGAGAGGAGAGATATAGGATGGAGATGGATGGATCAAGTGAGATTTTTTTTTAAAGTTGGGAGAGACATTGGTATATTTGTAGGCCATAAGGAAGTAGCTTGTAGACAGGGAGAGATGGAAGATTAATGAAACAATAAGGATGATGGAGCAATCTTCTGGAGAAGACAGGATGTGTTCATTTGAACACTTGAAGCATTTACCTTGGCAAGATGGATCACCTCTTCATGTGAGACAGAGAGGGAGGAAGAGACAGATGAGGAAGATGTTTGAGTGATATGAGATAAGGAGGGGAGAAGAGGGAGCTCTCAGCAAATGGACTCAAATTTTTCAGTAAATTATGAAGCAAATTTCTTAGGGTAAGGGTAGGGAGAGCCATGGGAAGACAGAGGCAGAATGAAAAGCTTTGGAATAGCTGTCGTGGTGAATGGGATAATGGATCAATTAGAAATGTCTAAGAGGATTGCCTTTCATAGAATAAATTTGTAGTGAACCTGGTCCAGTTTTTCATTCTCCCCCCACCCCCAGCTCAGTTCAGCAACATGTGAGCAGAAACAAAGGCAGCAGATGGTAGAAATAATCTAAGGCTGAGGGCTGGAAAGGCATGATTAGCAATAGGATAAGGGTGCAAGAGACTTGAGAGAAAAGGATGGTTTAGAGTTGAACTGGTCCACCAAAGGATCAGAAAGAAGAAGAGAAGAGAGTATATATAGCCAGTGGGGACGGGGGTGATGGCCTGGGAAAGAACTGAGAGATAAGGGATTGGAAGGCATGGTCAAGATGAAGAACAGGGTTAGGGGTTGTGAGGCGGAACAGAAGATGGAATGATAAAAGAGCATTCTATACACTTGTTATATAACATGCCATGTGGGAGGTACTAGGATAAATTTTGGGGATACAAAGATAGGTAAGAGGCAGCCCCAGCTCTCAAGCTGCTCACTGTCTTAACAAGAGAGATCACATGCAAATAACTGTGCAAACAATTTGTATGTAGTATAAATTGGGAATAATCAAAAGAGGGAAGGCACTCAGATTAAGAGGAGTAGGGGAAAGGCTTTCTGTGGAAGATGAGACTTTTTTTTCTTTGGGGCAATAGGGTTAAGTGACTTGCTCAGGGTCACACAGCTAATAAGTGTCAAGTGTTTCAGGCTGGATTTGAACTCAGGTCCTCCTGAATTCAGGACCGGTTGCTTTATCCACTGTGCCACCCAGCTTCCCCAAAGATGAGACTTTAGCTGGGACTTGGAGGAAGCCAGGAAAGCCAGGAGGTGGAGGTAAGAAAGGAGAGCCCCTCATGCTTGGGGACAGCCAAGGGGAAGATGTCTGGAGTGTCTTGTCTGAGGAACAAGGAGAGCTCATCAGAGGTGGGGACAGATATAAAGGATAAGACTTGAAACGTGTGTGGGAGCAGATCATGGAGAGCTTTGAATGCCAAATGGAAGATTTTATATTTGATCCTGGAGGTGACAGGAAACAGCAGGAGTTTGTTGAGTGTATACAGGGTGAGGTGGGGAGAAGCAAGGGAGGGTGACATGATGAGACCTGGGCTTTAGGAAGGTCACTTTGATAGTTGAGTGGAGAATAGACTGGAGTGAGAAGAGACTTGTGGCAGGGAGACCAACCAGCAGCCTCTTTTTTTTTTTTTTTTTTTTTAGTGAGGCAATTGGGGTTAAGTGACTTGCCCAGGGTCACACAGCTAGTAAGTGTCAAGTGTCTGAGGCCGGATTTGAACTCAGGTACTCCTGACTCCAGGGCCGGTGCTCTATCCACTGCGCCATCTAACTGCCCCTCAGCAGCAGCCTCTTTCAATGGTCGGGGCATGAGGTGATAAGGGCCTGAGCCTTTGTCAGAGGAGAGAAGGGGACATAAGCAAGAGAAGTTACAAAGGTAAAAGTGCTGGGCCCTGGCAGTAGATTGTATATGGGGAATGTGAGAGAGTGAGAAGTCCAGAATGACACAGTTAAAAGAAAATCCTGGGCATAAGGCAGTGGGAGGAGGGCTCACAGCTGCTTTTATTAAATAGGAGTAAAACAATTTACATATGAGGATAAGACAATCCTGATAGACCTTTCAATAAAGAGGTGGGATTAGTGTTTCCTTGTTGTCATTCTGTCTTTTCTGTCATGTCAGAATCTCTGTGACCCTATTTGGGGTTTTCTTGGCAAAAATACTGGATTTTTAATGGGGGTCACTCAGACTGACTCTGTCCCAATAACTGACTTTCTATGATAACTTGGCTGGGATCCTGAGTGACTAGGAAGATGGTGTGTTCTCAACAGTAATATTGTTCATTCTTCTTTTTCAAAGAGGACCAATGACATCACAGGGTGATTTGGATTTACATGAGGCAGAGTCGCACAAAGTCTTCAGCCTCATTCTCTGTTCCCAAGTCACTGAAGTACAGTGGCAAGACAAAAGTCAGTACAACTGGCAATGGCCCAGGATGCAGTACCAAGCTCTAAGTACTCCATAGCACTTCTCTCGGTCACCTTCATGACTGTTGGAACAAATTGTTCTCATCAACCCATACTGTATTGGGAAGTTTTCACATGCTGGGGGTAGACATACCCCTAACTAACCAACAGGTTTGAAGCCTGTCAGTTACCCTCAACCTTCTTTAGCCTGTCTACCAAGATGGTTTTACCTGGATGTGGCCATGTCACAGCTTCTTGGAGCCACAGGTGAGAGTTGAGTGAAGGTGGACACCAAAGGTAGATGAGCAGCCCTGACAAGGGTTCAGCAAGCCCTCACACCAGAGGTGCTGGTCCTTCCTGAATGCCCATACATGACACTCAGGAAGAAATAGGAAAATAAGGAAAAGAGGAAGACTTGGGGGAAATGAGAACTAGTTCAGTTTTGGACATATTGAGTTTAAGATTTCTATTGAACATCCACTTTGAGATGTTCAATAGGTAGTTGGAGGTTGTAAACCGAGGCAAATGTTATCTTAATGGAATTTAGATCTCTTTCCCCCAAAGGGGAAGACTAGAGAATGCTAAGGTCAGTTCTCACGATTTAAATCCCCTTCTTCCTAAAAGAGAAGGAAACCAGAGGAAGACAACACCTGCAAAAAATAAAAGAATTTTTTTTTTTATGCAGGGAAGAAAATCTAACGTGATCATGGGTGTTATCCAGCCTATTACTGAATAGGACGCCATGCAATAGATTGCAAGGGGGTATATACAGTTTAAACAAAGGCAGGTAAGGAATTTGGAGGTAAGGTGGGCTTAGAAAGGTCCATTCCTAAGGGGAGGGTGTGTGCATGAGGAATGCCAGGGCTGTAGGATGTAGTTTTTGATCCATAAATCAGAAGGCATTCTTGGTGATAGGCTGTTCAGTTCAAGGTCTTGATGAGGAGATCTCTTGCAGAAGAAAAAGGATTATATCCATAGTTGAGTATCTTGCAGTCTGTTAAGTCTTTGATTGGTTTCAGAGTTATTGAAAGTGCAGCTAGGTTTACTCTCTGTTACACAAAGGATTGTTGGTGTGTTAGCCAATGAAGCAAGTTCTTATATAGTTGTTCTGGTTACCTGGATAATTGGGGGGCTCAAGCAAATCAAGGTACTCATTTTCACAAAATGCAATACTGGAAATCAGCAGAGGTTTGGTCTGGATAAAGAGATTTGAGGATCATCAGCACAGGGATAATAATTGAATTCTTGAGAGCTAATGAAATCACCAAGTGAAAGAGTATAGAGGGCTGGAACCAAGAAGAGAAAGACAGAGCTAACATATTGAATCCATTGAAACAAAAAATGGGAAAGGGAAAAGGACCTACATGTACAAAAATATTTATAGCTGCTCTCTATGTGGTGGCAAGGAATTGGAAATTTAAGGGCTACCTATCGATTGGGGAATGGCTGAACAAGTTGTGGTATATGAATGTAATGGAATTCTATTGTGCTATAAGAAATGATGAGCAGGCGGATTTCAGAGAAACCTGGGAGGACTTGCATAAACTGATGATGAGTGAGATGAGCAGAACCAGGAGAACATTGTACACAGTATCATCAACATTATGTGTTGATCAACTGTGATGGACTTGATTCTTCTCAGCAAGATAGTTCCAAAGGACTCATCATGGAAAATGCTCTCCAAATCCAGACAAAAACAAAACAAAACTGTGGAATACGGATACAGATTGAATCATACTATTTCTTTTGGTTTTGGTGCTGTTGTTTTTCTTTTTTTGAGGTTTTTCCTTTTTTGCTCTCATTCTTCTCTTATAACATGACTAATGCAGAAATATGTTTAATGTTATTGTACATATATAACCTATATAAGATAACTTGCTGTCTTGGGGAGGGGGGAGGGAGGGAGAAAAATTTGAAACTAGAAATCTTATAAAAATAAATGTTGAAAACTAAAAAAGAAAGAAAGAAAGAAAAAGTGGGAGGTCCTTAGACAAGATCTCCCAGAATGCTGATTGAGAGGTAACAAGGGTGTGTTGAAGCCAGCTCCTAAAGGCTCATAAAGTCAGAGCTAGTTGTTAAACATTTACCAACACACCCATGGTGGTAGATGGAATTTGAGTGAAAGTCAAATAAGGGAGTTTACTGAGGGATAAGCCTAGAAGTGGCATTCGGGAACAAGTATTCTAGCTCTCCCATCTCTACCAAGGAGTCAGGAAAATGAGTTTGAAAGTGCGGCTAGTGTTAGAAAGGGAGGCCAGAGAGGCCTCATCATCAAGATGGAACCAGGTCTCAATGAGAGCCAGAGGATGAAAGGATTAGGAAGGGAAAAGATGAAAGCAAGTGTATTACCTATGGAACCAGCATTCTAGAGAGCACCATAGGAATAAGGTAGCTTTAGTGTGGGACATCAATGGGGTTAGAGGAGAGGGGAATAGGAATAAGGGATCTAGCAGTGGGGGACTGAGAGCAGGCTTTGTTTTGTTTTGTTTTTTTGGTGAGGCAATTGGGGTTAAGTGACTTGCCTAGGGTCACACAGCTAGTAAATGTTAAGTGTCTGAGGCCGGATTTGAACTCAGGTCCTCCTGACTCCAGGGCCAGTGCTCTATCCACTGTGCCACCTAGCTGCCCCCAGAGCAGGCTTTGAATGATGACAGAATCATTAGGATCAGGAGGAAATAGTGGGGGTTGAGTGTGGGGAGAGGGAGGAGTTTGTTAATCATTGGAGTTGTTTTTTTTTTAATGAGGGTTAAGTGACTTGCCCAGGGTCACACAGCTAGTGTCAAGTGTCTGAGGTCGGATTTGAATTCAGGTCCTCCTGAATCCAGGGCTGGTGCTTTATCCACTGCACCACCCAGCTGCCCCTTCAGATTTTTTTTTTATTTGGTGAGGCAATTTGGGGTTAAGTGACTTGCCCAGCTAGTAAGTATCAAGTTTCTGAGGCTGGATTTGAACTCAGGTCCTCCTGACTCCAAGGCTGGTGCTTTATCCACTGCGCCACCAAGCTGCCCCTTCAGATTGGTTTTTAATGTCCATAGCTGTTGGACCTTAGGATGGAGTTCTCTTAAGGGTTCAGGTGAATAAGTGCTACTAGCTGATGGAATGTTTGTTACTCCCCTTCAGAGACTTTGTTGGGATGGCCTTTCTTTTCTTCCCAGGAAGGGAGGAATTTGGTGCTCCATAAAATGGTATCACTCTCCTTTCCCCAAGGCAGGCCACTTGAGGGAATGGCCCTTTCTCCTCTCTGGAAGCAAGGAGTCTGCTACTACACAGAATAGTATTACTCTCCTTCCTCCAAGGTAGGAAACTTGGTGGAATGGGGTTTTCTTGCCTTGCCTCAAAGGCAAGGGCCTGGTACCCTCTGGAATGGGGTTTCTCCTTCTCCTTAGAGGTCAACAAATAGCCCATGCAGTAATTCTGGGCTACATCTTGGTAAAAACTCTGTTATTTGATTAGAAGTTTAGCTTAGGGGGCAGCTAGGTGGTGCAGTGGAAAAAGCACTGACCCTGGATTCAGGAGGACCTGAGTTCAAATCTAGCCTCAGACACTTGACACTTAACTAGCTATGTGACCCTGGGCAAGTCACTTAACCCTCATTGCCCTGCAGAAGAAGAAGAAGAAGAAGAAGAAGAAGAAGAAGAAGAAGAAGAAGAAGAAATTTAGCTTAAAGCACCCCTATGACTCACGTGCACATTTACAAGGTAAATACTAGGGAAGACACAAAAGCTGAGCAGGCCACAGTCACTAACTTTCACAAGGCTTTCATAATCACATAGATACCAAAGTTACATTAGTCATCATTTTCAGCCCAAGATGGGAAGGCGAATAGAATTCTGAATGACTTCCAGCCTTTAGTATTGAGAATAGTACATCACAATCATTTGTCCTATTTAAAGAAACACTGAGGCTTCATAAAAACTCAGGAAAAACTCCAGAATTGCAGTTAGCCTTACTCCCAGCAATGTGTCAAAGCTTAAATAATACAGGAAAATGAATGGTAGGTGAAGAAGGTTGTGTTTACAGTAGCAGCTCTGGAGCTGATGACTCCAAACCAAGCAATGAAGACATCATTTCCTAATTTAAAGGACTTGGGACCAGCAAGGAACCTTGTAGGTCTTCTAAGTCAACCTTTTTATTCATTTTTTGTAGGTTTGCTTTTTGAGACAGGTCTTAACTAAGATGGAAACACAGTAGCCACTCCTAGACCTGACCTTAATACTGATATATATACAATCTTTACCTTAATTCTCCTTCCTCAGCTGCTTCCAGAGATGCGCCATATTAGTGTTGGTGAGGACACTTGATTACCTCTTATACCTACTGCTACTCAGAACCCCAGAACTCAAGAGATACAACAGTGTCAGCCTTACCTTGGAGCAGGGACTACAGGTGTTCACCACAACACTTGGCCCATTCCCATCATGTTATAGATGAGGAAACTGAGAAAGTTATTTGCCCCAGGTCTCACAAGTGGCATGAACCCAAATCTTCAGCTATTTCCAAGAGAGAACTGCAAAGTTGCTTTATAAGAAGAAGCCACAACTAAAAATAGAGCTACACCCACAAATGAAAAGGAAATGCCAGAATCTTAGAGGTCTAGAATTTTATTTTTGGACAGATTAATAGGGGGAAAGGAAGTGATCATCTCATCAGACCACAGATTTAGACCTAGAAGAGATCTCAAAGGTCATTTAGCCCAGTTCTCTTATTTTACACATAAGGCACTGAGGCCTAGGGGAAAAATAAGAACTTGCTTGTGGTCCCCTAAGTAACACAAGTAACAAATCCCATAAGTAATAAAGCCAGATTTTGAACCTAGGTTAACTGACACTAAATCCAGGATTCTTTCCACCATACCCCACTGCTTGAAAACATTGTAAAAATGGTCTTGCTGGCATCCTTCAAGGCTCAGCTAAAATCCCACTTTCTGGGGCGGTTAGGTGGCACAGTGGATAAAGCACCGGCCCTGGATTCAGGAGTACCTGAGTTCAAATCTGGCCTCAGACACTTAACACTTACTAGCTGTGTGACCCTGGACAAGTCACTTAACCCCAATTGCCTCACTAAAAGAAAAAAAAAATCCCACTTTCTGCAAGAAGCCTTTTCTCGTCCTCCTTAATATTAGGACCTTCTCTCTGAGATTTGTTGTTGTCTTTCAGTTGTTTTCAGTCGTGTCTCTTTGTTGATTTTTTGGCAGAGATATTGGAGTGGTTCGTCATTTCCTTCTCCAGCTCATTTTACAGATGAGGAAACTGAGACAAACAGGGTGAAGTGACTTGCCCAGGGTCACGTGGCTAGTAAGTGTGTGAGGCCAGATTTGAACTCAGCAAGATGAATCTCCCTGACTCCAGGCCTGGTGCTCTATTCACTGCACCACCTGCTTGCCCTCTCTCTGAGATCATTTCCATTTTTATAATGTCTATTATCTTTTTGGACAGAGGTCTTTGCCAGTTGTCTACACCTTTTGAAACTGAGCACATTCTTTCTGTCCTCAGCCAGTAGCACAGCACCTATACATAGACCATGTTTAAGAAATGCTAGCTGACTTGATTAATGCAAAGGTAGCGGAGAAGGAAGGAATGGCTGGGAGAGACCTATAACTAGGCCATTGTGAAAAGGGCTTTGCTCCTGGGTACAGGAATTGAGATCAAGGTGACAACATTTATTCCTTCAGTGAGTAAATAACAGCTGAACTTAGCACATCCAGTTAGCCCCAGGTGATCTTTCTGGCCCTGTCCTGTTCTTCCTTCCTCTTGGTGCATCTTCATGTCTCACTTAGAGGGTAAGGGGTATCCAGAGGTTTAAGGCCTCTCTTTCTGTGGTCTTGCCTCCTCTCTCCCTAGCTAGTTTTTTCTTTGCCACAGGTTTTTTGGCCTTTGCTCTGGGTAAAGTAATTGATATTTGATGGTTCTGTCTGGGACTAGGGGAGGAAGAACTATGCTATAAAAACTTCCAGTGTACAGCCCCAGTAATTTCCCTAGCCAGATGTGTTTAACTCCTCCTCAACCCCTCCAGAATACCCCTGATGAGACTAGTTGGGGTCCTCAAAGTAGGACTCGTTCATTACTCTACAACAATATAAAGTAGCCATTGCCCTCCCCCCCTCTCCCCTCCCTCCTTTTCCCCTTTCATTTCCTTGAAAGCTAGAAGGGGGGAAATCATCAGGCTCCTCAATTTGCCAAGCTCTGTTATAAACGATTTCATATTTTTGAAAGCAAAAAGGAACCCTTCCCAGATTCTTGCTGCAAACCTTTAATAATAAAATTGGGGCTGCCCAATTTGGAAATTCTTTGCTGTTGGTGGAGTAATCACACACATTCCAGCTGAATTTTGTTCTCTCAATGTCAGTGGAAACCTCTCATTAAGAGGCAGAGCATCTTCTTTTTTTTTTTAAGTGAAATTGAGTATATCCAGAAGGAATCTCAATGGTCTTAAGTACAGTAATTATGTTGTAGGCTATTTTAGAGGCTAGAAACACATCAAGTCAATAGGAAATAGCAGGGTCTAAATTAGATAAGATCTGGTACTTTAAAGTGGTTGTAAATACATAAGATGAAGGGAAGTACAGATGTATTTTTATACTTTAAGCAACTAGAACAAGAGGGTAACTATTTTTTTTAAGAGGGTAACTTTTGAGAAGAATCGATCAAAGATATACCTTTTGATTAGCAGCCACATATCATGTGTTTAAATACTATTGGGAACCCAACCCAATGCAATTCATAATAAAGGGATTCACATTTCTACAATGCGTTATGATTATGAAACACTTTTATAGCCATGTAATTCTCACAGCCACCTTTATAAGTAGGTGGAATGAATACTGCCATTCCCATTTTACAGATGAAGAGACTGAGAAGTTAAGTGACTTGCCCAAGGCTTCTAAGCAAGGAAATGGCAAAACTGGGATTCAAATCTAGATCTTTTATCTCTAAGCGCAGTGCTGTGTTTGTGATACAATGGGCTAGTTTGCAATAGCCCACAAAGTAAAGGGGTTAGACTGTTTTAGACAGTAAAAATGGCACCGAGTTCTTTCTCCCAGAGAAAGTAGAAAGTTCTTCAATTCCAGGGCTCCTGGTTAGGAGACCACCCTAGAGAAGGGAGGGCCCCAAGGAGATCCCTTCACTTCCCACATATTTCAAACAGAACCATCCAGACTCCCTTAATTTGGGTATTAATAGCATTAATAGGAATAGATTTTTATTAGTTATCTCTCCTTTTATGCAATTGACATGTTTCAGTTAAGTTTACCACAAATAAAATTATCTTTCCCATGATCAGTTCCTCAGGATTGTGTGGCAAAAAGAACTCTAGATTTAGAATCAGAAAATCTGTGTTAGAAATCCTATTGTGTGCCTTACTTACCAAGTCATATAAAGATGGACAAGTCTTTTTCCTTCCCTCCAGTCTCAGTTTCCCCATCTGCAGAACAGGGATACTAATACTTGAACTCTCCCATGTTAATGTTATGAGGGAAGCTCTTTGTAGGCCTTAGAGCAGCATATAAAGGTGAACTGATTATCATTTATGGACAACAATGGGCAAAAGTCTCACAGGAGGAGATAGAGAGTGCAGTCTACTTGAAAAAGAATCCAATAATTATGAGACCCTGGATCTGTCAAAGTATCATAAGAACCAAATGTTCCTATAGGTGTGTGTGTGTTGGGGTTGGGGGAAACCTGTGGTATCTTCCAGAAATGAAGAGTCCATCAAAAATTGCTATCTTGCCTATGGTCATACAGCTAGTAAGTGTCTAAGGCTGAATTGAGCTCAGGTCCTTCCTGACTCCAGGGATGGTGCTTTATCTACTGTACCACGTAGCTGCCCCTAAACACCACTTTTAAAGGGACACAAAGAAATTTTCTACTACATCTACCCAGAAAAATCACAAAATATATTCCTTTGACCAGGCTCCATAAAATAATTCATTATCTTACCTTCTCAAGTCCATTTCTTCCAACACCCCTTAACATATACCCCCATCTTACCCAAACACTATATAATTAAATTAATAAGAGATTGACACAGGTTTAGATTAAGTTACGGGCAAATAATTGAAGTAAATATAGGTTATTTGTATGCTGAAATAATCTAAAATAAAAGATTGAGAGTGAAAACAAATTTTAAAAAAAGAAAGAAAAGATTGAAAGTGAAAAATACCATTGGTTTAGGGAATTAAATAATATACTTGTTCTTAATAGCCCTAGATTTTGATTTTACCTTAAGCTTCCAGCCTATCTTACCCAAGGGTTCAATGGTACTTCAGAATCTTCAATCATATAGATTGAATCATATAGATTTCTCATATAGAGAAATAAGGGGAGCTACCAGTAGCCTATCTCCAGAAACCACTGAAAGAAGTAAGCAGTATGCGGGGCAGCTAGGTGGCACAGTGGATGGAGCACCGGCCCTGGAGTCAGGAGTACCTGAGTTCAAATCCGGCCTCAGACACTTAATATACACTTACTAGCTGTGTGACCCTGGGCAAGTCACTTAACCCCAATTGCCTCACTAAAAAAAAAAAAAAAAAAAAAAAGAAGAAGAAGTAAGCAGTATGGATAAAACAGCCTCCAAAAGCCCAGAAAGAAGGTTTTTCAGCATCTTAGGATGAGACCACAAACTACAATTCCTTCTAACCTCCATCAACAGTTGTGTTGGTAATTCGAAATATAACTTTCATTTGCTGAAGTAGTCCCAAATTGAGGAAAACCAAAGTATTCTTCTGGGCACATTTAAAGAAAGAAAAAGCAGCTGATTGGGCCTCCAGCTCACATATACACCAGTGAGAGATCTCCTGATTACACTATTAATTGATTACCTCTGATTAAGAATGAGAGCCTCTCCTCCAGCATCTTCACTTTTGCACGCATTCAACAAGCCTTTTGTCACTATAAAAAACACCCATAACAACAAGCATAAAGAAAATTGAACTGATTCCTCTTTTTTTTTTCCTACCTACATTCACCAGAAAGAATTGGATATCTCCCAGGACAGGGTTTAATTTTTGTCTTTGGGGCCTCCAGAGCCTACCATGGTTTGGGGCATATAGTAGGTATTTAATAAATGCTTACTGATTGATTGATAAGAAGTTCTTGGGTTTCTATTCCCTTATCTCTTTTTAAGCTTAAGATTTTAACTCCTTAAATTGCATTACAAGAAATTCCCTTTAAAAAATAAATACCACTTTACTACTGTAGTGCTCAGGATTGATGAAAGAATGAGATTCACTTCTTGCCTGGGAGACTATTATCTAAACAAGCCTTCATAGATTTTCTGAGAGCTGCTTTTAAAAATAAATCACAAGGGGGTGGCTAGATAGCACAGTGGATAAAGCACTGGCCCTGGATTCAGGAGTACCTGAGTTCAAATCCGGCCTCAGACACTTGACACTTACTAGCTGGGTGACCCTGGGCAAGTCACTTAACCCCCATTGCCCCGAAAAAAAAAAATCACAAAACCTTATGCCCAGGGAGAGATCACATTTCCCAAGGAGACACATTTGGCAAGCTTAGTAAGAGATAAAAGGAAGTCTTACCCAATAACTAGAAATCCCCACGTTGGTAAGTTCCCTGAGGGCAGGGACTGATTTTTCCTTTCCTCTTTACATTTCTGGTAACTAGCACAGTGTCTTACACCTAGCAGGTACTTAATGAAGGTTGGCTAAATTATATTTTCATCCCAAGGTTAACAACTGCAGTCCTGGAACTTCCCAAAGACAAAAAGCCAACCCTGAAAGGAGACAGACAGCAGTTAGCTTGGAATTCTTTTAAGTAGGTAATAAGACCTCATTTTTCAACCTCCCCCAACCCACTTCCAAACTACCTCCTCACCCAGTATCATCTAGCCGACGAGAAAACTGACTTATGGACACATGCACACTCACCTCATCTTCTATATATCTTTGGAAAAAAAGCACCAGAGCCTAGAAAATAATCTTTGTCTTTTCTTTTCTTCTTCTTCTCTTTTTTTTTTTTTTAAATAAAAGCTGTTTCCTTCTCTGAAACCACAGGAACACAGATTTAGAGCTGAAAGAGACCTTAGAGGCCATTGAGATCAAACCATTTATTTTGCAGATGAGAAAACCGAGGGTGAAAGAGGTTTTACATGACTTACCCAGGATCAGGAGCCCAACCCCACAGTCACACTGAAACAGGTCCAGTCTCAGGTAGGCCAAGCCAGAGAAAGAGATCCCCAGAGCCTCTGAATCAGCTGCAGTGCCAGTGTCGTCTGGAACTAAACTCACGGTTTGGTGAGAGGACTGAGTGGTTAGCAGGGGAGAGATTACAGGGGTCTCTGCTGGTGAGGAGTCAGAACTTGGGTTTTTCACCCTTGCTGGGAACCAGGAAGTAGGTGTAGCAGTGGCCCAGGTGGGAGAGGGGCATAAGCTCATCGGAGCTAACAACCACAGAACACAAAGTTTTGCTGTCTGGTTAATTAGTGAGTTGGCCTGTGTTTATCTATAGACCAGGGAATAGTCCAGGCAAGGGAAGAACTTGCCCCTCCTTAAATGATACCACCTGGGACCCCCTGAAGCTTGGGACAGAGCAGCCTGGAAACAGTGCCCCACTTTAAGGAGTAAAAAGGCAAGTAAATGAAAGGCAAGATGAGCAGACAGAGAAAGGTGAGGACCATGGAAAGTTTCTTTGGTGACAAGGAAGATTGAGGTGCATCCTCAGAAGAGGATAACAACGTCAGGGCTCCTACATTCAAAACTTCCAAGAAAAATATGAATTGGTCTCAGGCCATAGAGGCACTCAAAAAGGACTTTGAAGATAAAGTAAGAGAGGTAGAGGAAAAAATGGAAAGAGAAATGAGAGTGAGCCAAATTGGCCAAATGGAGATGGAAGTAAAAATGCTCTCTGAAGAAAATCATTGTTTAAAAATTAGGATTGAGCAAATAGAAGCTAATGACTTTATGAGAAATCAAGACACAATAAAACAAATCCAAATGAATAAAAAAATAGAGGGCAATGTGAAATATCTCCTTAGAAAAACAGCTGATGGGGCAGCTAGGTGGCGCAGTGGATAGAACACCGGCCCTGGATTCAGGAGGACCTGAGTTCAAATCCAGTCTCAGACACTTAACACTAGCTATGTGACCCTGGGCAAGTCACTTAACCCCAATTGCCTCAGAAAAAAAGAAAGAAAGAAAGAAAGAAAGAAAGAAAGAAAGAAAGAAAGAAAGAAAGAAAGAAAGAAAGAAAGAAAGAAAGAAAGAAAGAAAGAAAAACAGCTGACCTGGAAAATAGACCCAGGAGAGATAATTTGAAAATTATTGGACTACCTGAAAACCATGATCAAGGAAAGAGCTCAAACATTATCTTCCAGGAAATTGTCAGGGAAAATTGCCCTAATATTCTAGAAGCAGAAGGTAAAATAGAAATTGGAAGAATCCACCAATCACCTCCTGAAAGAGATCCCAAAATGAAAACTCCCAGGAATATATTATAGATTTGCCCAGGATCCCAGATCTCATATGTATCAGAGGTGGAATCTGAAATAAAATCTTTCTGACTCTAGGAACAACACTGAATCCACTATAGCTTGCTGCTTCCCATTGAGTCCTTTCCTAGAGCCTCATCTTGGTGTAGAGGTGACCTCAGGCCTTGCCAGAAGATCACAAACTCTCATACCTCCTACCCAATGATTTTTTTGTTTTGTTTTGTTTTTTTGTTATTTTGCTGGGCAATGAGGGTTAAGTGACTTGCCCAGGGTCACATAGCTAGTAAGTGTCAAGTGTCTGAGGCCAGATTTGAACTCAGGTACTCCTGAATCCAGGGCCAGTGCTTTATCCACTGCGCCACCTAGCTGCCCCCTACCCAATGATTTTTGAAATTTTTATTTATTTTATTTTAAATTTATGAAATAAAACAAACATTTCTATAACATAGTAGAATTTTTTTAAAAAGATGATTGCACATGAAACTGCAAGTCTACTGCTAAGTCTAACTTCAGCATTATTTCCACTATCCCACTATATGTATTACAAATTCTCTTCTTCATTTCTGGGATTTTCATTAGCAGTTGTGGTTGGGCAGGAAAGTGTTGTCTGCGTACGTAAGTTGCTGTTCTTGATGATGCCAAGTAATTACCCCCATATTTTGGTTCAATTAGATTCAATAGAATGTTGTTTATTGAGTACCTATTGTAACAATGGCCTTGTGTGAGACAATGAAAGAAACACATAGTTTAGAAAATACCCCCCCCAAAAGAAAGAAAGAAAGAAAGAAAGAAAGAAAGGAACTACAAGTCTATTTTGTATAACTTGTTATTCCTTTTAAATATATAATAAAGTTATTAAGTAAAATTATTTTTTCCCTTTTTTTGAGTATGGGCCATGTACTGCTGAGAAAAAGCTATATTTCTTTCTATCCCCATTCAATTTTCTCTGGACATCTATCATATCTCACTTTTCTAACATTCTACTTACCTCTTTAGCTTCTTTCTTATTTATTTTGTGGTTAGATTTATCTAATTCTGAGAGGGGAAGGTTCAGATCCCCCACTAGTGTAGTTGTGCTGTCTTTTTCCTCTTGTAACTCTTAACTTCTCCTCTAAGAATTTGGAGTAGATAAAGCACCAGCCCTGGAGTCAGGAGGACCTGAATTCAAATCCAGCCTCAGACACTTGACAATTACTAGCTGTGTGATCCTGGGCAAATCACTTAACCCTAATTGCCTCACCAAAAAAAAAAAAAAAAAGGATTTTGAGTGACTAAGTCATTTTAATTATTATAAATACCCAAATTAACTACTAAGAACATGTGTAGAAACACCATCTACATCCAAAGAAAGATTGTTATTGTTGATGTTTGGCCTTCGTTCTTGAAAAGGACCATGACAGATATCATGACTTGCAGTGAATTATTTTTAAGTGAGGAAGGGCTGTGCAAAGCCACCAGCCTCACTCTCTCCTCCAGAATTTGGCACATATATGTTTAATATTGATATTACTTCATTATCTATCATACCTTTTAGCAAAATGTAGTTTCTTTCCTTTTTTCTTTTAATTAGATCTATTTTTGCTTTTGCTTTGTCTGAGATAAGGATTGCTACCCCTGCCTTTTTGACTTCAGCTAAAACATAATATATTCTGCTCCAACCTTTTACCTTTACTCTGTGTGTATCTCTCTGCTTCAGATGTGTTTCTTGTAAACAACATATTGTAGGATTATTATTTTTAATCCACTCTGATATTTCGCTTCTGTTTTATGGGAGAGTTCATCTCATTCACAATTAAGATTAGTAACTGTTTATTTCTCTCCATCCTCTTTTCCCCTTTGTACTCTTTTTTTCTTCTTTCATCCTATTCTTCCTCACCTTTTTTCCCTTTTAAAAAATTTCCTCCTCCCTCTTTCCACCCTAGAGATGGCTACCATTAGGCACAAATATGTATATATGTGTAAAATAATTCTATACATATTTCTACTTATCAGTTCTTTCTTTGGAGGGCAACTAGGTAGTGCAGTAGATAGAACACTAGCCCTGGAGTCAGGAGGATGTGAGTTCAAATCTGGCCTCAGACGCTTGACACTTGAAAAAAAAAAGTATTTTATTATTTTTCAGTTACATGTAAGGATAGTTTTCAACATTTGTTTTCATAGGATTTTTAGTTCCAAAATTTTCTCCCACCCTCCCTTCCTTCCTCCCCAAGACAGGAAGCAATCTGATATAGGTTATATATGTACAATCACAATAAACATATTTCTGCATTAGTCATATTGTAAGAGAAGAATCAGAGCACAAGGGAAAAACCTCAAAAAATAAGGAAAAAAAACCAGCCCCAAAGTAGAAACAATATGGTTCAATCTGTATCCATAATTCACAGTTCTTTTTTCTGGATGTTGAGAACATTTTCTATCATGAGTTCTTTGAAATTGTTTTGGATCATTGCACTGATGAGAAGAGCCAAGTCTATCACCATTGTTCTTCACACAATGTTGCTGTTACTGAGAAACTCGACACTTACTAGCTGTGTGACCCTGGACAAGTCACTTCACACTGATTGCCTCAAACATTGGGGCCATCTCCAGTTATCACGATATATATCTTGCCACTGGACCCAGATGGCTCTGGAGGAGAGAGTGAGACTGGTGGCTTTGCACAGCCTTTCCTCACTTAAAAATAATTCACTGCAAGTCATGATATCTGTCATGGTCCTTTTCAAGAACGAAGGCCAAACATCAACAATAACAATCTTTCTTTGGATGTAGATGGTGTTTCTACACATGTTCTTAGTAGTTAATTTGGGTATTTATAATAATTAAAATGACTTAGTCACTCAAAATCCTTTTTTTTTTTTTTTTTGGTGAGGCAATTAGGGTTAAGTGACTTGCCCAGGATCACACAGCTAGTAATTGTCAAGTGTCTGAGGCTGGATTTGAACTCAGGTCCTCCTGACTCCAGGGCTGGTGCTGTATCTACTCAAAATCCTTCTTAAAACAACATACATATATATATATATATATATATTCTTCTTAAAACAATATTGCAGTCTCTGCATACAATGCTCTCTTGGTTCTGCTCATTTCACTCTTCCTTATTTTGTGCAAGTCTCCCCATGTTTTGCTAAAATCAATGAACTCATCATTTCTTATAGCACAGTAGTATTCCATCATAATCATGTACCACAACTTGTTCAGCCATTCTCCAATTGACAGACATCCCTGCAATTTCCAGTTCTTTGCCACCACAAAGAGAACTGCTATAAATATTTTAGAACACATAGGTTCTTTTTCTCTAATCATCTTTGCATATGAATAGAATTTTATGATTTTTTATACATAGTGAATAGAATTTTAGATAAGCTAGATATGATAGATATCTGGAGACAATTGAATGGAAATAGAAAAGAATACAATTTTTTAATCAGCGGTTCGTGGTACTTTTACAAAAATTGACCATATGTTAGGACAGCAGATAGATGATCTGAGTAGCATATTCTTAGGGTCATAGTTGCAGAGATAGAAGGTCATTCTGAGGTGATCTAGGCAAATCTTTTCCTTTTTCACATAAGGAAACAGAGGAATACAATCCCTATGTGACTTGCCCAAGGTCACATAGGTGGTAAGTGGCAGAGCTAGAATTTAAATCCCAATCCTCTAATTCTAAATCCAACACTCTTTCCAATGAGCTATTTTACATTCATATTGGTAACTTCCAAGAGAACCAGAACGCAGGGAAAGCTTTCCATGAGTCAGTCAGCTGGAGGATTTATGGAAAAGCAAGGACAAAAATTTCACAGGATGAGAAGGGATAGAGAGAGTTGTGATTTGTATTGGTGGAGGGAATACCAATCGAAAATCATGGGTCCACAAAAGTACCCAAAGTTGTTGAAATCTAAAACCTTTATAAAACAATGTCTCTTATTTGCTCAATAATGGTTAATGCAGCACTTGGGTCATACTTCTTTCACACATGGAGCTCATAGAATAGCTATCCCAGGTTGAAGGTACCCTACTGGGTCATATCTATTCAACAGCATAGCCAACAATCTCCCACTGATGTGATTTTTCTAAACAGTAAGAGAACGCTATTGCAAAGGCTTTTAATGAAATACTCCCACACACACATGCCCTGTCAGTGGGAAGAGTGAGTGAGAACCATTTAACATATACACAAGACATGTTCATATTTAGACACATTTAGTGGAGAGGAGAAAAAGGAACACTTGGCCACAATCTTCTCAATTTAGTTAGTTTGGTCTGAGGAAAAGCAAAATATTTGGATTATAGAATTTTTTTTTTAAAATCTGTTTTATTATTTTCAAGTTCATCCAGTGATGAATGACACTAACAAAGCCAAGCCCAGTAGAGTTTCTGAGCGAGCCTGATTTA